>NC_132859.1:35058972-35683972 GCF_048164855.1 Canis lupus baileyi | reverse complement strand
ACACTATGTGTTTATTACCAAATTGTAATCACTCTAGTTTTTTTAAAATGATTTTCGCCTTTAGCCTTTATGTTATAGTTGTTTAACACCTTATTCTAAAATAGAGTTAGAATTTTGTGATTCTATTTATCACTTTACTTGAATTTTTGTGTACTTTTATCTTTTGTTTAAGGTAGAAGATCTCCTTTCAACATTTCTTGTAAGGTAGGCCTACTGGTGGTGAACTTTTTTAGCTTTTGTTTGAGAAAGCTTTTATTTCTCCTTCTTGCCTGAAGGATAACATTGCTGAAGGACAGAGTTTTCTTGGCTGATGATTTTTGTTTCAATACTTTGAATACATAATTCCTCTCTCTTCTGGCCTGTAGATTTTCTGCTGAGGAATCTGCTGATAGTCTAACAGGAGTTACTTTGTAGATTAGTTTCTTTTTCCCTGGCTGCCCTTAAGATTCTTTCTTTTGACAGCTTCACTCTAATGTGTCTTGAAGTTTTTTCACATTGATATGATAAGGTGATCTATTAGCTTCATGGACTTGTTTGTCTAGTCCTTTCCCCAGCTTCGGGAAGTTCTCAGCTATTATTTCTTTAAATAATCCCTCTGCCACCTTCCTCTTCTCTTGTCCTTGTAGTATACTCATTATTCTCATTGGCTCTTCTAATGGAATCTAATAGCTTTTATAGGGTTTCTTCACTTCAAAAAAATTTTTTTTTAGATTTTATTTATTTATTCATGAGACACACACACACACACACACACACAGAGGCAGAGACACAGGCAGAAGGAGAAGCAGGCTCCATACAGGGAACCCGATGTGGGACCCAATCCTGAGACTCCAGGTAGATGCTTAATCACTGAGCTACCCAGATGTCCCATTTTTAAAAAATATTTTTAAATATAGAAGCTCTTTTCTCCTCTACCTGAAACATTTCCAGATTCCTGTCTTCCAGATCACTTATTCTCTCTTCTTTCTTATTTGCTGTACTTCTAGTGCTTTGTGGTGCAGTCTTTAATTGATTGAGTTCTTGAACCCCAGAATGTCTGTTTGGTTCTTTTTTTAGAATTTCAGTCTCCTTCTGTTCTGACACTGTACCCTTGCTTCCATCACTTCCATGACCCTCCGTCTAATCCACACTCAGATGTATGGATGTATAGATCTGTATGATGTATAGATCTCTCACCACATAGAGATGTATAGATCTCCCGAGCATCGTGTTTTGGTATGCAGAGGAAACCCTATTGGGTTACGGATGTCCTACTAGTTATAAATTGAAGGAGAGAGACAAAGGGAACAACTCACACCACTGTAATGCTCAACTGTTTGTTTCTTAAAACACAAAATGAATATAATCAGATCCCTCTAATTCTGTCTGGTCTCAGAGCAGATTGAGGACAAAGTGGGTGGGATGAGTAGAACAAAGAACAACCTAGATTTTTTTCTAGAAAATGATTTTATGTCTATTTGATTAGAGAATCATTGAAGCATTTGTTCACTCTTAAGAATTTCTCTGAAATATCTAAGCAGAGATGTATTTTAGAGAATCGAGGCTAAATTGGAACTTCTGGTAAGTGATGTTCCAGGAAGTTTAAAAGTTTGTGGCCAAATATTTGGGATATATATTTGGGACTGGTAAATTCTTAGATGTTAGCTCTAAGTTCATTCATTTGTTCATTCATTCATTCATTCATTCATTCATTCACTCATTCATCTGCTGAGTACCTACCAGAACCCAGATTCCATTTTTACATGCTGAGGATCATGGCGAAGGTGACACGTCTGTCCTCTCAAGAAGTTTCCAAGTTTCTAGTGGTGAAATGGATCATTACAATATAATATTATGGTCATTTAAGGACTTAAATATAATGAGAATATACAAAAAGGGGATGAGAAATCATTTGAGGGTGATCCAAGAAGTCTTCCTAATGGTGACTTTGAAAAGAGTGGGGTTTTTGGCAAGCAGATAGGGATGGGATCTGGAAAGGGGCAGATACCATTGACAAAAAAAAATTCAAGCAGAAGGAATAAAATGAGCAAGGAAATGGCGTAAGAGAGCCATGAGTTATATGAGAAAGGACAGATAGGAGTGGGTGTGAACTGGAGGAGGAGAAGGCAGGGATGACACTGTGGGGGAAAATAAGGGCCAGTTCCAGAGGGGGCTTGTATATAATGCTGGAAATATCAGTTTTGTTCTATTGGACCATGAGGGTTTATTGAGAAATTCTGAACAGAGATGTGATGTAGTCAAATATAGGAATATTATTCTGTGGCAGTTTACAGTATGGCCAGAGGTAGACAAGCAATGAGTATCATTTAGGAGACTCAATAGTCCAAGAAAGCAATGATCAAATAGGCTAATAGTGGTGGGATTAGAGGGGAGGAATATGGATTCAATAAATATTTAGTAGAGAGAAGCCACAGAATTTTGTGTTGGTTAAATGTGGGACGGAATGGAGGACCAATAAAAGTGTGCATTTTCCTTTCAACATAGTGAGCGTTTATAATGTGCCAGCACTTTACACAGCTGATCACCATACCAGCTTGATGAGGTAGATATTGTAATTAACCTGTTTTACAGATAGGCCACTTGAAACTGAAACTAAATCATGCCCAAGATGAATTAATAAAGGGTGAGCTGGGATTTAACTACACCAATCTGACCTGGAGGCTACCTTCCTAACCATGATGCTAAACTGCATCTCCCTGGTGGTTCCTTTTTCAGCAATGGCAAATCCAGGAATGGAAGCAATTTTGGGAGAGAAGGAGATGACTAAATGCCGGAACAGAGACCATTCTGGTTCCCATTTACCATAATATATAACTATATAAAATTTGTAAAACTATTTTTAACTCTTTGAGGAACCTCCACACAGTTTTCCAGAGTGGCTGCACCAGTTCACATTCCCACCAACAGTGCAAGAGGGTTCCTTTTTCTCCACATCTACTCCAACATTTGTGGTTTCCTGCCTTGTTAATTTTACCCATTCTCACTGGTGTGAGGTGGTATCTCATTGTTGTTTGGATTTGTATTTCCCTGATGGCAAGTGATGCAGAGCATTTTCTCATGTGCGTGTTGGCCATGTCTATGTCTTCCTCTGTGAGATTTCTGTTCATGTCTTTTGCCCATTTCATTATTGGATTGTTTGTTTCTTTGGTGTTGAGTTTAATAAGTTCTTTATAGATCTTGGAAACTAGCCCTTTATCTGATATGTCATTTGCAAATATCTTCTCCCATTCTGTAGGTTGTCTTTTAGTTGTGTTGACTGTATCCTTTGCTGTGCAAAAGCTTCTTATCTTGGTGAAGTCCCAATAGTTCCATTTTTGCTTTTGTTTCTTTTGCCTTCATGGATGTATCTTGCAAGAAGTTACTGTGGCTGAGTTCAAAAAGGGTGTTGCCTGTGTTCTCCTCTAGGATTTTGATGGAATCTTGTCTCACATTTAGATCTTTCATCCATTTTGAGTTTATCTTTGTGTATGGTGAAAGAAAATAGATCTGCCCTACGACCCAGCAATTGCACTGCTGGGGATTTACCCCAAAGATACAGATGCAGTGAAACGCCGGGACACCTGCACCCCGATGTTTATAGCAGTAATGTCCACAATAGCCAAACTGTGAAAGGAGCCTCGGTGTCCATTGAAAGATGAATGGATAAAGAAGATGTGGTTTATGTATACGATGGAATATTACTCAGCCATTAGAAACGACAAATACCCACCATTTGCTTCGACATGGATGGAACTGGAGGGTATTATGCCGAGTGAAATAAGTCAATAAGTCAAAGGAGAAGGACAAACATTATATGGTCTCATTCATTTGGGGAATATAAATAATAGTGAAAGGGAATAGAGGGGAAGGGAGAAGAAATGGGTAGGAAATATCAGAAAGGGAGACAGAACATGGAAGACTCCTAACTCTGGGAAACGAACTAGGGGTGGTGGAAGGGGAGGTGGGCAGGGTGTGGGGGAGACTGGGTGGCAGGCACTGAGGGGGGCACTTTGGGATGAGCACTGGGTGTTATTCTGTATGTTGGCAAATTGAACACCAATAAAAAATAAATGTATTATTAAAAAAATTGTAAAACTAGCTTATACTGCTTTTTTTATTAAAAAAAAGCTCAGCTGATAAATTCACCTGCTAATATTATACTTGAATATTTGCAGACTAAGACTTTAGTCTAATGTACTAATGAAAGGATTACTTGTTGGGGTGTTTGTTTTTTTCTTCACATGGCAGTCATAACCAACTCTAAGTCAGCCAAGCATTTTTATCAACTTTAATTTCTTTTGCTAATTAAGTGACAGTAGGTGAAGAAACTGATTTAATTAGAAGGTGAAATTCAACATTTTAGCATCTTTTATGATTATAAGCAAAAGAAAGAAATTTGAATACAAATATGTCACTGGCATAGAAGTTCAGCTTCACATGCTTATGACCAATGCTCAGGGCCACCATACTCAAAACAGTCCTGTGCTTAGGGTTTAGTGCTCTGCACTTAAGGTCATGAAATTCTTAATAATTTTATCTTTAAATTTGTGTTTTGGAAATGAAGTCTGTTGAGACAAGGAGCATGTATATTTGGGGCTTGGGAGCCTCAGTTCATATGAGGTCCCTCCAACTTCCTACTTCTCTGACATAGATTCTCAGCCATCTCCTCCTGGCCCTATGGCCCCTGGCTGTCCTCCAGCTCGATCTCCCTGTCCCCGTGCCATCATTGCTACTGTTCTTTACCTGGTATAGTGTATGGGAATACAGACAAGGAGAGGGTCAAGGTGTAGTATGTGCCCTGCTGCATCTTGGAGCGAGGAGAAAAAGAGGCCCTCCTTAACCAGGCTGGTAGCATCATGGTGCATTCACTGGGTGACTCAGTGGGGACCTCTTGCCCATCTCCAATCCAGGTACCAAGTGCATTATAATGGTGGCATGGAGGTTGCAATCTCTTGGAGCGTCTCCTGCCATCATTTAGACAATGGTCTATGGAAAGGAAGATTGAGTTCTTCACTCCCTGCTGGGGCCCTACACTTTCATTTTGTACTGAGCACTCCCAAAATTATGTAGCAGTCTTGTCTTTCTTTGTTATAAATGCATGGACTGAACTTTGTTAAATATGAATTCAGCAGATGTGTAAGTGCCTGTCATAACCATAGTGCAAGCCTACTGCCTTAGAAAGAAAGATGAAGCATGAGATGATAATGTCTAAGATATGTATATTTTACTCATAATCACAAAAAAACAGAATAATTAGCAAATTAACAAGTTAGTCTTATTTTGACTTCTGTGATGAAGAATAATAATAAAAATAAAATAGTTCTCAAATATTACCTGGAGATGTCAGTATAGGTGAAAGTTGTATGAACTCTAGTTTGCTAAATCAAATTAAAAAAAGTGAAAATCAGATCTTTTTCTCAAAGTTCAAATAAGTTAAAGTTTATAAAGAAGTAAACAACTTCAGTGAAGTTAGAGAATTTGAATTAAAAAATAGACAAAATATTATAGTGAGTATTGAAGTATTTAAAGCATGCTAGCAACAATCTTGCTAATTGATTCCATTGTGTCTAGAATAGCTTTCTATTAGTGTTTAGTTGTGACATAAATATTCCTTTTAGTAAGCTGGTTGACATTTCCTACCTCCAAATCACAGAAAATATTAGCATGTAATGTGTCAGTTAATTACTTTAAAAATTATTATAAACATCTTAAACCTCTAAATAACTGGGTTACATTTTATTTTTATGGCTTGTGTTTGGTAACATACACTCTACTCAAGTTGGGTTGATATTGCTGCATATAACGCATATAACACAGCTGCAAAAGGCCAGTCAGTTGTGACCCCCTAGAAATCTACCTTCCATTTGATGCATCAGGGACTACATTCTCGGGATCCCTCTTTGTTTCTACTGACCAATGACTTGACAGTGATTATAGAAAATAACCACTTCACACAGGAGAAGATGACTAAATCCTCCTGTCCTGAGCTCCATGCTCAGCCTGTAGCCCTTGCCTGACAGCCCAACTGCAAAGAGAACAAAGCTACCTCCCTCTGCTTCCCAAACTTTTCAATACTTCTTTTTTCAATATCTTTTAAAAAGTCTTATATTCAGAACTATGCTTGATGTCCATCTTATCCCAGGTGATCTTGGGTATGAACACCATGGTGGATGCGCGGTGGGGTTTAATCTTGACCCTCCACACCCTGTGGCCTGATCCCAACATTGACCAGAGTGCTGTAATCAACTGTCTTCTCTTAGGTGCCTCACTCCTGATGCAGAAACCCGCCCAGATATTATAGAAGTCAGCTCAATGATATCAGATGTCATGATGAAGTATTTAGACAACTTATCTACATCCCAACTGGCTTTGGAAAAGAAACTGGAACGGGAACGGAAGCGTACACAGAGGTACTTTATGGAAGCCAACCGCAATGCTGTCACATGTCACCATGAACTGGCTCTGTTATCTCATGTAAGTGTACGTCTGTCGGTGTCTTCATGATAGACTATAATAAGGTCATCTGAAGTTGTTCAGGCTTATCTTAAGGGAAAATTATCTTAAGTTAGGAAAATATTAATTGCTATGTGCAGTATTTCACTATTGTATAGTTACATATTTGCATCCCTTTCTAGACTTTAAAATTATAGTCAAGATAAATGTTCCGATGAACTAACCCTAATTTATTGATTATTGCAAAACTAGGGGCATCAAAAAATCCCTTAGCAATTTTTTAAGTTTATATTATGCTCTTTTTATAGATGGCAGTGAATATGTATATTTTATTTCTTTAGCAATCTGATTTGGGAAATATGGATGAAATTTTATGTGTTAATCCAGATAAGGAAATAATAATTGCCTTAAAATTTTGTCCTTTTGCTTTTATTACTGTTTGTGGTGGTAATAATACTACCTTGCTTCAAATAAGAATATGTCCTTTCATTTTTCTTGCCAGTAACCTTTAAATTATTTTAACATTTAAGTTTATTTCTGAGCAGAACTTGAAAAAGGGGAAAGCTATAAATGTCCACATGTGCAAGTGACCATGCCAGTGATGCTCTTGTTGCTCTCTTGTTTTTCCCCTGTGCTTTTGTTGTATTATGACCCATGATCTGTCCAAGGGACGTTCAAGGGACCCTTGAATCTGGTAAATATTCTTTTCTTCTTTCTTGGGCATGAGGCCCAAGGAAATAGGGTCATAACACCCATTCTTAATTAAGGCAGTTGGTCATCAGATTTCTTTCCAGGACCCTAAAGACCTGTTCTGCCTCAGCTGGGAAAATAATATAAGGAGTTGATTTCAAAGAAGAGACAATTGTTATTTCCTTCTTTTCTTTTCTTTTCTTCTTTTCTTTTCTTTTCTTTTCTTTTCTTTTCTTTTCTTCTTTTCTTTTCTTTTCTTTTCTTTTCTTTTTTCTTTTCTTTTCTTTCTTCTTTCTTTCTTTCTTTCTTTCTTTCTTTCTTTCTTTCTTTCTTTCTTTCTTTCTTTCTTTCTTTCTCTTTCTTCCTCTGAGCTTCTTAGATAAGAGAGTTTCCATCTAACTCCTTTCTATTAAAAAGAATGCACAACTCTATGGTGTGTTTCTCTTGACATATTTGGAATCTGGAAGTTGAAGATTCAATAGAGTTTTCTTTTGGGGGGAAAAAACTCATCTTTATTGCCTTGCTGATCCCAGCTGTAGTGTCACAGAACAATCCTTAGTGATTATCTAAGGCCTTGGTTTATGTTTAGGAACATATAACTTGGAGTTATAGCTCTTGCTGAACACACTGAAATGTTATATAAAGCAAGTTAGAGCTCACTTTTCTTGTTATTTTATTACTTGACTTTGTAAAAAAGTAGGCAACAGTGAGAACACACACGTCATGTTGCATGCAGAGTACAGTGTTCCCAGTAAACTAAAATGCAAGAGATTTAGCCATTTCTATATATCTTAAGTATTTGAGGCCTTCTATTAAGTTCTGTACTGCAAACCTACTTAGCCAATTTCCAATTGGATATAAAAGAGTCAGTGTATGTTAGATTCCTGTAGCTGATATGGGGGTAGGCGGAGTTAGTTTAAAATCTAACAGCAGAAATCCTCTTATCTTTAGCAAAACACCTTGAGAATGACAGTTTTATTTATTTATTTGCTTCTCAGCTTTTTTTTTTTTTTTTAAACTCTTACTGTGGAAAATTTCATACATTTACAGAAATAAAGATAGTACTTCGTGTAGGCACCCTCCAGCTTCAAGAATTTGCTACTTCGGGCCAGTCACATGCTGTCTTTATGCCCACCCACCACCTACTCCCTGCCAACCATAGGTTATTTTGAAACAAACTCAAGACACCATATCATCTTATCCATCAATTGTTCAGTATGTATTTTGGGGGCCATTTTAAGTGTAGAAATCTAGCTCTCAGGCCATGACTGGGTTAAACAAAGGGAGATGTCTATAGTTGATGAGGGAGTTTTGAGGTTCTAAAGGTTCTGTACTCATCCATAAAATAGGGGGAAAATATTACTTATTACAGAAAGCACTAGGATTAAATAACTTAATGTGTTTGAATAAACTGTGCAAATAAAAAAGTGGCACGAAATTATAAGATAGCACCAATTATATAAAATGAACAGTGATTATGTTAAAAAATAGTTGTTGATGCAACTCACTAATCTAGTACTAAGTGGTCCATTAGTGCTAAATCCCTGGGTGGTTTTCATGCAGTTAATAAGTATTTATTGAGCATATGCTACTAGGCAACCTTGATGCCCTCATGGAGCATTCAGTCTCTTAGGGACCATAGAGAAATGCTTTACTTCTAGGCAGAATTTATAGTACTCCTTTTAAAGAACCATAAAATATCTTCTTTTGTACTATCTTATATATACTGATAATTTTTCATTTCGGACTAATCAAATGTTAGCTAAAAGGAAAAGTGGAGCTTTATTAAAGAACTGAGAAGGAAATACGATTACATTTCATCAAAAGACAGTATGTAGTTAATTGGCATTATCCTTGCTAAGTACCAATTATTATTTTTCAAAAACTTACATTGACACCATTGCTAATGGAAAAATTAGAGGTATAAAATGTTATGTCTTTTTTTAAGTATTGTTATAGTATTATGATTATTTCATTTCAAATATAGTTTAATGTCTCCCAGAGCAGTTCATGTCAACAATACAGTTACATAATCCAATGATAAGCAATAGTCAAAGGAAAGAGAAATTAGTGGGTGCAGTAGAACTTTATGAATTCTCAGCATTGATAAAGAGATCTACTGTGAGATGCTGGAATTTACAAATTAGTGAGTAAGAAAATAATTGATAAGAAACTTTATGAGCTTTTATGTCATGGGATGTATGCTACTTATGTTTTCACACATTAGGTTATTCTTAATTATGGCAATAGGCTAGGAAAGACAGGTACTAATATATGTTTCAAAAGGACAGAGAAGTCTTCACTAATAAAGTTCACTACTGTGTACTGTGGTTTAGACTCTATGAAAGAGAAGCAAGACTTTCTTTTTGAAGAAAGTTAAGCTTTCTAATTTTTATAATTCAAAATAAGATATCATAAGGAGAGCAGAATTAAGAATAAGAATCAAGCAGAGAAAAATGAGGTATATTTTTTGCTTAAATATTGTAATAATAAAAGTATATTGTGCTGCAGAAGGTACTATGGCATTGTACTTGTCAAAATCATGATTGGCATGTTGGCATTATGCACATGTTAAACACACAGAATAACTGCCCTTTTGGTGTTATCTAATGCCCCCGGCAGAAAAATCGATTGCAGACATTTCTAAACAGTGCGCTGCTTAGATCTTTGCCAGCAAATGCAAGGATGAGTGTTAAAACCCAGCCTGGAAAAATCTGGATAATCAATAGAAAACTTCAATTTCATTCAGATTACAGGGATTGCATGGAACCTGCTGTAGACTAATACTAACATTGGTAAAAAAGCGTATTTCTAGATGTATAAATGGAGCAGAGTTGAATATACCAGGGAGACTGAAGGATAATGACGAAAGAAGCATGTTCTTGAAGGGTGAGTTTTGCAGGGATTTACCACTTCCAGTGATATTTGACTGGTACTTTTATCTTCACCACTTCTATTTTAAAGCTAAATAATTATTTCTTTTTACTAGTATAGTGAGTTCATTCTCTCTGGAGAACTTTCACATCCATAAGTCTAACAGGGAACAACATAAAAAGAAATAGAAAATGCTTGCAGTTTATAATTAATAATAGAAGAACAAAGATTTGTTGAATATCTTCTGAATGTAAGACATTGTGCTGGCTATTGTGACGATGTTAAAAAATTTAAAGGAGTGATCTCAGTCATGAAGTGATATATCCAGTCTACTTGGGAAGCCAAGACATACATGCAGCAGGAAATCTGGGTAAATACCAAATGAGATCTCTGGCTGATATAATTCAGGGAGGCTCCCAAAACAAGCATGGTATAAGATTGGGCCTTGAAAGTAGGTAAAGAAGTTACTCCTGGATGGAAAAGAATAACAAAAGTGCATGAGCTCCAAATACACCAGCTTAGCTTACTTAGGACTACTAATCACATTTTAGAAATGGTATTGTTTTATGCTTTAACTTAATAGGCAAGAAAAGGTAAACCAAGAGAAGAGATTTGGCTAAGTTCACCAAGCTGGTTTGCTGCTTTTGGACCTTGGACTGAAAGTTGGACCTCCTGATTTATAATGCATATTTTGATATGTATAGTTTGGAAAGTTGGGGCAAGCAGGCTGGTGCTAGATGGCAGAAGTTTGTGAATACCTAGTCATGGTATTCAAACATAGTATTTGTGTTTAATCCTAGGTAGTGGGGACTAAAGCTTTGAATTTCTCCAAAGTAACTAAACCACCAAATTATCAAATTGAAGGCTTATTCTTCCTTATTGTTCATATCTCCTCCCTGATTTTTTTTTTCCTGGTGGTTTCCATTTTATGTCTCTGAACACTCTTTCTTTATTCCCTCTTCCAACACTGGATTCTTAAATTTTGATGTTCTGCTTCTCTTCTTGCTCTTCCCTTGAGTGAGCTCTGTCCAGTTCCATGGTTTGCCATTTTGTATGAATTTGGGTCAAAATTGGTTATACAAAATGGGAACTTTATTTTCTATAATCATGTATCACTTTGTTTTGAGCCACTTTTCCTACTGATAGCAGAAAATGGTGGCTATAGCCATTAACACTTACATCAGCTGTTCTAGTCTAAGTTTTTCTAAGGGCTCTCCTCTCCACCTCCCTCTTCCAAGATGGCAGCTGGATACAGGAACAAGCTTAGGTATCCTCGACCCAATGGGAGGGGGCTCTGTGCATTGCCTTCTTCTTTGGCCTCTGTTGACTTTTGATGAGGTGAACCTATCCTTGTGGCTTTGGGGGACCTATCATGGCATCCCTGGTTTGAAATGTCTGACAAATCCATCTTACCCTTCCAGTTCTCATTCTCATTCTCTCACATTGGGTCATTGCATTATCCAATGTTCTTAACTCTAGGCTCCTCCTCAGCCCTAGCAGTGATTCAGGGTACCAGCTCTGTACTATCTACAGGGTTATCAGGAAATGTGTCTCTGTGTGTGTGTGTGTGTGTGTGTGTGTGTGTGTGAGAGAGAGAGAGAGAGAGAGAGAGAGAGAGAAAGAGAGAGAGAGAGAAGGGAGAGCCATTTGTTTATCACAATAATGTTGACTGCTACCGGCACTTAAGAGAAGCAGCCAGGAATGCTAATATTATGTATATTAGTGTGTATACAACAGTCCTACACAGAATGTATAAAGCAGAACCAGTAGGAAATACATATGATTTGTTGCAAGGAATTGTCTTATATAATTGTGGGCCTGTCTAGGTAAGTCCAAAATCCATAGAGTGGGCTGGCAGGAAGGGCAGGTTTAAATTCTTGGGCATAGGCTAAACCTGCTGTCCACAGATGGAGTTTCTTTTTCATCTTGAAGAAGCCTCAGCTTAAAGACCTTCCAAATGATCAAATCCATTCTATGCAGGTTATCTAGAGTCATCTCCCTCCCTTTACTATCCTCTATGTGCCTACCAAGATCTTTCAAACATCACATCTGACCTTGATAAATTATCTCATGTTTAAGATGAGGAGTAAATGTTCCCATAGTGAGTCCTAGAAATGTACTCTAAGCTTTTGGAGAATTACGAACAGGAAGATTTCTGTGATAGGCTCCTGTTGTCAAACTACTGAAATATAGAGCATATAATTATTATCCTAAATTCTGTCTACCTTGGGGTGGGGAGGGGAGGGACCAGCTGGTAGAGCATTTGTCAGCAAAGATTATTTTCTAAATCCACAATCCCTTTACAATTTCACTTAAAGAAGTGGAATTCTCATTGTAGTTTTCTAATACAGTCTGTATATGTTCTTGGCAAAAGTTATTGACAGGCATTTGACATTTATCCTAAATTCTCAAATGTCTTTAAAGTTGACCACTTAAGGACTGAGAAGATATGCAAGTAACTGATTCTTATTTTCTTAGTGCAAACTTAAACTGTTGTGCCATTTATTTATCTGAGTTGTTTCATTTTTATTATACCATATGTCATTTACAATTGCTGAACACACCACAAAAGCCGTGTGTCTGCAATCCTCTGCTAAGAGATTAAATTTAGCCATGTAGAAAATGATGTATTTTAAAAGGACAATATTTTTGTGAACATCTTTGCTTTTATTGTCTGGTTAATTGTTGACTGAATTTCCCCCAAGGCTGTGACAATGCAACAAATAATGATGCAGTGAAGGAAGTATTGGGAAATATCATGACTTGTTTTGGAAATGTTCTATACTTGTTATGGTTTAAGAAAATAAAGCAATGCCTTTTAGGCTCCCACACAGATATATATACAATTCTCACATCCACACCATAACTCCATCTTTGTTTATTGAGATATAATTTACATATAGTAAGATGTACACATTTTAATTACTTAGTTTAATAACTTTTGACACATGGTTAACTTGCACCCAAAATCAGATTGGGAACATTTCTAGCACCTCAGAAATTTCCTTCATGCCACTTCCCATACAGTTCTCTGCCCATGGACAGACTATTAGGATTTCTGACACTATGGATTACTTTGACCTATTGTTTCTTCATATAATATAAATCACAAACAGTATGTACTCTTTAGCATCTGCCTTCTTTCACATGACCTAATGTCTATGAGATTCATCCATGATATTGTGCATAGCAGTTATCTGTTTATATTATTAGATAGTATTATGTTGTATGGATATATCATAGTTTATTCTCCTATTGATGAATGTTGTATTGTTCCAGATTTGGGGTTTTACATACAACTGCTATGAACTTTCTTATATAAGTCTTCTTGTGCAGATAATTTCATTTCTCTTAGATATAAATACTAGGAGAAGAATTTCAGGGTCATAAGGTAGTTGTATGTTTAACTCTAAAAGAAACTACCAAGCAGTTCTCCAAAATTGTACTGTTTAGCATTTTTAGGAGCAATGTTATGAGAGTTGCTCAATTGTTCTATATTATTGTAAACATTTGATATATTGTCAGTCTTTTAGATTTTAACCTGTGTAGTGGGCATAAAAAAGTATTTCTTTGTGGTTTTAGTTTACATTTTCTTGATAACCAAGGCTGCTGAGCACTTTTACATGTGCTAATTGTTCATTTATATATCTCTTTGTGTGTGTGTGTGTTTGTGTGTGTGAAGTATCTATTCAAATCTTTGGCCATTACTTTATTGAATTATTTGTCTGTTTTTGTTGATTTTAGGAGTTCTTTATATATTCCACATGTGTGTTGTCAAATATATGTATTGCTAATGTTTTTCCTAGTCTATGCCTTGACTGTTTTTTAATGATTTTTTTTATGAGCAGAAATTTTGTTGAATTTTAATTTTGTTAAAGTCCAATTTACTTATTTAGTTTTTTGTTGTTGTTAGTGCTTTTTGTATCTTGTTAAAGAAATCATGGCCTATCCCAAGGCTGCAAAAATAGGCTCTTTTTTCTTTTGGTAATTCTTTCTGATAATAGATTTTATGTTTAGGTCTGTGATCCATTTTGATTTAATTTCATGCATAGAATAATGAAGAGATTGAAATTTTTTTCCCATATGGGTACCCAGTTTTCCCAGCATCATTTCTTAAAATGTCTAAAGTTTCCTTACTGATTTTACTACACGTCTTTGTTGAAAGTCATTTAACACTGTATATGTGGATTTATTTCTGAACTCTATTCTGTTGCCTTTATCTGTGTGTCTATTCTTAGGCCAGTACCACACTGTTTTGATTATTGTAGACTTTTAATAAGTCTTGAAATTAGGTTGTATAAGCGCTCAGATTTTGTTCTTCTCTGTCAAATTTGATTTGACCATTCTAGATCTATTTACTTTTAATTTAATTTAATTTAAAAAATTTTTAAGATTTTATTTATTTATTCATGAGAGACACATAGAGAGGCAGAGACATAGGCAGAGAGAAAAGCAGGCCCCATGCAGGGAGCCCAAAGTGGGATTCGATCCCGGGTCTCCAGGATCATGCCCTGGGCCGAAGGCAGACACTCAACCACTGAGCCACCCAGGCATCCCAATTTACTTTTAATTTTAGAATCAGTTTGTCAGTTTCTTCAAAAAATAATGCTGCTATTTTGATTTCTATCCTTTGTTTTAATATGGAGAAGAGCTTTGCCATCCTTTGAAAAATCAGTGTTTTGTTTCACTTATTCAACAAAATTTATCCAGCACCTATTCTCTTCTGGGGACTATTCAAGTCTGTATTCTAACAGTAAACAGAAAATTCAAAGAATTCCATCTTCACAGTGGAGGAAGACAAATCATAAGTAAATTAATATACAGTTAAGTCTACAGGCAAAAATATGAAGGCAAAGTAAAAGTGATTGGTAGATGTGGAAAGACAGGCTGTTTTAAATAGGGATATATATGGAAGGCTACTATAACTGCAGGGCTTTTGGCTAGAAACCAGAATACATTAAAAGAATGAGCTGCACAAATATCTGGAGGTGCAACATTGATGGCAGAGGGCATAGCAAGTCCAGATATCGGAGGTAGGAGCATGCCTGCCAGATTTAAGGGGCAAGCAAGGAGGCCTGTGTGGCTAGAATCCAGTGTGTCTGGGGAAAGAGTAGGAGATGAGGATGCTACAGTCACTTGAGTGGTGTGTGTTTTGAGCAAAGGGGTGACATAATGTTTTAAAATCATACAGCTGATTGCTGTATATGAATTGACCACTGAGAGTCAAGAATGGAAGCAAGGAGATAGATAAAAGATGATGGTGATTCTTTTCCTTGATTTTTAATTCTTTGTTTACTGGCACTTAATCACTTTGGTATTTTGACACCGTGTATTAAGTGTGTGGTTTGACAAGAATTAGACCTTCCCTTCTGTCATTCTGTATTAAAAATGAAACAGTAAGTAGGGTTCTAATATGTGGGGTTTGTTCTTATTGATGCCACCTATGTCTAATTCCATACTATTTCATGCCTTAACCAATGCTGCTTGTCAATTGCATTTCTTGTTTTTTTGAGCAATCCAAATTAAAATGCCTTAAGACTTGACCACTTGATGATTCTCTGTGCATGTTTTTTTTCTAGATGTTAAATGGAATTACCTGATTCTGTCCTCCTTTAAAATGCTTTCAGAAGTATTCACACATACATTCAGTTCTTTTCCTTTACTAGCATGTAGTTTTGAAACAAAATGGTGGTCAGTCAATGTTGATGTAGACTGTATCTTCTGTATTTTTAATAAGGGATACCTTCAGATTATGGTACTGTTTTCTTCATCCTTATTAGTGTTATTTCTTCTAACAACCTATCTTTGAATTCAGAATAATAGAGAACCTGTTGCAGATACTAGACTATTTATGGGGTGGCAGTGAAATGCTATCAAGCATGGTAAATTTGATAGTGGAATTTTCAATGGAATTATAATAATTCGTCCACTAATTTACTTATTTTAAGATAGTTCATTAGTCTTGTTCTTGTGCTTTTAAGAAGTTCTAATTAAGAGAGTGTCATGATAATAGTGGGATCATCATTATATGCCTTTAATTATATTAAAGCAAAACTTTTGGCTTTGCATGAATATTTTTTAAAAGTTCAAAATAAAAAATAGTTAATATCCAAACTTGAAGAGAACATTTCCTTTATTATATAATATTTGTAAATTTAGTTATTTCCAGTGCCTCTCACACCAGTTTTTCTGGTTTATTTTTTTATTTTTTATTTTTTTTAAAGGTTTATTTATTCATTCATGAGAGACACAAAGAGGCAGAGAGAGAGGGAGAGACAGGCTCCCTGCAGGGAGCCTGATGTGGGACTCGATCCTGGGTCTCCAGGATCACACTCTGGGCTGAAGGCAGTGCTAAACTGCTGAGCCACCTG
This sequence comes from Canis lupus baileyi, assembly GCF_048164855.1. Lineage (NCBI taxonomy): Eukaryota > Metazoa > Chordata > Mammalia > Carnivora > Canidae > Canis > Canis lupus. Next base: position 35,667,605 of record NC_132859.1, on the reverse strand, counting down.
AGCTGCCCAGTTTTTCTGGTTTAATTTGAACATATTGCTCTTCTACTTGATATACAGAGCACAGGAGCAGGGAAATGCTTCAGGATTTCAGAAACAAAAAAGATAGTGATGTCAACCAAACAACTTTGAAGCTAAAAGATCCCCAGCTATCATAGTAAGGGACCAGGCTCCAAGCTTGCTTTTGCGGCCCACCGTTGTGTAGGGTAAAACCAAGTGTCTGAGAGTGAGGTCCTAGATAGGGGCCTCTCATGGCACCTGCTAAAGTGGTCAGACCACTTAGGTATGGCCTGGGTCAATGTGGCCCCTTCAGCCCTCTTGGCCACACTGGATGATTTTCTTTTTTAAAGATTTATTTATTTATTTGAGAGAGAGACAAAGAGAGAGGGGGTGTGTGAGTGGGGGGAGGGGCAGAGGGAGAGGAAGGGAGAGAGAAAAGCAGACTCCCTGTTGAGCAGGGAGCCGGATGCAGAGCTGGATCCCAGGACCCTGAGATCATGACCTGAGACAAAATCAAGGATCAGACGCCCAACCCTCTGAGCATCCAGGTGCCCCTGGCTGATTTTTTTTAATACTTTGAAATTTAGGATCTAAATTTATGCACAATAATATATAGTCAATGACCTGTCTCCTATTTTGGATTTTCTTTGTGCTATCATTCATGAAAAGCACAGAATGTGGTTTGCCATTAAAAAGAAATCACCTCAGCCAGGTGAATTGCTGTTAAGCACTGGGTAGCCCTACATTTATGTATCTAAGGTCACAGTTATTAACCAAACAAAGAGAAGACACTAGGGAGAGACATAGCTCAAATACAATGACTATTTTAGAACAAAAGAGTGTATTCTTTATGGTTCTCAAGTAAAGCATCTATAGGATATAGTTAGTGTTATGCTTTATGTTTATTTTTTGCTTCTTTTTCTTTCTCCTTATAAAACATTCTGGGCAATTTAAAAAATTGCTCTAGTTTTAATAAAATAGGCTCTCTTAATTCTTTCCCTACTGTTGCAGTTAATTTAGGCAATGTCAGTCTGTTACTGTTAGAATTTCTATTCAACTGAAAATGTATTATAATCTGCTGCACACATAAAAAATTACATTATAATGAGAAAAACCGAGCTAAACATAATTGTGCCTATAACAGCACTGTGACAGGAAGTGTCTCCTATAATGGTGATGATTTCCATATCAGTGATAATTTTATTGTCTGATTTGCATTGTCTTCTTCTTGCTGCCATATTGATGCACAGAATGTGTCCATCCGTTCCTAGGGGATATATAGATGCCAAAAAAAAATCTAGTTAACTCTCTCTCCTATTCCTAGAAAAATCTTAAGTAATTAGAAAGTACAAAAGATGGCAGCAGCCAAATTGCATCCCCCAAGACTACACCCCCCCCCCACACACACACACCCTCAACTTCCATTAATAGGTTTATGTACTTGCTGGAGGCAACTTTTGAAACTACCTTAATGGCCTCAACTCTTAGGTTAAAAACATTTAACTATCTCTGCTTTTGGCCAATGCCTACTGGGTTACAGAGGCATATTATCGTTGCTGGGTGAGCCATCTCTAATATAGATGAATGGAGTTTTACAACTTCTCATAAGTGCAAAGGGGAACGAGGAAGGGAGACATTCACTCCTACTTATGGATATATCACCAAATAGTCTCTTCAGCTCTTAGAGAAGCATCATGATGTAGGATTCTGGAGAAATGGGCAAAATAAACACATACACACACACACACACACACACACACAGGAGCTACAAAACCTACTTATTACATAGGGGAATTCACCTGGCCCTTTTCTCCCTTAGATCTCAATACAGCAACCACTTACTAAGCAATGCTGTATACAAAGCATTGTGCAAGGAATGGGGTGTTTGACAGGGACTAAAATAGCTCCCAGTTCAAGGAGAGAGTTGGTAATGAGTTGGGTACTTAAATATTTACAAGGAAAAACTCTGGAAATCACACTCAGGAAAATGCATCTACAGTGGTATATCATTTATGTCAAGTTCAAGAACTCTATAGATTTTTTTGAAGCAAAAACTGCTACAAGAGATTATAGAAACAGAGGTTTTTAAAACTAAAACAACTATACATTCTACATTGCTGTATCATACCTTCCATGCTTACAGAGTTTGAAGAAGCATCTCTTTCAAAATGTGAATTTCCCCTTTATCACAAGTTAAGCAAACACCCAATTATTTATGGATGCAATTTTGGTGGTTGCAAATAACTTGATTTGCAGCCCACCTGGTTCTTGGGTATTGATTGCAAGTCAAAGCTCCTCACATCTAAAATGCTTATATCAAGACTCACAGCTTCTTCTCACTCTTCATTCAGCCAAAGAAAAATATCAGCCAAAGAAAAATATCTTACCCATGCCTGTTTTAAAAAGAAACAAAGCCTTTGCTCCAGTTTTGCTAGTTTTAGAGATTTATGGTTTCTGGCATCCAATTGCATCATGCAATAAAGAATTTTATCAACTCAAAACTGATCTCTCTTTTTTTTAAAACATTGATAGCATTGACACATTTTGAGTGTATAGTCCCTATAGGGCTATAAATCCAGTTGTGGTCTTTAGAATAGGACATTAGATGATTTATTTCAAATAAAAAAATCACAAGAAGAAGAAAGGCCTACATTATTTCTGTGTACATTTCTAACTTCCATTGAGGAAGTTGGAGGAAGAAGGATCTGTGAGCTGGGACAGAAAAAGAAGGAAAGCATGGAAGGAGTTGAATAAGCTTGGCAGGAAAGTTTTGAGCCCAGAGGGAGCCTCCTGGATTTGGTATCAGAGGCTAGCTTGGGAAGAGCTGAAGCTGGCATTGGGTGCCACTTGAGGCTCCCACAGGAAACATTTCTTTTTTTTTTTTTAATTTTTATTTATTTATGATAGTCACACAGAGAGAGAGAGAGAGGCAGAGACACAGGCAGAGGGAGAAGCAGGCTCCATGCACCGGGAGCCCGACGTGGGATTCGATCCTGGGTCGCCAGGATCGTGCCCTGGGCCAAAGGCAGGCGCCAAACCACTGCGCCACCCAGGGATCCCAGGAAACATTTCTGAGAAGCACATATTCAGCAATGCCAAAGGGCATCTGAAACATTTTCCATTTTGGGATTTAAGGTAGCAGACTAGAGTAGATCCAAAAAACAGGAATGAACAATGCTCAGTCACAAAAGCAGGAAGATTTTTTTTTTTTTAATTGGAGTTCAATTTGCCAACATGTAGCATAACACCCAGTGCTCATCCCATCAAGTGCCCCCCTCAGTGCCCGTCACCCAGTCACCCCAACCCCTGCCCACCTCCCTTTCCATTACCTCTTGTTCGTTTCCCAGAGTTAGGAGTCTCTCATGTTCTGTCACCCTCACTGATATTTTCACTCATTTTCTCTCCTTTCCCCTTTATTTCCTTTCACTATTTTTTATATTCCCCAAATGAATGAGACCATATAATATTTGTCCTTCTCTGATTGAAAGATGAATGGATAAAGAAGATGTGGTATATGTATACGATGGAATATTACTCAGCCATTAGAAATGGCAAATACCCACCATTTGCTTCAATGTGGATGGAACTGGAGTGTATTATGCTAAGTGAAAAAAAGCAGGAAGATTTTGAACACTGGATCGAGGACTCACCAAAGAGAACTAAAATGCCCTTTCAACTGCGTGTTAGCTTCAACAGAGCAAGAAATATCTCCCAGCATCTTGGTGAAAGCTTTAAGAAAGCACAATGAAAAAATTCTCAGGAAAAAGATAACAAGCAGAAATTGATTGGACAGTTCACATTGCACAAAATGTCTTTGATATTCTTTTCTTTCTTTCTTTCTTTTTTTTTTTTTTTGTCTTGTTTAGTGAACAGAAACACGTGAAAACTTTCAGAGGTTAACTTCAAACTCCAGTCACTCATAACATCTTAGATTTTCTTCACCTTCCATTCAGTCCCTGTGGAGTTTTTAGAAACCTTCCCCTGGTGACTGTGGGTGTCAGTTTCATTTTCAAAAAAATATCTGAAAACAAAACAAAACAAAAAACCATGGATCTGTCTCTCTAGAGAGCATTGCTCACCACCAGAGCCTCTGCCCCCAGCTCTTTATTTTTCAGGAGACCTCACCTCTCTCCCTCCATGGCCTGGCTCTGTATGCTACCAAGTTCCCAGAGATCTGAAGAAACTAAGCCCTACTTACCCTCTGTGGTGCTGAGATTTGATAGAAGTGTTTTTTTTTTTTTAATTGATATATAGTTGACACACAATGTAACTGTAGTTTCGGTGTACAACATAGTGATTCCATAATTCCATACCTTATGCTTTGTTCATCACAAGTGTAGCTACCATCTGCCACTATACAATGCTATTACAATAACATTATACTTCCTATGCTATGCCTTTTATCCCCATGATTTATTCAGAGAGCAAATTATTATTATTATTATTATTATTATTATTATTATTGAGAGTCAGGTGGGATGACGGGGGGAATGGAGGAGAGAGAGAATCTTAAGCAGGCTCCACACCAAGTGCAGAGCCTGACATGGGGCTTGGTCTCACAACCCTAAGATTATGAGCTGAGCTGAAATCAAGAGTCAGACGCTTAACCAACTGAGGCACACCAGAGAGCAAATATAATTAAGATACTTTAAAGGAGAGTAATTTTGGCTTAATTGATCTTTTACTTAATGCTGCATTTTCTATCATTTTACACAGACCTCTGTCATTGAGCATCTTAGCACATCCGTTCTTGTTTGTCCAGTGGTGCAGATATACTTTGTCAAGGACTGAATAAATTCTGCTGCAAGCATGTAGATAGAACTATTAATGGTACTTTAGCGCAAATATTTATAATAACGTAGCAAGGATTTTAATATACGTCCTAATGAGCTTTGGGTGCTACAGAAGGAAGGAAGAAAAAAGCTGCTATAAGTTGAATTTCTCTTTCAGGAAACCTTTGAGAAGGCAAGCTTGAGTAGCAGCAGCAGTGGAGCTGCCAGCCTGAAAAGCGAACTTTCAGAAAGTGCAGACCTACCCCCTGAGGGCTTCCAGGCCCCCTGTGGTAAGGATGAAGACAGGGCCTGTGATGAAATCCTGTCGGAGGAGAACTTCAACTTGGAAAATATTGAGAAAGGTAATTCTAGTGAAATGGTGACATCATGAATACACTTGATTTTTGTCTGTTTCAAGGTTAATTTACTCTGTATTTTATTCTCCTACTCTTTTATTCATGTGCAGATATGTACTCAGAGCTAGATGATGAACTGGACATTTCGGACAACTCTAGCAGCTCCAGTTCAAGCCCTTTGAAAGAATCTACATTCAGTAAGTTTTCTTTGCTGGCCTGCGGGTTCCAGCAGGTCATGGTTTGGGAATCACACTTGGGAGTTGGGTAAACACCATCATATACTTAAGACAGAGGTTTGTTTTCCAAGTGCAGTGCTAATTAGGACAGGTTTGTCTAGCCCTCTTATGGACCCAGAGGCCAACTGGTGCTGTGGTCTTCTGATGCCTCAGGTGTCAAATGAATAGTTTCATTATTTCTACCAGCAATCCCAGCTTCTAACTGGGGAGTAGAGATAACTAATTTGGAGACACACTAAATAATCACAGGAGTAATGGAAGTGACCTCTTATGAATCTATTCTATAGGGGTTACAGACCTGGAGAAGAAATTAGTTTTGGGGTAGACTAAGTTTCATACAATTTTATTTCCAATATAAGGGATAGATTATATTTCAAACACTAAAGTAAAATAAGTATTTTAATGATCTAATACTATGAATAAATAGGATATATAAATTCGGTCCATAAGTTAATCTTGACTCTAAAGTTAAAACTGGAAAGTAAGTATTCTGGAGTATGGGATATGGAAAGGAAAAGTACATTTGGATAAAATTTAAAGATTATAAGGAAAGATAGAATTCAATTCATTCAAGAAATCTGGAACTGAAAGAAAAGATAATTTAAAATAGAATATAGAGAAAGAATAATTTTTTTAAAAGAGTAAGTTGAAGGCATATTAATTAGGATGGGTAGAAATATTCTGAAATAAAATTAGTATAAGTAATTTCCTCTCATTAATGACTATACTATGAAAATCTCATAAAATAAAGTTTAAAATGGTGTCCCTAAGGATCTAAGGAAAATCTCTAAGGAGCAAGCTTCATTTTTTGTTCCTTTCCGAACTTAATTGTCCATAAAATAGTGACTAGGTGTTCCAGATTTTCGGGGACAATCTCAGTTTCCAACATTGATCTATTTTTTCACAAATCCCTGCCTGCTAGATAAAATGCCCTGATTTGTGATTAGAAAACATGAAAGTTAAACAAGAAAAATATTCATGCATATGTAGCAAATTCTAGAAACAGTTAATTACTGCCTGTTTTGAGATGAATTCAGCTTTGTATATTCTGGGTAACAATAGTGGCGAGGGTCAGTGGGGAAGTGAGGAAGGAAAAGCTGGACCCTTCAACTTGCATGTGTAACTTGTAGTTATCCTGGCAAGGGCTTTAGGATAATTATTACATAGATATTTTATTGTACTTTATTAGCTATTAATAACAGAATTTCCTTATTTAGTTTCCTTTGGAAAAAGGACCTTAAACAATCCTGTCAAGTAAACAGTAATTTGAAACATTATATTTTAACTGATACTTTTATAAATGAAGACCATCTTCAGATTATGTAGAATTGCTCACGTGATAGAATACAGCATTTTTTAAAAGTTAGTAAATAGATAAATAAAAAATTTGCAGAGGGAAATTATCAAGATATTTTTATGTTCTTGTTTCAGGCATTTTAAAGAGAAGTTTTAGTGCCTCAGGAGGAGAAAGACAATCCCATACAAGGTATGTACACATCGAGCTCCTAGAATTCTGTAGAGCTATTATTAGTGGCTGAACTAAAACCTCATAGCCTAAAGTCACCATGGACATGTGGTAATAGAGGTTGATAGAGCCCACTCTCCCAGCACTGATTTAGTTTACCAAGTAGCATACTGGAAAGAGTACTAAGCTTGGAGCTAGGTCTAATCTAGCTTTGTGATCATTAGAGAAGCAGTTAGAGCCTCTCAGAGCTCAGGAGTGGGCTGGAGAAGTAGGTAGTGTGCTTTATGAAGTCATCTGGAGCCCCGGCTCCTTATATCTTGTTTTTCCACATCCGTGGGATATAGGGCTCATCCTCATAGCAAATGTGGCTAATTCAGACCCCATCACATCCACATCCCGGCCAGCAGGAAGTGGCAAAAGGGCAAGTGGAGACATGGTCTTTCCTTTTAAGGACATGACTCAGGCATTGTGCTCATCCCTTCTACTAACAACATATTATTGGCCAGAACTTAATCATATGAACACATCTAGCTAGCTACAAGGGAGGATGAATATAGTTGGGGGATTCTGTTTTAAAAGAAAAAAGAAACTTATTTTAGGACAACCCACAATTTCTGCAAGTTATCTCTTGGACTAAAGACTAAAATGAAACTCTTAGGTTTGGCCTTTTGCAAGTCCCTGGTGACCTTTTTAAGGGCAGTTTCCATGGCTCTGGGTGAGGGTGACAGGAGTGAAGCCTGATTGTGGTGCTTTTAGAAATTACAGAAGCAGGGATGGGAAGGAAGCTAACAGTGATCTGGGTAGTAGCTGGTGAGGGACGTTTGATGGAAGAGGGTCTTCTTTGAATCAGGATGACTGCAGGGTGAATAGGACTGAGGAGAGGCAGTCAGTGGGGAGAGAGATAAAGAGGGAAAAGAAGTTGATGGTACACAGAGTAGCTTGAACCCAGGGAGTAGGTCTGGGAAAGATGAAGGGACAGCCCTTTGTGTCTGAAGAAAGGGGGGCAGAGATAAATTACAGCAGATATAAAAGATTATACTTGGTGATTTCTGTTTATTAGATGATGTTATTAGATGATATTCACTGCGGTCAGGAGTGTGGTCAAGTAGGAAGAAGCACAATAAAGGTGGGCAGACAACTGAGCAGAGACAGGCAGACAGCCTGCCAAATAGCTCTGAGGTGAAGGCCCCAGTTGAGGCTGCGATGCCTACAAGTGCATGGGGGGTGGTGCCAATCAGTAGGCAGTGGAGCCATGGGTGATCCTGGCTGGGGAAGTGCAATATGACAAAAGGCTAAGCTGTGGTATGCTTTAGCAGTTGGGCCTTCTGGATGCTGGCAAAGGAACCCGACTCAGGTTAACTTGTGCAACAGGGAAGTTCATTAGAAGGCTCTGGGAGGCTCACATAATGAGGAACTCAGAGAATCAAACTTAGGAAGGACTAAGAGCCAGACAAGCCCCTGAAATCTGTGGAGGACACACTGTTGGTAGGCTCAGAAAGGCACTGATGCTGGGATGAAGGGGCTCCCAGTTGGTTTGTTTCATCCACGCGTCACCTTTTTCAGGATTCATTGTCCTCTGCAAGAGAGTCAGGGTGGCCTGGGTTGAATCAGGACCCAATTTACTGCATCAGGGAGAGCTAAGCTCCTTAATCGATATCCCCTCCAAGTCCATTAGGGGGTCTTTGCTGGAGGAGCAGGTTAGAGGTCCTGGGCAGCCAGAATAGAACTCTTGTCCACTTCTGGGCTCCAGGGTGCTAGGAAGATGAATTTCAGAATGAAGAACATGCATAGCAAAATCCTGAGGGGTTCATTTAGGTGGCGAAGGGGGGTTCATACAGAAAATCATTTTTTGTTTAGTCAAAGATACAGCACCACTAATTATTGAATTTTTTCCAAGTAAGGTTTAGAAAGGGTTAGCATGAAGCCTTTCAATTTCCTAATTCATTTCTAGTGTTGCTAGTAACAAAAACCCAATGAAAACCTATCAGCATAAAATACCATCTGGATCACTGAGGGAAGCATACACATTTTTTAATGGGCCAATATGCAGAGAAGTGATGGTTAGAAGTAGTGGAGAGAGCAAGGGAAAGAGAAACAGTCCCAAATCCCAAGGAGAATCAGAATGGAGGATTTGGAAGACTTGGGACTTGAATTACAAGGTCATCCAAGGAATTTCCCAGGCTTGCAGTTTCCTCCCATTTCCTACCTTCTGGCTTCTTGTCCTTAAGCCACCACCTCTGCTTGCACTTTCCACAGAGAAAACCACACATAGGAGCCTGGAGCCATGGGAGCTTTTGCTTATTTAGCTCAGCCAGTGAGGAGACAGGGCTGGGAGATGTGGCTTTGGTGCTGGGGGTCTGAAGGCATGGTACCACAGGGTAGGTTTGTCCTCCTCAACTCTGGCATCAGAGCTTCTATCTTAACCACATCATGACTTCAGTGGACTTTCGTGAGCTGATGTGGCATTTTATCCAACTGCTTGGAACAACATTTATATAGGAAAATGTCCCACATGTTCTCCTGTAAAATAATTAGCAAGCACCCTCTGGAATCTAGCTATCCCCAGATTTGTGATTATTTATAATTTTAAGAACATCACCAAAAGGCTTTTTTCCATTAGTAGATACTTTATTCAGTGAAATAAATTTGCTTAAATGTATAGAAGAAATGCAAAACAAATATTTTGGTACAAAAGTACATTATGATGTATGGATTTTACTCCTCAGTTAAAAGAATTTTATATTAAAGTGGGAATTCCCAATTAGATGAATTTAGGCATCTTGGAATTGTTAAGTAATTCTAGTCTTTTTTTCTAAAAAAGATTCATGGAAAATTGTCTTATTTGCAAGAATTCAGTTGAAGTCCAACCCTTCAGAAACAAAAGAAACATGTGTTTTATATACTTTGGAGCTTGAAATGGCTTTTAAAAGCTAGTCATTATCTAAACATTTTCTAGCAAATTGGGTAAACTGGAATCAACAGAAAAGAGAAGTTCAATCTGAAACTCATTGAAAAGGAATATTACAGAGTGCAATTACATTAACCCCTTTAACTTGTGGTTACTGACCAAGTCAACAGGTGGAAAATGGAAATTGGCCCAAATGTTGAGCTTGATGGATCAGAAGGTGCATAGGTAAATAAGACCTGAGCTAAAATAACATTTGAAAGCTGTGCCATGTGTGGTACCGTGTGACACCCCATCAGGGAACACAGATTAGTTTAAGACGAGCTCTCTTCCCTCAAGGAACTCAGAGTGTAACAGGGCAATAAGGGCAGACTTCAGGAGAGAAGAGATGAAAAAAGACATCCTATGATTCATGCCAAATGAGGGGAGAGGAGATTAATGACTTTTTAATTCCTTCCAAGTAATCCCCAGAGCTTCTCTAAATTAAAAGAAGACAACTCTAAAATGTATTTATAATTCTCTAAATTAAAAGTCATTAAATCTAAAGATATTTGCAATCTAACTTGTTTAGGAACTTTCTGGGTTTCTTGGTTTACCTATGTGAAATGTGAAGCCATCCTGCAAAATTTTTAGAGGCTAAATGAGAAGTTAGAATCTAAAAGAAAAGAGCAAAGTGACATAATAGAAAATATTTAGATGCTAAAATAGAAGTTAGAAGCTAAAACAAGATAGCAAAGCTAGGAAATAGAATAAAAATAAATAGAAAATCAAGCCTGAGAAATTTTTGGCTTTTCTGTATACATAAAAAGTAGGGAACCAGTTATATTGAGACCGGGGGCAGCTCTCCTCTTTGGGGTGCCTTAATTGGCTCTTAAAATAAGAGAATTAATCTCACTGAGAAAAAGCCCACAGGTAAGTACATGTTTGACCTGAGCATATTTACTAGAGCTTAGAATTCAAATTTGGTTTTGGCTAAAATTGTTCAGAGAGGAAACTTAAGCATAAATTCTGAACTTTTGTCACCCTAGATATCAAGGGCCAGATTTTAAGCCAGTTGTCTGCTAAAGAACCAAAGTACCTCCCTAATAACTTGGCATAGACTTGCAAATGGAACTAGGAAGGGCAGCTTCTGCTCTCCTCAGAGAAATACTGGTATCAAGGCTGGTGAGAGGAAACATCCTATTAGAACTGGAAGGCATCCTGGTGATCCAAGACATTACTAGATGATGAAATGTTTTCCAGGCTCAACTCTTAGAAGTAATTGTTCCTTCTATGAACTACTTAGCAGAAATGACATGAAACCAGCCAATAATTCCTTTGGGCCCCTTTCCTTGCAAAACTCCTCCCCAGAATCTCAGGCCTCCATCCCCAAATCACCAAAAGTACTAAAAGCCAAACTGAAAGCTGAGGTGCCAGATCAGTAAAGAGAACCCCATTCCTCAGCTCTGGAACTATAGCCATTCACAAAGCAGAGGTGAGTCTCCAAATCTCCATTTCCAAGTCTCTAGACATGATATCTCCCCAACCAAGTTGCCATCCATGTAGCCATTCCCAGAGTTTTCTTGACCCCCCAGAAAATCTGGAGATGTCAAGTGTAGCATTTTTTTACATTCTACAGAAGTAGACCTTGGGAGCTTCTATTTGACCTACATTTCCTAACAATAAACAGGTTATTCATACTATATGTATAGTCACATAGTATAATTTTCTTTTAGGCTTTTGACTTACTAGAATGGACATTTGACTTTACATCTTCATTCTTTGTATGTTATTGAAGAGTCATTAAGAGGAGTGTCACTTGGGTTACTCTTACAGATGTTTATCAATCGGAGTGTCACCAAGTAGCTGCCTTAATTGCAATAGAATCATTCTACTAAAGGCTGACCAGTTAGCTCTCTGAGGATGTAGAACCATGAGATAACTGGAATTGACTAACAATAAGTTCCACCTAGTAAGTAACGAAAGGCAGACAAAAATGAATTTTATGGCATATTTTTAAATAAAATGCTTTTAACAAATGCTCACAAGTCATGTGATAGTCTATTTGAATGACTTTTTGAATGAAAATGTGAGAAGTTTTAACAGTTTCAATGAGGTATAATTCCCACAAAATAAATTGCACGTATTTAAAATGTAAATTTGGATACATTTTGAATATTTATGTTCCTATGCAATAACAATAGGATAGTGAACATATTCACCTGAAAGTGTCCTCATATCTGTCTGTACCTTCACTTATGTTCCTAACTCTCCCCCACCAGGCAATCATTAATCTGCTTGTTGTACTCTAGATTACTCAGCATTTTAGAATTTCATCTAAATGACATTTTACAGTACATACTCTTATTTGTCTGGTTTCTTTTAAGCAGAATAATTATTTGGAGATTTGTCCATATTGTTTTCATATTAATAGTTCATTCCTTTTTATTGTGAAGCAGTAGTCCATTGTATGGATTTATCATGGTTTGTTTTCTATTCATGTGTTAATGGACTTTTGAGTGCCAGTACTTGGCTATTACAGATAAAGCTGTGATGAGCATTTGTGTCTTTCCATGGATACATATTTTTAAAAATCTTGGGTTAAGAGGTCTGGGTGGCTCAGTAGATTGAGCAACTGACTCTTGATTTTGGCTCAGGTCATGATCCCAGGATCTGAGATCGAGCTGCACATGTGGCTCTGCGCTCAGTGTGGAGCCTGCTTGAGATTCTCTCTCTTCCTCTCCCTCTGGCCCTCCCCACCATGCTCTCTCCGTTTCTCTCTCTCTCTCTCTCTTTCTCAAATAAATAAATCTTTAAAAAATATAAATAAATACATAAATTTAGGGTAAATACCTAAAAGTGAAATGACTGGAACATATGGCAGATGTGTGCTTAACTTTCTAAAAAACTACCAAACTGTTTTTAAGAGTGGTTATACCATTTTTCCATTCCTAGTTTTAGAGATTTGAACTCCACATATATATTGAGAAAGGTTGAAGTGCATGATAGTGTTTGTGGAAATCATCTTTTATTTTGATGTGTACATCTGTGAAATCATAAGGAGTAAGAGAGAAAGAAGAATTCACTTTTCATAGCCATCTGTCACAAAATACTATCTCTTTTGATATAATCATATTAAATGAATATCCTTATTGTTGCTGTTTGATGTTTTGTGGACATTGATGGAGTTAGTCAAGAGCTGGATTAGTAAGAAATAAACCAAAAAAATCAATAATTAGGATTTCCTTTGAAATTTCTAACTTTAATCATTTTCAGTGATCTAAATGATCTAAAATCTCTTGCCTCCATTGCTACTTTTCAGGAAAGAATTAAGAATGGGATTGACTTTTACCAGTTTCTAATCTGGATTTTATAGTCTCAGTACATTGATAGATGCTTCTAATCCAGTGAATTATAACATTTTATTTCAATTTACAAATAAATTATCCTATATAGTGGAACTTGAGAATGCATTCAGGGGCTTCAACCTCATTAATTATTTCATACATTCAGTCCTACTAAGCTTTGGCCATTGTATTATGGCTTTCTTAAGACCATTCATTTTTTCAATTAATATTTATTTTTGTGTATTGGCACATACCAGATGATACCTGATCCATCTTTGCATTTCTCAGGGTGCAGTGATTGCACACAGGTGCCAGCCCACAAATACTTGTTAATTAATAGGTGAATAACTGTTAGCATAAATTCTATATCTTTCATTGAAATAGGACTAAAATCCCACCTACTGACTTGAACCTATAAGCCTTTGCCATAGCCACAGCTTTAGGCCTCATTGTTTTTTTAAAGATTTTGTTGCTCAGGCAACAAGATTTCTCCATGCCTGCTTGCATCTTGTTGCCAAGGCAACAGGGTATAGTTAGCAGGTTGGTTTGAGGCATCGGATGTTTGCAGTATTGGAGATGCCTGTGGTTCACAACTTCTTTGATATATCAGGGTATGCATAATTGTATTCAAGGATGTGATCTGACTCTAGTTTTTGAGTCACATCAAAGGTGAATCTGGATGTTTGAGATTATCCAGCATCATATATGTAACCAAAAAGACCTTTGTGTAACCTCAGGACCTACAGATCTTGCCTCCTTTTAGCAGAAGTTTGGCTTATTTTGACCTGTGGGTATTCTCTACTTCACCTTTTCATAACCCACATCTAGTTTTACTTAAATTAAATAACTACTGCTTGATCACTACTTGCCAGAATCAACCTAGACTATCTGCCTATGTCACAATCAAGCAGTCTTACAGAAATGATTTGTTACCAGTAAGACTGCTTTATTCCTTTTTTGTGCAAGTTTTAAACTTATGTGGCTAATTGCTTGTTTGTTTCTAGCTGTTATTGGAGTAGGAGTGGAGAGCCACAGGGGCACTATTCTCCTTTCCTGGAGTGACATCATCTCTGTTAACATTATTGATAGGTGACAGGAGAACTCAACCCTGCATAATGCTGTTCTTTCACACAGGACATGTTTATGAATGTCGCTACTTGAAAGAGACTTCCAAGAAGTAAAGTGCTAGTTAGCTCAGATGGTGTGATTACCATAGCCTCAGAAGGCATTGTTTTAATACAGTAAGTCATCCCTTTCATTTCATAATGTTAAATATTTCTCCTTTTTTACCAACATCAGCTAGTACTAATACATTTTGCAACTGAACTAAATTATGTAATGCACCTCCCATACATGTGAAAATATTTCCTTGATTCAGAATATATTCAAAAGAATTTTACAAGATATAAAATTCTAGAACTCTGTCTCCCTCATGGCCAGGACTCCTCTGACACAATAAGTATCCAAGTAATTTACCCTGCATTCAGTGAAAAGTTGATTTAAAAAATTGCAAAGCCTAATACTTTCAGTCTTCACCTTACCTATAATTGGTTTGGGGTAGAAATTGTAGGCTAACACCCAAATCCAGTTCAGTTTCTGCTTTGGCTTATAAAATCTGGATGAAATCATCCCAGATCTAAAGAGAGTTAGAAGGGATGACCTTTCAAAATCCTTTGAAACCTTCCATTCCCCTGAAATTCTGTTTCATCAGCCTGAAGTTCTATTAATTACTTCCCATTTCAGAAGTTTCAGAGGACACAAGCTTCATTATATGAAGCCTTTTCACCAGGAAACATTTCTGGAATGTTCTCTCTATGTTAAATTATTTCTGTCTGTTTTCCAGCTTATGCAATCATGAGAAACTATCTTTTGCAGCCATAATGCTCTATTGGACATAAGCACTCAATCCAGTTCAGTCTAGAGGCAGACTTCCCTCAGGCTCTGCATAATTTCAATCTTTTGTCCCATCTGTGGCCCCAGCATTCATATAGTTAAATGGTGTCACTTCTAGCTACAATGAGTCTGTTCTATTTGGAAATTTCAGATGACTATTCTTTCTTAGGATCCAGGATATAATCTCCAGAGAAATTAACAGTTTTTCTTCCATACCTCTACAAGCTTGTAAGTTCCAAGGCTAGGGACTATTTCTTTTCACCACCTTTTCTCTATTGTCTGGCATAGTTTCTCCACATAGTAGGCCCTTAATAAATATTGTCTGAATGAATGTGTGATGGTTAGGTTAAAGATCCCCTAAAGTTCATTCAAGAGGAATTTAGAATTATATTAAGGAGTGGCAAAGTTGGCAGCAGCTCAGCATTGTCAGGATAGTCTGTTTCATGTACATCTCTAGCCCATTTTTTAATTTGTAAAAATGTTTGAAATTTTGGATTCTCCAGGACACCTGGAATAGTCATCTACTTAATTCGGCATATGAGTGGTTATCAGCTATCAAAAGTACCTATAACCTTAGGAGTAAAAGATCTCCATGAGTTACATTATAATTCACCGTTTAAGATATAAGATAGGCCAAGAGTTATTGCAGGCTTAGCAGCTATGTGGCATGACCGTTAGCCTCGGTCATAATGTTTATGAAGACAGTGACCAACATCTTCCAGAAAAGAGGTTGGCATGCACTATTGAATATGGAGTTCACTGGCCACATGTGAATCTTGAACAGTTGAAATGAAATGTAGCTAGCGTGACTGAGGAATGACTTGTTTAATTTCATTTTACTATTGATTTAAATATGAAACAATGTCGAATATCTCACTAATTTTTATAGTTAGTGCCTGCTGAAATGATAATATTTTCGATATATTTGGTTAAATAAAATATGTTCTTAAAATTAATATCACTTTTTTGGTTCTACTTTTTAAAAATATGGCTCCCAGAAAATGTAAACATATGTTCATGGTTTGCATTATATTTCTGTGCTAGACCTGACTAGAAGGCTAAGGCACAGGGTTACTCACTTCCATGTGCTGTGATTTATCAATGTAAGCAAGGATATGAGGTGCTAGAACAGATGTTCTGCTCCTCAGCTCAGCCAGGAGGCATTCTGCCCATATGTGGATACTACTGAGATTATGAACCCCTTTGAACTTTCTGAGGGCAAGAGTTACCTGTTGTCTTTCCTGTAAACATGGCCCTTATCCCAGAACTAGGGAGAGTGTATTAACTGTATAAGACTGGCAAATTCCACTGACTTGAAAACTTGGACTGGGAAAGGGACAGAGAAAATAATGGGGTCAGGAGATAGCTGGCTTAGGGGGTAGTTGGGAGGAGTGGAAGAGGATAGGGAAGGAACTTACCATTGGATGCAAAGATTTTGGTATTATTCTAGAACTCTAGTTGGGCAGTGGATAAATGAGTACCAGTTTTTAGAGTTGGGCAGTGGGCAAATGAGTGCCAGTTTTGTTTTGCTTCATAACTTGGGTATGCATATGCTTAAAATGAAAATGTTAGGTTAAGAGATTTATTAGCCATGTTTATTTGTATTTAAGTTCCTCCCTTCATTCCTATTCAGCAGATACCTATCACGTGCCTTGAATGTAGGAGATGAGATGTTGAGTATGTTTTTGTTGGACTGAAATATTGCATTAAATTTTGTTGCATTCAATTTAATATAGTTCTTATAACTTGTCAGGGCACAGATGTTTCTTATTTCATTCTAAAATAACTATTAAGAAATTTGCTCGAGATAACAGTGGAAAGAACAAAGTTGAACGTATTTACAGCTGGCCCTGATAGGCTGTAAGGCCACCTCCATGGGGTAGAAGGCTCTGAGAACAAAAATGTAAAATGATCAGGAAGTCTGGATCTTAGGGCAAGGCAAACAAGTAATGTTAATAACACTGGAAACTTAAGGAAATATGTCATCCTCTTAAATGCAAAAGTCATCTCATTTCATAGAAAGAGTTATAATTTCTTTCTTAAGACAACAGGAACAAAACATAGAAAAACACTACATGCAAAATTTTAAACATATTTTTACAGGCTTATTTTATTTATATTAAAGAGAGAGAGAGTTGGGTGGTGGGGCAGAGGAAGAAGGAAAGAGAGAATCTCAAGCAGACTCCCTGCTGAGCACAGAGTCTGAGGCAAGGCTTGATGTCATGACTGTGAGATCATGACCTGAGCAAAAAAGTCACATGTTCAACTGACTGAGCCACCCAGGTGCCCTTAAACACTTATTTTTTAAAAGATTTATTTATTTATTTTAGAGAGAGAGAGCACAAGCAGGGGGAAGGGGTAGAAGGAGAGGGAGAGAATCTTCTGCAGACTCCCCACTGAGCATGGAGCTGGACATGGGGCTTGATCTCACGACCCCAAGTCATGACCTGAGCTGAAATCAAGAGTTGGGTGCTTAACTGACTGAGCTCCCCATGTACCTCTAAACACTTACTTTTAATATAACATCATCATTTTGATTTTAAGTACAATAATTTTCTTATTATTTACCCAAAATGCTAAAATATAGGCTCTTAATCATTCTTAGAGCTTTTATAAAGCACTGTGATGAGACAGGGTTCTTCCATGTGCCTATGGAATGCGAGGTCTGTTGTGGGTTTGAATGCATTTATTTTCTTCTTTATTAAGCTCTTCAGAGCATCTGGAGGGAAGATAATCTTTTTTAAAATTTTTATATTTAAACCATAGAAGATATAGGCTTTTAGTCAATGTTAGTCAAATCCAAGTTGAATAAGTCCTCTAACGGCCTCTAATTCTCTTTTCAGGGACTTCACTGGTGGAATTGGATCCAGACCAAGACCAGGTAATTCTGTGTTGTCAGTAACAAATTCACGCATGCCTCTCTGATATGCAGTGTGATTTATGTTACAGTTTCATATCTTTCCCCCTTTTATTTCTTCAGCTTTGCTGCCTCTTGACCTGCTTCTGAAAGTACCACCCCTCATGCTCAGGGCCCACATTAAGGAGCTAGAGGCCGAGTTAGTGACGGGGTGGCAGTCCCATAGCCTTCCCGCTGTGATTCTTCGCAATCTCAAAGATCATGGTAGTACTTATTAGATCAAGTTGATGTCAAGCATACAATGGGCGAATACAGAATTATAGTTGGGCCTGAAATGTCTGAATGATGCTTGGGAGGTAATTTTAATACAAACAGCAGGAGAATTTCATTTTGTTTGTCAACCGTTATTAGTTTGGCAATTTAACAGTATCAAAATGCTTTCTGTGTTCACTTATTTGATTGAAATATTATAGGCTGTTTTTCTAAAATTTACATTTCTGCTTTTTAAAAAAATTTTTTTTTTTTTTTTACATTTCTGCTTTGGTGGGGATGTTAACCAGTTAAATTATTTGTGCTTAAAATGCATACCTACTAGCAAAAAAAAAAAAAAAAGGTAACTTTTATGTTTATATTTTGTGTGTGTTTTTAGAGAGAGAGAAGGGGGCAGGGGGAGGAGCAGAGGGAAAGGAAGAAAGAGAATCTTAATCAGACTCCACACTTAGCCTGGAACCTAACACAGGGCTCAGTCTCATACCCTGAAATCATGACCTGAGCCAAAATCAAGAGTTGGACACTTAACCGACTGAGCCACCCAGGTGCTCTATATTCATATTTCTATAAGCTTTATATAAACCTATAACCTATAGGTTAACCTATAGGTTCTATAACCTATATAATATGAGGGAGTTAAGTTTATCTTGGTCTATCTCCTTTATTATGACACAGATAGTCCTTTTTGGTTATTTCTATTTGTATTTGATTAAAACAATATGATATCACATTGTTTTTCTAATAATTTAAAAATTATGGGTTCTTAAAACATAAAAGTTTATAGTAATGGTTTGGTGAAAAACAGAGTGTGCTAGTTAATGTTTCGAATTTCTATTAAAGAGGACCAAAGTACAACAGTAATAGTTAAACTGTTAGCTAAACCTGGACGATTCAGGGAAAAAGTATGGTGATTGTGCTTTTAACATATGTATGAATATATGACTCTTCAGTATATAGTTCTATTTTACTATTTTGGTTAATTTGCAATATTGCCCAATGCTATTTTCATTTTGGCTTCCTTAATTCATATTCTTTTGTAGAGTTAACACCTATGGTGAACATAAGCGATGTGAATTGATTTACTGTAAGATTAGTCCGTGTCTTCGTATTTATTAAATTTGCTTTGGAAGAGTTACTGACAGTCTGGGGCCATTTATACCCTCATAGATGCAATAAGGTGGTTTTGTTATTAAGATGTCCATAGCTATCATGCTGACCATGCTGTTTGGCATAAGGTAAGTTCATACATAACATAATCATGAAGCTAAAATGGTTGTTGATTGATTTTATAATAGCAAGGGCAGAAGAACGTATTTATGTAAGCAACTCACAGCTCTGTTGTGATTGATAATAGGAATTTCTTTTCCTAAAGGGCATGTTGAATTAGCCCAGTTTAAGACTTATTTTATGTCCATAAAATTTGTCTGATCTCTTGACCTTTAAACAAACTAACTGCATTATAGCACAGTTTACATATAATATATTTCTTAGACTTACAGTTTGTTAAAGCATTCAATTTTTAAAAATATCGTGGCAGATATTATAGAATATTCTATAATGTTGTCAGTGAGTGCTGGCATGCACCCATAAGGGAGCTATGTTTCTATTAATATTGTAGACACATTAGTACATAGGAGAACATTTGGGTTGGTACTTATGGGTTATTCTGCCGTTGAATAAAATAAATATTTTTCTCCATCTTAGTGCAAAATTACTTTTCTGCTTAATACAGAAGTCATACTTTTTAAAGTGTGGTGACTAAGTTTGGACTATTGTTACTTTATCAAATCACAAACAGCTGGAACCAGGCCTATCCACTTAGCTTACCTCATCTGCAAATCATGCTGCATTCCAGTTGTTACCTCTGTGTCTCTAGCCTAACTAAGAAAGTGAAAAGGTGACATTAATAAAGCTCTCCAACAATAGGGAAACAAGTTTGGACCAATGTGTCATGAGATACTATTAGTCTGGGCAGTTTTAAGTTATATCTTGAATATTTGTTACTCAGAATAGGTAAAGCACTGAAATGTGTAGATGATTAATTTTTTTACAAGCATCCTATATTAATGTATTATAATTTATTTGACATTTGATTTCACTTTTTTGGATCGAAATGAACATTATGTATAACCAACAGCCACAGCCTTGTATTGTCTAAATATTCCGGAAATAAATTATCAGGGAGGGAAGAATTTTGTTAAAACCTGGATGTGTTCCCAGGGCCATAACTGGAATGTAAACATCATTTTCCATATGCTATGGCAGAAAATACGGTGAGAGCTATGATTTTAGAGTACCAAGTGGCTATATTGTAATATGATTTTCTCTATCTGGTACTCCTAATGTGAACTTCTAGGTTCATACTGTGGTGATGCAGCAGTACTTAATGCACCTCCAAACTCCTGTAGAACTGTAAACTATGGAACCATTTCAAGTTAACACTATTAAATTCCTTCTGTTCTGTCTTTTGATACTAACTAGATTAGGTAAAGAATTTATGTTATGCCTATTTTATACATATGATGTATCCATATACAGATACATGCACTTCTTCACCAACAGAAATGAAAACTTAGGAACTTCTATCTTGTATGGATGAAGCTATTAACACTAACATGGACTGAATGAACGAATGCACATTTTTAACATGTTAAATATTTTACCTCTATTTCTTAATTTTGATCACTGATTATTTACCATTGTACAAGTTTGACCATATCTGAGTATCATCTGTACTACTATTTTCCTAATATAGGTTTCCTTAATTTGACTCACTTCCTCAACTTAAATTTAGTTAAAGGAGAGTTTATATTATTGCTACAAATGGGAAACCAGTATAGAATCACTTGCCAAAAATAGATGGCAATTATAAAATAAAGTATAAGCAAAACAATATTATTAAATTCTAAGTGGATATTATTATCTACTTATCCTAAGGTCTTTTCTTTGTTATGAAAGAATATTAGTTACTATTTGAGAATTGGGGATGACACACTTGCTCTATACTAATTTACTCTGTGATATAATCAATAGAAAGAAAAGAGAATTGGGAAAGTTTTATATCCAATTTACTTACTATGTAAGATTATGCTATATTAAGTACCCCATTTCTTCGGAGACTCCAGTTGCTTAAAAATAATTGGTTGGTTCTGTTGTGTGTCCATCTAACAACTGGATGTTTTGCAGGCAGAAAATATGTGGTGTGTTTTATCCAAAAAACAACAACAACAAAAAAAAACAAGTCTTTCCTCTTGAAGTAGGAGACATGGTACCACATATTTGTGAAAACTAAATCATACCAAAACATATTATGAGAAATGTATCCTTTGTCGAGTACACAGAGTACATTTTAATAATATGTATGCCATTAGCATGGGTCAAATGTGAATTTTGGGGAACACCAATCAAACCCAAATTTAAAGTGCAAATGTAATGTCAACCTAGAGTATGGCCTAATTTGACTGGATTAACACTGACATTTCCCTCTCCCTTGCTAACTTTTCCATTTCTCAGCATCAAACAGCCAAGCACTGAGCTGATAGATGGGAATTCATATGTTCTGCATTTTGAATAGAAATTGTCACTTCATGATTTCTGTTCTTAATTATTCTTTCTTACTACATGACTGAGAAGCTATTTTTATATTTAAGTCTTTTGTTCATAAAGGTCAGATCTAAATAAAGTAGTCAGTGTTTCATCCAAGTATTCCAGAGAGCATGGCTTAGTATTCCAGTCCTTGTCATGAGCAACCTTCAGTAGCTTACTTTCAAGTTAGTTATTGACATAAAGCAATTAATACTAAATTTTACAATTGCCAAAGTGACTTGGAGTACATGCCTTCTCTTGTTTTGTTGCATGGCAATTGCATGGTTATCCTATAACAAAAGTGCTCACTGGATTTTAATCAAATTTCTTATAATACTAGTCTATACCATGTAATTTGGCATATAATTATATACTTTCTTATATTGTTTGTTGGGATTTGGATAAATTGGTTAGATTTCCCAACCAAATTGTAAGCATCTCTATATAGTTTAAATATATCTTGAGTACTTCCTCTGAGGTCAGGCCCCTGAAAACTATTTACTAAGTAGCCAATACAGACTACCACTGTATAAACCATTGTTTATGCTTGCTATTGAGAGCAACTGCATAAGTCATCTTATGATTATGTAAAGAATAGGGAACAGTGATATTTTAATGTTAGATTTAAGACTGGGGAAGGGGTGGGATACAACAAATTTTTTACCAGTGGTGATTTGCTTCCTAATTCTTCCTGCCAAGGGAAACAGGTCCCAGGTGAATGCTGCCTAGAGATGTAGATTCTTTTCACGTTTTTGTAAGATAATGTCTTTCCAAAGAGATACTCAGTCTCACAGATGTTATTGATGGTTCCAATCCAAGATCATAATTTGCAAATCGCAAATCGGCTGTTAAATGTTAGCTCACAACTCTTCCCTGGGGTTTTTTGCCCTGATAGAAAGGCTAAGTGGAAGGAGGGGAAGAAAGCAACACCACCCTCTGGTTGGAAGAAAGGGAGGTCAATGTGGCTTGGACGGATCCTGACAGTGTACAAAATAATTGAATCAATGGAGAAAGGCTAAGCTCTCAAATTCCAAACTGCTTTTAGTAATACTTTTTAATGGAATTTAAAAATAGTTTCAGGGTGTTTACAATCCCCTTTGAATTACTGTCATGTAGTAATTTGAATATTAAAGATAGTGACAATTGGAGCCAATATTAATGAGAAAGAGGCAAGAGACCTCTTTATTCTGGCCTACCCAACCACCTGCCCTCTCATATATCTTATACTTCACCAATTTTTTAAAATTAATTAATTAATTTAAGAGAGAGCACGTGGTGGGAGGGGCAGAGAGAAAATCTTGAAGCAGACTCCCTGTTGAGCATGGAGCCCAAAGCAGGGCTCCATTCCAGGACCATGAGATCATGACCTGAGCCAAAATCAAGAATCAATTGTTTAACCAACTGAGTCATCCAGACATCCTATAGACCTCACCCCTTCTTCATTGATATTCCTCAGTATGGATTCCATAGATTATTTGGGGCATTTCAGAGAGGGTGTTAATTTTTTTTTAATTTATATAATTATTTATTGTTTTCTACTGTATTGGAAGGCAAAAGCATAATTCTTCTTAAAGTTATTCTTTGGCAAGTGCCCTAGTTTTATTTAACCCATTATTGATGGAACCAGATGGAGAATAAAAGAGCTGGTTCCAAGAGCATTTGAAGAACAGGAATTTGTATAGTTAGTCAAGAAAAGCTGAAATAACATTGTTAAATTGAGCATTAGACTGGTGAAATAAAACTATATGTTTTTGTGGTTAACCTCTATCAGTCCATAAAGGCAGATCAGTGTATCAATTTCTGCAGTCAGGAACACCACAGCCTATAAACTGCCTGTACTTTTGTTGGTGTGGATTTTTAGTTAGATATCCTGGGACATTACCCAATAGTATTAGCCTGGGATCAAATGGAGGTATTAGAAAATGCTTCAGCATGATGTCAGAGAATTAAGCAATAATAATTTTGCCTCTTTACCATGACTGGGATAAATTCTTCTTGTTCAGGTAATTGAATGGGGGTTGGTATGCCATCTTCTCTTTCTGTGCTGTTTTGTTTTGTTCTTTAGTTTGACTGATTAGTCTTTACATCCATGGTGCTGAACATAGTGTGTTTTTGTATCACAATATTTTCTTCTTGAGAATTCTGGGTTACATCAATTGAGTTGACTTTTTTAAAAAAATGTTCCCTCTAGGAGGAATAAAGGGAGCAAGCATGACTTGCATAGTCATTGTAGCATAGTGAAAGAAATAACTAAATCAGTGGAGAAAAGTCAGGTTGTACAGACTAGACCAAATGCATATGCTATTTTTAGGCTATAAATTCAGCAATAAACATCTAACTTTTCATATTTTCCCAAAATCAAACTTAATTTTTATGTTAAGCCCCCATTCCTCATATCAGAAGACAATTACCTTAAATGTAAATTTTAATGTACTGATGATTTCTCAGATTAAAATCAAACAAACTGAGAATTGCTCTTTTCTCTGTTCTTCTTTCCTGAGTGGTATTTTTGGCATTGTGTTCCTGAGGCTTTGAGACTGCCTGTGCTGGTATCCAATCTGATTATTGAGTATGGTTATCCTTCCACATTGGCATCCAAAAAATGTAGTGGAACAGCACAACCTGACTTCCGGTTCCCAGTCCACGGTTCCATCTGTGACCATGAATGAAAGCAAGACTTCTATAGGGCAAACTCTCTTATTTTGTCAGCTCACCATCTCAGGGGCCTGAAACAGTTCCCACCTCTGGGAACTCAGAAGGAGTTCCTGAATTCCTTGAGTTCCAGAACTCAAATATACCGTCCGTCACATCAAATCCTGGCCTTATTCTCCATGGTCTTCTCAAATCTAGCTTTTGCATCGAATCTCTATCCCCTGTGGTTTTCTGGGTGAACTTTTCAGGAACCCTTGTGAGTACAATATCCTTTGTTGAACTTCTTCTGGTGCCTCCTATGCTACTGGCCTTAGAGGTGGATTGTTGAACGTTTGTAGATCTGAACTACAATTCAGTTATTTTATTTCATTTTAGAAAAGTGAAGGAAAGAGGTAAGAGTAAAGCTTCACTATACTAAAATTTGAAAGGTTGTATTGTCTTTCAATGGGGCATTTGGTCAAATACAGACAAGCCGATATATGTTTTGGCCCCATTCATAGAGTAAAAGTATTCTTTGCTTCTTCAGGGAGTTCCTGCCCAAAACATTCTCTTCTGCAGTTGTTCAAAAAGTCCGGACTCTTAGCAAAGCGAATTCAGAAAAAATAGGAGGTCATACTATATCTTGGTCAACTTGAAGAATACAGTGTAATCCATCTTTTGTTAAAATTGTAGTAATTACCAGTTTCAGAACTTGTGTTGTGAATTGTAGTTTCAGTAGACTGGATGTATAGCATAAATCAAGTCTCAAACCACCAGGAAAGGGCCTCTAACTTTGCCATTATGATGTGCCATGAAATAAAAAAGCAGAGAGTATACTGTACAAAGACCTAATGCTTCCAGTTTATTAGATACAGATGCTTTCCAAAAATATTTAATCCATTAAACATTCAAAGGCATGGGTAGAACATCATGTTAAAAATAGTTACCCTTTTAAGAAGAGAGATAGTATTTGAGGCCTGGGAAGGAGTATAAATATTATTTTATATTTGAGGTAACCAAAGGAATAGTCCTAGTGATGAGTCAGAAAGAGAAGTGGGAGCCCTCAGCTCCTGTCTAGACTGAGTCAGTGTGGTGTTTTAGGACCTGCCTTGTTTCATGTTCCAACTGTCACCTGCTCTGTGATCTTGTTGGACAGTTTCCTTAATCTTACCCTCTTTTTTTAGAAAAAAAGATTTATTTATTTATTTTGGAGAGGGATCATGAGGGGAGGGGCAGAGGAGAGAGGAAGGAAGAGAATCTCAAGCAGCCTCTGCACTGAGCATGGAGCCTAATACAGGACTCAATCTCACGAGCCAAAATCAAGAGTCAGAAGCCCAACTGACTGTACCACCCAAATGCCCCATTTAATCTTACTCTCTTTATCTGTAAGATGAGATAAAAACAATTGCCCTTCACAAGTTGTTGAGGACTAGATGAAACTAAATATGTAAAACTGTTCCAGTGTCTGCCCCACATTCATGCTTAAAAAGCACTGATCTTCCTCCAGGTCCTCCAATGTACCATCCCAGGAGTGGAGGGAGGGGATTGCTCTTTAGGGTCATGCTAACCAGAGTAAGATAGCAAATGTTACTTTTAAAAGTTTCTGATACCTTTAAATAAATTATTTTTATGAGGAATTTTGTGACTTCCTTCTAAGTTTTAAAATTAAATCCACGAATTAAGTTCACTATTATAATAAAACTATAAAATGAAATTAAAATTGAATCAATTTTAAACTTGGATTTAAATTTTAATGGGACCAAATATTGTCTGTCTTTTTCAGGAGGAACTACTTAGATACAAATCATAGGCATACTATATATGACTGACATTGAAATATAATCAGCTTCTGTTTTTTTTTTAAAGAGAAAATTATTTTAATAAAAATAGGACAAAATTATCAACATAAATGTGTGTTTCAGTTTTTGGTGAAAAGATAGGAAGCATATGCTAATCTGAAAGATTTATTGAGAGAGAATGCTTTAAAACTCAGAATGGTATGGCTAACATTGGCCACAACTTGAAAGTTAATCAATATTTAAATAAACAGGGGCACCTGGGTGGCTCAGTGGTTGAGCGTCTGCCTTCATCTCAGAGTGTGTAATCTTGGGGTCGCAGGATGGAGTCCTGCATCAGGTTCTCCACAGGGAGCCTGCTTCTCCCTTTGCCTGTGTCTCTGCCTCTCCCTCTGTGTATCTCATGAATAAATACATAAATCTTTAAAAATTTAAATAAACAATAAAAAATTTAGAAACAACATCTATTTGAATTTTTATCACTATTGTTTTCTTTTTTTTAAAATTTATTTATGATAGTCACACAGAGACAGAGAGAGAGAGGCAGAGACACAGGCAGAGGGAGAAGCAGGCTCCATGCACCGGGAGCCCGACGTGGGATTCGATCCCGGGTCTCCAGGATCGCGCCCTGGGCCAAAGGCAGGTGCCAAACCGCTGTGCCACCCAGGGATCCCTGTTTTCTTAAAATTATTAAGGCCTAAATAAACATAAATCTGATATGAGGATATATAAAAATTTGTGAGCATTTATCAGATAGAAAAGGGGGAATAATGGTTCTCATACCCAGGATTAGCTGAAGTAGTTCAGGAAACCAAGGGGGTTTGTAAGTGGTACAGCCAGTATACAAAACTATCCTTCCCAGTCTCAGATTTCCTTTTTCCCTCAGTCCTAACTCATGAGATTACTCACATCTCAGCAATCCCGCCAGAACACCCCAGGATTAGTGCTGAACTAGTCATGGGATTTTACATGTCTTTCCATTTTACGGTAGCAGCAAATGTCTGAGAGCCTGTTCTGGTGGTACCTAAGACTAAAAATTAACCTTTAGTTTAGATGATAGGGATAGAAAATATCCTTTAAATTGAAAAGAAGTAACAGATTAGATAAAAATACTCTTAACATATAAAATATAATGAAATCATTAGTATTCATACCAAATAAAGAACATTTACTAATCAATAAGAAAAAGAAGCATGGGCTACAAACAGGAAATTCACCCAAGAAGTACAATAGCCTCACCAGCATTTAGATAAACATAAAATAAAACAAAGATTGGCAAAATTGAAAGGTTTGATAATACATACTGTTGATTAAGGTGTAGAAAAATGGATTCTCTTTTCGTCAGAGTGCAAACTGATTCAGCTACTTAAATATATATTGGTTGAGAGATCCCTGGGTGGCTCAGTCGTTTGGCGCCTGCCTTTGGCCCGGGGCGCGATCCTGGAGTCCCAGGATCGAGTCCCGCATCGGGCTCCTGGCATGGAGCCTGCTTCTCCCTCCTCCTGTGTCTCTGCCTCTCTCTCTCTCTCTCTCTCTATGTCTATCATAAATAAATACAGAAATCTTAAAAAAATAAAATTAAATAAATAAATATATATATATATATACATATATATATATTTGTTGAAAAAAAGAAATATATCTGAGGGCCTAGCTATTTGATTTCTTCTTATGTACCCTAAGAGATCTTTTATACTTATGCACAATGAGACATGTGCATGTATGCTAACTGCAGCATCATTTATAATCATGAGACACTGAAAGCAAATTAAATTCCCTTTGAAACAGAAGTGGCTAAGTAACTATGATGCATGCCGAACATGTAGTACTCTTTAATAGTGGTTATAAAAATTGGTTAGAACAGTGTGTGTTGATAAAAAAGAATCTCCATGACAGACTTGGTCAAAAAGAAAACAAAAAATTATAGCACCAACCTTATGATGTGTCACCACTTATTTGAAAAAAGAGAAAGAAAGCAAGCATGAAGTAAGACTATAGATTTTCTACAATAGTAGCTTTCAAACTCTTCTGGAAATGACCCTCAACAAGGAACATATTTTACATCACAACTGAGTGGACCCTTACTATCTGCAGTCACTCTGAATTTTTTCTATCCTCTCCCATATCATTCTATGTTATTCCATTCCATTTTTTAAAATATGGGTCATGACCCATAAAACTGCTTTCAGGATTCAACCACCATTTGAAAAATACTGTTCTGAAAGTATACAGTTATGTATGTAAATGGGTAGAAAAGTGACTGGAAGGCAACACACCAAAGTGATATCAGAGGTTATTTCTGGGGAGGCACTCAGGGGTGTTGGTTCCAGGGAGCCTCAAGCCCCTTCTGTAATACCGGGGTTGTTTGCTTGTTTTACAATGGGCATGTGTAATTAAACATTTTTAAATTTATTTTTTAGAAAGTGAACAATCAAAACTATTTCTAAAAGTTAAAGATTTACTGGAGCTGAGAGAGTAGTGGTCAAGAGATCTTAAGACAATGTCAAGTTACTTTGCATAATTGAGTAGTTCAGAAGACAGGCATTCTAGCTAACTATCTCTGTTTTTGTGTTTAGGGCCACAGATGAGCACATTCTTGTGGCAAGGTAGAGTCAAACCCGTGTGATATCCCACTCAAAATGTCATTACAATTTAAGAACTCTCTGCCACAGTGTTAGATTTTAACTTGTTATCTATGAATATTAAGTCCACATATCAAAAACATAAAGTAGTCAACATAAAGGTGATAAAAAAATCAAACCTACCAGTTTCAGAAAATATGAACTTAATGTTCTTGTAGCAGCAGCGTCTTGGCCACATTACATGGTCTGTAGTTTTTGGTATGGGTCTAGAAAAACAAATCGTTACATTTTAAGAATCATTTCTACAGGAAATACCATTGCAGAAAATTTGACATGTGTACACTTGGTCATCTCTGCAGGCTGGAGCAGATACCTCCAGCATTCTGTTTTCTATTTTAGAGCTACCTTAATTCTTTGATTTATCTTCACATTTTTACCTTAAGGGTAATTTATTAAGCATCATCTTAATGGTTAAGTAATTGATGCTTAAATGAAGTTAGATACAGTGCCTAGGGGAGATAGATCCTTTACATTTCAAACATTTAAACAATGTATTGAATGCAGATAAACTAGAATTGGATTATTTTTATGTGAATTTCTCAACTAACTCAGTAAAAATTACCATGAACAAATATTTCTTTAAACATATTTGTTTTCTTTTTTGTGTGTTTGTGTTCACATGCTTAAAACAGGTTGAATCTTTTAATGACCACATTAAATTTTCTGTTTAAATATTTTGAAAACAATTTTTATGGTAAAATATGTAATCTTTCTCAGAAAGCATTTATATAAGAATCATTTTTCAAAATTTTACCTGTTGCGAAAGCAAAGATTATATTCACATTTAATTTCATAGAGGCTCAAGGTAGTATGGAGGGAAGAAGAGGGACTTTGGAGCTTTTCTTTTTGCAAAAAGCATGCTAAAGGTCACACGGAGGAAGGGCAAGAGCTAAGAAACTGGAGGAGGTGGGAGGATTCTATCAATCCACATGTCTGAAGTCTCTCTTCCATTTTCTCCAGTGTGTATCTGAGGGTGAGAAGAGTCAGAGGTGGCCTGGTGGCTAATCTAGAGGTGAAGGCCATTTCTTTAAAGAGTTTTATATTCCTCAAACTTAAGAATGAACTACTTATGGCTCTGACACGTGAAGGTGGGGAAGCAGTTCATGTGCAGTTTGATACCAAACCATCTTCAAATGGTGAAAAGTGGTGTGGCTGTATGATACAAACTCTGGATAAGTTATAAATGTATCTTATTTAGACCTGGAGGAAAATCCAGGTGAAAATTTGTAATAATCAAAGGTTACAATAACTATCATATCCTTGATTGTTACAAATTATACTTTTTTTGATTTTTGGCTTTTGTTTGTTTCTGTTTTTGTTTTTTACTCTGGAAGATTGCCTATTTAGCATTTGCATTAGTAGTTTTAATAAATTAGTTTTAAAATATGATATTAAGAACATAATGACTTTAAATTTTAGAAGCCTGATAGCTTCTAAACTGCACATAGCTTTTCAAAGACCGTAGTATCCAAAGCATCACTGACTCCTGGTGACAGCCTGATGTAATTGCAGGCAAAATTTTCAAGAATCTTTTAAATGTTATAAAAGGCGACATTGTTATTTTACTTAGAAGTCTTATGAGTAAAGGGAAGAAATTGTCCATCCCATATTGTAAAATATTGAAGTGTTACAGGGTCTCTGCATATTATCTCATTGGTAGGATAAGAATCTTAGCTTAATTTTTTTTCAGAATTTTACCCCATTTTTTCAGTAATACCACTTTCGAAAGAGAAAACCAGGATCTTGACTAACTGCAGAATTTATCATCCGCAGCATCTGCAGGGATTGCTGTGTCCCAGAGGAAAGTACGACAGATCAGTGATCCTATTCAGCAGATCTTAATTCAGCTGCACAAAATCATCTATATCACCCAGGTCAGTGTGCTAGTTTTTTATTTACTTTTCATCTTAAGTACAAATTTGATACTAATACTGTTGAAAAACTACTTTGTGGAACTTTCAATTGGAGTGAATGCAAATTTTTATCCCCTCCAACTACATATATTTGAGAGCATTTTGGCTTAGCAGCAAGGCTAGAAAGATGTTGGATAAAAAAAGCAAATATGGCAGGTTTCCCCTATGACTCCTAACCTACTCTTTCATTGTCAGTATCCCACCAAAAATAAACTTCAACACAAATGGTCCTTCAATGTAGGGGTGAAAGTGGAAACAGGGCTGAGTTCTGAATAGCATTACTACAGGGAAGAAAGGAAAGTAGTGCCTGCTCACTAATCCTGAGGATTCTAGGTGAAAACTAGAACACCTCAGAGAAATGAAAACACAAGGTCCAAGATTATTAAAACTCCTTATTTAAAGTGCCTTAAATCTCAGTAACTCTTAGGCACTGGGGGAACAATCACTGTTAGAAAATGACTATTAATTATTTACAGAAATCTGTCTAATGATGAGCAACTTGAATGTTCATTTACCAAAGTTGACCAAAGTCTTATTTTTAATAAGAAAATAAATTTTTGTAGACGAAGTGTAAGCATTTGGACAAGAAACTAAAGAGTATTCTGGAGCTTAAGATTGCATGTCTTATGTAGTTCATTCATTCATTCATTTGACATATAATTATTAGGTGCCTACTATTAGGTGCTACTGTTCTATGCACTTGAGACATATCAAAGAGCAAGTCATATAAACATTTCCTCAGTCTAAGATCCAGAGGGGGGGAAAAAAAGTAAGATCCAGAGGGCCATTCTGATGAGCCCATCAGTTGCCAGTTGTGGCAATTCCGATTATACATTCGAGTACTAGAGAGAAATACCACCAGGTCAGTGGACCAACTGGGCCCACTGTAAGTCAAACTGGGGGAATACATTTAACCTCCCCCTCCAAAGCAAACAAACAAAAAATACATGTTGATTAGTGTACCACAGTGACTCTAGTAATTGATGCGAGTTTATAACCAGTGTCCAGTCTTCTCTGAAAGCCTGTGCGTTTATTTCTCCCCAGTGTACAGTCACTCTAACAAATGGCTGCAAGTCTTTTTGGGAAAGGTTTGTAAGAAAATTTATAGTGTATACTTACAGCAGTGTTTCTCTGGACCCTTCCTAAAAAGGTCCCAGCTTTCCCACTCATTAAGGGCTTTGGTTCTTTTAATTGACCAAGGTCTAGAGACTGTATGAGAGGCTATGACTCTCCACTATGGCAACAGCAACTCAGGTCTTTTTTTTTTTTTTTTTTTTTTTTTTTTGTCTATCAGGCTTTGAGTTTCTTTTCTGTTATTTGGATTAAAGAATACTCTAGTAAACTGACCATCTGTTTCCTTCCAAGGAACACTCTAGTCAGTTAACCACCACCAAAGATCTCTGTGAGCCAAGGCATTCTTTTTTTTTTTTTTTTTTTTTTTTTGAGCCAAGGCATTCTAATTAACAGTACATCTCTCTTACCCTTTATGGTTAAGTGCTCCCAACTTGTCATTGTGACAAAGTTGTCACTTGGCTTTTGTTTGAGACCACATCATCCCCATCGGAATCATATACTTTCAGTGTTGTACCTGGTCTACAAAGGGAAGCAACCACAGAAGTTATTTTAAGGATGCTGGTGCGCCCCTCTCTAATGTATTTCTCAATGCCTTAGTGAGAGGAGTAGCTTGCTGAACGTAATTGAGGAGTGAGTGTGCAGGTCATACATGGTAAATCCACCCCAGCATGCCTGCCTGTCTCCCAAAGCTTTTGAATTCCCTCTTCCACATACCAGGGAAGCTCTGGCATTTTGTCCTCATTAAATGAAGGCACCATTGAGTTCAAGTAGTAAGACACCAACCAATTAAGCAGTTACCTTCAGCTGCACGACTAACATGAAATCTGAACTCCATTAAGAGCACCTGTGTGAATGAATTCAGCCTAATCTAGGGCTACAGTTTACCCTTCTTGGCCTAAAACCCTTAGCATCTACTACACATGTTCTCTGGGTTGCTGCTAATATATAATAGCAAAGTCTTGCAATTCTTTGGATGGGTAAGCTATTTCCTTCTGGGTCATAGTGTGTACCAATTCCCCGGAATCATATTGAGATATGACCCTAGGAATGGACTTGACTCTCATTGTTGTGGGCCTTATGAGGAATAGGCATTCCTTTTTAAGATATCACTCCTCATCTGTCTCAGATAAGGGTGGTGTAGAGTTTTCAAGCAAAGGAAAGCTTGACTTCTCAGACACGGAGTGACAAGCTACTTCTGCTGGCAATGATACCTCCGAGTGACTTGAAGTTCAAGATTGTCGGTTTTATCTGGATCCAGCAAAATATTCCTATTTCAAGTTTTAGGATCCTATTCTTTTCTCTAAATTTCACATGAGAAACTTAGCACCGAATACATTCAGCTGACATTGTAATTTAGAAACTGCCCAATTAAATTTGCATTTGATTATCAGCTGTATCAGTGCTGTGGTAGCAAGAAATAACAGGTTTTTAGGGCTATCATGTAATCTCTCTGGGCCTTAGACTATGACTTGAACTGAAAGTTAAAGGACCAAGCTTCATACTGTCTAGCAGCCACGTTTGGCAGCCACTTGAGCTTCCAGGGCACTTGCTTCAGTTGGTTCTTTATCATGATGATACCCTAATTAGTTGTGATGCCACTGCATGCCATGCGTTATCTGCATCCTATGTCCTATGGCAAAACTCAGCACTGGACTCAGTTCCAAGGGCACAATCCAACCAATTTCCAAAACCCATCTGTCCTTTTTCTGGGACCTTCCTCGGACCAACTCTATCAGTGAGGTTCCAGTTAGGAGACAGAAACCACACAGTAATTTCAACAGGGAAGATTTAATATAAAGAATTGTTGAAAAATTATTAATAATAACAGGGTATTATTTAAAAAGGAGGGGGAAAGATATCTAAAGAATATAGGAAGAGCAGATACGGAAGTCATTACTTACAGGCCTGAAGTACAGCACCCAAGAAAGGAACAAAATAGAAGAGGACAGCCTATCCTGGGCTGAGGTCCATACCTCATTGGAAGGATCAGAGAAATCCACTGAGGTGCTGTGCTAGAGAAACTTATAGGGAAGTCTTCCTCAGGGGATTGGGGCAAGTCATCCATGGTGAGGTATCGTGCTGTGGAACTCACTGGAAATCTGCACATCAGGCTTAGGCCAAGAAATGCCATCTCTGGGACCAGAGGAGGCTGCCCACTGGTTGGTGCTGCACCATGGAACATTCTGGGAAGCTGCATGCAAGATTGGTGCCACTGAAGTTTTATGGGGGTGAGCACAATTTGGGGGTCCTCATTGCAGCTGACCACTCAGTGCTGCAGAAAGGAAGCAAGACAGGAGCATCACTGGAACCAGACAAGCACCTCCAGCAACCCTCCAGCACTCTCTACTGACAGAGCTGAACATCCTGGCAAGGGAGAAATTCCAGTGTCACATACAAGGCACCGAAGGGTGGATTTGGAACTGAGAGGCTGCTACTGGGCAGCCGGCACACTTAGCCTGGGGGCTATGCAAGGGCTCCCTTCTTTGGGATCGACTCAGGCCTGATTTTCTCACTGCTTCCCCTTGGCTTCCCCTAGCCAGGCTCTCTTTTATCACATTTTTCCCTAAATCAGGCAGGCATTCTCTTCAGTCACCCTGCAGGCTAGCCTTTTGAGACTCAAGAATCTGAAATGGATTACTTTTTCCTCCATTTTCTGCTGTCAACTTTCCCCTTAGGCAATCACACAGAATTGTCTACCTGATTAAATGAAAGAGGGTGCATGGCAATATGAGGGGGATATAGAAAATTGGTTAATAAGACATAAGCTGCCATATCTCTGTTGAGTAAGTGCATTTCCATTTAAATGCTGATGTAGAAATATGAGGAGGCATTCTTAACTTTTGTGTTATGGAAATAACCTTAAATAGCGTATTGGTTACTTCAATGCTTAAACTACTAAATTGAAAGAAAATAGACTTTGAAATTTAAATACAGTTTCCATATGCCTGTCTTGCTAATTTTTATATAATAAAAAAACTTTTTAATGGATGTACTCCATTTCTTTATTGGATTTCAAAGTATGTTAAAGCAAGAATGAAATGATTATAAAATCTTATTATTATGCTCTCACACTGCCAGCATAAAAAATGATTTCATATTTTTGGCAAGATGGTATTCCATGCTACAAGTTCAGACATAACCACTGTGGTTTTTAAAATGTATTTCCAGAATACTTGAAAGTTTATGACATTGCAAATAGTAAAGAATATTTCCCCTCTGGGGAACTTTAAATTACAATGCTAACCCAAGTCAATGCCTTTCAAATAAAGGAGATAAAACAAGTCTAAACATTATACTCTCATATTTGCTATAGGTTGACGACCAAGATCAGTTCTCTGTGTCTGCTAATTACAAAGGAAAACTGATGAAAGTAAATATGAATAAACAAACACACAAACAAACATCTCTTCTTGTCTACATGTTTATTTCCGAGTCAAACTCCCTTGCTGACTTATGCTGTGACAGCTACCCTGAATCGCAGGGCCAGATCCCTCCTGACAACCACAGATAACCTTACAGGGGAAATTGCTTACTTTTGGCCGGTGGTGGCCTCTCCTATTCAGTTTCCATGGAGACAGATCTTGGAAATAATCTAAAAGCAACTATTTTAAAGGCAGGATGTTAAAATCCTTATGCTGTCCTCATTGATTTGACATCTGTTTTTATCAAAACTGAGATTGTAATCTTAAGACAGCCAGCTGAGAATGAAATCAGTGGTTCATTTCCATTGCTGGAAACCAAAATCCATCTTTGGGCACATAAGGTGACTGATGTACATATGTTGCCTTTTAGTACAAATCTTTGTATGTGATTGCTTCGGTAAGACCTACACAGCCAACTTAAGCTTTGGATTTAATTGTGTACATAGGACTTGATTGCTTTTGTAAAGAAAGACTTTCTTTTTTTTAAGATTTGTATTTACTTATTCATGAGAGACACAGAAAGAGAGGCAAAGACACAGGCAGAGGGAGAAGCAGGCTCCATGCAAGGAGCCCGATGTGGGACTCAATCTCGGGACTCCAGGATCACGCCCTGAGCCAAAGGCAGACGCTCAACCACTGAGCCACCCCGGCGTCCCAAGAAAGGCTTTGAAAATCAGCATATGGCAACTTTTAAAAATTAAACATCTGTCTCCTAGAAAACAGACAGGGAGTTTAGGTGGGTCTCCTTTGGACTGCCATTTTAACAATCTCGGCTGTTGCCAACAAAACAAAAAAAAAAAAAAAAAAAAATGTGTCTGGGAACAGCAATGTGCTATCCCTCAGATGAAGTTATACTACCTATGGTCATCAGTAAAACATACTGTTTTTTTCAGCAGTAGTGAAGGATGAAATTAGAATCATCATTACTTTCTCTTATCTGGATCTCCTGGTTCCTAATGGGAAGAGAGGCAAATTAAATAGAATTTAAGGTAAAGCCCTGTATCTAAGTGCACTCATGTTTTCAGGGTTTGCAAATTCTAAGAGAAAGCTTACATTTTGTGTATTTATTTTGATAATAACCTTTGAGTATTTTTTTTTAGCATTTAGGGAAATATCTTAAGCAGTAATGTATTGAAATAATTTGTTCCTATAGTAAGATATTATTTAAGTCACTTCAAATTGGGTTCTTTCTACTACTGATGGCCTGCTGACATATTCTTAGAGATACTAGAGAATGTATCTTTAGAAAGTATCCATATATGATAGAAGTTCAAGAAACTCTAGTGTAGAATATAGAGATCAGATTTCATTTTTTTCTGTTGTGACTTTGGTGTAGTAAAAACAAACAAGAAATAAGCTTTTGTTGAGAGATTCTTTTCTAGAATCAGTTTCTTTATCAGTAAAATTTGGGTAGCTTACGGACTATTTTTGCTAAAGGAAATAAAGTATGTGAATTGTTTATAAAGCATTACTGTAGTAATGCTAGTGGTGGTGTGTTTGCTCCAGTGTAATGGTTGTGTTAAAAGACGTATTACCTCAGAAAATATCTTTGCATGTTACATAAGTCTTTAAACTCTGATTTCCTTAGCTTTAAGATTGTACCTGCTTTATAAGTTAATTGTGCAGAGAAAAGTGACGTAATACACACAAAGGACTAATCATAGTAACCGACACATACAAATTGTAGGTATTAATATTCTGTTCTTAGTATTATAGTCCTTATATATAATAGAGTAACATACTTACATCTTCTGCAATTGAACTATGCATGAGTCATCATTCTGTGCAAAATTTTAAATTCTTCCATGAAAATTTTAAAGATAGGCTGCTGTCTATAGGGACAAACAATTCCAATAAGCTAAAGTAGCTTTCTAATACTGCCCTGTATATGAATCTTAAGTTGACTGTTAACTTATTCAAGAAAGCTTTTGTGAGAATTAATTCAAGCAATCAGAAGCACTGAAAGCAATTCTATGTTAACGAGAGGCTTATCAAGTTAAACGAATAGCAAGGATTTTAAGAATATTTGAATTAGTAATCTGCTACTGGGAGCTGCCAGTGTTGGGGTCTCTTTTAAAGGAACCTGTGGACCCAATGTACTTCACACCTTCAAAGTTTGCTGTGCAGACTATTAGGTGTATCAGAGAAGGCTTGCTGCCACCTTCTCTGGCAATTAGAATCATGCAAGGCGACTAGATGGTCCTGGTCCGACACTGCCCTCTGGTGTTTGATTTAGGGAAGTGGCAGTTTCTAGTGCATTACAGTAGGGAATTACCAAATCCCAAAAGGTATCTCTCGGCATTTCTCCCATCCCTTCTCCTCTCTAATCAATTCTCTTGCTAGGAAAGTATGAAAATAACCCTTCCCTTCGCTATCTGATCCTACTTTTAAGTTAAATCCATTCTACTTTTGCTAATCTCTCATGCACACATATATCACTTATACTCATTTTCCTTATTATCTGTCTTCCAAATATTTGCTCATTAATGCCAAGAACTCTCTCTCTGTTTCTCTCCCCCAGCCTCTCTCCACATTTCTTTATTTCCTTTTTCATTCCATGTAGAAGGACATCAATAATTATGACTATTTGCTGGAGAGAGGGAGAATGATTACATCTGGAGCAAGGTACAAGAATGCTATAGTATTGACATAAAAAGAGCTCAGTAGAGATTCAATGCTGTTTTGCTTGATACAATAGAGGTTTATTTCTCATTTAGCTAAAGTCAGAAAGGTCAGGTGGTACTTGTCCATCTTGTGGCTGTGCCACCTGGAAAGGGTGGAATATAAGCTCCTTGCCCAGGAGGGACAAGGACAATGGAAGCATGGTGGCTTTGCATTTCTTCATCCTCAGAGTGATACATATCATTTTCATTGGACAAAAGTAGTTATATGGCATCAAACCTAAACTATAAGGGAGTATAGAAAAATGGAGTGGGGGTGGGTAAATAACTGTCACTACCACATTTTTTTTCTTTTGAGGTGAACTTTGAATTATAATCTTGTATTTTTGTTTGTTTGATTTGTTTTGCTTTGATTTCAATCTTGAGAGAGCACCTACTACCGTGTTTTCCTTCCCACTTAGCCATCTTTGTTTTACTGATTCTTTTTCATCTCCTTCCAAATCCTCTCCGTATTTTAAACAAACCAGACATTATTTACACTCTGAGACCTCTTATCATGCTGACCCTATTTCTTTACTCTCTTATTCTTCTCTCAAACTTTACTTCATCCCTCTGTGCTCTTTGGGATCTTTGGTTTCTTTGTACAAATTCAACCTGCAAAGCACTCCGAAATCAATTTTTTGAAATCTGCAGTTTCATCCAATCACCATGTTTTCTAAGACTTTAATGTGACTTCCTACTAAGTTATTAAATCCAGTTCATCCTGGCTTAGCCCCAATGTACATTCATTCTTTTCTTCTTGACAAGATTGATCCTTACAATCTGACTTCTCTCCATGTGAACATTCAGGAGCATTCACAGACAGACATCTGACTATGTAGCAATGCAGATATATACTTCCTTTTCCAAAGTATCAGATCCTTTAGGACAAGGGCCTTGGTGAGGATGTTTAGCAAAGTTCTGGGCATTACATAAACACCTTAAACATCTGGTAGAATGCATCCTTCCTTGTGAAGTGGTCTTCTTTACCAAATTCATTGTGTATGTGAAATTTAGTTGTTATATGAAAAATAATACCAATAGAATGAAAGAACAATAGGAGAAATGGAAGCAGGCTTTTGAAAGAGAGAAGAGTAATATATTTCTTCTGGATTGTGGAATGAAAGATTATCACACCTTGTCATGCTATTCAGAGTAAAGTTGATATCTTATTTAGTCCTGTTGAATCAATATTGTTACACTGACCCTCAGTGAATGCTTCCAGGGAGTCATCTGTGCAGTGTTAACAATTTGCTTATAATAACTGTTTTCTCATTTTATGCAGCTCCCTCCAGCTTTGCACCACAATTTGAAAAGAAGGGTTATAGAGAGATTCAAGAAATCCCTCTTCAGCCAGCAGAGTAACCCTTGCAATTTGAAATCTGAAATTAAAAAGGTACAGTATTCGACCTTTAGGAACTTTTCTTTGGCTATCAAAAACACTTCGTAAGAGTTAAATTTTCTGTTTTGTACTTTACACTCCATCCTCTATTCAAGGATCTTATCATTAACGGTATGTTTTAGTCCTTTCAAGCTGCTATAAAAAAAGAGATACCATCAACTGGGGAGCTTGTAATGGCAGATTGCTCACCGTTCTGAAAGCTGGAGGTCCAGTATCAATGAGCCAGCATGGTCAGGTTTGGTACAAGCCTTCTTCCCATTTATAGACTTGTGACTTTTTCCTGTCCTCACATGGCAAGGAAGCAAGGAAACTGGGAGCTCTATGTAAGGACGCTTTTTTTGGAAGAGCACTTCCATAGGGGCCCTGCCCTTATGGCCTAATTACCTCCAATGACCCTACGTCCCAATACCATCACCTGGGGGGGTTAGGTTTCAGGAGAGAAATTTAAAGTGATGCAACCATTCAGATCATAGCGCCACTTATGATACAAAATTGAGGATGTCTTTGCCTTTGCCTTTCTCACCTTTATTTCTGTGGCCATCATGTCAGAAAACTAATAGTTCTTTCAGTATAATTGTACATGTTTTCCTAGGAGTAAATGTTATTAAATATCTTTAATTAATATATATATTTTAGCCTTTTTCAAGAGAATTCTATTCCAATATTTTGTTAGAACCTTCTCCAACAAGCCTGTAAATTGGGCTATGCCACTCTGAACAAGTCATTTAACTATCTGAAGCTGTGATTTTTAATCTCCTATGAGGGTAGAATGAACCATGGTTGACTGTTGAACAACATGGGGATTAGGGGCACTGATCCCCTGCTCCCACACAGTTGAAAATCCATGTATAACTTTTTTAAAAAGATTTATTGGGATTCTGGGTGGGTCAGGGGTTGAGTGTCTGCCTTCGGCTCAGGGTATGATCCCAGGGTCCCAGGATTGAGTCTCACATCGAGCTTCCTGCATGGAGCCTGCTTCTCCCTCTGCCTATGTTCCTGACTCTCTCTTTCTGTGTCTCTCATGGATAGATAAATAAAATCTTTTTAAAAAAGGAAAGAAGGAAGGAAGGAAGGAAGGAAGGAAGGAAGGAAGGAAGGAAGGAAGGAAGGAAGGAAAAAAGAAAGAAGAAAAAGAAAGGAAGGAAGAAAGATCTATTTATTCATCTTAGAGATAGGGAGCATGAGTACACACAAGTTAAGGGAGAAGCAGAGGGAGAGAGAATCTCAACCAGACCCGATCCTCACTCCCTGACTGAGCATGGAGCCAGCCATGGGGCTTGATCTCATGACCCATGAGATCATGAGTTGAGCTGCAACCAAGAGTCAGACGCTTAACTGACTGAGCTACCCAGGTGCCCTGAAAATCCATGTATAACTTTTGACTCCCCCAAAAACCTTAACAACTAACTGCTTACTATTGATCAGAAGGTTTGCCAATGACATAATAGGGGATTGACACACATTTTGTATGTTATGTGTTATATACTGTATTCTTACAATAAAGTGAGCTAGAAATAAGAAAATGTTAAGGAAATCATAAGGAAGAGAAAATAAAGTTTTCAGTACTGTACTGTAAGAAATCCACTTGTAAGTGGACCCATGCAATTCAAATCTGTGTTGTTCAAGGGCCAATTGTATTTCTAAGCTGCTTTCCATCTTTGACATTCTAGAATCTCCTAGACCTTGGGTGTTAGTAAATATTTCTATTCATACACACAAAAACTAAATCACAAAGAAGGTAAATCAACCAGACAGAAGGAAAATTGGTTGTCTCTAATTAGCACAACTTGAAGACAGGAAATCCCTTTGTCCTGGCTGATAGCCATTTCTATACATTGGGAAGTGTTTACAAGCCCTCCTTCTCCGCAGAATTAATCTCCCCTTTCTCCAAGCAGTTTGGGCTTGCTCCAGTTTTATCTATATATTGTTTAAGTTTTATCATACACTTAAACTTTGAAACAGTCAGGTGGTCAATGAACTTCTTTAAAGTTTCTTTCTCCTTTAATGGATCCAATCTTTTTTTTTTAAAAAAAAGATTTTATTTATTTATTCAGAGAGAGAGAGAGAGGCAGAGACACAGGCAGAGGGAGAAGCAGGCTCCATGCAGGGAGCCCAACATGGGACTCGATCCCGGGTCTCCAGGATCACACCCCGGGCTGCAGGCGGCACTAAACCGCTGCACCACTGGGGCTGCCCTAATGGATCCAATCTTAAGCATAAATGTACTTCTTATTCAGGCAGTATGATAGGCTCTTTGATAAGAAATGCAAACAGTGTGTTTGCTCTGTTGCCTTACATCAGTGATGTCTGCAAATACACAAACGAGGTGGAAAAAGAGATACAGCAGCAGGTAAACAAAACATAAACCCTACCTCATCAGAGATGAAAGAGCACAATTTCTTTCAAGGATTGTGTTGGCAAATCAGGCCAAGAAACAAAGCTCGAGTAGCTCAAAACAGAAGTGGAGGATACTGCCGATATTTATTTTATTATATTTACATATTATATCATGAATACCAATAAATATATTTTAGGGAGGCAGAGACTCAAATCTCCCATGAAAAATATTACATGTTGCCAAGTTTTTATGCTCTTATTAAAATATATGCAGAATAATCCAGTTTGTACACAAATCTATTTTAACAGAAATCCCAGCTTTAAGAGATGAAAAGTGCCTACAGCAAACTGATGCACGAAGGTGCCTCTGACTCTTCCCCTGATGCTGTGATTTTCCACCAGTGCATGTCCTTAAAGCTGATCACTTTCTTTTTTGTTACTGATGTCTATTGGTTTGCATCCCTTCCTTGCTCTCTTTCTCTTCTCTCCTGATAGAAAAAAGATACTCTTTTGTTAAAATGGTCCCACCTACCTTGTCAGCCTACCTCTGTGCAGTGGCGGCACCTCTCAGAGCACTTACCTTCTGTCCTCGGTTTGGGGAGTGAAAACGAATTAATGGGGTGGTAGAGAGTGTTCAGGGAGTCTGAGTGAGGGAACTCAAAGGGGCACAGACTTAGCCTTCTTTTCAACTTTGTTTAGAGGCAGATTAAATTCTCCTTTGAGGAATGCTCTGGTCCCCTTCTCCGGTACTACATGCTCCTGGTGATTCATACCACTGTGGTGTTTACCCTCCCGATCATAGAAGCAGGTCTGCTCTCCTGTGAACGAAACGGATCTTCTGCCTGGAATATTAACATACTTCCTGTTCTCCACTGCTGAACTGAGAGGCCAGCTCCCCCGTAAAAATCTCTCTCAATTTCCTGTTCAGAATTAATCTCCCCTTTCTCTGTGCTTCAGTCACTTTTTCACTTACATTGTCATGTTTTAATTTTTTAATTTTTTTAAAGGTTTCATTTATTTATTCATGAGAGACACAGAGAGAGAGTCAGAGACATAGGCAGAGGGAGAAGCAGACTCCCTGTGGGGAGCCCGATGTGGGACTCAGGATCATGACCTGAGCCGAATGCAGACACTCAATCACTGAGCCACCCAGGCATCCCCATTGTTGTTGTTTTATCTGGCTTGGATTTATGTTTTTCCCAAAGGCAGTGAGTATGTTGTGTTAATCTTTGATTGCCTAGAGTCTCACACAGTGCCTGGCACATAGCAGATGTGTGATTGTTGAATATAGAGTATAGACTGTATTGATAATAATCTATATTGGTACTATTCCTTATTGATGTATATAACATATGATATATATTGATACATATAATATTTGTATAATTTTTATTAATATAAAGAGAAGCCCTCCTGTCCTCATTTAAACACAAATGAGAAAAGTTTGTGGCCTCTATTTTTCTCCCTTTCTAGTCTAATCTTTTGTTAGTCATAATTTTTGTTCAGAAATGGATCTTTCATCCCCTGTATAATCTTGGTGGAGTGGCCAATTAGCCTTTGACTAAAACAGTCATCCGCAAAGGACTGTTGAAGAAGCAAGCAGTGACAGCACATAAATGCATTTGATTTCCACCTTCTCCCCTGAAACTTGTCCTAAAATCCAGGGACTCCATGTCTCCAGTTTGAGGAATCATTATGGGATGATTGTACCTTCTGATAAATGGCCTAAGACCCGGCAGGATATATAGAAGAGTGAAAAAATAGAAAAGCCCTTTTCTACGAAACTAAGCTCTTTATTTATGACTTACTTAAGCTGATCTTCAGTCCAGTCTGCTCAGCCTTGGCTAAAATTGTGAGGAGAATAAAGCATGTGAGTAATTGTATAGCATTTGGGAAACTAGGATTTTCAGCATGAGAGGAAGGAGAAACAGAAACAAGATGGAATATATTCATTCAAATTAGAATTGGAAATACCAATATGAAGGAGTATGAATTTATGATAATTCTTTTCTTTAAAAAACTACACATATTTCTTAATATTTTTACTAAGTTGTTTAGAAACTAAGCAAGCGGCAGTGAGCTCTCTTGGAAATATAACTGATAGCAGCTCTAGAGCAGAAACTAAAAGGGATTAGATGGAATGTCTTGACATAATAGATCATGTAGCGAAGATGCCTTCAAGGATTACTGAGGATGTGTCAATAGGACTCAGGAGTCAACTTAAGGAGGCTATCTATTGGATAATTAGAGCATCAATAAGAATAATAACTGCAGGGATCCCTGGGTGGCGCAGCAGTTTGGCGCCTGCCTTTGGCCCAGGGCGCGATCCTGGAGACCCGGGATCGAATCCCACGTCGGGCTCCCGGTGCATGGAGCCTGCTTCTCCCTCTGCCTGTGTCTCTGCCTCTCTCTCTCTCTCTCTCTCTCTCTCTCTCTGTGACTATCATAAATAAATAAAAATTAAAAAATATTTTTTAAAAAAGAATAATAACTGCAGTGGATTGAAAGCATTAAATAAAGTTTCAATCTAAGAGTTCATGAGAGTAAAAAAAAAAAATCCCTCATTGGTTTCCTTCGGAGGATGCTAAGTAACCAATTCATTATTTTCAAAACTACTTACAGAAGGAAAGAATCAAACCTTTTTTCTGCCATTGCCTTAAGAATTTTATCCCAGGGTAACTCAATTGATAAGGGGGGAGTTTCTTATTAAAGTAATACTTCAGCTAATAAGAACCAGAGGTATAAAAATACGGTGTTGCAGCCTCTAATGAAATAATGGAGCTAGACATGATCACCAGTGGGTTGCTAATGTCACCGAAAGAGGGGCATCCAGATGTTATAGGTCTCCTGACAGACATGCAGTACCATCTATGAAATATATTTGCTAAAAGTTTGGATCTGCATCTGAGGAAGCTTCTATTTTGGAAGGGAGCAGACTATGGTTTTTGGAAATAAAGTTATTGGAACCCAACCACATAAATTCACTCATGTTATCTATGGTTGCATTCACATTATAGGCACAGTTGAGGAGCTGTGACAGAGACTACATGGCCTGTAAATCTGTAAACATTTCTTATCTGGCCCTCTACCGAAGAAGTTTGGCAATCTCTGCTCTACATCTAGCTACCCACTTGCAGCAAGTACATGGGCCAAGAGAACATGTTAAATGACACCATGGGGATAGTCAGAAAA
The DNA here is from genome assembly GCF_048164855.1 of Canis lupus baileyi. NCBI lineage: Eukaryota > Metazoa > Chordata > Mammalia > Carnivora > Canidae > Canis > Canis lupus. The sequence goes on along the minus strand of NC_132859.1, from coordinate 35,622,874 downwards.
TCCAGGCTGGGGAATTCTACTGGAAAAATGACATCTTTTCTTAAATAAATAAATTGCAAGGAGAGGAGAGCATTTCTCTTTGGTTCCTAATCTGTACTTCAGCTCAGATCAGCAACGTCAAGCTTACGTTATTCAATAGCTGGCATCTCTTTAATTCTTAACTCCAGGATTCTGGCTCTTTTCCAATTAGTAGACTGCTCCTCTTCTGCTTTAATTAATGTCTTTTTATGCACATTAATAATTATGCCTTATATTTGCCTAGCCCTTTTCAGGGCCTGATGAGGGCATCATAAATCAGCAGTGCCCACCTGTTTGGACCAAGTAGAGAACTTCCTATAGCAAGGCTGTCCCACCCAGCGGGTGTGGGGGGGGGGGGTGGACACTATTCATCTTCTCCCTAGATACCACCTTCAGTGTCTGAATGGAGATTCTGAGAGGATGAGCTCCTGGTTGTAGATTGCCTTTTTTGAGTTTGGGAATTCTTTGTTAGAAACATAATCTTTGGTGGAAATATAAACAGCGCATCAGCTTCCAGGGGGAGTAGGGGTGAGGGGAGGGATGCTATGTGCATCCCATGGAGTGTGGATGATAGACCATCCATGTGAAGGTGCACATGCATACGTGTGTGAGTGCTTAAGTATCAGAGAATAGTGAGTATAAACACTGGTCATGTCTGTCAACAAAGTGGCCTATAAAAACTTTATAAGAAAGAGTAGAAAGAAGCTGTAGGTTAGAGAAGATGAAAAATAAGACAATATATTATGTCTTAACATGTTATAACAGTCAAAAAGGACAGGAAAATCTAAAGGAAAAAAGATCAGAGGACTGGTGAGTGATATGTGATGTAACGCGTCAAAAGTTTTCTCACTTCTGTCACCTAATTTCATTTATACTGTTTCATTTCCTTCAGAGTCCTAACTCCACTGATTAGATTCCAAATAATTGGTGTAGTTGTTCTGCAGCAAAGGCAACCTTATTTTATGATAAGGAAAAGAAGATACAGTTCAGGAATTTAATGAAGATTACATTTTTTTGTTCCTTTTTTTATTTCTCATTTAGGTTTTGGCTAAAAGCACTATATTCTCAATTGAACAATGAAGTGCTAAAATTGCTCAATGCTTGCTCCAAATCAGTGAGTTCTGGGGGAGCGGGGTAGTAACAATGATACAGTCTGTTCTCTCTCTCGTTTTTTAAAGATTTTATTTATTTATCTGACAGAAGAGAGCACAAGCAGGGGGAGTGGGAGAAGGAGAAGCAGACACTCCCCTGAGCAGGGAGCTTGAAGTGGGGCTCAGTACCAGGACCCTGGGATCATGACCTGGGCTGAAGGCAGATGCCTAACTGACTGAACCACCCAGCTGCCCCCAGTCTGTTCTCTTTAGTATTTACTTGGCTTAGTTCAAAAGTATGTACAGTCCTTTGCTCTTTAGAACTATAGATACTATGTTTAATAGTTTATATAAACTAAGTTTATTCAGAGCAGGAGAGCCCTTTTATGTCAGTTCAGAAGGAGGGTCTTAAGGATTCCTCCAAACAGAACATATATGCCAAAGATGGGAGTACCTCTCTAAGCTGAATGTTTGAGAGGAGAGAGTGCCCACATAGCACTGGTCCAGGACTGCTGAACTACCTCAGCGCCTCTGGCAGCCATCAGGGCAGCTGCTCTGAACAGTTGGTTCTGTGGTAGCATCCACATCCTTCCTACTGGGTGACCATTTTCTTGCCTAGCTGGTATGTCCAGAATTGGACTCTCTATCTTCTTCTTCCTTCCTGCATCTGTATCACTATTACTGGAGGCATGTTTTCCTTCCACTCAGTCTTTAAACTTTGCAGTCATGTTCAGCTGCTCCATGTTATTTATTTTGTTCCTTAAGTATTAATATCTTTGGATCTTCTTTGCATAGGTGGTTTTGCTTGCCCTTTGATGTGAAGCCCTGGGTCATAGCCCTGGTTCTGCCACTTACTAGCTATGCTCCTTGAGCACATTCCTTTTCAGTGTCCCCATCTGTAAAACTGGGATAATGCTTACCTTGGAGGTAGTTGCAAGAATCAGATGGAACATCCAGTATGTCTAGAATGTTTAAGTACTCATAAGTGGCTGTAGGCACTACTGGTATTATTAGGGAAGGGTACTTGATCTTCCTCTTGGTTACCACCTAGTTCCAACTCTTAGCACTTCTTGCTGGCACTACTGTCACAGTTTCTTTGCTGACCTCCCCTTTCTCCAATCCATCTTGCCAGACTAAGTTCTAAATACTGCTCTTTTTTTTTTTTTTTTTTTTTTTAAGCATACCAAAAAACCTTAGTGGCCTCCAGTTTCCTGCCTCACCATCTAAACCCTGGCATCTAGTTTTTGGGGCCCAGCCTCCAGTTTCCTGCCTCACCATCCAAACCCTGGCATCTAGTTTTTTGGGCCCACATTATTTGCAGGAGCCTTCTCTGGGTCTACATCCACCCTGACATCTCTAGCCCCATGCAGACTGTCATGCAATTGTGTCCAGAGTGATCCTTTCAGAACAGAAGTCTGACCACGCCACACATGCACACACACCCAGAAAGCTGTTCAGGGGCTCTAAGCATAAACTGCCAAATCCTCCCCACAGTATTCACAGTCCCATTTGGTCCAAGCCCTGCCCACCTTTCTTTTTATTTTATTTTATTTTATTTTATTTTATTTTATTTTATTTATTTTATTTTATTTTATTATTTTATTTTATTTTATTTTATTATTTTATTTTATTTTATTTTATTTTTTATTATTTTTTTATTGGTGTTCAATTTGCCAACATATAGAATAACACCCAGTGCTCATCCCATCAAGTGCCCCGCTCAGTGCCCGTCACCCCCACCCCCCACCTCCCCTTCCACCACCCCTAGTTCATTTCCCAGAGTTAGGAGTCTCTCATGTTCTGTCTCCCTTTCTGATATTTCCCACTTATTTTTTCTCCTTTCCCCTTTATTCCCTTTCACTATTTTTTATATTCCCCAAATGAATGAGACCATATAATGTTTGTCCTTCTCTGACTGACTTATTTCACTCAGCATAATGCCCTCCAGTTCCATCCATATCGAAGAAAATGGTGGGTATTTGTTGTTTCTTATGGCTGAGTAATATTCCATTGTATACATAAACCACATCTTCTTTATCCATTCATCTTTTCTACCCTCATCTCATACCTGTCTTTCTCTTCATTGTCCCACACCAGCCACAGGTACTATCTAGGGTCTGTCTGCTTCCTCCTGTGTCTTTGCAAATGCTTGTTTTCCTGCCTCTCAAGATCTTCCGTCTCCATCCTTTACTCATTCTTACTCATTCTTTCAGCTCTCAGCATAAGTGTCCTTTTTTTTTTTTTTTTTTTTTTTTTCGGGAAAGCCTTTCCCGTCTAAGGTAAATCTGCTTGTTACCTCCTAGAACCATAGGCCCATCCTTCTGTACATTCAGCACAGTTGCAATTTCACATATATCCAGGTGGACATTTCACAGATGTATTCCTCCCTAATTAGGCAGTAAACTCCTAGAATACAATTTTTGGCCACCATTGGCTGTTTTCATTGTTTGGATCTGTGTGTGTGTGTGACACATGATAGCTGATAAAAAATCCCTGCTGAATTAATAAAGGGTGTTTGCTTTCCTCTCTTCAATCTAGATCCCCACACTTCTATAACATGGACTTTTGTCATATCCCTTTCATCACCTTGCTACTGGTATGCAGTGCCCAGGCTTTGCCCCCCAAGTTCTACTCACCTGGAATGTCTGCTTTGCTTCCTTGCATCCACCCAAATCCATCCTTCAAAGCTTGGCTCCAGTGTTTCTGCTGCAGAGCTTCTAAAAATCCTGCTGGTCTTCATGAAACATACCTCCTTTTGGAAGCGAGAACTCCCTACCTCATTTTACACTTCATTGTTTATTCCTCTCATAAAGCCATAAAGTGCAGAGTTCTTTTTATTTTTTCATGTGACCAGGGAATTGTCTACTTTGCTTTCACTGTAATTTGCCTGCTTCTGATTTATAAGTTCTTTTGAAAGGAAGATGTGCCTTTATCTATTTACAAGAGATTGAAAACCACGAGCACTAAATTCTCCATGCTGAGACATAGGGAAAGAGGTCTCCTGTCATTTGCTTCTGACTGTAGAATAACCTGTGGCTTTGCCTTTTCCGTTCCAGTTATCTCAGGGATCTCCAGAACCAATCGAGCCCAACTTTTTCACAACAGATTACCATTTATTACATCATTCATCAGGTGGAAACAGCCTGTCCCCAGACGAACCAGCAGGTAATGGTCTTTACCACAGGAAATCGGGCTTTCACAAAGATATATATTGTTTGGATCAACAACTATCCTTAAAAGATTATCTTCAATTTATTTTATTTTTTTATTATCTTCAATTTAAAAGAAAAATAGAACTTATTTTGATTATCTATGGCAATGGTTAGAAGGGATATACAGTAGGAATATAGAAATTCCCTATAATTTATCTTACCCTGTTGTGGCAGCTTCCTTGATCATTTATTAATGCCATAAACAAACAGCAGAATCTGTGTGGGTGAATTGTATTTCCTTCTATTTCTTCTTATCTGATGAGGGAAAATCAAATACCCAAAAGCATCCAGGGAGATAAAAGGCAGAAATGAAGAGTTTGAATATTTAAAATGGAGAACATTTGAAACTTTATCTGAAGAATCTACATCAAACATATTTAATTTGTTTTTCTTTTTTACATAAATCTCTCATCAGGAGGCTATATAGCATGGGGATTAAAGGTGCAGATTCTCAAAACCTGGATACCCAAATTTGAACCTCAGCGCAAACATTTAGCACTTGACCTTGGGCAAATTATTTGGCCTCTCGAACCTCAGTTTCCTTGCCTATAAAATGGTAGTAAACATGGTCTTTGGCACTATAAGGTTATAATGAGGATCAATGTAAACATAGAAAAAATGCTTGGCCATTAGAAGGGGTACAGGATAATGTGACTCTTGTGATAATTGAACTCTAAGAAGAGGCCTTCAAGCCACTCTGAGGATTCAGAGTTCCTAAATAATATTCAAATCACTATAAACTAGTTAGGTCACTTGGTGTCAGGGATAGGAATGACAGTGAAAGGGGGACTCGCCATCCCCTCCTCAATTTGGGCAAATTATTTCATGTATTGATTCTCAAGCTTTCCCTACCTCTTGGACTCCTGGGTTAAAGCCAACCTGTAGGCAGAATTACATTTAAAATAATCCCCGAGAAACCCATAAGATCAGAATAAACTGGTTTCTAAAGTCTTTTGCTTTTAAAAGTGCCTCCAGGGCAGGTCAGACAGTCTGCAGGCCAGACTTCTTACAGTAGTGATGCTGTTGAAACCAAGAGCTCTGCTGGAAGTCTCTGAGTGGCCTGAGAGGCAATTGACAGACGTCCAGGGCATCTGGAGGTGCCACCCCAGGGTGGAGCAGACCAGTCTCATCAGAGCAGTCAGGCCGCAGGCTCAGACAGCAGAGCCTGCAGGCACTCTTGGGGGACACCTTGGCACCGAGCTTTGAAGAGGAACTGCCAGGACTGACTCATCAGCCTCATGCCTCACCTCAACTTCAACCCATCCTTTTTGTCTTTGCTCAGTGGAGGGGGCTCCTGGGCCTCCCTGCAAACACGTGTTGATTGATTAGAGTGGAAGCTGGCCAGTGTTGCTTTGGGTAGCACTCAGTTGGGCTAGGTGCTGGTGTATCATCCTTAGAACACACATCAGAGAAAGTATTGCCTTCTGGCACTAAGTACACTTTATTTCTCTCTTGGCAGTTGTAGGAAAGGGCCAGGTCTTCGTTGTTTTTCACTGTCTATTTCTGCCTCCAAGAATTCATTTTCTTTCTAGTACATATTTACTGGTTTTCCTTGTGGCTGAAGGAAAGGTTTTTAATTAGAAAACTTGCCCATCAGGTCATTTGTGTTTGGAATATGCCTTACCTTGCCTGTGCATGTGCGCACATGTACACATATGCACTCATGTGTAGGCACACACACTTCTCTTACTTAATGGCCCAGTTTATACACTGAGAAATGCCCCTAAACCTTGTATATTACTTTGTTATGGCTGCCTCCAAAGCAGCCAGTTATTAAAGGAAGAGAAACAAAGAGTTTGAATATTCAAAGCAAGATCATTTGGAAAGTGCTTTTAAGTACTCATCTTTATCACAACTAAACTGTTTTCACTACAGTTGAGTTGTAATTACCAACAAAGTCTAACTAAGAAAATGTGAACCAAAGGTCAGACTTTCCATACCCTATCTATTTCAGGTCTGCGTACCAGCTTTGATTCAGAGGAGGGAATAACATATGAACAGATGCAGGTGAGGTTTTTGCAGTACCTTTGAACAATTTCATTTTGGTGCTTTTAATGCAATACTAATCTGAATTTCTTTTTTCTGACTTCAGACTGTGATTGAAGAAGTCCTAGAGGAAAGTGGTTATTACAACTTTACATCTAACAGGTGACTTCTAGATTTTTCTTTTAAATGTGAAGGATCAATTGGATCATTGGATGTTAGATCTGATTATTCTGGATTACAGAGACTTTTTTTTCCAACTTTTATTTTAAATACTTTAAAGAAATATCTTGGCTTAGGCTAGATACAACCATAGGTAGAATGTATGTTGCCTATCTTTTGTATGGATGCAGCTCTGTTTCTCTGTTGAAAAAAAGAAAGGGTGATAGCTTAGTAGTAATTTACTTCCAGAAAAAAATAAGAAACATAATGAAATGAAAAAGCATTTCTAGGATTTTCTTTAAAATTAAACATTTTTCCATCCTAGTAGAGCTGTAAACTCAGATTTCCATCACTGAAATCTACCCCTTATTTGAATAGAATGCAGTGGGAAATGCGACTAAACAAAGAATTACTTCTCGTGAATTTAAGATGTATTTGTGGAAAAGGAATTTATTGTTATGTATTACCATTTGCTTAGCCTAACTAAGAAACCTCAGTTTACTGGGGCTGTGTATTATCTTCTAACATAAGCACTATTTGTGCTCTAAAAATATAGTGTTTTATCACTTCTGTGCATTTCTGATTCCTGCATTTTACTGTTGAGCATAGTGTTGGCCACAAAGTTTTGAGTGCAGTTAGTTTACTTTAGAGGCAATTCTGGAAAACACTGGTAGGGGAGTGAAGAAATATTTCAGTAAAGGTTTCATTTTCAAGCGAGTTACCATTGTGGCTGACTAGGACTTGATCCCACTGGGGAAATCTGAGAGCAAGTACAGAATACATACCTCAGATAACCCACTCAGGGACTGAGGGAGCCCAGGTATTTGTCCTACCATTTCCATTGGTCATATTTTGTGGCCTTTCTCACAGAGAATGTTAGTTCCCTGGCATTTCTGGTCTTCTGTAAGATGAACAGAACAGATTTCAGAGGCCAGAGAAACCCTCAGGAAAAGAAATGCAGGTGTTGGCAGCTGGAAAATAGGCCAGCATGCTACAAAGTGGCAGGGATGAGAGGATGTAGGCACTGACAATGCCTACACATGAGTTGTCCCTCGACTTTTCCAAGGAGCCCCCTCATTACTGAATCATCAAATTGGTCATAAGCAACCACATCCACATTCTATGTGGCTCCAAGTTGCTTTAATTTGTTCTTTCAAAGTAGCCTTTTATGCCTGAAGGAACTGCCTTCCTTTCTGGCCATGACGCTATCTTGTGAACACTATTTAAATCATTACAGAATTCGTCCCCAAAGATATTAGTCTGGGTAAGAGAAAGAGACCTCAAGAGCTCTTATGTTATTTATGGAAATTAGATTCTTTTTGAGGTTAGCTCCGTCTCCAACTTTTTTTTTTATGCTTCCTTTATTTCAACAAGTTGTTCGTATGAATCACAAATAAGATTATTCAACTGCTTGCTCTTTTGGCTTGATAATATATTTCCAAAATACTACCTTTGTCAATTTAGTTCTGTTGTGATTAATAACTACAGAGAAATGAATAATTCTCATTTTCCAAAAGTATATTATTAATAGAAATCACTGTCTTCATAAATGCTCTCCTCCCACCTTCCCTGGAGAGACTTTGAATTTTCATTTTTTATTCTTGGGCTGAGTAGATCCAGCTTTTCATTGATAGGACAAGTGTCTTTGTTTTTGACTCTTAGCCCCTTTTTATTTTAAGTGCCTTTGGCTTGGAGTTGGGGCAAAGGTTACTTTTGTCATAATTTATCTGCATATTCTTAGAGGCCCAGGATTGTGGGCAGTGAATGGCTTCATACTTTTGCAGAAACTGCACTGTCAGTAAAAAGTGAGGTGTGTAAGATAGTTAAGAAAGCTTTTACAAGAGCACTTATTTTCCCTTAAAAATAATTTTAGTCTTATTTTTAAATTTACACTTATCCCTTTTCAGTTCTATCCCTAAGTTTTAAAAAATTCAAACATTTCTATTTCTAAAGCTTCACTCCTATATTAAAAGACATTGCAAATTTTCTCATTCTAATAGATAAAAAGATGCCTAATAATGAAGACAAAAAATTATTTAGTTATATTCAGAATTGTGAATAGAATATGGAGACATATTCTAAACGATCAAGTTCAAGAAAAATACTTTGGATGTAGCATACATAAAATTTTGTTAAAATGCACCAAATTAAAATGAATCACTCACAAAAAAATGTTTATATCCATGATATTCCCTTTTCATCTTTTTATAACAGTGATAGAATATAGCTTGAGAGAAGACTCTTCACAATTTACTAATAAAAGTAACACTTGGTTGTGCTTAAATACTTGTTTACTGGTGTTCCAAATTAATTACCAAGAAATAAGTCAGCCAACACTTAGAAGCACCTAAGAGTTCTCAGGCTGGAAATACACATAGTTCAAATATGAATCAAATCAGCGATGTCAGTGATGATTTTTCCATAGTCAAAAGATTGAAGATGCTAAATATCACTGGACATGAACAGGGATTTAGAATCAATATTTTCCCTAATAGGTTCCATAGAATAGCCAATATTATCAAAGATGCTAATAGATGTTCCCTGAAAAATTAAGTTTTATGATCAAATATATTTGGGAAACTCTGAAAGTACAGTTTTCCATTTTTAGAGGATGGTGACACACATCATTACAGAGTCTGAGATGTGCTATAAGGAAGAAATCTGTTAACCTTGTTTACTCCAGTATTTCTTCAGTCTTTCACTTGGAATACAAGTTCAGAAAGCTGCCCTAGTGAGGTGGTTAGAAATGGGAAACAGTGTTTTAAATCACCTACCAGTCACCAATATCTACCCAGATCTGCTGTTGTTCTCATTGTCTCTGTCATTATCTTAACTGTCACTGTCATAGCGAAATGTTATAGTGATCTTGGTCACACAGAGAACTGCATACATAATTTCTGTATTACTAATGTTTACCACATAAGACAGTTCAAACTTATATGTATCTACCAAACACCCAGACAGCAGCTAGATCATGAAGTCAAGACACAGCACATTTTTAGCCTAGGTCCTAGAGTGAATATTTAGTTAGGGATAGAGAGATGCCATCATCAAACTGAAGGCTCAGGATAAAACCATTATCTACTAGCTGTCTTCTGGGACAGTTCCTGTAATGGTTTAAATAATGGGGAGACTGCTAGGACTGTTGGTTAGCAAGACTATCTTAGGCACAATAATGTTGCGTTAGGAAAATGAAATTATAACAGAAACAGAAATAGCAGCAAGGAGACCTAGGCAAAATGGGGGATTCCTCATTTCTAGGCAACCAGGAAGGGAGAGGAAGAAAGTAGTGTAAAGACAATGAAATAAGGTCAGAATAAATGTGGCCAGCCCAAAGCACACTATTCTTGATCATTTGCAGGGGTGAATGATTAATTATATTATACATTCATAAACAGTTAGCTTCCTTACCAGAAGGTGATAGCCTTGCATGCCTTGATGTTATCATTGTTGTTTGTGAGAGTAAAACTGTTTGAATCCTGCAGGTGAATGGATGGCAGGCATATCCTCCTTATAAACTTAGGGGTACATGTTGACATTTTTAACAGTGAAATCTGTATTAAGAAGTAGAATTCAAGGGCAGCCCGGGTGGCTCAGCTGTTTAGCACCGCCTTCAGCCCAGGGCTTGATCCTGGAGACCCGGAATCGAGTCCCACGTTGGGCTTCCTGCATGGAGCCTGCTTCTCCTTCTGCCTGTGTCTCAGCCTCTCTCTCTCTCTCTGTGTCTCTCATTAATAAATAAATAAAATCTTGAAGAAAAAAAGAAGTAGAATTTGTAAGAGAAGAAATCTACAGTTTGCATTGCTTTTTCTCCCAATTAACTGATAACATGCAAATTAAATGTTTAAAACTACATGCTACTTTGAATAGGTGTTTGTTTTTCCATAAAGGATTATCATTTCCAATGGAGTTTGTAATTTGAGAAAGACTCAGCAAAAGGGGGCTTTCTAAAAATGCCCCATTCTATTATGTTTAGAATCACCTGTTCTTCACTGTGATCTATTTACATATATCCCTGAGCGGCTGCTTTTGAAGTTGAATGTGTGAAGTCAAATGTATGTTATTATAAAGAACTCTTTCCACTTCTGAATCTTCTAGATATCACTCCTATCCATGGGGGACCAAGAATCACCCAACCAAAAGATGAAAACCCTGCATTTTGAATGGACTTCGTTTTCCTAGTGAAGTTCAAGTTCTAGACTTCAGCTCTACCAGATGCCCAAGGATTGGGAGCTGCTGGAAGAGTGTGGAAAAGACCAAGATGTCATGGAACCACCAGGGCCTCTCTCTGTAGGTCCTGTGCTAGGTTATGTGGCCGCGGCAGCATGCGAAGGCTCTGTACGAAGGCTACCTCGGATGCGGTAGACACAGGATGACAGGGCTCTCAGTGTGCTCCTGGAAGAAAATGCTGCAAAATTCATCTGTGGGGAGGAAACTTGCACCTCACAGAACTTTCCTCCAAGTTAAAAAAGAAACAACAACCAAAAAAAAAAAAACAAACAAAATGTCATCTTTTTCAATGGAATGTTTTATATTTAGGATTACAGAAACTATGTTTAAAGGCATCTAGCCTTCCATGTATAAAAATAGTTTTAGAGAATATTAAAGACCCCAGAGTAATAATATATTGGGCAATTCACTGTATTCACCTCCTTTTTTCATTTTAAAAGAAATTCAAAATAGGTAATTGAATTTTGTTGTTGTTGTTGTTGTTGTTTTAAGGAAAGGATTGGTCCTCTCTTAACCAGTGGGTGCTAGTGGCCTGAAGACAGTAGACAGTATTTGTAACCTTTGCACAGACTCTGGGAATAGCTGTCAAATTGTTGGATGTAAGCTAGACTAATAGAATATATTGCTGTACAGTGTGTGTGTGTATACTATATATATGGAGAGGGAGGAGAGGTTTTGATTAGGCTAATGCTTTGCTGCTAATCAAACTTATAGTGTTTTTAGAGCACTTTGAAGAGTTCATAGAATCTATGAAAGACATGCAATATTCCTTATTCTAAGTCCCTTCTCACTAAAATCACCTATATTGTTTTAAAATTTTTATTGTTTGGGAATTTGAAATGAAAACAAGTTATATAATAAAATATAAGTCCTTTATTTATTCATTGAGGCATCCCTAAAAAACCCCCAAGAAGTCAGAATGCCAAATAATGTTCCATTCCTATGTAGGGAGACTTTATGATGAAAATTTTCTAGATTCTTATTGGGCTAACATCTCTTCAACTGGCTTATAACTGGTGTACCATCCAGAAATGCCCTTATTGCCAAGCCAGACTGCACTTCTGCTTAAAGAACATTTTAATTCTATATAACTAGTAATCTGAAGGCTGAAATTATGCTTTTTATTTACTTCTCACTGAGTCCTGGTATCTTTATTTGCATTGATATATTTTTAGTATGATTGAACAGGATTTAGTTCAATATATTTACAATGGCTGAAACATAATAACCTTTTGTATAGTATGGAAAATCTCTTAATGTGAATCCATACTGCTTTTACAATTTGTATGTTCAACACTTAAATGATACCCAAATTTCCTTTAACTAATGACTTTGAAAATTGCCAATGAATCTTTGTCTTTAAACCAAATTAATGATTACAAATACACTGTAACTTAAAATAACAGATGCAATTACAGTAATGAAAAATGTCAGTTTCAGCTTATAAACCAACTCCATTCATATGTGAAATTTATGTGTAAAATCAAAATGATTTTGTTGATTTACCCAGGTAAAATTTTATTCCTAGCCCAACTGAATTTGAACTTGCACTATTATTTTTTATTTCTATTCTTGTACGAAACGGGCGCATTTCCTCGTTGTGTAAGAGGCAGAGGCCTACAAGGGCATAAATTTTAATTGTGATAGGAGCCAATACCTAGAAACAAAGCAACTGTGGGGTAAAAGTTTGAACAATAAAGTTCTTTCTCAAATGATAATATATTGTCAAAAAAGTTTAGAAAAGAATAGTATTCAGAGGTTACACCTTGGTAAAAGAGAGAGGGAGAGAGAGAGAGAGAGAGAGAGATGATCTGTTTGAAGGTATTTTCTAATGCATACAGTTGACCTTATTGACCAGAAAGGGAACAAAGTGTTTCCATCAAACTATTTCTTTTAGACCATAGGAGTGGCATTTATTATGCTAGAAGCCAGTACGAATTAACAAAGATAACAAATGGATGTCCTGCTGTACAGCTTTAGGCCTGTCAACTCTATGCTGATGGAATTCTTTTGCCAAAGTCATGAATGTGTTCTATTTGATTCCTTTCTTAAATTACCAGTCACTGGATCCACCTTCTCCCAGGGCAAGAGCAGGCCTCCAAGAGAAGGCGAGGCACTGGAGAGGGATCCCTCTGGTGCATGCAGTCTCATCCCAACAGCGATGCTGTCTTTTCAAAAGCCCTCGCTTTCTGACTTTGCGACAAGAAGCACCCGCCCTTACAAAACAAGAATGATCATTTTGTTTTCACTCTCCAAACTGCCCTCTAGTGCAAAGAAGTTGTTACTTGAGGGTAATAGGCCTCGTAACCTTTGCTTGATTGCTTTTAAATTTTTTTTCTCTCTCTCGTATAATTGTTAATTATTTGTTGTGCAATGGAATCCGTGTGAATTCGTCTAATTCTCAGTCACTGAATATTTGTATGGAACAGAATATGAATCAGCCTTTTCAGATCACTGTGGATATACAAATGCTTCAGTTAATTATGTTTTGATCTACCAACTCTGTCTGAATATGTGTACTTGAAACCTTAATTTGCTTTTTAAAAGCAAGATGTTCCATTTGCAGGGAAGTGACTGCAGCAGGCATATGTACTTGCTGGTTGTTAACCTTGTATTCTTCCGGTTGTCTGATATCTAACTGGAGGTCTCCAGCAATAGTAACATGGACACTAGACCCAGTTCTCATGGGTGAATTTCAGGACCTTACTTGAGAAATGCTGCCGGAGTTTAAGGTGGACACTTCTGTGGCACTGGGCAGTGTGCATACGCTGGGCATTCTAAAGCAGAATTAAGATCTACTATTATGCAATCTACCCAAGTGATGGAACTGATTAGGAGATAAGGTCTTCTTAGAGGTACCATCTATGCCTTGTAAAATACTATGACTCCTGATGATCAACAACAGGTACAGGGCCAGTTGATTACATGTAATTCCAGCAATACCATCAGTTAATCACCACTCATATGTAAGATGTGGGAAGGCAATAATTTTGTTTAGTCAATTGTATCAGTATTACTATGCATAGTATCCGCATCCCTCCATCTCATTTGCTGAATTGCAAAATATTTTTATTGCTATTTCTCTCCCTTTTTTGGAATGGCAAGGAACTGTGTACAGATATACTGGATTCCTTTAGAAATGGCTTCAGCTTCTATTTGAAGGCAGGAAAAACTTCTTTGTAAGGTACTTTTATTGCTTGCATTTTACTTTTTCTGTGGTGTGTATTCATGAACACAGAAATGAGCTGGAGAGGCAATGCAAAGGAATCAATCTGAACCAGCTCCTTGGCAACCCAGAGATGCAGCTATGAAGGGCTCGTGAGCAAGAGAAGCACAGTGCTTCTCTATGTTGATCTTGACTCTTGGGGTGAAATTCCATCTAAACATGAAATTCTTCATGTTCAGCAACTGAATGTGATAATAAGTGTATTTTATGTACTTTTGGGTCTTCCAGACTATGTCCATTGATGGAAATTGACAGAATTTTGGATAGATTATATTTTCCATTGAAATGTGCTGCTAGCAATTTGCTTACCCTTGGATGCCATTTTTCACATTGATAGGAAGACACAAATGTCTCAGGGAAACAACTTTATGATAAAGAAATTCTTATGTGTGTCATTGTGGTTAAATTGCATATTGTAAATATAACTGTTATGGTTGATTACATTCCTGCTGTGATGTTGCTTTGAGATTTTCAAGAGGGATAGGAAGGATTTTATGATTTTGACAGAGTGACTGATGGATATTGCAAATTTACATGTCTTCTGGGTCCATGGGCAACAGTTGTTTTAAAAATGAAGATCGTGCTCCATAGAAGCATAGAGCATTCTTGGTATGTGAGCTAGGTTAGATTTTTTTTACTACATACATGCAGTAATGAACCAGTTTTTAACATCTTTATAAGTTTATTCATTTTATCATAAAAGTGAACTGTATTCTCAATTGAAGACTGAATATTATTCCTCAAACTGTAGCAAGCTGCCTTTTTTTCCATTTTGTACTATGAAGCTTTGCACTGTACCCAGGAAATGTATTTAGAGATAACAGAAGAGCATTCATTAGAGCAAATGTGTGACTGTTTAAGGGCTGCCATTTGGAAGTAGCTTACCTTTGTTTCATCTGAACAAAGACAGAAGTTTTGTTGCTTATGGAAAGTGACTGTCACTTTGACTGGATAGATGCTTGGAATTGATCTGGTGAACTCACAAATGAAAAATTAGCTGAAGTTTTTGCAAACATGTGATGAACTGGTTCCATAAAACAAGCAGAGAGAGGTTTGAACTAGAATAACAGACCAAGAGGAACAAAAGCTTGAGGCCTTAGCACCTGTAAGTCAGACTGCAAATGCTACTTATAAAATAATATCCTTAATCCATGACTTAGTTTTCCATTTCAAGCACCATTTAAGTTAGAATTCTGGAAAGAAATATAATGCTTGTACATGGCTATTACATTTTAGCTTTCCTTGCCCTTCACACAAGTATGTTTGCCTCATATTTCAGTGAATTTGGAAGGAAATGGAGCTGGTTTAGGGATACCTTATATCAAGAAGGAATGTAAGAAGTATTTGTATGAACCCCACATGATATTGAGGGAGGCAAATAAATATAAGCACCCAGAAGTGAAATCCCTTAGAAGATGACTCATCGAGTTAGGACAATCTGCAAATAAAAACTGAGAAGTCACAGGGCAAGTAGAAGGCAAGTGGTATCCCAGAGCCTGGCATCTCCCAGCAGGGCAGTCAGGGGGCCAGGCAGTTCCCGATGCTTGAATGATTCCTGCTCTGGGTCTCCTGGAAGCAGCAGATCTGGTGTCTTCTCTCACATGTGGTTACTGATGGACTGGTCTCTCTGCACTGTCACCAGTGAGTTGAACACCAGAAGAGCAGCAGATGCGCCCCTAAGACACCCCAATCATATATAAGTCCTGTCTTTAGGACAGGGTCCCTGTGAAGCATTTGAAAGACATTAGACTCCTCTCAAGGATATGATTCTGTGTGCCATTCAGGGAATATGTTTCTGCCACTGGCACCATGTTTGCTTCCCCATCTTTTCTCCATGGCCTCAGGCCTCTTTGGACTGGCAAACCAAATATTATAAGAAATATATGTGGATGTTCAAGATAAATGCAGGCAGGTTTGAATACATTTACACTTAGCTAGATTAGAAAAGAAGCATTTCAATGTATTTCAGTTTGTGAGTAAACCAGTTGATAATCAGGCAATGGAAAGATTCCATCATTGTTCTCTTCCAAAATGCAAAACAAAAATCACCTCAAAGGAAAATCTCTTATGTGCATTTTGTGTACTGACATTTAGTGGATCAAAACTAATTTATGATGCTTCCTATATTCTGTTGTTCCCAGTGGCGAGTTTGTGAAGATCAAAAAGAACAGAACTGCTCTCTGAAAAAAAAGTGCAGCCCCTAATCTCATGTTGCCCAGAGCTTCCATGTTCTGAGCAGCCACAGGTCCACTGCACCCACAGGATGGAAAAGCACCTTCAATCCACTTTTTCTCCCGTAGCTTCCAGGAGCATATCCCTTTCTGTTCCAGTCGCATCTGCGGGCCTCTCTTCTGTCTGGCATATGGGGCATTTCTATCAGGGTCATGCATGGTTACAAGCTTCTCGTATAGTGAGAGGGAGTGTGGGGAGTTGTGTGACAGGGCATGGTTCAGAAGGAGAGGGCTGATGGACTTCTTCCTCTGCACCTGATTTTATCTTCCCCAAACCTCCAAAAAAACTTCTGGCATGAGCACATTGAGGCTCCGAAGTGATGAAGTTTAAGGCCCTGGAAGAGAAGAGAAAGGTAATGCCTCTATGAAAGATTTATATAAAAGATGCAAGTGGCCTTTATTTTTGCTATTGCTTAAATATGCTCTGTAAAATGCTAAAGAAAAATTAAAAATGTATTTTCAATCTTAGTGGAAAAGAATCTCTCTTTTTGTCAAGTTTGTAGCAAATGATCATCGCTTTTCTCTCACTAGCTCTCTCAATCTCTTCTCTATGCTAATGAATCTTTTGATGAAAAAAAAAAAAAAAGCTCCAAAAAGGTGATCATGTATGTTTATGCTCAAATATTTCCTACAGCTTTAACTGATGGCAACTATCTACTGCCACCAATGTTGCATAATGAGTACTTCAAAATTAAGTGACTTTAGATAACAAGTATTTATTATTTCTTCTGAGTCTGTAGGTCAGCTGGGTGTTCTGCTGATCTGAGCTGAACTCCCTCATGTGCATCTGGTCACCTGGCAGGCTGCCTGGTTCTGATGGTCTAGATGGACCCCGATGGGACAGGTCAGCTCTTCCCCCTGTGTGTCTCTTACACCTTCCCACAGCCTAGTCCAGATGTGTTTTGTGGCAGCAGCTAGAGCCAGTGCAGAAACCCAGGACTCTCTTGTCAAGCTTCTACTTGCATCAGGTTTTCCCACTTCCCATTGGCCAAAGCAGATCATGTGGTCAGATCTGGCATTAGTGTGGGAAATTATATCAGGTTTTTACTGCTGTGTAACAAACTGCTATAAAAGTTAGCAGTTAGAAACAACACAAGTTCTTTATCTCAAAATTTCTGTAAGTCAGAAGTTTGAGCACATTTTAACAGGGTTCTCTCATATGCTGGAATCAAAGTATGGGAAGGGTGCTGGGGTCTCCTCCAAGTCTTGGAATCCTCTTCCAAGATCAGGTCATTATTGGCAGACTTCAGTTCTTTGTTTGTAGGACTGGAGTCCTCAGCAACTGAATGCCACCTGTAATCACTCTGCCACATGGCCCTGCCCACAGACAGTTCACATCAAGGCAGCTTGCTTCTTCAAGACCAGCAGGAGAGTTGATCTCTTTCACCGTCCATGAAGAGGGTTTATAACATATCCAAATCAGGAGAGTGACACCCTGTCACCTTCATCACATTCTAGTTGTTATAAAACAAGTCACAGTTGCAGTTTATACTCAAAGGGAGGGGATTACACAAGGAGATCAGTCACTGATCTAAGGTGACCCTAAGGTCACCTTAGGGTATGTCTGCCACAGAGTATAGTACTAAAGGTCACAGGCATAGGGAGATCTAAGAAATTAGGGCCATAAAATAGGAAATATCAATATCAACACACCTGGAGAAGGAGGACTTGTGTGAAGTAGTCTTATGAAAATCACCACAGACTATAGGACCTGAATTCTAGAACATTTCTAGTTGCCATCCCAGGACTCAGATGTCTCCAGCAGGCTGTTTGAAAACCAAATCTAACCCAGCCACAGACCTCTATCACTGTCATGAGAAGCAGGAATGGAAATTCTTCTTCTAGAAGCCAGAAAAGCTTTCAGGAGAAGCACATCCTTCAAACTCCATGCAGGGTAATCTGCTTCTTTATTTTAGTTCTTTATTAAATGGGAACAAATTGATTGTTCTCAGTGATTATGTTTATATGGAAGAGAATAGAATTAAATATGTGAATTATAGAGTATAGCTTGATATAGCTACAAACTCCAATCTTAAAAAAATACATCATAAGTAATGGAAATACATTATGCGTAAAGGAAAATGTCACCCAAATATAAAGATTCTGTCCCCCTTCTCAAAATTGAGCACATAATCTTATATTCATTTTGCTCCTTATATGAGATTTATATGAAGCTGTCCCTGTCATGCAGATTTAATTTGCTGTCATACTATATGAAGACTAAAATGGCATGAATTAATTTTGCTGATGTACTGATTTTATCTCTCGAGCCATGCAGTGTTGCCACAGATGTTTTAACCATCTTTGGCATGTGCAAAAAGATTGTTTATATAACCCGGGAAAACAGTTGTAATTTTCATAATGAGGATACAGGTACACATATTGCAAATTGTTCAAGGATCACAAAACAAATCAATTAAAGTCTAAAATTCCCTAAATTTATTTGCACACCAAGTAAGAGGTAAATATAATTAAGGATTTGGGCCTTTAGCTCATGCAGACTTGGGACTGAATGCTAACTCCATGATTTTCTATTTGGATGCCTTCACAGCAAGGATTTAGCCTCTCTAGAGCTTAGCTTCCTCATCTGTAGAAGGTAAGACACTAGTGGATTTGACTTTCAAAGCTTATTAAACCAAGGCTTCATATAAGAATTAGTACTAAGGTAGAGGTAAGGCACTCAGAGCCGTATCAGCCTGCAACCACCCAGGTCCACAAATCCTGGACTATTTCTGTGCCTGTGGCTTCCTTGCCCTTTCTCTCCCAGTAGCCTGCATCTGTGTCTCTTTGGAGGGGACTGTCCTTGGGTTGCAGGAACCGGTTGTCTGCGGGCACAGGTTAACACCTGGGAACTTCACTCTCCAGAGGCAGCCCTTAACCACTTCCAGAGACGTTCACACAAATGAATCCTCCAATACCCTCCGCCCTGACTAGGACAGCCCTGAGGTATGCTCATCACTGTTCCACAGTTCCCTGTAGAACTGAATCACCCCCTGTGGAACTGTGCCTGGTAACATGTCCTAGCCTGGCTTCCTTCTGGTCCCTGACTTACTTCCCCACTCATCAGTTAGTTTTTCTGGCAGCACTTCCTGATGAATCCATCCCATACATTAGGATATGCTTCTAGGGAAGACTACACAAGGCACTCGCAAAAATATAAATGGCCAAATTAAAATTAGCTTCAGATTTTTGTGATGAGCATGGATTAACAATCTCTTAATGGTATATGTGCTAAGGATATGATTGGTGTCACTGTGCTGTGTTCTGGTATGGAGTCCCCATCAAGCAGGAATGAAACTAGGCATAGTGACCGCACTCCCCTGGCCTCCTCTCCTTTCCTAGGGTCTTTGGGGACTCTGGCTATCGGTGGGATAACAGAGATTAGCAACATAAAGAAAGGGTAGATTAACAGGGCTGTGGCACTTCCCTTACCTCCTGAAATGGTTTGGAGGCATCCCTTCCCATGCTCCATCCACCCCTTGCCCCTGTGATTCTATTGTTATACTTAGATCAAATGAGGTCAGAATTTCAAGAAAAGTCATCCCAGGAAGTAAAAAGAACTTTTAGACAGGGAAGAAGTGGTCTTCCTGCATCTCCATTCACCATACACAGAATAACTCAGAAAGAAGTAAAATTCCCTGCTGTCAGAAGGAAAAGCTAGCTGTCTCTCATTTTGTCTCTTAGAGAGATGGAATGGTTTTCTCATTTGTCCTTCACCAGTTTTCCTTTGAGAATTTTTTTTTCAAATAACCTCAACCAAACTAAAGGGCATCTTGGTGTCTGCTAATTTATTTTTTAAATGCTTTTGAGTTTTGCTTATTAATCCCACTGTGAACCTTTTAGATGATCATATCTTCTCCCTTGCCAAAAAATGAATTCCTATGACAAACATGTACCTTTCAGCATGAATTACATAAGAGGTGACTACGCTATTGAAATGCTCATTAGCATCTCTGTTACACTATTTATATTGGAAAAAAAATTGTTTGACAATCTTCAAAGGTTGTCGTGTCCTATTGTGTTCCTCTCATCAATGCCTGGTCAGGCCTTACCAGTAATGTCCTTAGCATTTTGGTAACAGGAGCTCAAGTTCGGAATGGGTATTGCAAAGTCAGTGGTGCAGAAAGGCAGGGAGTGGTAGTGAAGTAGTGGTTCTCACAGTCTGCTTGCCCAGAGAGTGCCAGATAAGAGGAAGAAAAGCACCTGCGCCAGGCTCCTCAAGGGTTCAGTAGGAGAACTGCCACTAGGAACACTTTCCTGGCCCCTCCTACTCCGTACCCCAGTACTTCCCCTTCCTGCCTGTGTGCTCCCATGCATGCACACACACACACACACACACACACACACACACACGCACGCACACACCCCTATCACTCTTTCCAGAAGGTAGACAGAATCTTTCAATCCTTTTCCTATTGGCCAGCATTTTCATTGGTCAGATGAAGTAGCATGAAGCTTTATGTTGGCCACATTTACGATCATCTACTCAACTCTCATTATTTTTCCCTTTTTTTCTTATTTATATTCGAACCCTGTTTAACTCTGTGTTTCATGGGAAAACATCTCGATCCACATAACACAATGACTTCAAGAATCAATACTGTTTATACTATTTAATCTTAAAGCTTGTCTTCTTTTGCACTCCTAAATTTTGAAATATTTTTAATGCACATTTTAAACTTTAAGGGATATGAAATATCATGGAAACATTATTTGTTTTCCTGCTTTATCCTGTAGACTTCATAACAGCATCAGGAGCTTTTATAGTACAATAGATTTTTGGTTTTGTTTTTCCCTCAGAAACAATAAAAGGGAATTGCTAACTTTGAAACAAAATTATGACTTCATCTTTAACTAGCATTTCTATTTTTTAGTTTTGCTGAGTTACATGGATTAAAAAACCAAACTACACAAGTAAATAAGTTGACCGATAATATTTGAGTTGGAAAATCTTTCGTCCACTTAACAGTAATCAGATCAGTTTAAAGAAGTGCTAGATTTACCTACAGCAGTAAAATTATGAGACTAATTTCTAAAATTCTCACCTCAAAATTCACAGTCTCTACTTTGTCCTGGGGAGGGGTAGGTGTGTTGAGTGGCTACAGAATGGCAGGCACCATGCAAAGTACTTTGCAGATATCTATTCATCGTAACAGCCACTGTGAAAGAGGATATAATTGATAGTATTGTAGAAACCAAACAAAACAAGGTAAAAAAAAAAAAAAAAAAACAAGGTTCAGGAAAGTTAAGAAGCCAATAGCTAGTGGAAAACAAACAAACAAGAAAACCCAGAACCCCGTAAGAAAACCAAGATTCTTTCTTCATGGCTCTATACTGTTTTCAATCTTACCAAGCAAAATTCTTAGTTTATATCAACAAGATAAGATTGCTCAACTTATAGGACTTAAAAAAATTCTCTTTATGCTTTATTTAATGGTATTATCTTGCCTCTAGGTCCTAGCATCTGCTTTGTTTGTATGTATCACTGATGAATACCTTAAATAGTTATAGGACAAAAATGCTCTATTCTTTCCAAAAGCACATATGCAGACAACATTCAGCGTTTCAATATTTGTTCACTGCTAGAGCCTGAGCCACACCAGACTACTCACAATCCAACCTACATTTTAATGTTTTCAGTAGGCCCCAACTTTCTATAAGCACTTTGATGAGCCCATTCATGTAACCCCTTGATATATTATAAATTCACAAGTAATACTAGCTAATTAAATGGCTCAAAAATCAATCCAGTCTTTAGTCTATAAAAGTCAGTGGGGCGGGGGGGGTGGGGAGGGAAAGACAGTAGATCAGAGCTTTTCCTTTCAAAGACAAAGTGAAAGAGATATTCAGGCTGTGTGACCCAAGGTGAATGACTTGACCACTGCAACCCTCAGTTTTCTGAGATAATAGTGCTTTTCTTGCTCTATTACCATAAGGATTAAAGGTGCTAACATATGAAAAATGGTTTAATGAGTAGGTCAAGGAAACACTAAATAAATACCAGTTTTATTAGGCTGTGGTTTCCAGAGGTTAAAAGACAGCTTTATTGACACATTTAAAAGTTTCCTCATTTTTAAAATGTCCCAGCCAACACTGCCTCCTTGAGGATGTCCAACCCCAAAGACACCAGTTCCAGGGAGTCAGTGGCAGAAGGTCTGTTGATACTTCAGCATCCTGTTCAACTCTAGAGTATAAGAGATAGAATACCAAACAGTTCGAAGAGTAAAAGGGAATTTATTAGCTCATTTATTTTTTTAAGATTTTATTTATTTACTCATGAGAGACACACAGAGAGAGGCAGAGACATAGGTAGAGGGAGAAGCAGGCTCCCTTGTGGGGGTTGCTGACAGGACTCTCTCCCAGGACCCCAGGATCAGGACCTGAGCCAAAGGCATATGCCCAACCACTGAGCCATGCAGATGACCCTTAGTGGCTCATTTAATTGAAATATCAAGAATTGGAAAGTTTGGGGCATTGCTAAATTCAAGGGCTCAGAAGGTATCAGCAAGACCCCCTGTCTCTCTTTCTCTCTGTCTCTTGGACACTCATTTCTGAATTTTGCTCTCCTCTATCTTGGATTTACTTCCATGCAGGTCCTCTTCCCACAGTGGTTCCCAGGAATTACATCCTTCTAGCTCCTAGTCCATCAGAAAGAGTCCCTTACCACTTTGATGGAAGTTTCAGAATTAAGTCTCAGTAGACCAAGCTGGGCAGTGGGCTCTGCACTTAAGCTGAGAGAAGAAAGGCTAATGGGATATGCTGATGAGCTTTGGCATGGGTCACGTGCCTGCCCTTGTGCCAATCACTGTGTCCAGGGGACTTAGATGCCCATCCCTGGAGACCCAGGGAGAGGAGCCTAGGGAACACCATGGTTTGAGGGTGGGAAGGAGGAATCTAAGGATAATGAGGAGTTAGATTTTTGGCAGACAACAAGTAGATGTTTATGAACTTAGGTTTGTCTTGCCAGGAAGCATTTGTGTCTGACCGTTGACACAGATTTCTAGCAAAACTTTTCCTGCCTCACTAGTCTGTCATTTCAGTTTGCTTATAGGTATTTAAATAAACCATCTCTTAAGCAGAAGATTTTAGCAAGGAAGAAGTACAGTCAAAGTGAATCAGGAAGCCCAGGGAACAACCGTCTGAATAGCTCTCCTGTTTCATTTGTCAGAAAGCCCATTGGGTAATGGTAGACAAAGTAGCAAGGACGAGCAAGCCAGAGAAATAGACACATCCTTCCCTGTGGTCAGCTTCCAGCTCTGTTATTGTAATACCTGTTATTTCCTCCTTGACAATATTCAGCTTTTTTGTTGACCGAGGGAGTGTGTTGGTTTCTGAGCAGTGATGCTGCCCTTGTGGTTCTCCACCACTTTCCTCCTTTGGGCTAGAGTATACCCCAGCCTTTGCTCTCCAGCCTGCACCACTGCTTGTTAACCTGTTGGTTCAGGCCTTCCAAGCTTCGGGCCCATCTGCTTCGGGCAGCCAGTATGTAACTAGCAACTTCAGAGTCACACAAAACCTCTTCCCAAACCCACAACTGCTAGGATCTTGCATTGTGCTTGCTGACCTGCCAGCTTTGTCACCTGGAGCCCTTAGCACCCTCTGTCAGCCTTGTCATCAGATGCTCTTTTAGGAGTTATCTACCTCTGACCTGGCCTTCCGCCTCAATCTGTGTGGCTGAATCCTAAACAAACTTAGCACCTGAAACCCAAAACAGAGCCCACTACTCACCAAAACTCCAGAGTGACCCCTTGTATAATGACATTCACACTGAGCCCAAGTTGTCAATGTCCATTAGACTTGGATAATGATATTGGGGTTGCATCCTTTGCTCCTTCAACACACAGAGGGCCAACTTATCCTGTTTACCCATTTCAATTCTGTGCTGGGCTTCAAAGTTTCCAATGTGCTTTGGTGCCAAGCCTGCTCACATGACTTATGGCATTGGGCGAATTCTCCCTGTGTAAACGCGGCAAAGCTGGGTCATCACAACTAAGAAGCTCTCATGAGCCAAGTGCTCATTCACCCCTTTATTTATTCATATAACAAATGTTCATGGCATAATCCAGTGCTTCTAAAACTTCAACAGGCATACTAACTATCTGTGGAACTTATTAAAACTTATTAAAATGTAGGTTCTGATTCAGTAGGGCTGTGGTAGGGCATGGGCTTCTGTATCTTTAAGAAGCTTCTAGATGATATACCTGCTGAAATTTCATGAATGGGAGTTTCAGTAATAAGGAATATAGACACTCAGTAAATATTTGTTGAACGTTAAATGAATGAAAACCTAAAGCAAAA
This sequence comes from Canis lupus baileyi, assembly GCF_048164855.1. Lineage (NCBI taxonomy): Eukaryota > Metazoa > Chordata > Mammalia > Carnivora > Canidae > Canis > Canis lupus. The sequence continues at coordinate 35,598,423 of NC_132859.1, read as the reverse complement.
TTTTGAACAAAAGTTTTAGTTTAGATAGAAAAGAGAGAAAATAAAAAAAAGAAAAGAGAGGCATGAGGTTGGCAAGTTATTCGTAAGTGACAGTTATTGGGTCAAAGGCTTTAAAGCCTTTGTCAGTTGAGGTTTTCTTAGTGTGTTTCCCCCTTTATCCATCCTTATGATCTTTGATGTGTTTCCTGTCTCTTGCTAAGGGAAAAAGAGCCAACTTTAGACTTGCATTTCAATTGTTTAACTTTTTAAAAAAATATGTTTATTTAATCATGAAAGACACAGAGAGAGAGGCAGAGATATAGACAGAGGGAGAGATATAGACAGGGGCTCCCACGGGGAGCCTGATGCAGGACTCGATCCCAGGACCCTGAGATCACGCCCTGAGCTGAGGGCAGATGCTTAACCACTGAACAACTCAGCTGCCCCTCAATTATTTAACTTTTAAAACCTGTTGCCTGTTCCTTTGGAACCATACTTACAGTTTTCCAGTGTGCTCTATATAAGCATGGCCTTATAGTCATACACACACACACACACACACACACACACACACACATATACGTGCACACATGATGCCTAATTAATGGTGATTTTTTTTTTTTTTTTTGTAACCAATAACCTACATCCCCCAAGTCTACTGGACACCAAGACTATTTCTGGCATGGCATATCTAGATTACCACCAATCTTACAAAAGCTCAAGCCGGGTAAAAAAATGGAAAGTGCCATGAGAGCCAAGGCCTCCCTCTGCCTACTTCATCCCTATTGTTTTCTTCCTCTTTAACTGATTTTTGACTTGATTTCTTTCTGTTTAGCAGATTAGCTGGACAAAGCAAACACTCTTCTGTATCCTCAGAAAGTTCATTTTACAGCTCACAGCAGAGTTTGTGGAGAGGTTTGTTCTGTGAAGGAGGAACACAGCAGGTAAAAGGCAAGCCATTTCACAGAGGTCAGTTGGGAGTCCGTTCTCTGTGGGTCATAGTAATCGTGAAGAGCTCATCAGAAGTCCCCAAGAGTCCTCGAGAGGAGGCTGGTATTGGAGAGGGGTGGAAGTGTTTGGGTCATCATTCCTACCTCAGAACTCTGGCTCTCCACGTAATGGACACTTTCCATGAGGAATGCTCATGTATTAGTTACCTCCCTGCCTGCCAGCCAAATGCCTCCCTCTGCTATATTTCTGTAGACCACCAACACTATAACCTCAGATAGGAATTATTCAGAGCTCTGGTTCCTCAGATATGTTGAGCTGGGGACATATTTTTAAAAGTAAAATTTAATGGTACATTTCCTATAAGAATCACCTTAAACAACTTTGCCTATCCTCCTAAACCCAAGCCCACAACAAATTAAGTTTCATCTCTTCTCTCTAGAGTGGAATCTCTTTCCAACTTTAAGAGCAAGTGGATTAGAGTTCCCCTTCAGCTGGTGTACCATTTCAGTTTAACCTGCCATGACCTTGAACTCACCTGAGGGCATGAATGGACAATGTCCCCATCCCATGACACAATTCAGCAGGCTGTAGGAGACAACCAAAGACATTTATCAACTTTTTGAGGAGGCAAAGTCTGACCTCAAAGTTTCAGTGTCTTTGCTGTTATAACCATTGTAGATTTAACACGCATCTGAGGACTTGAAACTACACCCTTTGAACAGCTAATGGTTCATCAACATAGTCATGGAATTGTGGACTTTTATTGCAGGAAAAGCCTGAAGAGAAGCATCCAAGGGCTCTACTCTGCAGGTTTTAAAACTTGTTCAATGTCACATCACTTCCAACGCATGGAAGAACACAGTCTGGGGAGAGCCCTCGGCTGAATTTGGAAGCATGTATTGGAAAAGCCATACTTGAATTACAAATGGCTTGGGTTGGGCTTATTCCATCAATGCATGTTAGCTTGGCGATGTACCTGGTGACAGCGTGACATTTTCAACCTCTGATTTAGATGACAGTGACCAAAACCTGGAAGACGTTAGGAGTACCACTGTTATCTATGTATTAGGACAGTGTCTTTCTAAGATTTTATTTTTTTAGGTTAGAACACTCTTTTCTGATTAATACCCCCCTCACCCCAGAAAAAAAATGAATGCTAAAAGTATGCATAAAGAAAAAAAACATAAAACACTTACAATCCTGTCATTCAGAGCTTTTTAAAAAGGCTTGTACACTGGTGTTGATTCTTTAAGGATATTGTACATTTTCTAACCCAAGTTTTTTTTCACTTATCAGTATAAGTGGACATATTTACATGTCAAGAAAATCCTCATCTACACTAGTTCTCAGCAGTCTGTAGCCTGACAGCCAGATGCTGCTCACTGCTTGACTTTGTAAATAAAATTGAATGGGAACACAGCCATGCTCATTCATTTATGCATTGTCTCTAGTTGCTCATGAGTTACAGTGAAGAATTGAGTATTTGCAACAGGGACAACCTGGCCCACAAAGCCTAAAATATTTACTTTTGGCCCTTGACAGAAAAATTTTCCTGACTCCCATTCTACACCATCACTTTTTGATACATGAGCCACATTTCATTGCATCATCATATCATTTATTTAACCAGCTTATGTCGAGGCACTTGTAAATTGTTTCCCATTTTAAACATTTAGTTTGTTTTCATCACACCCCACACTGGGCTAAATATGTTCTTATTGAACTTTTTTTTTTTATTACATTCCATTAGGAAATTTGCCGACGACCGAAATTTACTAAGTTAAAGGATACTTTAATCTTTCCCTTTTAAGTGATTTTGGTAACCATTGTCCTATTTTCTTCATTTCTAGATAAAGGAGTTATAATAATGACCAAACTACTGATACATACAACATGGGTAAATCTTAAAAGCATTATGCTAAGTGAAAGAAGCCAGATAGAAAAGAGTACCATACTATGATTCCATTTACATGAAATTCTAGAAAAGGCAATACTATAGTGATAGAAAAGAGGTTAGTGGTTACCGGGGGTTTGAGGTGGGGTTCAATTAACTGCAAAGAGACACAGGTGACTTTTTGAAGTGAGGAACATCTATTATGTTTTGATTGTGATGGTGGCAACATAATTGTATAATTTTGTCAAAACTTATTGGGCTCTGTTCTTTAGGTAGATACATTTTATTATATGTGAGTTACACCTTAGTAAAGTTGACTAATAAAATAAAACAGATACATAAGTGATAAAGAAAGAATGGGAAGGAAAGAATCTGGACTCATGAGCATCTTGTTTGAATAGTTGAATGGTGGTGCCATTGACCATAAGAAGATAACCAGGGAGAGGAACAAATATAGGAAGTGGTAGGGAGAAATATCCATGAGGGAGTCCAAGTTTTGGAGAGGACACAGACTTTGGAATTATTAGTGCATTGATGGGTGTAGACACTGCCTACGTGCATGAATTTTTTCAATGACAGTGAAGAGAAAGGGAAAAGGTAAGACCCAGTGCTCATCAAGAGGCCACGCTGAATCCTTGAGAGTCTAAATGTTAGGCGGTTGTGTTACTCCAACTGTGGTTGGTGGCCCAGCAACAATGGTATCATTTCAGTTTATTAGAAATGCAGAATTTTGTGCCATAATACATATCTATGGAATCATAATCTGCATTTGAACAAGATCCCCAGGTAGCTCTTTTGTACATTAACGTTTGAAAAGTGCAGTTTCAGATCAACCTCAACCCTTTACTTCTTGAATTTCTTCCAGAACCCAGTCGAGGGCATAAAGAAACATGGGCTGCTGAAGCCAAGGATTACATCATCGAATTAAAGTTGTTTTCCATTCTTAGTTAAAAAAAAAAAAAAACAAACAACTATTGTATGCTAAGGGAGCTAAGAAATGTTAATTCAAATGTTCTCTGTTTATGCAACAGGCTGCAGTTGCTTCTGGGAAGCTGTCAAGGTTTATTTAGACTGGAAAGAACCTTTTTTCTTTTCTTTCTTTTTCTTTTCTCTTTCTTTTCTTCTTTCTTCCTGTCTTTTTTTTTTTCCTCAACAAACATAGACAGAGACAAGTCCTATTTCATTAGGAATTGCTTGAAAGGTTATTTATTTATTTATTTATTTATTTAGCTTTTATAAAAAAGGGCTTTGTTTAGCCAAAAGACATAAATGTTTCTCTTTGAATTCTTGGAGACAGACTGTCCATTAGGAACATTGAGCGATGAGGAATTTGGGATGCAGAACAGCAGCTGTCACCATGTTAACTCTATAGATGCTTGTACAAACAGAGTTGCTTGTGCGAGTCCACTTCCCAAGGAGAGATGGTAGGTGAGCACGCAGATGGGAAAGCTGTCCCAGCTACTCTATGTCTGAGGCTCACTGCTGTGGGGTCCTGAGACTGGTGTTGTCCAGGGCAGTTGATCTATTTGCTCGCTAGTTGAGCTGTTATTGTTTGTTGATGAATTTGCCTTGGAATATGGAGAGATTGTTGAAGAAACTATGGCATATTGCTAAGTGTCTGTGCTTTAGAAACAGACAGACCTGGATTTTATCCCAACGCTGCCCACTTATTTGCTTTGTTTCTCTGCCTCCCTACCCCAAAGTCTGTTTTTTTAATCACAAAAATGGATTGTTATTAGGAGCAAATGCGGTAATGGATTGAAGAGTTTCATGTAAAAACTACACTTGGTCTACCATAGGGATGGAGAAAATATGACAGGACTCTCGATGCCTCCCGTTTTATAACTCACTCCTATTCAGGGCCACTGTGAATGCACCCTCAATGTCAGAGACTCCCCGTGAGTGGCAATTCATGTGCAGTGTGGAGCCTATGTGGCTCTATGCTGCTGCTTTGCACACACCTCCTGACTGTGATCCATAGTCTGCATTTGGGTTTCCAGGGCCCTGTTGCATTTTCTTCCCTCCCTTCACAATTCTTATTTGCAGAGAAGGCACAGCTGTCGTCTAGCATTTCTTACCGGGGAGAGGAGTTACTGCTATGTGCACGCCAGGGACGTGAGGAATATCTGGGCGTTCTCAAGCTCAGTCCAGTTTCAGTGAGAATGTTTTCATCTTAACAATCATCCGATGGACAGGTTAAGCCTATGTAAGAAAAACGTGTAATTTCCTAGGCCTCCCAGTTTGTTGGATGTGAGATCTCATTGGGTTAAGCTCTTTACTTGTGGTTCCCTTGCCTTGTTGCTATTGGCTCCATCACATGACTTACTTTGGTATATGGATACTAACCACACTTGGGGCAAGCAGTTGTACTTGTGTGAGGGGACCCTGGTCTTGTGCTGTTGCCATTTCTATGAGAAAACATGCCCTGACCAGCCTTCGGGTCCAAGGAGAATGAGCAACATATGAAGTAAACCTGGCTCAGTCAGTAGGTTGGAGGCAGGCCCAGCCGAGCTCTGCCAAATGGGTGAGAATAATTATTATTGTTTGAAGCCACTGAATTTTGGGGTAGTGTGAAACTCATCCCATTTTCAACATTTCTTTGACCTCATTGGTCCTACAATCAATTGATTCTGCCACATTTTTACATGCTTTATATCCCTCATAGCCTTATTTCCTGCCCTATCCAGTATAGATTCTATGGCTCATCATGACGATTGCTTCCTTGCATTCACCATCAACTTTATTACCTGGCAAACTCCTTCCCTGATTACATCAAGCTGTCATCCTACAGCACATTTCCATAGTTGACATTGAAGCTGGCCAGAGAAAAGCACACAGTCCTGCCAGCTGGGCTCTCTCAATGCCACTCAGTGGTACTGCCATATTGTTCTTGGGCCTCTGCTTTCACAAATTCCTGTTGTGACTATTTTTACTTAGTTCACTCTTATTATAATTTATTATCACTCTTTCAAACTTTTGGCACCTCCTCTGCCATCTTTGCTCTAACTCACAACTTTGCTTAGTCTTCCACGAGGCAGTCAGAAGCTCTTTCACTTGCTCACACTATGGTATCTACCCCAATTCTAGCCTTGGTGACTCTCCTTCCCTCATGCTCCCAGGGTTAAACTATCTTTGCTTTCAAAGCCCCCCCCCCCCCCCACTATATCCATCTCCTTGCATGTGTTTAGAGACACTGTTCCAGTAAACTGTCCTCTCTCTCTTTATCATTTGCTTTTCTTTCCTTCTGGATCATTCCATGCATATAAATATGCTATGATTTCTTTCATTTCAAAGAAAATATTAAAAAATGTACCTTACTTATATTCATCCTCCAGCTACCAAATCATTTGTGTTCTTCTTGGGTCAAAACTTCTTGAGAAAGTTGTCCATAGTGACGGTCTCCGCTTCCTCTCCTACCACCCTTTCTTAAATCCATTTCCCTCAGGCTCTCATCTCTGTCACACCAACAAAACTGTTCTTGTCAAGGCCTAAGTGACCTCCATGCTGCTAAATCCAATGACTCTTCCATTTGGATCACTCTCTCATGCTGGAAACATTTTCTTCACTTAGATCCTGGAATTTCTGATTTTTCTTTCTCACTGCTTGTTCACTCTTTCTCCATCTCATTAGCTGATTCTTCCTTGCTCACCTGCTCTCTGAATGTTGGAGTGTCTGGGGCTCCAAGAACTGTCCACACTCACATCTGCTTTAAATACCACTTATGAGCTTGTATATTGACTACTCCCGAATTTACATCTAGCCTAAGCCTCTCCTCTAAGCTTGAAGATCCTGTATACAACCGATTAGCTCCCTGCCAATGGTTTACTCTGCATCTTGAATATTCCACGTCCCATGCTGTTATCTTGCTTTTCTGCGTCTCACACTTCCTCCTCTCAAAGTCTTTCCTATAACCACAATTCTTTCGATTTCTCAAATTAAAACTTTTTAGTCATCTTGCACTCTTTTCTTTCTCCCACACCTGATCCCCTTCTTCAAATCCTGCTGGATACACTTTCAAAATATATCCAGAATCTGATGCCATAGCATCACATCCACCTCTACTGTCCTAGCTCAAGCCATTGCCATCTCTTACCTGAATTATTGCAATAGCCTCCACTGGTCATCTGCTTTTACCTTCCACTGCTACCATCCACCAGAGTATCCACAAGGCAGGCAGAGTGATCTTTAAAAAACATTGATTGGATCATGTTATTTGTCTGCTTAAAATTTCCCAAAGATTTCCAACTCTTTCAGAGTAAAGATCAAGATCTTCACAGGCCCTATATGATCAGAACTCCGTCTCCCTAGCTCCTATATCTCTCCCAACTGTCTTACCCAACTTCAACCACATTGGCCTCCTCATCATACCTTGAACATGCCACATCAGGTCCCATCTGTGTCCTTTGCACTTGCAGTTCTCCTGCCTGGAATGCTTCTCTCCTAAGGTCATGGTTTGCTTCTTCACTTCTTTTAAGCATCACATCCCCAGTGGGTCTTCCTTGACTCTAGGTTAATATCGCCACCCACCTACCCCAAGAGTTCCTAGCCAACAGCTGTCATTTACACAAGCACTTACCAGCTGCCATGCTGTGGGAATCCCACAATGTGGGAGCCCGAAGAGAGGAAGTTTAATTCTGATGAGGAATTCGAGAAGGCATTGAAGAGGAATTAGGATTTGAGCTGGATTTCAAAGAGAAGTAGGATCTAGATCGGTAGAGAAGGTGGGCAAAAACATTCTAAACTGAGAAAACTGAATCAGAAATAAAAGTTTCCAGTAACTGCCTCCTTGTCATGTGACCTTTGGTAAATCACTCACTTTTTCTAAGCCTAGTGTCCTCATTTATAAAATGCAAGTTGTATTCTGTGTGGCCTCTAAGGTTCCTTCTAGGTAGAAAGATCAGTGACAAATGTCTGAATAGGGCTATTAGCTGGAGGAGAGAAAGCATATGTGGTTTATTAGATTAGCTATCCTTATTTTTAAAATAGCATCTTTTTAAAAAGATTATTTATTTGAAAGAGAGGGAAAGTAAACAGGCCAGGGAAGAGACAGAGGGAGAGGGAGAAGCAGGCTCCCCGCTGAGCAGGGATCCTGATGGAGAGCTCAATGCCAGGACCCTGGGACCATGAGCTGAACTGAAGGCAGATGCTTAACCGACTGAGCCAACCAGAGATACCCCTAACATATAGCTTCTTAAGGGAATGGCGAATAAGGTCGATCTACTTTTTAAAAAAGATTTTGTTTGTTTATTCATAAGAGACACAGAGAGAGAGACAGAGACATAGGCAGAGGGAGAAGCAGGCTCCATGCCGGGATCCTGATGTGGGACTCCATCCGGGGACTCCAGGATCACGCCCAGAGCCAAAGGCAGACACTTAACCGCTGAGCCACCCAGACATCCCAAGGTTGATCTATTTTGACGGATTGATCAAGATCTAGGACCAGGACCTGGGCTACCAGGCTGAGAGGACATCTGAGAGGGAGGGGCATTGTGGGAAGACAGGGCCTGACTACACAGTGGGTTTGTTTTACAGCTTGCCTCAGGGGAAGTCATAATCACATACATCATCTCATTCATTAGAAAGACAGTACAAACAGCAGTCAAATGTGTGAGTACAGGATCCAGTCTACTTGGGTTCAAATCTCAACTGTGTCACTGAAGCAAGCCACTTACCCTCCATGCCTCGATATCCAAGTCTGTAAGATGAGATTAACAATGCCTCACTCATAGGGACATGTTAAAGTTTTAATTCTTTTAATGTTTATAAGATGCTCAAAGCAGCCTCTTGTACATGCTTAAACAATTAATGTCAGCTATTCTTAGTATTAACTCTCTCCCTGTAACTAGTGGGTGCCAGAGTTTGGGCTGAGATTTGGGCCTTGATGCTCTTTCTTTTTTGGCTTTGGTTGCTTTGAAGGTGATGACAAACTTTAATTCATTCTCTCACAAACATGTATTGAGGGTCTACTCTGAGTCTGCTGAGCTGCAGGCTCTCTGGGAGAGAAGAAAGGAAGAACCATCAGTTTCTTCTTCTGAATTGGTAGGAGAGGGAAAACTTGGTGAAGTCACCTCCTTAAGGACCAGACCTTGCCTATTTTCCTTTGAAATCCAAGCCCCGGCATGGGGTAAGACAACACAGAGGTGATCCGAAAGTGCATGTGGAGGTAGATCCGGGGCAGACAGAGAGAAGGAGGGCGCTGGGGGAGAACATCACACCATACTCTGATCATGCCCTCCCTCTCCCAGCTCTTCATCTCTCCCTCACCTCTTTTCCACTGGTTCCTGCTGCCTGTAGAGTAAATACCAAGTCCTCCACACACTGGCTTTTCCCACCTCGTTTTCATTGATCCTACGTCTTCTAAACTATTTTCTCAAGCACACTGTAACATGCTCGTCTCTCATCCTCTGCTGCTGCCATTCTACCTCCTTGAAGTGGGTCTCCCCTCCCTTTGGAACCACTCATCCTTCAGGGTCATGTCTTGCAGCAGGCTCATGTCTTACAGCCAACCTCTGTCCCCTCAGCATCTTCTTTTTGTGCATGCCAGCCTGACTCCAACATCCCGTCGCTGTGACTCTGTCTGAGAGCTCTCTTTGGCCATGTCCTGCCCATGGGCCAGACTGGCTGGGACCCTGTCCCGTCCCTGAACTCAGTGGCTCTTACCGGTAACAAGCAGGACTGCTCGTGTGGCGGAATAACTCCAGGTGCAGACTGTCCATGGGCTCCCAGGTTCTCCAGCACAATGGATCTTGATACAATGCCCCTCAGTGCTTCCCCTCTCCTGACTCTTATCCCACTTCTTCACTTGTGTTTCTCGGAATCATGTTTAAAGTCACTTACCCTCCATCCTTATGTCGGGCTCTGCTTTCCTTCCCCTCTGACCTTCGGAGAACTCCCAAGTGAGGGAAATAGTTAGTGGCCTTCCTACCTATCTCCCCCTGTAGCATTGGCACACACCTCTGGTGCAGCATTTATCATGATTCATTGTAATTATTTGCTTATGTGTTAGACTGTGGGGGTGAGGAAGCAAGACCAATGTCATTCTTAATCCCCTTTCTCAGTGTGCACCTGCCACAGAGCAGGCCCCTTGCTGCTTACTGAACTCAAGCATTTTGGATGGACCTCCCCTTCTCAGCTTCCTGCTCTATCCTGGCATGGTAGATGTATAAGCACTTTCCTTCTGGCCCTCATTTGCACCAGCACTTTCTCTGAGAGCTAGCAATGTTATGCTAAGATTCGACTGACCTAACCAGAAGCAGTTACTGAAGAATCATAGAGGCTCAAAGGTTAAGCAAATTTGGACTTATGAAAAGGTCAGCCTAATAGCGCTTGGGGAGCTGTGCATGTTTGTGGGATGATTACTAATCAGGAAGGTTAGGTCAGGAGGATGGGTCCCTGACCCAGGGAGGAAGGAAACTTGCTAACAAGAACAGGTGTATGCTCCTAGTCATGCTGGGTCTCTAGACTCCATGAGGAATGAAGTCAGGAAGAGCATCACTCCCGTCTCAACAACAGGAATACAGGCATAGAGAGGGCAAGACCCTGGCTTTTCTTGAACCTGTCAGATTGCTAACATCACAGGGCAACCAATTTACCTCAAATCCGAGGTGAGACAGGCAACTGCAGGAGTTCATCTGGAAAAGCTGGCAAAATAGTGGAAGCCAAGTCTGGGTTGGTGGAATAGTCTAAAACTCTTGCACGCTTTTCTCTAAACCCACCAGGTGCTCTAGGGAAGACCTGGAAAGTTCCCAAGAAAACTCTGTCTGGTGCAGACCCAGGGGAGACTAAATAGGAGAGACACAAAAGGCCTGTAAGACTCTGCCCTTCCTATTTCTCCTATGAAATAAAATCTGTAATCTGGAGGGAGAGGAACAGAAATCATTGCCCTGGGTTATTGGCAAAAGCTCATTGTAGCTGGGGCAAGGGGACTGAAAACAGGATAAACTGAAAACAGAATAAAAGGCCTTAACCCTTGGGGGAGGGGATGGGGGTAGGGGGAGGACTACAACAGGAGCCTGGATCCTGTTGTAGTGCACCGGGGTAAGAAAAAGTGCAAAAAAGGATGACAATAGGTTAAAAGGTCACAAGAGTCAAACTGAACAAACTCCCAGTGTCCAAAGCTGAAACAATTTGAATGGTAAAATAATTAACAAGGACAGATAATAAATGAAGATCCAGGAGCCCATAGTGATATAATAATACTGAATGAATAAATATGGGAGGAAAGGCAGCTCTCCCTTTTACAGAAAAATTCCAATGAAGAAATACAGAAATAATGCAGAAAATAGATAATCATCATTAGAACATCTTAGTACTGATCATTGCAGGCAAGAAAAGATCCTGTGATGATTCTTAAAATGAATGAAAGAAGTTTGAGGAGAGACAATATTTGCATAGTCTCAAAGTAGCTACCCCAAGACATGTGTCAATTGGAAAGTAAATAGTAGTAACTTTATCAAGGTTGGTGTCACCAGGAATGAGAATATTGATGCAAAGATTCTTACCTCAAATGCATAACTTCAGTCTGGTAATGACAAAGCATCTGGCAAACGCCAGTTGAAGGATATTTCTGTACTCTTCCAAAGTGTCAAATTCATGACAGACAAGGAAGGTCTGAAAACTGTTACCAATTTGGAGGAAACTAAGGAAACATGAAGACAAATTGCAGGGTGGGATTCTGAGTTGGATCCTGAAATAAATAAGAAAAAAAGGACATTAATGAAAAGCCTGGGGTAATCCAAATAAAATCTATAGTTTCACTAAAAGTCGTGGGCAAATGTTAATTTATTGTGCTTTATAATTGTGCTACTGTTATGTAAGATGTTGACGATAAGGAAATCTAGATGCATGGTACACAGGAACTCTATGATTTTTGCAGTTTTTGGCAGGTCTAAAATTATTTCAAATTAAAAATTTAAAAAGCATGCCAAAGAGTCCTATCTGTGTTCTGTTCAATGCTGTCAAATTTCTGTTTATTGGAAAATTGTTTGGAATGAAGCATACAAAAATATCACCAGTGTGTGTGTGTGTGTGTGTGTGTGTGTGTGTGTGTGTGTGTGTTTGGTTGATGAGATCAGAATGAGGAAAATAACATTTTGGTACTTCTTCCAATTAATTATTTCTCTTAATTCTCAAAAACATTCTCTGATGTAGCATGGTTTTCTACATTTCACAGATGGGACAAAAGGGGCTCAGAGAGATCTAATGTTCTACTCAAGTTTACATAGAAACCAAGAGGAAGATCTCTAAAATGAACCCAGATTGTTTAACTCCAGGGGCCATGGATAATGCTATTTTTTCCCCTGTTCTTCTCTGTCTCTCTTTTGGATTTGTAGCTATGTTACCATTATGTAATGGGGGAAATGCAACAAAGTATAATAAAAAGTAAAATAAAAAAAAAAAAAGAAATGAAACCTAGTATCTGAAGATAGTAAACTCTGAAGTACACAGAATGAGAGGGAAAAATAAGAGTTCCAGTCCTGGAGCACCATATTTGGATGTCAGGCAATGGCTTAGCTGCATTTCTTTTTTTTTTTTTTTTCACTTTCCTGAACTTTATTAAAGAAAAAAAAACAATGATGGTAAATCTTGAGAACATAGTCAATTTTCTAGGATTCTTCCCTTGAAAATGTGACATTTGATTTCCAAACATACGCCAGAGCGTACATGGTTCCCAATTGTACTAATCAGGTGAGAAGCTAAAACCCTAAAATGCTCATCTTCCAACCATACCCAGTCTGTGGTCTGTCTTTGGATCAGCAATAATTACCTGAACAGCTTAGCTGCATTTCTTAAAATTCTTGGGAATGACACTGGCCTTGCAGACCAACATCCACCATGTTTCTCTTATGTCCTCGTTTCAATGCTCAATGACTCATTAGTCCCTGGAATGCAGTAGGAATATACTACATAAGAATTTTTAACTTGTTTTTTGAGAGAGACCGCATGACAGACCCCTAAGGAATCTGTTGAAAGCTGCTGCAGTGCTCTTCAGAGAAATAGATATGTAAAATGCATTTCTAGGTCCCCAAAGGCCTAGAACAATACAATAGGTGTCATATTCTACACCCTTTCAGCTGTGCCGGACAGGCTAAGGGACTATGAAACCAGTCCTCCAGTGTAGCCAGATCATTCATCCAAAACAATGCTACTCTATAGAAATATCACGTGAGCCACTTGTGTAATTTTAAGTTTTCTAGTAGTCCTATGAAAAAGTTTAAAAACCAAATTTTAATAATATCTTTTATTGGATCCGATATGTTCCCCAAATATGATCATTTCAACATGTATTCTATATAAAAACTATTAAGAAGCTTCTTTACTGTTTTTTGCTTGTTGCTTTGCCTTATTTGTCACTGAGGAAACTAAGTCTTCTACATCTGGTGTGAATTTTACATTTATAGCACATCTGGGTTTGAACTAGTCACATTTCTAGTGCTCAATAAGCCACATGGGGTTGGTATCAGTCAGCTGAGGTCCGTAGTCTGTGAGAGGTAAAGGTTGAAAAGGCCCAGAGAGGAGCCTTTCTTGAAGATGCTGGAGTACTGTGGCATGGTTTTCTCTCCACTCCCTCAGAAGTTAGGAGAAGGGTGCTTCCCCTCACCTCCAGCCAAGTGAAAGAACTGCAAGGGACCTTCTCCAAAAGCTTGGTGCCTACCCGTCAGAATCTGTACAACAAAAGGCCTGGAATATAAAATCTTCCCGGTAAGGACCTGATATGAAGAGAAATGGCTGGAACACTCTTCCTGGGGGAAGCAAAAAGCGCAAGACTAAGAGGAAGGCTTATATGCTTCTGGAACAAATAGACCCATTGGAGGGAGTTGGCCAGAGCTCATTTTCGAAAGAGCACCACCCAAGCTCCTCTTCCAGAATTCTGGAGACATCATCCCTTCAGACGCTGATGTGCCATGGAAGCAGGTGGCTGCAAGAGATGAACTGCCCACCTGAAGTAATGAGCAAGAGCTCCACCTAAAGCAAGAGCCTCTGAGAACTCATAACAATATCCCAAGATGCAGAGCCTGCTAGAATAAAACCTCTACCGGGGCAGGGATTTATGCCTGTTTTGCTCATGAATGTATTCAAGTACCTAAAATAATGTGTAAAGATTTTTGTTGTATCCTATTCATCATTTGTGATGATTCATCTGAGAATGAATCACCTGGCCCTGAAACCAGGTCACACAGGACCACACACGGCTGCCCTTTCCCCAATTCCCTCTGCTTGGTCAGCTAGTTTTGGGAACAGAGTCAGAAACAGATAGAGGTACCTCCACTCCCCGAGCCAAGCTTCTGAAAGCCCAAAAGCGTGGGAAGGGCAGAAGCTGTCTTTGAAGTACAGCCTTCTCATCCATAAAATGGGAACCATACTCCGTCCTGGTAGAGTTGTTATAGGATTCTTGTCCCCTTTACTACCTGCTGTTCTTGGTCATGTGCTTTGAAGAATGAAGAGGTGGACCAGATGCCGTGGGCAGCAAAGTTTATTGAGCCCTAGTATAAAGCTCCTAGAGGGGGAAGGGGTTGCCGTCTGGGTGTTTTAATCTAAGGGTTTTTATAAGCTCTTTTGCAGAACTATCGTGAGCATCCTGAGTGTGGGATCCTGTGGATTGGCTGCCAAAGGGCTCTAATCATGCCCCTGTCTACCTATCAGGTTATTGCTCAAGTGTTGGTGGTCTTTGGGGCTGACATCTGGAGATTACCTGCCTCAATGTGTGATAATGACCAATGTTCTATGGTTAATTATTCTGTTTCAGGATGTTTTGAACAAGTTACCTCTGCAGAGGCTGCTAGACAGGTCACTATTGCGGTCTTGTCTGAGGTGTAAAAGAGGATGCTAATGTGGTTTTGTCTTAGCTGTCCTGGCTTTTTTGCTTTCTTGTTGGGGACCCTGACCCTGAAAACTTAAGTGTTCAATTAACTAACAGAGTTGCGACATCAAACAAAATAACCACATGGCAATGCCTTCTGGTGTGCCTGGCACATGGTATGTGCAATAAACATGGATTTTCTTCCTTCCTGCTGCCCTTCCTCCATTTTAGAGTTGCAAAGCTGCCGGGCAAGCCTGAGCAGATGTAGAGACCCAAGGTCATATGTTTTGGGGTAGACCAGGCCCACATCACAGTTAGAATGTTCTGAATGGCCCCTGATTCCTTTTAAGAGGGCATTATACTCCACGTTCTCCTTCTGACACTTCCCTTGAACGAAAATACTGCCCTAAGTCCAGGCACAGTGGCCTCACCTGGAACCTTCGGTTTCAGATTTCTAATGAGAAGCAACAAGATGACTGCACTCTCAAGACTTTCTCTTCTCTCTCCCTCTGGAAAGGGCTTGGACTGCTCCCCACCCCCCCCACCCCCCAAGAAAAAACAGTCATTTTCATAGAGCTGTATCAGATGTGACTTTGCACTTGCTCTGGCTTTGCCCAACTCAGACAAGGTTCTGCAGTTCACAGATACACAAGCATTTCTCCAACCTCTTTAAGAAATAATCATGCTTTTTGCGGTGTTGTGGGTTTTAAGTGTCCATAATGTTTTTAGCAAACTGCCTAGCATAGAACAAATGCTTTAAAAATGCAAACTTCATTATTTCATGGACTATCCCCGTCTGCACCAGATAGGGCATCTCCAGTCTGGCTTGAGTATTTGCCGATTTCCAGGTCATTCTTCCCAGGAAGAGGCAAGAAGCAAGTATGTTTCATGCTGAGGGAACATTCAGTTGGGAGGCTCTCCTGACTTCACTATGTTGGCCCGCAGATCTAGCTCCATGTGCTTTATTTCACATAGTCCTCCCTTGAGCTTTTCCTGATCCATTGTAGTAGAAAATAGTACATCCCTATGTAATCTTTTCCTGCTCCACTTACAGATTTTTCTAGGACTTTGGGGGTTACTCACATCCAACGTGCTCACTATTGATTTCAGACACAAGGCAGAGAAAGTTGGCGAGTCTGCTCAGGAAGGGGCAGGCCTGTCATTTGGCTGTCGTTGGTCCTATTGATGCCATATGACCCTGTGTGTTGGAGCCATCCCTGTCCACCGCTGTCATGACAGCCTTGATTATTCCTTCATTTCCCTTCATAAGCGGTGGCCTGCAGTTCTCTGCGCTCATGAGCCCACCTGTTCAAGCCCTGCTCCCACAGCCTAGCCACCATGCCAGAGGGCCTGGCCTGAGGTAGGCGGCTGCTGGAGCCAGATGGTGACACAGGGAGAGGGCATTCCTGGCAGAGGAGTCAGCAGGAACAAAGGCTGGGTAGTGTGGAAACATGGCCCTTCCGGGCAATGTGCCATGACACTTTGGGGTGCTGGAGTGTCGAGGATTCCTAAGATAAAGGAATAGAGAAGAGATGAGCTGGGTGGGTGGCAGGAGTTTGGACAGCTGGAGCAAGATCGTAAGGGTTCTTGAATGTCTGCCAAGCAATTTGAACTTTATCTCAGAGGTGACATGGTGACCACAGAGGCTGCGGAATGTGAGAGCAATGTCACTGCACAGTGCTTGGGAACTGGGATGTTGAATTAGGGCTGCCATTGACATTCTAACTTTGGAGGGTGCCTGCCAACTGGAAGTGGAGCTACTCAGGAGGCACCAGCATATAATCTGACTGTGCTCATTTTTATTCCTAATGATTTACCACCTCAGAGATAAGGAACGTGGCCAGCTGTGACCCAGCACAGTCACATGCACACACGCACACACACGTACATGCCACAGTGTGGATCAGGGCTCTGTCCTTGGACACACCTCAGGGTTTGGCATTGAGTATGACAGCTGCCTAAACAACTCCTAGGTGGTTGGAGGACCCAATTTCTGAAGACTTACTATGTGCCAAGCACTAGGCTAAGTATTTAGTATGCAGTGTCTTCTTCCTCTGGAGGAGCTCCCGGGTTAACAAAGTTCATTGATTTTTAATCAAATAATTAGAATACAATATAATCAGAACTAGGATCTGTGGCTGTGTAAAGCATGTTGGAGGGAGGGGTTGTGGAAAAGGTGGGGTGAGAGATCACAGGAGGTCGGAGACACTATAAAATCTTTGCAGGAAAGTCTCACTTTGGAATCTTTGCTTCCCTCTCCATTGAGCTCATTTTTTTGTGGAATATTCTGGGGAATCTAAGCATAAATTGGCAACTGTTCTTGTGCAAAGAGCTTTGAGTCCCACTTAAATGAAATTTTGTTTCAGTCATGGAGAAGCTGCTGAACTTTCCAGGAATTTGATCAACCATATTTTGCTAATGTCTAGAATCTTCTAGGACTCTGGTGCAGGTGGGTTTTATTCTATGACTGTGATTTCACAACTGGGTGTACAAACTCAAATGCCTAAAGGGCAGGCAGCAATTGAGTAGGGCAGGGATCAAAGAGAACAGGGCCACATGCCCCGAAAGGGGGCAGCTGCTACTGGACTCCAGTGAGCGTGCCAGGTCTTACTCTCTTTTGCAAACTTTGGCAATTAATTTAAAAAACATTAAGGTTCCAGGTGGGCTGTTTAGCATGTAAAGCATGTCCGCAGGTAGTCTGTTTATGACCTCTGGTTTTAGAAACCCTAGGGATGTCACATCATTTGCCAGAGTTACTAAGGAATCATAGATGGGCCCCAAACCAAAGACAGGCAGAAGTAAGAGCTCATCTCCCATTTGAGGCAGAGCCTACATTCAAGGAGAAAACTCATCTGTCAACATGACAGTGACAACTTGGCAGAGAATGCTCCTCTCTAGTTTATATTCTTGTTTTCTCTGTTTCTCTTAGGGCTCATCCATTAGGTAGAGGATGGCAGGGTCTCCAAGGCAATAGGGAAACCCAATGTCAATGGAACTCCAGCTGTTGGCAGTATCTTTAATAGTGACAGATGGAGGAATCAGGCAGTTTGAACGGATGTGTTTTCTTTTCCTCCGCATTTCTCCATTTGTGTTGTTGTTGTTGATTGCCCGTTAGTTTTACGGCTTTTAGTCTTGGAGACAGGAATAAATAAAAATGAAAGATTTCTGTTGGGGTCCAGCCAAGGACTTTGGAAATGATAGAATCTGTGTCTGTAAAGACCATCTGGCCCATCCCTTTCGTTCTACAGAGGGGAAACTGAGGCTGTGGGATGATGTTATTGTCTCACTGGCAGGCAAGGCCTTGAAAGTTCACGAGGAGTTTCCAAGGCTGCGGTGTGCTGAGCTCCATCAGGCTGTTAGTTGGAAAGCTGGGTCTCCATCTTGCTACTTGTATCAGAACAGAAGGACTCTAAGTGTTTCAGGTCAAATCCTGTGAGCACTTGTGTTAGTTGAAGGCAATTATTATGACATTGCTAAGGGAATGTTAATAGATTTTGGGTCTGTAACTGATATTGTGAACTTGACCTAGATAGACCAATGCTATAAGCCAACTCTGTTGGAGAGGGAAGGCTGGGACTTGTACCACTGGAGGGGCTTGAGAGGACATCTCAAACAAATCTGATCTTCTACCCTCATATAGACTTTTCCATCTTCACTGTCAGCAACTTCCTAGGCATCCAGTCCCCAATCCTCAGACATGTGTGTCTCCTGATCAGCCTGGACAATTGACAAGTGTCAGTTGACTCACATAGTCATTCAGAGAGACTGAGCACATTTGGGGAGGGGTCAAATGATATCACAGTTGCTGGAGGACCATAGGCTCATCATTGGCTGCTGAGGGTGAATGTTGTTTATTGATGTCCTGAGAAGAACAGTTGGTACATAGTAGAGACAATAATATGGTGCATTCTCCACTGGCAACCAGAGGGTCTTTAAACATTGACTCAACTCCTGGGAGTTCCCTGTGCTGCCACCTGATCTCCTCACACAGGCAGTTTCTGAGGAATCTCATGACACTAACTTACTGGCTACGTGGTCCCTTCCAGCCTCTCCACACCACCCTCCATGCGCCCTCTTCCCCACCCCTCAATCTCTTCCTGGTCTATTCTCTCCCCCCCTTCTCTCCCCCAATGCTCTAAAATGGAATAGGGGTGGCTAGCTTTTCATCCTGAAATCTATTATTGATCATAGAGCATTTTTTTCTTTTGCTACTCAAAATAGCCAGGTTCTTGCAAAAAAGCCTTTCTTTTTAAAAGCAGCTGTCTTCGCCAAGGACCTCAGAAGTGCATTTTGAAATTCAAGGCTATGCAGCCACCCTTTTTTCTCTGCATTTTTTCTGTGGCAACCCTACGCTGAGGGCAGCATACAGAACAGGAAGTCCTTGTTGCCTTGTGAGCAGTGGGGCCAGGACAGCAGTGAACAGAACCACAGGAGAGTCAGGTATAGGTTAATTGAAAACATTTTACCTTGCTACATAGAGAATTTAGATCACCTCCCACCTACCCCTGATGTTTGCCAATTGTCCATGTAATTAAAGAGAAACCAGGGCCTCGTTATCTTAAGTTAGCCAGATTCTTGATCAGCTTCCCATTGGATGTGTTGCTTTGTTATGATTTGAATATAAATGATTTTACCCAAGAAAAAGAGCCTGAGATAGAATAAACACATTGTCTGTGGTTTTCAAGGATAATGCTTATTAGTCTCCAATATATTCTTGAAGGAAACCCTTGTGCCTTCAATGGAGATATGGGATAGAGTTTGAGTAATTGTCAGTCTTTCTAAGTAGGAAAAGAAAAGCCTGCCCTGAACTCATTATTATTATTTCTTAATTTCTGTTTCTAGTACTCTAACTGTAGATGTTTTATCTGCTTAATAAGTTCTCTCTTAATAAGTTGTCACAGGTTGGCACTGGTGAGAGGTGGCAACTGTTACTTGCTGTGGGCTGAGCAAGTGCTAAGGAATTGGAAGGTCCGTTTGGGACTGTGGATTCCCCTACTTGGCTAGTGTTAATATGGCCTAGGGCTGAGAACCTTGCATCTCTTCCTGCCTTTCCCAGCCAGCCTCTGGCTCCCCAGGTTTGTGGGTCAGGTCTCACCTCACCTCAGGCTTCTTTTGGTTCTGGTAGGGCCTGGACTCAGTCACGAGGCCCTAAGTGCTGGATTCTCTCCCTGGGAGCTCATCCTGCCCTCCTACAGGGTCTCAGCCTATGCACATGTCTAGAATCCTAATGCTCTGCCTCACTTCTTGCCCAATTATTTGAGGAGGTTGGATTTGCTCCTTTTGATCTAGCTACTGGCTTGAATCCTGGATGACAAGGGACAAAATACTGAAAAACTATGGCATTAAGTGTTGGCTTTCCAACATTACTGCCAGATATCGTGGGTAGTTTCTTTTGGCTTCTTTCCTCTTCTGCCTTGTCAACTCAGCAGTATGGCTAAAGTCTGAAATACAGGCTTTGAAGTGAGACTTCCCTAGAACATCTCCTGGTTCTTCCTTTTGATAGCTTTGTGACCTTGGGAAAGTCATTTGATTTTCCTTGGGTTTCATTTTCTCTTTCAGAGGGTAACAAGTTTCTGTGTAGCAGACATAGTTTTGTTGTTTGTTTCTAACCGAGTTCCAGTCTCATTTGGTTCTCCATCCGCCCTCCATAGAACCTCGGGGAAAGTGAGCTTCGTACCACTTGCTTCAGGAATGGGCACATATCCTAGTAACATTCCTGGAGGATTGAGGGGAAATCTGCTGGTGGCCAGTTCCCTGACTCTTAAGAGAGAGCCACGAGGAGAGTTACTTTTCCAGCTAGATATTGGATGTGACAACTCAGAGTGGCTGTAACCATCTTGCTACCCTCTGAGAATGCAACCAACACTGAGGGTGGAAGAGCAGGGACACAGGTGAATACCTAATACTTGCATGACATGGTTAAAAGGCTGGATCAACACAGCCCTGAAGTCTACCCTTCCATTGGATATCCTCTTACAGAGAGAATAGATTTACTTCCTAGGTAGGTCAGTTTGAGTAAGAAGTTTTATTTCTTTTGGCTGAGAGATTTTATTTATTTATTTTTAGACAGGAGGAAAATGGGACAGAGGGAGAGAGAATCTTGAGTAGGCTCTATACCCAGTGCCAATCCTGACACGGGACTCGATCTCATGACCCTGAGATTGTGGCCTGAGCTGAAATCAAGAATTGGATATTTAACCAACTGAGCCACCCCGGCTCCACTGGCCAAAAGAATCATGACTGATAATAGAGTTATTGGCAGTACTAGATGAGAATAAAGCATTTAAAGTAATAAGCACATAGTTGATGCACATCACTTATTATCGTGAATATTATTTTTGTTACAACTCAAACTGACTCTCATGGACCTGCCTTTTGGGGCTCGCCCTACCTGTTCTGACCTTCCCCCATGTAGTTCTGGCATCTGTGTTCATAAATCCCTTGCTGCTGAAATCCCAGCATGTTCCATTTCTGATCCTTCCTGAGCTATGATTACCAGAAGAGGGAAGAATAGCAGTAGGTGTCCCTTGGAAAGTCATGATTCATTCCTTAATTCTGCGGGCACTGGGAAGAATTCATTTTGGGCTCTTGTGTGTGTGTGTGTGTGTGTGTGTGTGTGTGTGTGTCCTTACTGCTAGTATTCCTTTAGGATTTCTCCACATGATTGTCTGTTTCAACTTCTTTATGCCTCCTTGAACCTGGCTGAGTTCTCACTTACCCTCTAGTTTCTCTTGGGCGTTCCCTCTTGGTCAACTCTCAGATGGACCTGGTTTGTATTATCCTGGTTCACAGAGCGACCGTGAGGTCCTTAACTTTTTGTCCACCCATCTACAGGATTCTTCTTCCGTCTGTATTTGCTTTGTGTCCTCCCTCCTCTGACTGTTACCACATAGACACACAGAGCCCTGGGGGATGATCTGTGAAGTGAACCAAGCTGGGGGCATTGTCAACACAGATATGTTGTCATAGGGAATTAAAATGCACATCTACTTACAATTACCAAACATAAATTCGTTCATTCGTTTAGAAATCACAAACACATTGAATATTACCAAAGTGCAGTGTAAACGATGCATTTTCAAATTAACATATGACTAAAGCTTTCTTACGCTCAGCCTAT
The DNA here is from genome assembly GCF_048164855.1 of Canis lupus baileyi. Taxonomy (NCBI): domain Eukaryota; kingdom Metazoa; phylum Chordata; class Mammalia; order Carnivora; family Canidae; genus Canis; species Canis lupus. The sequence goes on along the minus strand of NC_132859.1, from coordinate 35,576,679 downwards.
TCACAGCTGGGTTTTGAAAACTAAGTTTATTTCTTATTTCTGGTTATCATTACTCATTTATTTGTCCATCTGTTTGAGAGCTATAAGTTAGGAAGACCTCAGGTTACCATAATGCTGTGATGTTCAGGTTATCTTTTTTGGTTTGATTTGTTTTTCAAAATGAATATAAAATTTGATGGAGAACTGAGAAGCCAGGAATTGAGAATTGGTGTAGGCTGGAACAGAAAATGAAGAATTTCAGATGTCAGCTGTCAGAGCAGGAGTAATATTTCAAAACCTATTAGGATTCTATAATTAGGAAGCAGTTATCCTAACCTGAAGAATATTATAATTGGATGATATCAGCTGGGAGATAAAGTAAGGAGTTATCATGGCTGGATTTAAACTTCTTATTTCTTAAGTTAATTCAATGTCTAATTTTAGAGGTGTGAATCTGCAGCATTTCCACAAGGGGGAAATCCACATCCCCAATTCCTAACTGGGTCTAATAATAATTCCTTACATATATGTCATCCTTTATGGTTATCTCACTGATATCACCTTGAAGTCCAATAACATGCTCTACCGCTAAAGATAGTTACTGCCACTTGCCTGTTACAGGATATGGTGGATGACCTAGAAAAAATGTAAATCTACAAATAATCCTCCATGCCCACTCAGCCAGCAGTCTTAACGTCAATGTTTCTGCCTGGATGTGAATAAACTGCACGTCAGATGGTCAGACAATTAGAGCATTTCTGCTCTCCTTCTGGGCTCTTTTCTCCGCTGCAAGAGATGATGAGTGAAAACGGTTGTGGAAGCATTGGGTAAGCAGCTGTCAGGGTCTGACGTCCATAATCTCACTTGCATCCTATGATCAGTGGTATTTCAACTCTAGTGTGTGAGAATCACCTGGGAAAGTTGGCAACAAATCCCAGTGACCAGGCTACAGCCCAGCGCAAGACATTAGTAGTTTTCTGAGCTCCCTAGGGGATTCCAGTTTGCAGCAGGATGACAGACAGCGCCCCTTTGGCAACCCACAAGCAGAGGTCCAGTAACTTCCAGTGACTTGCTCAAGTAATAGCAAGAATAAGTTTTGGAGATAACATGTGAAAGCAAATCTGAATGTCCAAGGTAATGCTCATTTGCTCACATGTCCCAGCCTCTCAAGAAATTGAAAAGCATGGCATAAGAGCTAATATATTGCAAGCATTTGGAACACTATTTATGTTCACTAATTTTACCTTATTTCATTTTGTGTCATTCCATTTCTTGTGCAGCTGATTTTCTAGAAACTATTCATGGTGAAAGACAGTCAGGGTACTGCTTTGGTTGAGACCCAGTGGTTGTAAGATGCATGTTCGTGGGTCAGTGGATATTTCCTACACGCTTCCAGCACTCCAAATGGCACATTTAGCCGTGTGGAGGCTTCCCTGGCCCTTATCACAGGTTTTCCTTGTGGATACACTCCCAGAGACAGATGCTGAGTTGACAGGATGCTCAGTGCTGCGGTGCAGGCACCTTTGCCACTTCTAGCTGAGGCCTGATGAGAGTCAAGACAGGCAGCACCCTCCACCTGTCTTCTCCTCTCCTGATCTGCTGAGCTGTGGTCCTTAGCATTTTGATAAATAAAAGGAATTATGTTCCTGGGTTTGTGCAGCCAATTTTCTCTTGGTGTTTTTTAAACCTTTGAAGATTGCCTGGTGTGACAGCAAACATTCCAAGTGAGACTGAATTTTAAGGAGGAAATGAAGCAAGTGGCTTGTGTGAGAGCAACAGGTTGGAATGTAAACTTTATTTGTCCTTCTGGGTCTTGAATCACCAGGGAGAGGCTATGCCCATTAGGCTGCTTCTTCCTACTAAAATTCACCAGGAGTGGAGCCTATGGCTGGAGACAAAGACAGAAGGGTGGCAGAGAGATCGAGGACAGTGGGGAGCCAAGGAGGATTGAACTATCAGAGAACACCTTCATGGGATGAACCATGCTGACCACTGGCAGCTGGGAGGCTACAGACTGCAGGAGAGGCATCTTGCTCTCCTAGAGCACTTTTGCAGGTAATCTCAGCAGCGACTTCTCCCAGGACCAGCAGTTAGCATTTCTGGCTGACAGCTGAGACCGGAGGAGATCACCGAAGCCTTTCAAGTTCACTGAGCTCCTTATATTTATTTCTCTTAACAACCAATTTCCAGGAGGCAGTGGTGGTTGCGCTTGGTTGGTGATGAGAGCAGCCCGGATAGGTGTCCTGGCGGAGCTGGCAGGTGGGGACTTTCTGCTGGCTGCTTTAAAATGCAAAGCATGTCTTGGGGCCGTACAGGAGTTCCAAGAGATAATTGTGCCTCCAAGGAGGTAGCTTCTGACACAGTCTTTGTCTTTACCTCATTCTGGCAACTGTTTGGAAGAGCATACTGTGCCTTCAGAGTAGGAAATGGTGCAGGGAGCCTATCTCCAATGAGGGAAATATAAAAACTTCTCTGAGAGGAAATCTCATATGCAACCATCTCCTATGCAACCTCATATGCAATCTCATATGCAACCATCACAGTATTGTGATTAAGTGGGCAGTCTCAGGAATCAGACACACTCATAGTTAAAATCCAGGGGTGTCACCCCAGGAAGTAATTTTGTCTTTCCAGACTTCATTATCTGTATATAACGGGTGTAAGGTATTAACAAGAGCCATGGTTTTCCAATTTTATTTACATTAGAATCACCTGGAAGATTTGTTGCATATAGATTGCTGGCCTTCACCCTCAGAGTTTGATTTAGTAGGTCTGGGGTAGAGTTCGATACTTTGCATTTCTTATTAGTTCCCTAGTCATGCTGCTGCTGCTGGGCTGAGGGTCACATTCATTTTATTTTGTGCACTTTTATTAAACCATGTATCCAGTATTTATCTAGACGTGGGTCATCATAGTGAGCAAAATGAAATTTTTGTACACATAAGGTTTGTATCTAGTTGTAAGAGATGGCAATAAACACATAAACAAGTAAATCTATAGTAACATAAGTATGTAGCATGATAAGCATGTGGGGATGAAGGAATTTTCTTCTAAGGTTCCTCCTCTATTCTAAGGTTTTTCTAGTAGAAAAAAGCTAAAGTTTTATTATGTACATATGGAGGCCCAGTAATGAAATTGAGACCTAAAGAAATGACCAAAGTAGTTGATTTTTATATTCCTTTTAGACAAAGAGACAATACATCTGTGAGGAATTGACAGGACAAAGAAAACTTAATTTTGGGATTTTCAATTAGTAAGGAATTCTAAGCAGAACTTGAGCTGAAGCAGGAAAATAGTAAAAAGCTTCAAGGATTGCTTATACAGTCTTCTCGGCTCTCAATTTATTTTGGTCATAAGGACCTCTTTGCCTCCTCATACAGGACGAGTGCTTTTCGCATGGCAGATTTATTTCTTGCTCTCTGGAGACAAAGTTGGCGGGGTGGTCAGTATTCATTTTGCATTGCCTATTTCTTAAGTAACTTTTATCTAAAGTAATAAATATGCCAAAGTGGCACATTTTGAAGGAGGTCAACCTTGACCCCTACAATTAACATTAAAAAACACGACAGGATAAGGACTGCTGTGGTGAGGTTATGGTGGGAATATTCTATGTACAATGGTCAAGGTAGAATTTACCAATATACTAACATTTGAGTACCAATGAAAGAATGACTCGTCCTTGTTGATATCTGGAGAGAGTATTTTAGGCAAGCGAAACAGTAAGTCCAAAAAGGTCCTGAGGCAGGAGTGTGGTATATATGTTTAAAAAATGGTGAAATGGGGGATCCCTGGGTGGCGCAGCAGTTTGGCGCCTGCCTTTGGCCCAGGGCGTGATCCTGGAGACCCGGGATCGAATCCCACATTGGGCTCCCGGTGCATGGAGCCTGCTTCTCCCTCTGCCTGTGTCTCTGCCTCTCTCTCTCTCTCTCTCTGTGACTATCATAAATTAAAAAAAAAAAAAAGGTGAATTGGTCACTATGATGTGATAAGGAATAATCATAGCAGATAATGGGAGGAGTGAGGTCTCTAGGATATTAAAATGGGAAGCCAGTGGAAGGTTTGATCAGAGGGGGAATATGACCTGTTTTCTATCATAAAAGATTTACTCTGGCTGCTGTGCTGAGGATGGATTGCAGTCCAGTGAGGATGGAGATTAGAGATTAGGCAGGGGGCTATTGCAATAACATGGGTAATACATAACGGTAGCCTGGACCATGGTTAGGAGTGGTTGAAATTCTGAATAACTTATGTGGGTAAAGCTAACAAGATTTAATAATGGATTTGGTGTGGGATAAGGAGTAAAAGAAGAATCAAGAATCACTCCAGGTTCGGCTTGGGTATCTGGAAAAATGAGGTTCTGTTGGCACAGACAGAGAAGACAGGGAGAAGAAAGTGTGCAGGAAAGGGTTCACCCAGCAGGTCTGAGTTGCTCAAGCCCTGCACACTGCAGAGAAGCTAGTCTTCAGGACTGGTCTTTGGCCAGCTCCAGCAAGATAACCTCTGAACCCCTGGAACATTCTGCCCGATAAGAGCACGTTTGTATGTCTGAAGATTTGGGTGGACCATGCTATACCAATGTGACCAAAATAGACCAAAAACAGAGATAAGATTATCCTAGTAACATGATTGCTGCGAATGACTGTTTACTCTCAGGAGCTGGAAGCTGAGCAACTGAGGTCAGTCATGTGGTCACTGTATGTTTACATGATTAACCACCTCTCCTCCCCCAATAAAATCCTCAAATACCGAAACTTGGGTGAGCTTCCTTGGTTGGCAGCATTGTGTACGTGTTGTCATACATCAATTCCCCCATCCTGGGTGAATTAAGTGTGCCCCCATAGGAGTCCCCTGGGAGGGATTCCTGAAGTTTGCATATGGTTTCTTCTGAACTACATCCCATGTACCTTTTCCTATTTGCTGATTTTAATCTGTATCTTTTCCCTATAATAAACTATAGCTATATGTATAACAGCTGTTCTGATTCCTTTGAATCCTTCTAGGGAATCCTTAAACCCGAGGGTGGTCTTGGAGACTTCTATCACACAGTATACAAGGGAAAACTGAAAATTTTATTTGGGACATATTAAGTCTGAAATACTATATATCCAAATAGATGTCTGGTAAATAGTTAGATATATGAGTCTGGAGTTCAGGGGGAAGATTTGGCCCAAAGATGTAAATGTGAAAGATGACTGTAGTGCAAATCTATTATTCTCTACAGTCCTCGGTGTTCTCATATTTCATATGGTTGGTTTGTGTTAGAACATAACAGCTAGGACTTCTTCTAGAGGTAATATTTAGGATTTCAAGTTCTCTTTCCACTTCAGAGTGATTACTTTTAACCTCTTACTCAGGAGCATGTTTCCATGAGGGGAAAGTGAAAAGCCTGATGTTACTCAGTTGTTGGGAAGAAGGCAAGTGAATGCATCTGGGAGGGGAATGGCCAGAGGAAAACTGGACTTATTTCAAGCCCACTGCTGTCCAGCCCTCTGTCTTATGGCTACTTCCAGGCAATGTTCTGGCTGCCTTCTGGTCAATGTAGGCCTTTGTTGAGGAATAACAGAAGTGGTAGGAGGGCTAATCCTATTGCCACTTTAACCATTGTCACTGAATGGCAAACCACATAAAGGGGATTGTTCTGGCTGGGCCCCTCCTCTGTTGTGGTTTAGCACTTGTGAACAAAGGACTTTTTTTATTAAGTGGTGAGAAAATAATAATGTGGGTGAACATGTTTTTGGTTACTGCTGATAGAAATCCAATATAGATATTATGATAAGAGGAACTCAGTGAGGACAAGTGAGGGTGCAGATCTATTAAGATCATTAAGTATAGACACATAGCAACTGAGTTTTAAGCCTGAGGCTTCTATATGTGTTTATGGTGACCCAGTGTTGTGGCTTATCAAGGAGAGGGATTTCTTACGATGTGGGACTTTCAGTGAGTGCTAACAACAGGAAAGTCTCAAACAAGCCAGGATAAGTTGGTCACCATTGAGAAACATATTTAACTTTTGTTTCCTCATCTGTAAAATGGAAATAATGATACTTACTTCACAGAGTGGATTATTAATTAGGTGATTATGAGGATTTAATAAGGTAGTGGGTTCAAAAGAAATAGCTAAAGGGACTGCCCAATAAATATTTGTCTTCTCCCTTCATGATGTGGTAAGAATGGGTTTTGTCACTGTCTGGGGCTATATCGAAGATTGGCTGGAATGTTAAATAAATAGCTCTAAGAACATCTTATCTCATGTTGCACCTAACTGCTTAGATAAAAAACACTTTCACATTTTTTTTTTATCACACTTAATGTCAATAAAGGTCCTGCATTTTGCAGATGGCAAACTCTGACACACTTTAGGATTGTAAGAGGATAAGCCAGGGCTCTAAAATTAAATAGTGTGGTTTCAAGCCCAGAGTATAGGTGTTTATAGATACCTCAGGTGTTAAAATGATTATTTGTTAAATGACACCTTATATAGATACAATAACCACACACACACACACACACACACATGCACACACACATTGAGGAATAGATTATTTTTCAATTGGAGGCTTTTATTATCTGTCTCCAACCCACAAAATGTTTCCTCAGGTTATTGTGAAAAATAGAAGAGGTGCTGGCTTGTGTTAGTGAATTCTATCTTTCTTGAGACTACACCTAACTTAGGTCCCCAATATATCCCTGATAAGGCCATATTCTATATAAGGTCTATGGTACTCTAACAGACTCAGCTTGCTGTCCTAGAATGCAAGCCTCTTTTATGTGGTTCCTCCGAAAGTTAAAAATGACTTTGTAAATTACTTACTGAATATAGTGATCCTGTACAGAGCAGCATAATTATATCAGGTATTGGAAAACTTTCTCTTAAAGGGTCAGATAGTAAATATTTTAGCCTTTGTGGGCTATAAGGTCTTTGGCAACTACTCAGTTCTGCTATTGTAGCATGAAAGCAGCCAATGACCATGCTTAAACAAATGGACATGATTGTGTTCCAATAAAAGTTTATTTTAAAAAACAGGTGACAGCCATGGGCTTTAGCTATCTGGTCCCTGCTCTATATTACTTAATCCTTTATAAAGATTTATATTTATTTGCGAGAGAGAGAGTGAGTGCACATGTGTCAGTAGGGGGAGGTGCTGAGAGAGAGGGAAAGAGAGAATCTCAAGTGGACTCTGTGCTGAGTGAGGAGCCCCATGTGGGGCTGGATCTCATGACCCTGAGATCATGACCTGACCTGAACCTAAGAGTCAGACACTTAACCAACTGAGCCACCCAGGCACCCCATATATTACCCAATCCTTTAAAAAATATTTTAAAAATATTTCATAAATGATAAAATGTATTCTTTTACTTGAAAATAGTGGCTAACACCATTAGAGTTAGACTTGAAGTAGTTTGCTTAGCTCTTTGTCTTTGTGGTTGTGGCAACCTTCTGGAGAGATATTAAAATAATTTTCCCCACACTATGACTTGTCCCTAATGCCCCAACACATCTACCTCTATACCTGCCTCTTAGAGAATCTATATTGCCTGAAGTCTCAGAACACCTGTGCTGCAACTCATGAGGTTACAGGGAACAGACTAGGGGAAAATATTTAACCAAGATGGGCCACGAAGATTTTCTTGACTTTGGAAAAAGGATGAATAAAGTCATTTATTTCTAAGCAGTTGATTTTGAATGTCAGGTTGACACAAAGACAGAGGCTGTCATCTTGGGATGTTCATGAGTGAGCACAGATGTTTTTCTGAAGAAGAGAAGAGAAGAATAAAGCATACAGGCAATGCAAGCCTGGAGCTAAAGATAGTGAGTGTCTTTACACCAAGCAAAGGGAAGTCTCACAGCCTTGCTAAAGATAGTGAGGACACAAGAAAAGTGATAAGGTGAAACCAACTACCTGGGGATGGCCCAGTTCCCAAGAGTCCAGCTGCACTTTTTTTGCCATCGGATTCCATGAGATTCTTATAGAGCCTTATAGAAATTCCATTTTCATGAATTTCTTTAAATGGGTGTCAGTTCCTCCCTAACACACTGTCAAAGTCCTCTTTTCTTTCTTTTTCTTTCTCTGCTTTAAAAGGCTCCTAGGACTTGCTGCCTCCTGGGACATCTGACGTTTAAATGATCTTCACAAAGACTTAGAATAAAGTTAGAGAAAAGGAAAATCTCTTTGACAAAATGCAGCATGGTCATTGTCTCAACAATGCAGTGTGGAGTTCTGGAAAGATCATTAACTTTGGAGTGAGACACATCCGGCTTTGAGTCCTGGCTCTACCACATACTAACTGGGTGATTATGGGCCAATTATTTTACTTTTTGGAGTCTAAATTCCCTTACCTGTAAAATGGAAATGCTGGTATCTCTCTCCTCAGATTGGGATGAGATAAAATGAAATAATGTAGCTAGAGACCATGGCATAGTACTACATAGAGTAGGGGCTCAATGCAGAGTAGATCTATAAACAACGCATGTGATTTTATTATAGAAACAAAGTGAGGCATCAGGAGGCTTTCTTGGCAGAGAAATCACAACAGATACCACTTGAGAAGGGAAGGGGAAGCAAATCTTCCTTAAGTCTGAGAGAGGGTTGGAAAATGGATTTGTTTGGTGTTGTCAGGGAACATCTGTCTAGTGAAGTCTCGAGTTAAGGTCAATAATAGGAGTTGGGCAAAGTCAGGTGTCATGGGTTCATAATACTTTGACTGAGGAGCTTTGAGTATATGCTACAAAGCAGTAGGTTCGAGTGACAGGTTAAAGAGAGGAACTTCTTTCTCAGGGGTATCTTATCTGTATTCTCACTCTCCCAGCCTGCCTGGTACACGTGAAATTAGAGCTCTCTGCTGCTTCACTCTCTTGTCTTCTCAGAATTTTCTTTTCTATGTACTTGATTATATTTTTCCTTTCATTTTAATTTAACTACCATTTTCCTCCAATATGGCTAAATCTGAAGGCCTTTTCCAAAGGACCCATTCAGTTTCTTCTATTGTCATTTTTCTCTCCTGCTTCTAATTTCCTATAGTTCCTTATTCATGTTTCTTCCATGCCACTCAGCACTGTATGCCCTGCTTATCAACAGACATAAGCACTTAAAAGTTCCCAACCCCTTGTCCCATTCTGCTAAAGAGGCTTTGACTTTGCCTGTCTATATTTCCCAATTCCTGATAGGATCCTGTCATTGATGGACTATATATTGGGCCTTTGTACTATAGAATTTGGACACTTGGAAGGCATAAGTGGCCACCCTGTTGGTTTCCTATACAATATCAGTTCACTCTTCTTTGCCAACAGAGCCTAGTGTTGGCCAGGTATCAGGCAGGTAGCTGAACAATTAATTAGTTAAGAGAGCGGGGGCCCATTTCTAGTCTTAGGGGATGAATCCGAGTTAGCTTTATCTAGTCAGGGTGTTCTCGACTCCTTCACCAATGACTAAGGGATGTGACCCAGTCATGTCCTGTGAGAAATAATGGGAAGTTTGCTGAAGGGTTCTAGAGAAAGTTTTATTTCCTGATAAAAGAGATGCATATGAGAAATCCTTTCATTTTTTTTTTCTTCTGGACCATTTGGGAGAGAGTATGATTCTTGCTGCAGCAGACATCTTGCAGCCATGATGGGAGATTTTGCCAACACACTGGGCAGAGCAGACAACAGAGAACATAGGAAGAGCCCGAGTCCTTGATGCTATTATTGAGATGCCAACTCATATCTATCTCTTTTCTTCTCTTTCATCAGTAAAATAGTTTATTAGAGTAGCCTAAGTGTCTATAAAAAAATCAACCCCCCTAAATTCAACAGCTTAAGGCAATTTATTTCTTACTCACATAATGATATTCAAGCTAGTGGGAATAATTATTTTCCTATAGTCATTCAAGGATCCAGGCTTCTTCCATTCAATGTATTAAGCCATTGGAAAGAAAAAGAGCATGGGAACATGTACACTGAGGGCATTTTATGAGCCATGTCAGAAAGTGACCTGTCAATACCACTCATATTCCTTTGAAGAGGACATAAAAATTGACAGACAACCCCATCTAACTGCAGGGAGGCTGGAGACATAGTCTAGCTAGTGAGCCAAAAAATAGGGGAAATTTTTTGGTATAAACCTATTGGTCTCTGTTATAGATAATTAGTATTCAATTGTTTAAACCCCTTTTAGCTGGGTTTTCTGTTACAGCTCAAAGCATCTAAACAGATACAGAGTTAAAACAGGGAGAAAGAGGAAGAGGGAAGGTTCCAAAGGACAAGGGGCAGGTGGGCTAGATCTGGAAGAAATACTTTTCTTGGAGAAGAGAAGAAAACTATAAACTATGGGTGGAAGGGGAGCAGGAAGGTGGTGTTTAAAAAGATAATCAGCTATGACACATGAAATCAAGTGACTGTCAAGAAAGGGAGGATTTTAATCAGTTTTTTCATGTACTTTGTCTTTGGATCCTGTTTTCAGTATTTAGGAAACTTTACTTTTAATATTTAAATCAAGAAACAGGGATCGCTGGGTGGCGCAGCGGTTTAGCGCCTGCCTTGGCCCAGGGCGCGATCCTGGAGACCCGGGATCGAATCCCACGTCGGGCTCCCGGTGCATGGAGCCTGCTTCTCCCTCTGCCTGTGTCTCTGCCTCTCTTTCTCTGTGACTATCATAAATAAATAAAAATTGAAAAAAATAAAATCTTTAAATCAAGAAACACTTTGACTTATGATGAAATTTATTTTAATTGCTTTACTCGTTTTCTTTAATCATGGCATTACCCTGAAACTGGACCACATAAGTATCTGGCCTCATAAGAGTTACACAGAACATTAATCTAAACCACCCCATTAGAGGGGGTGGCTCTTTGAGGGCAGATAATCACTGGGATAGAATATAGAGGGTGTGAAGGCAGAGACAACTGTTATGATATTACAAGAGGGGGTTAATAAAGAGCTCAGTTGAAATCTTTAGAAATGATCTCCATTGTCTGAACGAGCTTTGGACATGTGGACAGAGGGCATTGAACCAGGGTTCCAGAAGTAGAATATAGATGATCATTGTTATTCCAGCATGCGCTGTAGGGGAATCCCGGCTCATGATTATGTCCAAATTCTTTCACATGGAATAAGAAGATCTGAATAAGTCTCCTTACCTTCTAAAGTTATTTTGTCCACTCTCCGCCTATATCTTCTATTAAAAAATATTTACATTTAAAAAACAATTCTACAGAGGACTATTTTCTTTTTCACCTTTGAAGCTTTTGCATACACATGTTCCTTTGCCCATGATATTCTCCCCATTCCCCATTTTCACTCAGGTCCCTCTCCCCCACCCCAAAAAACCCCACTCCTTTTGTCTGTCTAAATTCCTACAGGAGTACAATGTCACTTTCTCAAGAAAGCCTACTCTTTTCCTCCTTGCATGGGGTTAAGACCTCTTCCTGCATGTCCTTACTCTCCTTACTGTGAGCACTTTACTCTCCCTACTGTGGTTGCTGTCACATTGAAATGGCAAATGCCCAGTGACTTATGCCTTCCTAACTATATTGCCTATTCCTTGACAACAGGGGTGCATCCTTCCTATACTCTTGGTCTAGCGCAGAGCTGACACCAAGTGGATGCATTGAAAGACTTGTTCATCAGCTGATTCAAGAATGGAGGAGAGGTGGCTATGAGCCTGAGGTTGTGGCAGAGTGGCTTTGAGGCAGAGGCTGCCTTTTAGGACTTTGAGAGAAAGAAGCGGATGGATATAGCCCCATGCTGGATGGGGGCAGTATCACTTGAGTAGTTGGTGATGCTTTGGAAGTGAAACCAGAAAGACCAAATACTTAAGAGTGAGTAAGACAAAGTGAAGTTTAAATGGTTATCATTAGGGTCTGCCTTTTATATACACAGCAGCCACAATGAGCTAATTAGGAAGTTAACAAGCCCCTGATTAGAGCTAATATCTGGCTTGATTGCATCCCATCACCATTATTATGGATAAGAGGTGAATTTAAATTAAAATTTCCAAGTCAACATGACATAATGAACCGATGACTATGGAGATTTGATTGGAATCCATCTATCTCTCTTCCAAACACACATTAACCTTCACCCCAGGAGAAAACAGAGCTTCTGGAGGCCTGAGGAAACAAAGCAGGGGTTGCCCCCCACACTGGGGGTGATTAGGAGTCCTGGCTGGTAGAATGGTCTGGTAGATGATGCTGTCATATTTAGAGGGCTAAAGGAGGATTCTCCACAGACAATTTACTGATCTACTAGGCTTTTATTCAGTGATTTATGAATTGAGCAGCATCCAACCTAGCAGATAAGAAAGAGGCTCCAAAGGCCTATGCAAGGACCACAGAGGGCAAGAATCAGAAAGTTAGACTGGGCATTTGCTGATTGGTTAGAGCTGTCTTTACACCAAGCAAAGGGAAGTCTCACAGCTGGATTAGGTAACTTGTGCCAGCAGGCAAGCACTGATTGGATGAAATAAGCACTCCTTTTCTGGGAGATCTGAGCCTAGAAATTTGTTACGTTTGGCTTATGGATGTGGAGCTCAGCATGATAGGCTCTGTCTTGGGCCTAATCTGGTTACTTTAATGACAGTGAAGCTCCTATTAATCAAAAGGCTTCCTGCAAAGTGAACTGAATATATTGTGTGTAATCTGAGAATAGATCCTTTTTAAAAACCTCTATATCTATCTTTGAGGGCTGGATGTCCTGGTGCTTGGCCTAGTCTTTGGCAGAGAAAGTACTGTATGCATTTGTTGAAAGAATGAATGAATGGGTGAATGAGTAGAATCCTATATATTGAGTGGGCATTGAGGGATAAGGAGGACGTGAGCCTTTCTTGCATACCTAAGTGCCATGTGACATCATATAAAAATACATCTTCTCTTTATAACATCTCTGTGAAATTGGTGAGATATCCTGTTTGTCCCACGAGTTGTTTCACCCTTCACTAACTGAATAACCTTAAGTACAGTAACTGAATCTCCTTGGTTCTTAGTCCTCTTTATCAGTAGAATGGGAATAAAACTACGTATTTTATAGGGATGTTATAAGAATTGAATAAAACATAAGGTATATAGTGCTTGGCAAATACTGCACATTCAATGTTCAGCTCCATTTCTGAGGTAATTGAGGAGCAGATCTGAAAACAAATCTGATATAGTCCTGTAGCTTTCTGTTCAGTTTTTGTGAAAAGGTGATTATCCAAAGAATTCCTTGCATCAAAGATAGCAGATATTCCACATGTGAGATTTCAGTGCTCTGGAGCATCAGGAACGTGAACCCCAGCCATGGCAGCTACCAGGCTATAACCCAGAGGAGGGGAGGAGAGAAGCTTCTAGGGGAAGGTGGCACAAATCCTCATGGTCACTCTCTTTCTCAGTGGTGATGTTTGGTCATCCCGCCCTGTATAGCCAGAGGTTGCTCCCTGGGGAAAAGCCCCACACTCCCAGGAGGAATTTGCGGCATCTGTTACTTCATCCTGATTCACAGGATGGAAGGGAGTCCTATGAGGATGTCTTTTCTGGCAGTTTGTTTGCCTTCAGGAGGATCATTGGAAATTTCACTCCCTGGTAATGTGTCTGGTTGGCGAAGACAGCATTGGTTTTCTCCTTATGAGAATCTTCTTTATTGCCTGGTATATTTCTTTGTAGTGTCTTGAAATTGCAAAATTGGGAATGACAAAACATGCAAAAAGTGAATCATAGTTAAGAGTGATAGTTCAGAAATGACAAAATGGGTGGTAGGTGGAACGTAGTTAAAAATGGAACATGAAGAGTAACAAGGCTTTCCTTTCCCTTTTCTTTCTGCCCTCCATCCCACTTCCAACCCTTATCTAGGAATAGAGGCTAAAGACAATGTGGGGAGTTCGTGTACCTCACTCAATGCACACCATGTGAGGGATCAAATCATAAAATCACACAATTTGGCAGAAAAAGAAGAAAGAAAGAAAAAGAAAGAAAGAAAGAAAGAAAGAAAGAAAGAAAGAAAGAAAGAAAGAAAGAAAGAAAGAAAAAGGAAGGGTGAAGGGCACTTGGGTGACTCAGTGCTTGAGATCTGCCTTTGGCTCAGGTCATGATCCTGGGATCCTGGAATCGAGTCCCACATTGGACTCCCCACAGGGAGCCAGCTTCTCCCTTTGCCTGTTTCTGCCTCTCTGTGTCTCTCATGAATTAATAAATAAAATCTTTAAAAAAAAAAAGAAAGAAAGAAAGGGTGAGGCCAGGGATGAAGGCTGGAATGAGTAGATATAAACATATTACTGAATTTTATGCATGAAGCTTGGATGGCATTATCCTCTCTTTTAGTGTGTAATCAAGAATTGAAGAAGACAAAATAAGAGGGAACAAATATGGAAAATGGCACATTTTTGCCTTTGAGTTATGGAACAAGTCAGGCAAAGGCGGAAATTCTAAGGAAAGAGTAAGTGATCTCACACTGCACCAGCATGATGGGACAGCTACTTTTTGTTATGTACAAAACCAACCCAATCTCAGGGGCTTAAAGCAGCAAGCATTTATTCTTATTCATATATCTGTTGGTTCACTGGTCAAGCCAGCTTGGTGGCAGCTCTGCTGCAAGTTGTGGGTACGCTGGGCTTAGCTTCTCATGGCATACTTGGCTTAGGTTTCCTTCCTATATAGCCATCCTGGGGTCTGAGCTAAGAGGGAAGATGTTACCTGGGCAAACTCTTCTCATGTTAATAGCAGAAGTGCAGGAAGGAAAAAGGAAACAAGTAATGCCTAGGCTAGGCTTGGAACTGGCCTAGGCCTAGGCTTGGAACTGGCACTTCGCCACTCCTGTTTACATGCATTCTCGGCTGTTTCTTTGCCAAGACCGACATGAAGAGCAGGAGAGAAAGTAGGATGAACACCTCTGGGAGGAAGAACTACTCATTTACCTGGCAAAGGATGTGGATACAAAGATGAGATAAGAAAGCTTAGACCAGACAGTTAAGCCTGGTCTAAGCTTTTCATTTTTGCTTCTGGAAGTGTTGAGGTAGGAAGACTGGGGATGGAGATGCTTACCCCATTGGGTCAAGAACTCAAGTTGCACTCCTTTTGGCTGGTTGAGCATGAGGAACAAACTACTTCAAAAAAGGGTAACCCACCACAAAAAAGAAATGATAATTATGTCACATAATAGAGTGGCAATCATCACAATATACAAATGTATCAAATCAACATGTTGTAAAGAAAGGGTAATAAAGGGTATAAATACCTTCTCTCCTGGAGGGTCATGGGATAGATAAGTTGAATTGCCCATTTAGGTTACTCAGTTTAAATAGGCTCTCTAAGGAGTCACCATTGCTCACCACAAGGGAGAAGGACATGACAAAGTTTGGTAGATTTCTTCTGTGAAAGGACTGACAAAATACAGTCTGAACCTCTCCCAACCGAGCTGTTCCAGAAAAGCTGGTGACAGAGGGCATTTGTATTTAGTGGATTCTATTTCCCATTTTATGAATATGATATCTATAGTGAGGGTAAAATCCTCTCAACCCTTGCTTTGATTAGATTCATCGATAACTTATTTTTGAAAGTATCTTTATGATTACTTTCTCTGTTCGTCTGAGGTTTGAAATGTCAGTGTGTATTACCCAGTGGAAGTTGTAGATTTCTGAAGCAGCTTCTTCTCTGACACTTTGCTGTCTCCAGGGTCTCAGCTCTGGCAGTGACTGACATTCTGTCTCCTTTTCTCTGCCCCAAGATGATTGGCTGTGGTGTTCCAATTAAAAGATAGTCTTGAATTTAAGGTAACCTTACTAAATTAGTTTCCATTTCTATTTTTTTTTACTCTTTATTGTTCTGTAATTTGTGCTTCTTATTTTAAAAGAAAATACAGACAAAAGCCAACCACAGTAAACAAATGTATAAGCTGGCAAAATATTATAAGGTGAAAGTCCATGAAATCACCACCCAGGTCAATGAAAACAGTGTTACTGGCACCCCAGGAAGCGTCCATGTGTCTTTTCCCAACTGTAGGCCCTCCCT
Source organism: Canis lupus baileyi (assembly GCF_048164855.1). NCBI lineage: Eukaryota > Metazoa > Chordata > Mammalia > Carnivora > Canidae > Canis > Canis lupus. The sequence continues at coordinate 35,560,746 of NC_132859.1, read as the reverse complement.
CTTTTCAAAGGTAAGCACCATCTTAACTCTTGAATAATAACTTTCTTTCATTTCTTGATGGTTTTGTCTCTCAAATGTTTGTTCTTTAATATAATAGTTTAAGCCTGCCTGAATTTAATAACTTAAAACATTTTTTAAAGGTCTCCTTTTAAATCTCTAGATTCCCCTTCTATCCTTTTCTTTTCCTCTCATTTTGTCTGCTAAACAACCTAGGCCATTGGACCTGTAGAATTTTGCACATTCTGGGTTTTATGGATTGAATTATAATGATGGAGTTCAACTATGTCTCTCTGTATTTCCTGCCAATTTACAATGAAATGAAGCTTTATCAGACTCAGCTTTACTCCCTTTGGCCAGACTCCAGGTAATGTGTTCTTTTATCAAGAGGTGCATCCTCTCACAGTAATTAATGCTTAGATCCATGAGCTATTTAGGGGTTGTAAAATGGTGATATTCTAAGTCTATCATTTTATTTGCATTCATTAGCTAGAATCATTCTATTAAGAGATACTTCCCTTCAACTACTCTTTGGTAACTCAGTGGTACAGTTGACATAGGAAAGGCAATTTTATTTATTTGCCAGTTTTTAAAACAATAAATTTGTTTTCTGTAATCTTTTGAAAATAACCAATTTTTATATAATTATTAGTTCATGGTTTGATGAGTTTGATGAGTTTGCAATTCTTATCTTTACTGAAGTTCAGTCTGTACCAAATTTGACCAGTGGGAGCTTCCTCAGTTTGGCTCACAAATGTATCTGAACATGAACCCCTTGGTCTTTGATAACTTCCTTACTATATGGTAGGAATTTCTAGGCTTCTCTTGTACATTTCCAGATCTGGTCAACAACCTGGGTACTAGGAATAGTCCCTGCTACCAGGTCCATCATTCTTTTCTTTGTTTTTCTTTGTTTTCTTGACTGCATTTGAGGGATATCTTGCTCCTTGGTTTCGTTGTAGGTTTTGTTTGTGGGTTTTGATATCTAGGTGCTCTGTTTTTATGTTGGACTCTAGGAAGAAACAAAAGCTTGCTGCTTTTATTATGGTTATATTTCTATTTGATCTTACTACTTGATATAGAGATACATTGAATAATATAAAAATATGATCTGTCATATTAACTAATGAATGAGAGAAGAAATATGCAGAGAAAAGCTCTTCTCTTTTTTAAAATATGTTCTTTTTAGTTTTGTAATGGCTGTTTCTTAAATACAATATTCAGGATTACCTGTATTATACAGTTAATGGTTTTTTTTTGTTTTGTTTTTTTGAGAAGGAGAAAGAGAGGGTGAGGAAGGGCAGAGGGAGAGAGAGAATCTTAAACAGGCTCCATGCCCATGTGGAGCCCCATGACAGCTTGATCTCGCAGCCCTGAGATCAAGACCTGAGCCAAAATCAGCAGTTCGATGTTTAACCAACTGAGCCATCCAGGTGTCCCAACAGTTAATATTCTTAAATTTCATTCTCTATTTCCCTTTTTTGTTTATATTGCCAGAAATGAACTAAAGACAAATACTATATGATCTCACATGAATTATCTATAAAAAGAAATGAAAACAAAAAAGAAATTCATAGAAAAAGAGATCAGACTTGTGAGTAGCAGAAGCAGAGAGTGAGGAAGGGGAACCTGGAGAAAGGTGGTCAACAGGTGCAAGCACTAGGGATATAAGGTGCAACATGTTATCTATAGCAAACATTGCTACATGGTATATAGAAAGGTTCTGGCAATGATTCTGGATGCTTCTACTATTTCTAGTCTTGAGATGCTAAAGATGGTGTTTTATTCCATAAAGAGCTATGTAAATGAGACTCCTTTCTAAAGGTGTTCCACTTCAATTGGACTCCAAAGAACTTCTCTTTGGATCTAGACTCTCAGAAGTCCTTATTGATCCACTCCTCTCATCAAAGGCTCTAAAATCAATGAAAAGAAATCAGTGGGGAACAGACTTCTATTAACCCATCTCATGTATCATTTTTTTTCCTTCATATTCTTCTTCCTCTCCCATAGTTTCTCTATCTTCTCCTAGTTACATAAAAAAGTTTTCAGGCTTGCAAATGGAGGGAAGTGGATACGGGAACTGGGAAAGAAAGGGAAGCGGTATTCCTTGAATTAATAGCAGCCATCCTGCAAGATCCATTATATTTAGAATGAGTACTATATGGATCTAAAAAGGCACCATAAGTCTTTAGTTTTAATGTACTACAGTAGCTAGAGTTTTTGTCTGGCCAGCTTGCTTTTATTGTATCCTTCTCTTGGCTGATTTGAATAATCCCTCTCAAATGCCATGTGGTCCTGTTGGTGTCATAATAACAAAGCCCCTTACCACCCTTTGCAAAGGTGGGCTCATGATTAGGATTCACTAATAAGATTATTCCTTTATCTTACTTATAGTGATTGATACAAGCATAAGCAAGTGACCTAAATGGAACTAATTAGATATGTTGCCAGGGTTAATGTATACACTTTGGAAGGAGTGGTGTTGGGTTTAGAGAATGTTAGTTTGAAGCTCCTGGCAGCCATCTTGACTACTATGGAAGAAGGCTGCATAAAGAATGAAGCCACATAGAAAGAAGCAGGGCTGATAAGAAGGAGAGAGATAAAAAGCCCAGGCCTAAAGCTACACACATCTCTATTTCTTCTAGTTAATGAATCAAAAATGATGATTCAAGATACTTCCAACTTGAATTTCCAGGGGAAGCCTCATGAAATTGGCTTTTCCCTGTGTGAGTTTTAGACGAGGTTACTTTGGGTGAAGGGAAAGAGAAAGAAGAGAATAGCAACTAAAAATAAAGTGATTTGGAGAGAAAAAAGAGTCATTGGAGAGGGAGTAAGAATGAAGAATCCCCCTCTTAGAGCACAAGGAACAGAATAGAAGGGATTCTAGGTTAGAAATCTTAAAATTGTGCTATCATAGATTGTGTTATTGGCTCCAGTTATTTTACCCAACTCTTTATCCATGTCTTTTGCCATGTAACTTTGCAGTGTCTTCCCAATGTTAGCAAAGAGTACTTCTCTGCCTCTTGACTTTGAGTTTGGCAATGTGACTTGCTTTGGTCAATAGAATGTGATACAAATAATGGTGTTCAGGCCAAGACTAAGTCTCAAGCAGATTTGTTTTACTTATGCTCTTGGGCCTCTGCCATCTCCTTAAGAAGAGCATATTTGGAGAGAGAAGGATTAGAGATTTGCCAAGCAGTGCTGAACCCAGCCTATGTCAATGGATTTCCAGAAAGCTACAGAATAGTGAGGGAGCTCAGCCACACCTGGCTTAAGTCAGCCAGCTCAGAGATCTATAAGAATACATGATTGTTGTTCTAAAGCCTGGATTTTGGGGTCATTTGTTTTATGGCACTATTATAACCATTGTTAATGGGTATACCTGCCAACAAATCACCTGATGTTTAGTCATGTTGGATACTTGCAAACCTTATGGAGAAAATGTAGAGGACTTGGGAATCTTGTGCAGAATGGGGCATAGAGGTAAAAATCTAACTTTCTGCTTACAGTGAAAGTAGAATTAGCAGGGAGTTTCACTATGGTTAGGCAGAAATGGAAAAATTAGATAAAACCCAGTAGATGCAAAGAGAGAGGATGAGGCTATGATTTATGAAAATACTGGTTATATCTTATTCATTTGGTTTTGTCTATTGAAGAACCCCAGGAGTGAGATTTGTTTTGTTTGTTGTTACCCTTTACATAGATAAGTATAAAATTAGCTTCCTGAATATTTTTGGTCACCACTCTTCTTTTGCTCTTGTAGATACTCTGACTCCATCTATCCATTCCTTTATTTTCTGTTGTTAATGTCAGTCTATGTCACCAAAGTATGAAATTCTAGGGACCTCTAAATGAGGGACCACACACAAATGCAACATTTTATTATTCCATAAATGGAAAAGCCAAGTACTTTTCAGAGTGATTAAATTCAGCACCTAACCCATTATTGAGGTAATTACTTTTTAATTTGGTGCAATGTTAGAGCACAGCTGGCTATGACACTGGAGAAAAATAAAAGGTCTTCTTGTGGGTATTAGAGGCAGTGGGATTAAACCAAGTATGACAATAGCAAAATGTCTGTTCACTCAATATAAAGGCCTGAAGGAATTTGACACTCTCCTTTTCAAAAGTTGGTAGGATAATCTAGCATTTCATGTGCTAAACCCATGTTATGGCCATGGCTGTGGTTCTTGGGACTTCCCTTAGCTTCTAATCATAATCAGACAATGTGTTTCCCCTCAATATTAACTGCAAATCACGAGATGTGATCTTGAACAAGTCACTTGCCTTTTCTGAGTTTGGTATTCTTACCTGTGAAAGGAGATTTTATATAAAATTATCTCTAAGGTCACCTTCTGTACTAAAACTGTATAACATTCAAAAGACAGGTTAGGAGGTAAGGACTTAAAATACATGAGCAAGGTCCAAGGAACCAACTAGAGCCTATGTGGAGTTGAAAGATGGTAAATAGAACTTCCAGTGAGCACTCTTGGTTGCCTGCCCATTTAAGGTATTTGTAAGGCTCACGCTACTGAAAGGATGATGTTAGGAGTTGGGAGGAAAGGCAGGATACAGGAGGCTGAAACTTCAAAGAAGCAAAGTGAAGAGGGGGAATCTCTATGGCCAGAGGACTTCTGGACTGTTGTCTTTGATTGCCTTGCCTTAGCTCTGTCTTGACTGATTTGGTACATAACATAGAAAATATAACCCCTGCCTAGATTCGAATGGACCTGGATGCAAATTCCTGCTCTGTAACCTATCAACTGTGGCACTTTAAGCCAAATGCATAACCTTTGAGCTTTGTTTATTTTTATATCTATAAAATTGAAAAATAAGATTGGCATTGCAATGTTGTGAATTTTATTTATTTATTTATTTATTTTTCTTATTTGAGAGAGAGAGAGAGCACAAGTAGAGGGAGGAGCAGAAGGAGAGGGAGGAGCAGATGGAGAAGGAAAGGGACAAGTAGACTCCCACTGAGCAGGGAGCCCAACACAGGGCTGCATCCCAGGACCCTAAGATCATGACCTGAGCTGAAGTCAAACACTTAACCAACTGAGCCACCCAGGCACCCCACAGTATTATGAATTTCAGTTGAAACAAAATACATAGCAAGGAGATCTCAACTTAAGACTGGAGTGGGTCTGCTATGGGGCTCAGCATTTGAAAAATTTACAGATTCACCCTGAAGAAGTAGATTTTCAGGGGATCTAAGGTAGCTTCTAGACAAAAATTTATCTTATGGTAAGAAGGAGACAGGCCTAATGAGCTTGGTCGTTTGTATCAGTCAGGAACCAAGCAAAAGTAAAGACCTACTCTAAATTCTATAGGATTAGACCTTAAATCGTCTTGAAGCTTATTAAGTATCTATGAAAGACTGGTGCCTTCATGTCTAGTTCTGGGCAGACAGTTGGGAAGGGAAGATTGAATGTAGGGGCCGAGACCAAGGGCAAAATGAAATCTGCAAGGATGAGCTGATATCCATGTCTATCCTTCACATCATATAATTGCAGTGGGGAGGGTGGCCAACAGAAGATGCTGGTGCCCCTCCTTATGGAGCTGAAAATACACCTGGTCCAGGACTACAGAGTAGCTAAAGAAGGAGGTCTGGTAGAACCTGAATGAGCCACAAGCCTACCTGCTGCCCGTCACCACCCAAGTAGGCCAAGACACCAGTGACAATGTGCCTGAGATGCATCAGTACTTGGCCACATGCCTACCTTCAGGGACTAACAGAATTGCTGTGGGTACATTTCCACTTCCCAAAACTCAGTGAAATTTCTCTTAACCTAACTTAGCACCACCTAGGTGGTGGTGGTGGCCAATCTTAACCTAGCACCACCTAGGCAGAGAATTTTGGGAAATGTTTGGGTTTAGATAAGTTGATACAGCATAAAGCCTCTTTTAATAAGGACTTAGGAGGCTTCTGAGCATGGTAAGAAGGCTGTTAATTGACTCCAGTTCCAACCTAATTGAGGCCTCAGGAAAGAGAGAATTATAGTAAACACTGGAACAGTAGATTCAGTCCATTTTGTTACACATTGTCATGCAAGCATCACTGCTAATCAAGCCTCAGGGAGAGGGCATTTCTTTTCTGCTCATTTTATTCCAGAATGAATATAGTGGAATTGGTGAAGGGAAAAAAAAATAGGACTTTGAAATGAACTCCAAAAGTGGAATTAAGTAGACACTTCTAGGATCAAAAGCTCATCCGCAAAGGTAACAGACAATTCCTCAATTTAGTAGACAGAAATTACCAGAAGGAAAGGGGCCATATTGCAGCCACCATAACTTGAAGACTGACGAACTAAAGAAACAAATAAAAAGAATTATGGAAATTTATATCACATAACTTTATGATAAACATTTTAAAAACCTAGGTGAAGTAATGGCTATCTAAAGAAAATACAAATGACTAAAGATGTCTTTGGAAGAAAGAGAAAATCTAAGTAGACCAGTCGTCAAGGATGCAACTGCAAATGTGATCATAGTACTTTCCATTCCGTAAATACTCATCTCATGCTTTGTCCGTTAATAAATTCTTCAGTCCTTTAAATGACAGATTATTTTAAGTAAGTCTTAAATATTCCAGAGCACAGAAAAATGAGGAAATTTTGTAGATGCTTTTGTGTTCCACTTTTGTCTCCTTTCATAGTCCAGAGTATCCATTCTTGAGTTGCTGTGACTGTTGACTGCTAATGGCTCACACTTGCACTCTGCACAGGAGAACTGCCCCTGTCTCTGGGAGCCACCTCACCCAGAAATAGCTGAGAGGTTCTTCTCATTTCTCTGGAGGTGCCCACAGCAATGATGCACTATGGTGAAAGGAAAAACCCTAGTCCCCCTGCCTCAAGGTGACACAGGCCTGTGGCACCATTTATATGCTGGAGCTCCCTGCAAAATTAGATAGAGGCTATGGCATGGCTTCATGTATACCCTATCCTGTTTCCATACCTGCCTAACTGGTTTCTTCTTGAAGAAATCTCTCAATATATAGGTTGCACAGAATCTTTGTTTCATTTCAGTCTTTGCTTCTATGACTTAAAAAAAAAAGCTTTCTATTTTTTCCCATAAAGAAATAATCACCAATTAAACAGAAAAAAGAAAAAAAGGGTCTTGAATAGGATAGCAGGCAAAGAAGAGATCAATCTCACACATATTTATTTGAAAATCTGAATAAAATAACTACAAATGGAATTTAGTGCTAGATCATGACCATATGGATTTAATTGCATGAATGCCAGGATAACTATGCTTTCAATGCCATATTATCCCTAATAGTAGTTAAAAAAGACATGATGATACCATGTTAGCATATGTACTTTAAAAAAGAAACCTTTACTTTTCATCTTTCACATCCGCCAATCTATCAGGGGTTGAATAACTCTTCCTCATGAGGGCTATTGCCAATCAAATCATGATATAGCATTTCCTACAAAATAGGACCATTCAGAAATGTAAATACATGGAATTTCAAGGACAGAAAGTATTGAAAAAGGGTCCTGGGGAAGGACACTTTGTTGCCTACAACATGAATCCTCCAGTCTTGGCTGTTGCCAATTTGACAAGTTCTGATCTTGTGCTTTTGTGCCAAGTAACTTGGAAACTGAGGACAGTACAGCAAATTAACAAAGTCACCTTCTCTCCAAGTAGAGAAAAATCCTTATGTATATAAATGAAGAGAAGAGTGGGGAAGTTATAAGCTTTACCAACACTTGAAAATCTGTAAGCAGTGACTTGGAAGGGCCCAAATGCATAAAACCTCAACATAGTCTGTGCAGATCAATGGCAACTCCAGCTCTATGGAGGGTCACTCGAAGGAGCAACTGCTCTGAGTTGTAGCTATCACAGGGCCAATCTTTTAGGATTACCTTCATATTTATAAACACATTTTATTAGAAATATAAATTTTGGGCAGCTATATTTTTCTTTTTATAAAAGTAAAATAAGTTCATTTTAGAAAACAAGGGAGAGCAAAGAGGTAAAGATTACTATCACATGCAATGAACTTCAGGATCCCAGAAAAAAATCACTATTACAGTTCTGCTATACTTCTAGGCTCTCTAGCTTGCTGTCTAGCTATCTACCTATTTACTGAGCAATTGGTCCACCCACATGTCTGATGAATAATCTAATAGTACGTACATGTGGTACATATGGTTTTCCAGTGTATTATTTATTGCACATTATCAATTTCTTTTAGAAAAATATATTATACTATTCTTTTTTGTAACTTGCTTGAAAAAATTAACTTAAATATTATTCCTTAGAGTGAATTTTTCATTACTTTACAACATTTAATGGCTATTTAGTGTTCCTATATGTGAATGGACTATGATTTAGTTAACAAATCCTATCTGGTTGGGCTTTAGAGTATTCCAGATTTTTGTCATTATAAACAATGCTAATGTGTGAATCTTGTGGCTCAGTCTTTGCTCATATTCTTAATTGCTTCTGAAGACAAACTCTGAGAAGTAGAAATACTGAATCTTTAGCCTAGTGGGATGTGTTGTGTGTGTGTTTTATTTTGTTGTTGTTGTTGTTGTTGTTTTTCTGTAGAATAGGAGAGAGAATCCTACGGAAAGAGAAGGGGGCATGATGAGAATATTTTATATGGAGGAAAATGGATAAGACATCTGATTAAGCTGAAGACACTGAGTTGTCCTAGATCTAGGCTTATAATAACTGAAAGTAAGCATAAAATTACAGAATCTTCCTAATGTTACAGGGTGGAAAAGTGATTGGGAAAAAGTGCAGTGTAAAATATGATACATCATGGATCAATATGCCAATCATCATCATTATCATCATCATCATCATCATTATCAAAACCATTGATTTAGGGGAAAAGCATTTCCTGCCAAAAGGATGATAATACAAAGTTTATCAAGGCTAAAGCAAAAGTATTGCTTGTAATATAATAATTTACAGTGTTGCATGATGTTGGTTTCCCTGGTTCTAGCCTCTCTTCCAGTGTCTAGCTTCCTGAGTGGGGCTCTAAAGTTACGGCGGCGATCCTCAGAGGCAACCAGGGTCCATATTTTAGACTTTTTTTGAGAACATATCTGCAAGGAATTAGCTTGAGGATTAGTGAAACTGGTGTGTCCTCTCTTCTCTGACAAGAAAGTGGATGAGTCAACTAATATAAATTATTTTCTTTTGTGAAGAAAGGATTAAGAATGCCCAAAATGACTTTCTTCATGAAGTAAAGTATGCTCATGTGTTGTCTCCATTTTCTCAGGGCTTCTCAGGCTTTTGGGAAATTAATTTGCTGAAACAAAATGGTCAGAATTGGGTCAGCATTCAGAAGCTGATTACTTGACAATCTGGCTGTGTCCAAGTGGGCTTCCTTTTTGGGTTCTAGAGACTCAGGACAGATGTGAAAGACGAGGATTGCTGCACAGGATTCCATGAAGTCTCTTCTAGAATTACGGGGCTTGCCTTCTGCTGAGGAATATTAGATTCAGATACCATACTCACCTTTTCTGGATTCTTATCTGAGTATCTTGAGCAAAAAAGAAAATCCTGGCCATGGTCCAAGCCATGGCATGTTTGCCTGGATAGTTTTGTTTGGATTTCGGAATTGTACAAAACATTAAAAGTAATTTTGGTGCCTCCCAACGTGACCAAAAAAGAGGGAAAGAAGTTAGAGAATTTCAAAGCGAATCTCTGTTATTGGCTTGTCTGCAAGGGTCATGGCTCTTTGTAGTCAATATCATTTCTATTCCTTCCCCTGCAACTCAACCTTCTCTAACACATGTGCGTATTGGATTCTTCTTTAATTTTCACCCCTTGCTCATTCTTCAAGTCTCAACTGGGATGTTGTTAAGTGGTGGAATTGTTATACACAACTGTACACAAAAATGTACAAACATACACATAGATGTGTTTACCTCAACCAATATTAAAGAAACATAAAATAATTTTTTAAAGTATTGCTATTCAAATCCAACCATCCAGAAAGCTGACACCATCAATTTTTAAAGGAGATTTTATTTATTTATTCATGAGAGACACACAGAGAGAGGCAGAGACATAGGCAGAGGGAGAAACAGGCTCCCTGTGGGGAGCTTGATGCAGGACTCTATCCCGGGACCTTGAGATCACAACCTGAGCCAAAGGCAGACTACTGAGCCACCCAGGTGTCCCTGACACCATCAATTTTGTGTGAAAACTACATATTGAAGACCAGTGGCCTGAATAAATAAAGCCTCTAATTTTAGAGACTATTCCAGTATTTCTCAAGCACTTTGCTCTTAAGACCCTTTAGACTTTTGAAAATTATTCAAGACTTTTAAGAGCCTCTGTGTATGTGAACTATAACTCTCTGTGTCTATCATATTAGAAGTTAAAACTGAAAATTTTTAACTTCTAATATGATAGACACACAGAGCTATAGTTCACATCCATCGAAAGATGAGTGGATAAAGAAGATGTGGTTTATGTATACAATGGAATATTACTCAGCTATTAGAAATGACAAATACCCACCATTTGCTTCAACATGGATGGAACTGGAGGGTATTATGCTGAGTGAAATAAGTCAATCGGAGAAGGACAAACATTATATGTTCTCATTCATTTGGGGAATATAAATAATAATGAAAGGGAATAGAAGGGAAGGGAGAAGAAATGTGTGGGAAATATCAGAAAGGGAGACAGAACGTAAAGGCTGCTAACTCTGGGAAACGAACTAGGGGTGGTGGAAGGGGAGAAGGGCGGGGGGTGGGAGTGAATGGGTGACGGGCACTGGGGGTTATTCTGTATGTTGGTAAATTGAACACCAATAAAAAATAAATTTAAAAAAAACTGAAAATTTTAAAAAGGTTTATTATCATTGAGGAGGAATAAGAAGTGATCTTTGCATGTGAAATACTTAAGAGATAGTACCAGGACTCCTTTCCGTGTTTTTTAAAATTAATGATAATGAGGCTGAAAATTATGAAGCAATGTTGATAACTTGTTTTTATTTAACACTTTCAATACACCAAAGTCTAAGAACTTTATACTTATTATATTTGGTCTTCACACCAAATCTTTTTTTTTCTTTTTTTTCTTTTCCACACCAAATCTAAAGTAGTGGATTTGTTTCCTAGGGCTGCTGTTAGCAAAAGTACAAACTAAGTGAATGAAAATAACAGAAGTGCATTGTCTCTCAACTCTAGAGGCTAGAAATCCCAAACCAAGGTGTTGGTAGGGCCATGCCTTCTCTGAAGGCTGTAGGGGACAATCTGTTTCCTACCTTTCTCTTAGCTTCTAGTGTTGTGAATAATACTTGACATTACTTGGTTTTTACATGCATCCCTTCAAACTCTGCTCCCATCATCAAATAGTGTTCTCCCTGTGAGTCTCTCCTCTTCTTAGAGGGATACCAGTCTTGTCGAATTCAGGGCCCATGATCCTGTTCCCAAATAGGGCCACATCTTCAAGGTTTTTTGTTTTGTTTTGTTTTTCACTTTGACTTGTCTTTTAAGGCTACTTTTGATCATACTTTGGGTCTGCTTGGATATTCCAAAATAATCTCCCCATCTCCCAATCCTTAAATTAATAACACCTACAAAGTCCCCTCTGCCAAGTAACATATTCACAGATTTTAGGAATCAGGATGTGGATGTCTTTGGGGTCATTATTCTGCCTACCACAACAACTAGCCAGGAGAGCAGAGAAGGGAATTATCAGTGCTGGTAGGATCTCGTTGGATAGAGGAGGATTCGAGTTAGGTCTTAAAGATGGGAAGCTTTTCATGATGTGGAAATGAGTCTAGACAGGCTGGGCAGCATAAGTGAAGGCACAATGGTTACTATGAGCCTGGCATCAGCACGCCAGGCAGTAAGGAGATTGATGTGCTTGAAGAAAAGAGGTGTAATCTGGAAAATGATGGGAAATAAGACTGTAGCAAGATTGGGATGAGGCCCCAAATTTTCAACCAGGACTTTGTCTACAAGTATCCTTTCACTATAATTTATGGATGGTCTTTATTGGAAATTAGGAGTGAATTAACTAGCCTTCTGAGATTCTAAAACAGAGCTTTTTTTTTTTCTAATTAATCTTTCTCACTTTGTTTTTCCTGAGGGACTTGCTTTTCTTTTGCCCTTAATTGACTGTTAACCTTGGTGGCAGACACTGCCAGTACCCCTCTCCCAACTCCTGGCCCTCCCATCCCTTTAACTTCCAACTGACAGCAGCTATTTTGCTCAATATCTTTCTCTGCCAGGTAGCCAGGAATTCTGTGGAATCTTAGGAGTAGGTATATAAATTCCATTTCCTTTGCACCCGTCAGATGGGATAACTCTGAAGAATGTGTCCTATACTTCTCCCAGAGTTCCTCGGCAGTTTAAGCTCCAGTTGCCTGTAGGGTCTCTTCATTGATATTGTACACTTTCTGGCTCTTTCCTTACCTGTTTCGCATCTCCACTCACCTACAGGTGTTTGTTGGGATCACTCCCAAACTACTTGCACTTCAGTCTTTGCCTTGTGGGGCATGAATCATGTGTCTGGGAGAACCCAAACTAAAACAGGCTTTCATCCATCCCTGATTCAACCTCTCTGAAAGTTACTAAAGCAAGGCTAAAGAGTATTAGAAAAAAATAAAAGGATAGGAGCAAAGAAGAAGGGGTACACATTCTGATAGAAGGGAATATATCGTAGATGACAGTCCTTATTAGTAATGCCCCAGAAAATATATCCCATGCTGGGAAAATAAATCACATGCCCATTTTCAGTGTTAGGGTGTGACATAGGAAATATGTTCTGTGGAAGCTCTGGGAAGAGATTCAATCAAGTACACTGGGCCTCTGAGGTAGACATGTTTGTAGTTCTTAACCAGCCCCAATAACCTTATAGTGTTAGTACTAGCAAGGAAGTTAGTTGGGCTCTAATGTACTCATTATTTAGATAGTTGCTCATTATTATGAAAGGATACAGTGCCAGAAACACCAATTTTCTGTGAAGCCAATTATCTGAGGAACTCCTGGAGGAAGATCCAACATGAGTGCTCCCACCTAAGGTACTGGGCAAACATCTATTTTTTTCCTGCAAGGGATTCTGTGTATTACCCTGGAAAATGCATAACTGTCAGTTTCCTTAACCCCATGGAAGTGTGCACTACATTGAAATTTATTCCTGACATATCTCTCCTTTTACTGGTTGAAGAACAAGCAAAGTATTACTGTTTGAACAGAAACTCAAAATTGTCTTTTAAATTTGTGATGTCAATTTCAAATGAATATTCAGTTCTGGAAAGGGATATCAACTTCATCCTATTTGATTATAGTTCTTAAGTCATCATTTGTTTTTAGGAAGACTTAACGAGTTAAATGGAATGTGAAAATAAATTAGAGAAAGGTTAGGAACTTTCGGCAAACTTCTATGACTTACACAGAAACTTCAAAAAGTAGAGGACGAGAAAGGTTTGAAAAAAGTGGAGAGGAGGGTGGGTAGTTTCTGAGAAGTGGGAGTGAATACTACTGATAGTTAGGTTGAGGCCTTGCAGAGGGCTTTCCTTACCACTGTGATGAGTATAAACTTTTTCCTGGAGTTAATAGTGATACACTGAATATTTTTGAGTGATGCAGTCAAAATGGTGAATAGAGGCCTTCCAAAGATTTTCTTTCTCTGCTGTGATTTCCTTGTCATTCAGAGACATCAAACAGGATAGAGTGGGTAGAGCCATATGAGATTAGGTTTGACCATTTTGTAGGTCAAAGAGGTCAGATATTCACCAGGTCAGATTTCATGGGATTTGACTTAATGTATTCTAAGTGAAGTAACTAGAACTGGCTTGAAACTTCTGGCTTTGGAGTAGAAACTCGAATATGTTCTTCCTGTCCATTGGCAGGTGTTGCATCCTGCCAGCTGGATGATGGGCAACACCCAGGGAGGAGCCCCCAGGACTTTGAATACTCTCCTTTCCTTGCCCCCTGTCTGGTGAAGTCAGCTTGCAGGCCACCATCAGGGGACCCCTGCTGATCTCACCCCTTTTCTAAAGCCAGCTTCTCAGGGAGTGGGAGTGTCAGCATGTGGTGCTATCTCCTTCAACTTCCCAGGCATAGGAAGAGCAGCTGGCATCTTCAAAAGACTGCTGTTATCCTGTTGATTCTCCCAGAGATGTCACCAGCCCTTTTTGGCAATCAAAGTTCCAGATGGCCTGTGGTGAGCCCTTGTGTTAAAGGGAAGAGACTGATCTGTCAAGATTTTAACTGAAGTGTGAGAACCGGAGGTAGGGGGTAAGGATTGAAGGCAGAAGGGAAAGAAGAAGGAGCAAGAATGAAGGAGAGAAAGAATTGAACTAGAAGCTTAGAAACAGAAAATTAGTTTGCTAGATATATGCCCCCCTGAAAATCTTATGAAAAATGAGGGCAGCAAAATCATCCAAATTTCAAACAAGAAACAATTTGTTAGATTTATTTATTGTCCTGTGCATTTCTATATGAAAAAAATTCTTAAACAAGTCTAAAATATATCATCTGTACTGAAAAAAGTAAAATTATATTTAATCAATGGTGTAGATGAAGATGTATGATGTAGAAAGTTCATAATATTTCTGGATTACAACTTTTGACTGTCTTTTGAGCTAAGCTGTAGAGCTGTGTGCCTTTTCTTTTTTTCTTCCCAGGCCTCAATTGTTTTCTTTCTGGCCAGTTATATAGGTCAGTTGTTGAAGGTGGATAGGGTTTGGGAAGACCCTAGGTGGGCAGAACTTTGGCTTCCCACCCCATCTCACTTGGACCATGACAGTGCTGGAATCCTTTTCTCTTTCTCTCTCTTCATTTAGTGAAGTTGGAGCTCTTTTGACAAGACCTTTCTCTGGGGGATCCTAGAGACCTAGGGGGACTCTAGGGAGACCCTATTCATAGTTCACCTAACATAGACCTCTAGACTTCTCCGTGTTTCTATGAACCTCTATTATATTGCTTACTTAAGATTCTAGGAACCATCATCTCTCCCTGCTTCAGTGGAGACTTGTCATCATTGATTGTAAAACCCAGAAAATAAGTGTGCCTGCTAATGAAAGGCATTTCCTCCTCCCAAAACATCTTGGTGAATATGGCCTGATTCTGTATTTGAATGTAATGGCCTGAAAATAAGATTTCAGACAAAAATAAATGAGATTGATGGAAATATATTGTCAGTGCACAGAATTCAAGGCATCTGGTAGATTTCTATTACCAATTTTTCCACTTGGGGAGAAAAATTAGTTTCTGCTGCTCTCCCTGAGCGCAGCAGAGGGAAGGTTGTGGTTTTGGTTGAGAAAGCACTCTTATTATCCACCCCTATTTTTAGAATTTTCAGACATCTAACTTATTGACTTGAGTTTATAATTTAGGCCTATAACCTTTAGAAAAAATGATCCTTCCCCCTTGAAACTTCTCATGCATGAATTTAGCCCAGAGGAGTATTTTTTTGAAAGTGTAGCAAAATCTGCCTTATCATCATAGTTATAGAGCTAGTCAAAGAGAAAGAGTGATATTTTATCTATAATTTGCTGGTCCACTCTCTAGATTCCCACTTTCTGAGGTCATATTTGAGGATACACATGGTATACACACAAAAGGGAAATGCCATGTTTCACATATTTACCATTGATTCATCCAATATGTATTACTTGATATTTATATTTTGTTTAGAGAACATATTTGGAGTATCTGACAGGCATTGGAGGCAGTTATGTGAGGTGATACAGAGACAGCCCTATAGAATAAGCTGGAGTAGCTATTATAGATATTTTAGGCCCATTTATGGAATGACTACACTTGTCCCTCAACTGCTCTGAGCTGCCTTATAAGGGGAAGCACCATCCTTCTTCAGCAACTTGTCTTCCCTATGGGATCTATATTTCTAGGAGATGCCCAAGAGATCATGCCTTCCTGTCCAGGGGTGGTCATAGCTGATGGCTAACCAAAATGGAGTACCAAAGCCTAAACCACTGCCTCATAATGAGACAGTTCCATGGCACTTTTCATCCTGCAGAGCTCCTTGTGGTCTCAGGCTGAGACTGGACTTCTGCCGAGATCACATTCTTATTCAGCACTTTCACCTGCCCTATCCTGCTCTTTTCACTCTCATGTGGTTGGTTTCCCCATGGGGGCACTAAATCACTCACATAAGGTTCCTCATCTTAGCTTCTGCTTCTGGGGAAACTTATGTAAGACAGTAGTATTTATTTTGTTAATTGATTTGGGCTTTGTTCTTATTACAAAAATAAGGCATATTCATTGTTGAAAATAGGAAAATCCATAGGATAGAAAGGAAAAAAAAAAAAGGACAAAACAGTATGTAAGTCTAGACTCCAAGGGTGACCACTGTTGGCCATGGCAAATATCCTTTCATTTGGAAATGTTTATGCAGGAGCTGTTATAATGATGGTCCTCAATGTGCAGTACCTCCCGGGTCCATGCCCTTGTTCTATCCCCTTCTATTGTCTCGATCATAGGATTTGCTTTTGTCAATAGGATCCTTGCAAATATGATGCAAGTAGAAGCTTGGCAAGAGCTTGCCTGTTGGGGTTTGTACAAACTCTATCTTCTTATTCTTGATGCCCTGGCATTTGGGGCTTTGATCCTAGAGACACTGTCTCTCCCAGGCTCTCAAATATCTGAAGATAATAAATGACTTCCCTTGTGAATGCACCTTTGTTGCACAACACAAACCAACCAACCCAGGGCCCCCAGCACCAACTCTTTTTCACTCTACATCACTCATCAAGCCAGTATTCCTCCTGCCCTTGCTTCTAGGGATCTTGGTAAACTTCTTCCCTCATGATAATCATTTCTGACTGAATGTCAAACCTGATGCCCAGCTAATCCCAGGCATATTTTTAGAATAGGGTTTATTTTCCTAGAACACTCTTGCTTTAAAGCCAGTCCCTGTGCATAAAGAGATTGAGGCGACACTACTGAATGATGAGTAAGACCCTGCGGTCAATTTGGAGCCTTTGGCACCGGTTGAGCTCTTAGCTGAAGGCAGTTGCATAGGCAAGCTCAGGTCTACTGCATGGGGCAGAGTCGTACATCAGGGCTCAGTCAACCCAAAGAATGGTGAGAAGTAATATCATTATTTTAAACAATTGTATTCTGGAGTGGTTTGTTATGCAGTAGAAGATTACAGAAACCATGTCGTATGGGCAGGACCTTGTGGCTCTGGGTCTGCCTTTTATCTCACCTGCATACACATCTCCTTCCCCATTCCTCCACCCTAGAGAAGGTAATTTTATGGATGAAATTCCCTGTTAATCATGGGGCCATGTTTACTAATGGGTCTCTTCACTGTAATTAAAAGGTGGGTCCCCGGTAGTTTACTTTCACTGGCTCTTCTCACTCCTTGCAGTGAGATCAATAAGCTATGTCAGATCTGACTCTACTCTGCATCCTGAAGTGAAATCCCTGCTTTTGGCCATGGTGGGGAGACAGAGGCCTCACGTGGGTTCCCAATTCACTTTTTCTTTTTTTTTCTTTTAGAGAGGGAGAGAGAGAATCCCAAGCAGACCACATGCCCAGGGACAGAGCTCTGTGCAGGCTTGAGCTCACAACTCTGAGATCATGACCTGAGATGAAATCAAGAGTCAGATACTTAAGTGACTGAGCCCCCTAGGTGTACCCCCACCCCCTGCCCCAGACCCTGCCAGTTCACTTTTAACTGATAATTCTTATGGACATCTCAGGCACTGATACAGCTAACAAACTGGTACTCTGTTTACAATTTGAATTTGTTCCTTGCATTTCTCTTGCTTGGAAAGGCTGAAAGAAATAGGGAAAGTTGTCAGGGCAAAAGCCAGGCATTCCCAAGTTTCCTGGCCAAGTTAATACTTAGCACTATCAGAATCCTATGCACATTTTCACCTTTTACACTTTGCTTTTACCAAAATAATGTCATAATATTTATAACCTCTTCTTTAACAAAAATCTACTATAAGTAGCTGTATCAATAAAAAATCTGCAGTATAATTTTCAAGGGCAAATCGTATTCCATTATATGGGTAAATGATATTTTGCTGACCTGGTAAGTTGTAAAAACTATTTTTTCTGCTATTATAAAAAAATACTGTGCTGTCTCTTCTTGAAGCTGAATGCTTCTGTGCATTCTTAATTGTTTTCTTAGGATTTAGTCATAGAAATGGGATTTGGGATCCAAAGCATTTGTGAATTTTTTTTAGGATTTATTTATTTGAGAGAAAGAGAGGAGGGAGAGAGAGAAAGAGAGGAGAGAGAGAGAGAGAGAGGGAGGGAGAGAGAGAGAGAAAGATCACACAAATGAGAGGGGGATTGGGAGAGGGGAGAAAGAATCTGAAGCAGATTCCCCACTGAGCTGGGAGCCCTATATGTGGTTATATCCCATGACCCTGAGATCACTACCTGAACTGAAACCAAGAGTCAGATGCTTAACTGAGCCACCCAGGGAGCCTCAGGTATGTGGATTTCTTAAGCATTAAAAAATTTAAATATTGCTAAATTCCATTTCTCCCCCAGACAGATTGTACCAGTTTGTCGTTTCAGCAGTATATGAATATGACCATTGTCTATGATCCTCACATCATTGATATTTTTATTCTTTACCAATTTTATAAGAAAGATGCTATCCTAATGTCTTCATTTCCATTTTTTAAAAAATCATAAGTAAAGCTAAATGACTTTCATATTGGTCATTTTGCTTCTTGCTCTGCAGCTT
Source organism: Canis lupus baileyi (assembly GCF_048164855.1). Lineage (NCBI taxonomy): Eukaryota > Metazoa > Chordata > Mammalia > Carnivora > Canidae > Canis > Canis lupus. The sequence goes on along the minus strand of NC_132859.1, from coordinate 35,542,086 downwards.
GACTCTTCATAATATATTTATAAAATTTTTAAGTTCCTATATATCACCATGTATCCAGAAAACAACCGTTTGGCCCTCACTTTCGTGAATCATGGGGAAATTTATGGACAGCTTTCACCTGACTTCACTGAAAGGCAAAAACAAATGTTTAAGTGAATTTGTTGAATACATACTTGGCTTGATGGAGGGACTCCAATGCAAATCCAAAATCCTCTGCAGTTTAGGAGGGAAAAGCAATGCTTAATGTTATTCTTTTAAATTCAGTTTTGGTGCAAGCATGATTAGAGTTTATTTTATTTTATTATTTTTAAAGATTTTATTTATTTATTCATGAGAGACACACAGAAAGAGACAGAGACACAGGCAGAGGGAAAAGAAGCAGGCTCCATGCAAGGAGCCCGATGTAGGACTTGATCTCGGAAATCCAGGACCACGCCCTGAGCCAAAGGCAGATGCTCAACCGCTGAGCCACCCAGGCGTCCCCATGATTAGGGTTAAAAAAGGATTTTCTAACTGGTTGGAAGAGTATCAGACCTGGAAAAATACTGAAAAAAGTGTTGATGTAGTTACAGAATTGCCATGAGACCCTTTGGAAAACTTGTAACATCCTTTTCATAACTTCCCGCACCTGGTGTCGCTTGATTCAGCCTTTTGGATCTATGCCTTTGGTTCAAGTGTGGAGAGATCCCTCCATCAGGATTTGTAGTGTGAAAGGTATATCCTGAAACTCATTTTTACCCCAAGGAAGTTGACCACAGCAAGGGTTGACAAGAAGCCATCTTGAGCACAATTTCGAAATTGTTTTCATCTTTCTTTACCCCTTGTCATCTCTTCCTCCTTAGTGTTGGTTAATAACCCCTTTAAGAGCTTCCTGGATACCACCTGAAACTGGCTTCTTTGTGTGGAGCGCAGGGAGTGATGGAAGAAAGAGGCAGGCCATACCAGGTGGACAGGTGGCAGGTTTAATAAGCAAAGGGAACTTACGCATGAGGGCTGTCTTGGGCAGCAGCAAGACAGGGGACCTCTGCACCTGCCAGCCAAACCGTTACAGTTTACACAGAGGCCTTAACTGGGTTAAGTCATATACACCATGAAGGTGTTTTCAACACCACATCGCCATCTCAAGGCCTATGGGCCTTGTCATTGGAGCAGCCTTTGAGAGTAGGAAAGGCAAGCAGATCCCACATTTCAAGGACAGAGGAGGGGGTGAGGAGCTGTCAATGGCCTGGGTCCAGTTCATGGGTCAATGAGTAGTCATATCTTTTCTATGACCTCCCCAACACTTAGCCTCCTAGACAGCTCTATTTTCAGCCTTGCATCTGCAGACTGAACCAGAGATCTCTGAAGACCAGCAGTCATGTTCTATTTTGTGTGATCAAAGGCCAATTGTACATCTGAACTTGGTTTTCATGGGCCATTTTCTTCTTATTTGATGAATTACTTTTCTGATGGTATCATCAAGGGATCTTTTGGGGATGCAGTGCTTGATGTTTTTGACATGTATTTCAGACTCTGAACACCTCCAAGACCTCTGATTTGAAATTGATGATTCCTTATGGTTCTCATATCCATGTATTTATCTAAACTTTTCTGCTTTTAGCTTACATGAAATTTCTGGTAATGAATCTTTCAGTATAATTTAGTATTTCATGTATTTATCCTCTAAGAATTTCTTTTGTTTCTTTGTTATTTTTTTCCACGAAAGGGAAGTTATCTCTTATTTTAGTGTTTTCTTTTTTTTGAAAAGCAAACCATTCTTTGCCAAATAAATGTGGGCTCTGGGGAATCTTCAGGCAACTTTCTTAAAAACTTTTGTCAGCCAAGTAGAAAGTCTCTCTTGGGGCCCAACTTTGTAGTTCTCTTCTCCATATTTAGGAGGAGACTCTCAAAAGCAAACTTGGTAATTTATTTAACAGCTCCGTTTGAGCAAAGAATATCTCTTTTGGTGATTGTCTTCCTAGATGATGAAGCTAAAACACAATATTTGAAGACCTTTTAAGTCTGCCAAGCAGCCACCCATCCTTTTATTTCAAAAGAACTACCCTCTGCTCTCTGAAAGTAGTTCAGAGTAGTGCCTGAAAAAAACTGGCTTTACTAGTGACAAGGGAAAAAAAGCATCAGGGACGAGTTAATCAATGGTGACAAAATTCATGTTTTTGTTCTTTAATGCAATAAACTACTAGGGATGTACTGTTAATCTCTGTCATGTCCATCCTCTTGGCACTGACCCTTAGCAATGTTGAAGCAAGAAGCATTGAAAATAGAGGAGAGAAATAAAAGATATTGCCTCTCCCTTCTGGTTTTGGAGTAAGAGCACTGTCCTCTTCTGCAGGCTTTGTATCACCATTGCATTCTCTCCCTGATTCCATGTTCTCAAATGTGCCTTCTTGAATGGTACCCTAGGATGGATCATAAAAGGTCTTAAAAATAAACAAATTGTCCCTAGTGTCATCAAGCAAAGAGCTCATAACAAAAGCAGCCATCACCACTACTACCATTTTTGAGCCATTACTATGTGTTCTGTCTTGTGTTTAATTAAACCTGTTACATCTATTGGTTCATATAATAAACTCACCCACAAAGCTAGAAGATTGAGGAATTTTATTAATCCCATTTTATAGATGAGGGAACCGAGGCTTAGTAAAATTGCCAAAATCTACAAGTAATAAGGAGTGGAGGCAGAGTTTAAATTCAGATCAGACTGACTTCAAACTGTCTACCCCCTTCATCGTTCTGCTGATCTGATCACTATGCTAAGAGCCTAGGATCATAGAAATTGAAAAAGAGGATGCCTGGGTGGTTCAGTGGTTTGGCGCCTGCCATTGGCCCAGGGCGTGATCCTGGAGTCCCGGGATCGAGTCCCACGTCGGGTTCCCAGTGTGGAGCCTGCTTCTCCCTCTGCCTGTGTCTCTGCACCTCTTTCTCTCTCTGTTTATATCATGAATAAATAAATAAAAATCTTAAAAAAAAGAAATTGAAAAAAACTTCTCTACTCATCTCATTTTACAATGGGAACATGAAGTCAAGATATGGGAAGACATCTGGTTTTGTGAAAGCAAAGATATTGACATGCATCTTTCTTGAATGAAAAATAAATAAATTTTTAAAATAAATGTTTAAGCATGTAAATTTGAGAAATTATAACTTAAATTTTGAATATGTATTTATTTCCCTTTTTTGAAAATCTTAATTCTACAATTTATTTTTCAGCATTAGAAGTCCAGTTTTCTCCAAAATATATCTCATTTATCTTTCTGTAAAATATCACTGGGCACTGTCATGCTGGACATGAGTATAATATTTGGAAGACATGTTAGTTTTTTTATTGCTGTGTAACAAATCCCCACAAATTTAGCAACTTAAAACAATATGGATTTATTATCTCACAGTTTCTATGGGTAAGGAGACCAGACAAAGATTGTGGCACTCTGTTCAGGGTGCCACAAGGCTGCAGTCTTGGTGAGGGCCATTTCTTTCTGGAATTCTGGATTCCCTTCCAAGCTCACATAGTTTTGGGCAGAATTCAGCTCTGTGATTGTAGGATTGAGGTCCCTGGTTTCTTGCAGGTTGTCCTCCAGAGACCAGAGGGTATAGCCACAGTCCTGGCTGTGTGGCTCTCACAGATATTATCTTATTTGGTTTGGGCTTCTTTGACAAAGTACTATAGCCTGTGTGGCTTATAAACAACAGAAATTACTCAAGTTCTCAAGCCTGGAAGTCTAAAATCAGGATGCCAGCCTAGTTGGATAAAGACCCTCTTCCAGTGTTGCAGATTGCTACCTTCTCCTTATGTCCCCACATGATGTAAAGAGAGCAAGGCTCTCTAATATCTTCTCATAAGGGTGCTAATCCCATTCATGAAGGCTCATTCATGATCATTAGATCATGATCACCCTCATACTCTAATTATTTCCCAAAGACTCTACCTCAAAATATGATTACAATAAGGATGAGATTTCAACCTATGAATTTTGGAGATAGGGGCAACAAATAGTTCATGACAGAGACCCTTTCACAACGCGGCACTTTACTTCTTCAAAGCCCACAGAAGAATCTCTCTGTCCAGTCTGTCATACGAAATGTGACATAATCATGAGATTGACTGTCTCATCACCTTTGCCATATTCTCTTGGCCAGAAGCAAGTCACAGGCTCTACTTGCACTCCAAGAGGTTGATATAAGGGTATAACTCATTGATGGTCTTCTTAGAATTTTGCTTTCCACGCAAGAGAAAGTTCAGAGGTGAGCAGAAGTTCCAAGGTGGTGTAGAACTAAAAGTGACAGAATGTCCACACCATGTGAACTCAGGACTAATCTGGCCTCATGGGTCTCAGCCTGAGGAACTATTAACAAATAGCTCTGCCCCCTGAAATATGTAATATAATTAGTTTAGGGTAAGGCCTGGGCATCACCTTTTCAAAATTTTGCCACGTGATTCAAATGTGTTTAGTGCTGAGAAATGCTGATTTAGCCCAACTACTTTATTTTACAGATGAGGAACTTGAAGCCCAGGAAAGCTGTGCCTTCTGAAGTATATATGACCCATTAGTGGTAAAGGCAGGATTAGACTCAGGTTTCCTAGTTATGTCATGTCTTCCTAACCCCGGACAAGATATAACATCTTGTGGAAATTGTCTGATTTGTTGTGTGGGCCTTGAAAGGCAAAAAGGTTTTGAATTATAGTAGATTTGACCAAAGCCACCATAAATTCTCTCTTGTTATGCCACCAACTTCTTAGTACCAATATGGATTTCAGAGAAGGAGCTTTCTGTCACCAGCTTCAAGAGAGAAAACATAAAATTCACTTATTTTTGAAAAGTTGGTATAAAACAATTCCTGGTGTTTGGTGAAATGTATCTTCCATTGTGGCTGAAATCATAAATTATTTGATCCTTATGTAGGATGTTCATTTTCTGACAGGGATGAAATGGGTACCCAGACTGTGTTATTTAGAAAGGCGGCTGTGGGGGTGTCTGGGTTGGCTCAATTGGTTAAGTGTCTGACTCTTTTTTTTTAATTTTTTATATTTATTTATTTATTTATTTATTTATTTATTTATTTATTTTTTATTTATTTTTTTTTTAAGTGTCTGACTCTTGATTTCAGCTGGGGTTGTGATCTTGGGGTTGTGGGATGGAGCCCCGTGTCAGGCTCATCACAGAATCTGCCTGAGATTCTCTACCTCTCCCTTTTTATCTGACCCTCCCTCTACTTTCTTTTTCTCAAATAAACAAATAAACAAATAAATAAATACAATCTTAAAAAAAAAAACAAAATCTGTGTTCTTTTGGCAATATGTTATAGATCTGAAAGAGAAACCCATAACACTTGATGGACTTAGGTCCTGGTTTAGTGGTCAGTGGGTCAGGCCTTTTTCTGGATTTGGTCATGCCTATTTTTAAATGAATTCTTCACTCTGCCTTGCCATTCACCATCTCTTCTATTAACAACTCTTGTCTTTCAGCTGTAATATTCTCTGAGCTTGGGGAATAAAATCTCAGTCAGTAGAGAAAGGAAAGGGACAGACCCCTGCAGAATGAGGAACCTGTTATAATCTTCTGCTCCTTATTTGGCTTTGACAGCACATATCTCCATTTTAAGAAACATTAGAGCCACCAAAGCCCTGGACATGAGCTCCTTCTGGCTCTCAGGCTCATCAAGAGTTATCTGTTCCCTTATTTAACCAGGAAAGTCTTACTGCGTTGTATCAGACAAAGATAATGGGAACCAGAGGGAGTCTGGCACTAGCTTCAAACTATTCCAGGTCAGTGAGAGGGAAGGATATAGCCTGATCTTTTTGCCATTTCCTCACTGGACTAGCCTAGTACTGAAGGTCAGGACCTAGACCAAATGATCCCCTAAGGCTTTCCAGATGGCTATGACAAGGTTGGATATGCATCCAAAATTTCCCATTGAGAAGCCCAAGGATGTGATCATGCATTCAAGATGAACATAACCATACTGAGTTTAATCTAGAGTAAGGAAAAGTATGTTAACTTGTTTTGATTGAAAACTCCTCTAGCTAAGCTGAAACATATCTGCAATTTCTGTAGAGACCTAAATATAAAATTAAAATAGCATGTAATCATGATAATCACCGTGGAAAGACAGCATGAGTTCCCAGAAGCCTAAGGGCAATAGCAATTAATGCTCCTGCAATTTATGCAGGATTTTTTAAAGTGGCAATTTGCTTTCCTCTTCCTTAAGATAAATTGTTACCAGTGACAGAGAAATGCAGCCCTTACTCTAAAGAGACACGTGGCTGCAGCTGTCTGAAGCCAGTTCATAAAACCAGCTCTCTGGACTGATAAGGCACTAGTCATTGGAGGCTACTTCTCAGAAGACTGGGAAATGTACAAATGCCACAGTCTTTCTTCCTATCTATCTTGTAACTAGCATTGCCCTGGATATCTCATTTTATCATGAATCATAAGAACACAAATGACTTGGGTGGCATCACTTACCATTTTCCCGCCTTTAGACTGTTATACAGAAATTCTTCAAGGTAGAAGAAAACTAGTCTCATTTGATGACCATATAACAAGGAATTCCATAACCTTTTGATATTACTGATTGGTCAACAATAATATTAACAATAACAACTACATCTTACACAAGAGTAAAATATTTAGCAAACAAGAAATACTTGATAAATTTTGGCAGTTGTGGTTTGGTGATTGCTGATGGTGATGACAGTGATAGTAACCATCATATAACGATGACTTCTTCTTCTGTATTTCAGATTCTTTATTTTACCTATTTTTTCTCATTTCACCTTTATAACAAGCTTACCAGATAAGTATCATTGTCCTAATTTTATAAGGAATGAAGGTAAGGCTAGGGAAGTACAAGTAACATGCCCAAAGTCATTCAGTTAATGAGTGGAAGTGGCCAGATTTGGATCCATGTTTGTAGACTTTTTTGTCCATTATCTATTACTTTCATTTACTTTTCAGAAGCAATTTCAATTAGTAGTCTCTTCCATCATTCTGTTCAGTTCTTGATTACCCTAGGGTCCATTATCAAAGGCTAATTTTTTTCAGCATTTTCATCTGAACTTACTCCAAATTCTGTTACCCTTTCTCATGTCCCTGTGAAGGCACCAGTCACTGTTATAAAACGATCTTTGAGGGATCCCTGGGTGGCGCAGCAGTTTAGCACCTGCCTTTGGCCCAGGGCGCGATCCTGGAGACCTGGGATCGAATCCCACGTCGGGCTCCCGGTGCATGGAGCCTGCTTCTCCCTCTGCCTATGTCTCTGCCTCTCTCTCTCTCTCTCTCTCTGTGACTATCATTAAAAAAAAAATTAAAAAAAATTAAAACGATCTTTGAGGTTCTGTGACTTTGAACCCCAAGGTTAGGTTTCTGTCTCTTGGCTAACAGGTGCCTCAAATGGGAGTATGAGCCTTTGGCTCTCATGACCTTTGGTCCTGTCAAGAATCCCTTCTCATGCAACCTGTGATACTCTGACTTTCATTTATACTGCTGGGCAGTTCCAAAGTAGAGCAACAGGCAAGAGAAAGATAGGTAGGATGGTTTTAGATTTCTTCTAACCTAATGTCATAAGTCTGTGATCACCCTCTATCTTGGATGCAAAGAAGGATCCTTACTGATGTCACAGTGGTTAGCATTCTAGAAGGACTGTGCATTCATGGCTGTCCCATATCTATGTTTTCATGGAAGTATGGATGGACTCTTTCCCAGGTGGCTTGAATCTCCTTTCTTCTCTGGGCTGTAGAGTAACTAATGTAACTCCAATCCTACACTTTTTCATCCTTCGTTTGTTTTTCTCATGGGTGACATTGACTTTCTCTTTCTCCTTTTTCTCTCATGTTTCTAACTTTTTAATGATGTTTCTAACTCCATTCATTTTTTTACTAATTACCTAAACAAATATTAATCAAGAGGTCTTATTTGCCACATATAAAGTTATCTGCGGAAGGAATCAATATAAATGCCATGGTCCCAGACCTCAGGAGTTTACTTCTAATGACGGAAGGTAGTGTGACAAAGGCTATAGAAACACAGAGAAAAGATGCTCTAAGGCAAAGAGCCATGAATCTGGGAAGGCTATAGGAAGAGACAATGCTGGAGCTGATGCTCTGAGCAATGAGACCTAAGATTTATGATTTTCGTTGATCCAAAGAGATCCACTCTTCATCTGCCCTTTTATTTTCACAAAATTTGGAAGGAAGATTCAATCCAAGTCCAATGACAGCTTAGAGGCTGTCCTGGAAGGGACCACATTATGTCTAAGTAGGCATGAATGCTCTTATAGGACAAGGGGAAGAGTTAACTGACTTGAAAGCATACTATGTAAGGAGCCACAATGTGACAAGCCCAAGTTTGTGATGTCATCATGAATTGGGAACTTAGATACACCAGAACTAACCAAAGTTTGATTTCCCATACAGAAAACACTCTTTCCCCTGTATATTAGGTGGTGTAAGGAAAATAGCTTTGGATTGGGAACCAAGAGAGTTGAGTCCTAGTCCTTGGACAAACCATACGATTTGTTTGGCCTGACATTTCTTGGCTAAACAGGTGAGAAAACCCCTGAAACTCCTAATAGTTGTTATATGCTATGAATTTATAATTTAATTCATCAATGATATGAAATGAAAAGCAGACAAATCATGGCATGGAAAGGTTTGTGAAGTGAGGAATATTGAGCTACACTATTTACTTTGAACTCCAAATTATCATTGAATATATAAAGATACAAATAAAGAATCTTGGAACCCCAAGAAGCAATATAGACAGTGACAAGAGAACCTTGGTAACTGGTAACTATATTACCAATGTATAAAACTACCCCACTAAAGCCAATGAGGGGAAAATGTGCCAACCTAAGTATCTTTGGAAATGAGTTGAGTTTGTAAGACTAAAGAAAGAAAAAAACTACCCTATTTTTTCATGGAGATTCAGGCTAACAATAATGATATTGTCATACAATTACAATACATACAATATTAGAATAGAAGAATTAATTAAATGGATAGCAGATAGCAGGGGCTAGTTCTTTCATTATTGGAATGAGAGGTTCCAGATAAGCAAGAAGAGGAGGCTAGAATGATCCATATAACAATGGATTAGAGTTGGGAGCATCAGTATGAACTTATGTTTAGCTTCATATAGATACAGATTTTCACATACATAGATATTTATAGATATGTGTATATACATGAATTAGTATAAACACATTTTTTTTGTTCAGTCAGTTTAAAGGACTCATAGAACAAAATTAACACTCCAATAGAATTAACACTCCAATAACAATAAACACACAAGAACCCAGACCTTGGTTTCTAACACTGTTCTCCAAAACAATGAACTAGGGCTATTTGGAGAAATGACTGATTCTATGGGCTTGGAGAGGAGATATACAAGATGAGCTTGGATCATCTTGCAGCATTAGAAAGTAGGAAAGGACTCAAAAAAAAAAAAAAAAAAAGGAAGAAGATACACATATACAGTAACGGGGACATGCCAAAGGGAAAGAAAAGCCAACTAAAAGAGCTCCCAATGGCCAAAATGGGACAACTTGCAGGGAAAAAAATAGAGTGATATTAGACTTTAACTGAGAGTACAAAATAAGTATATATGATTCCAAATGACATAAATTAATTATTGAATAGATTAATAAATAGGTAAGAATTGACAATTCTCCCTCACACGGAATTTCAAATATTTTATGTAGAGCTCCACCTCAAGGAACTAGAGCATAAATCCTTACTCCTTAAATGTAGGCTGCCTAAAGGGACTTTTTTCCAAAATGTACAGCATGCAAAGGGGCGGAAAGAGTAATTTAATTGTGAAGACACCTGACAAACACTACCTTAGCCAGATGGTCAAGGCCAATTCAACATCAATGGTTAAAAATCACATTGCTAGTTTGTATGCTTGATGGGGTTTGATGAAATTAGCATTTTGTCTGTCTGATCTTCTTTTCAGTGGCCCATGAAAATACTTACTATGGGGCAGCCCTGGCGGCCCAGCGCTTTAGTGCTGCCTTCAGCCCAGCCCAGGGTGTGATCCTGGGGACCCAGAATCAAGTGCTGCATCAAGCTCCCTGCATGGAGCCTGCATGGAGCTTCTTCCTTTGCCTGTGTCTCTGCCTCTCTCTGTCTCTCTGTCTCTCATGAATAAATAAATAAAATCTTTAAAAAATACTATGATAAAAATATCAGACAAATTCTAATAATGGAGTTTCCTACAAAATATTGGACCAGAATTCCTTAAGAGTCTCAAGATCATCTAAACAAAGTCTGAGAAATGACCACCACCAACAGGACCCTAAAGGGATATAATATAAATGTAATGTGGAGCTTTGAACAGAAAAAGACTGTGAGGTAAAAACCAAGGAAATGTAACTAAACTATGAGCTTTAGTGAATTATAGTATGTCACTGTTGGTTCATCATTTGAAAAAAGTGTCATATTCATATAAGATGTTAATAATAGGAGAAAGTAATGTGAGGGAAATTGGAACTCTACTATATTCTTAATTTTTCTGTAATCTAAACCAGTTCTAAGAAATATTCTATTAAAAAGAAAAATATGTATAAGAAAAAATACAAGAATATCTCTCATCTCCCTACTCATGGTATAACAGAGCTCCACTGTTCCCTGGCACCTGACATGTTTCAGGGTATAGGAAAAGAAATGTCCACCACTCTAGTTGGAGGGGTACCATGGGGTGGGCAGGTTATTTTCAACCAGTTATATAAGTGAGCGCAGTGATGGTAGGTGAGAGAGACAAAATGCTCAAATGTGAAAACAGATAGACTTCAGTGTTGGACCAAGATGTTTCTGGGCTGCCAAGAGTACCTGGGACAGAGGGTACCAAGCTGCAATTACCCTTGTAGGCAGATGGCTTTTTTGTTATGAAAATAACCACATTCATTCTTCAGTCTCATTGCAAGAGAATGAGGTTGGGTAAAGGATGTATTGCTCTAAATCTTTTCAAATCTCTATTAATTGAATTTCTGATTAGCACACATATTATTCATAATGAGGATCTAGGGAGCAGCTGCAAACACAGCTCGGTTTAATATTCTGTTCCCATGATATTTCCATGTAGGTGGGGCAGTTGGACAGTCATGGAAACAAGCACTGGCGTATGTGCCCTCATCCTGATTGCAATTTGTATCAAGTAATGAGATTAATGACCATTTAGCAGAAGGTTTAACATAAATCACAGCGTGTATACTTTCTCAGTTTGCTTCTCATGTATATCTTCATTTGCAGAGTAAACAAATATATTTTCTTCCGGTAATACTTAGAATCATAAGATAGCAGATTCTATGAGAAAATTGAGGCCTAGAGAAGTGATATGACTTTATTAATATCATACAATAGCATGTGAGTTAGTACTTTGCTGTTTAAAGTGTGATGTGAATCATCTGCAGAACAGGAGCATCAACATCACCTGCCTGTTAAAAATGCAGGGTTTTAGGCCCAATCTCAGACCTACAGCATCAGAAATTTGCATTTTAACAAGCTTCTGTGGTGATTCACATGCAAATAAAGTATAAGACTGCTAGTTTAGAATCTACAATTGTTTCCACTAGATCTTTACATAGTATATGACACTTTGGGCTGCAAGTAATAGCATAAAATATAAATAACATATATAAACAGGGTTATCATAGTTTCCTATAGTGCAAAATCAGAAAAAGGTGATCCCATAATTGATTTCACCAATGACTAAAATTCTTTGTCATCCATCCATTCCATTATTTTTTGTGTTGGATTTGTTGCCTCATTGATATAAAATGGCTGCCATAGCTCATACAGCTGAATCCCAAACACTGGAGTGGGAGAGAGGATGGAAGAAGGAGCCAGAAAACTTTTCCTTACACATTGATCTTACTGTCTGGTGGAAAATCTTTTCCAGATGCCATGGTGTACTTTTCCTTGGGTCTTCTTGGCCAAGTTTTGGTCACATGATCATGCTCTAGCTGGAAGAGAAGCTCAGACAATCTCACCAGGTTTGACAGTGGAAGTTGGTCTCTGCCAATAAAGAAGACAGGTAGGAAATGTGACCAACAGAGTCTGCCCCAACCATGCTGCCTTAAGTTAATGCTGAATATAGACAATCATGGAGTATTCAAGATCTATTTCATTATTACATTCTTTTGGATTAAGGCTTCTCCATGATTAGATACTTAGATCAGAGGATTAGATAGAAGCCTCCTGGACTGCTACTATGTCAAACACTCTACTTTTGTAACCAAATGTAATTCACAACCCCCATTTCTTTATCTTCCCCTAGCTCTACTGGAAGGCTAAAATATCACTTTGATTTGCTATAGTTATGTGACAAACCTCTGCTTAATAAGATGTATGCCGAATTTACTGAGAACAATTTTTTCTTTCATCACAAGGAGAAGGCTTTTGATACTTCCCCCGAACTTCTGACCTAGAATGTGAATGTGATGACTGAAGCAGCAGCATCCATCTTGCAACCTTGTGGATGAAAGCCACACCTAAAGTTAGTGGACTTGGAAAGAGAAGAAAATTGAAACCTTGATGAAATCATAAAACCACTATTGTGACTGTGCTGGCAATTTTGGAGCTGCTTATTACATGGTAAAAAAAATCTTAATTACTTAAGTCAGTATTGATTGGATTTATGATTACATGCTACAGAAAGCAATCCAAACTGGTACAAGTATGTGTCAATGTTCTCTCTTTTTTAAAGATTTTATTTATCTATTCATGAGAGACACAGAAAGAGAGGCAGAGACATAAGCAGAGGGAGGAGAAGCAGGCTCCATGCAGGAAGCCCGATGTGGGACTTGATCCTGGGACTCCAGGATCATGACCTGAGCCAAAGGCAGATGCTCAACTGCTGAGCCACCCAGGCATCTCAATATTCTCTTAAGGATAACTAATTTTCCTAGAATACTTTGTGGGGGATTATTGTGTCAGAACAATTTTTATGTAATAGGCATCCTCAAAGAAATTATTATAATCGCTTTTATTTTTCCATCTGCAATATTGATGGACACAAGAGACACACAAAAGTGTGAAGCAGGGCACTTTTCCAAGAGGGTTTTGATGTTGCTGTAACAGTTTCACAATTTTGTTTCTCTTCCTGGAGCTTTTTGTATCTGACATTCTCATCTTGTTGACTAAACACTTACTCCAAGCTGAAGCAATGAATTCCTCCACCTTCAAATGGACTATTAAATGATGCTGCCCAAGACTATGGGGTCTTGTTTACATATTTTTCTCCTTTGCATGATTTAGGATGTATCTTTTTCCTTGGAATGTGTAAGATTCCCTTCTCCTTTATTCTTTCTGGGCTCTATTTTAAGGAGGAGAGGTCTTTGTCAAAGACCATGGCTATTGTCCTGTCTTTCGATATTCCCTTCATTTTCTCTCCTACCATTCTCTGCAGTCCTATGAAGAGCAAGACCAAGTATTATTTACTTGCAAATCTGAGTAAGGCTCTCTAAAGAAAGTAGAAGTTCAGGTTCCTGGTGGGATAGAGTCTCTTTGTTCTGACTGGCAGTGGAGAGAGAATCCTGGTAAGAACTGATTTATTGTGCATAACAGAGTAAGGAAAATTTGGAACTCTAAGGGAATATGGGAAGAACATATGTGAACAGCTAAGTCAAGAAGAAGAGAGTGACCAATAAATGACGAGATACTCTAAGACATTATCCCTCTGTAGCAAACTGTATTTTCCAAAAATAACCACAAAATCATTTCTTGTCCCACATGTTTTTTTAGAATTTTGCCACTCTCCTGTTAAGTGGGGGTTGTCTGTGTCTTCCCCTTAAAACTGGTGGGATATTGTGACTTCTCTGGCAAAATAATATAAGAGTTCTGGTGGGTAACTTTAAGGTCAGGTTAGAAATGTGATATAGCTTCTGTCTATTTCTGTGTTTTGGGACAACTTACATTGGAGCCTGGAACTGCTATTTAGGAAGTCTAGCTGCCATTAAGCACAAATGCTTTAAGGCCATGTGGTTAGACCACAAAGAAAGTGACCATCATGAGGAGCTCCAGATGTTCCAGTCCAGGCACAAGACATATGAGTGAAGCCTACAGATGGCTCCCACCTCAGCTTCTGAATCCACCCACACAAAGGGCCAAATGAGAACCACCCAACTGAGTCTATCTCCAGTTAACACTGTAACCATAAGAGGCAATAATATAATAATAATAATAATAATAATAATAATAATAATAATAATAAAATATGTGATTACTATTTTACATCACTAAATTTTGGGGTAGTTTATTTCAGGCAGGCCTGGAACATATTTCTTGTGATTCTTGAATTATAGTAAAGTCTCATATACTCAGAAAATGCTTGCTATAAGTGAACAGGTATATAAGGTATATAAGAGGAAGGACAGGATACATTGCCTTCATGTTGATGTTTGTCATTAGGATAAACCAGAGATAGCATACTCACATAGAGGAACAGGAGAGATCAAGCCAATAATAAACTTGGTGCAGAAATCATGTGCAATGTGTATCTTTTGCAGGTCCTGGGACTGGGGATTCATCCAAAGGGCTGAGTCTACCCATTTAACTTCTAGGTTATGTCTGATGGCCACTTAGACAAATTTCATGTGAGGTGTGCATAAAATCTACTTCATGATTTTCAGTGCTTCTGCATCATTGAAAGCTCTAAACAGCTTCCCTAGATACTCTTTTTGTCTCCCCCAGTATTAAATCAAAGCAAGATTGTTTGAATGTCTGGGTTTGGGGTGGCCTCTTGAAATATATTGATCTGAGGTAGACTAATCAGCCAGTTGAATTTTAATATCCAGGATGAGGCTTAAATAAAGGGCCTCATGTGATAAGCCGATGCCTTCTCTATATAGCTATGGTTTATTTACTACTTACTATGCTCTAGGCACTATACTAAGATCTTTAGGTGTATTATATTATTTAATCCTCAGTACAACTATAATAAAATATCTTTTAGACATAACCTATAATTGGTAACATGATAATTTATGTAAAATACATGTCAAATATAACATTATATATGTATACACAATATCTATATCTTGAAATAAATACTTGCATTGAAACCTGCAAGGTTAACATATATTTTTAAATTTTAATATTTTTTTCTGACTTAGATTACTAAATAAAATGTGTCCTGTGAAAAGTTTAAATCAAAATCACACTTAAGGGCAGCCCCAGTGGTGCAGTGGTTTAGCGCCGCCTGCAGCCCAGGGCGTGATCCTGGAGACCCTGCATCGAGTCCCACGTTGGGCTCCCTGCATGGAGTCCGCTTCTCCATCTGCCTGTGTCTATGCCTCTCTCTCTCTCTCTCTCTGTGTGTGTCTCTATGAATAAATAAATAAAATAAAAAAAATAAAATCACACTTAAAATAAACAGAGATATATGTTAAAAGTGCCTAGGTGTTGAAAAACAAATGATAACAGTCACAATGCATTCTAAACAAAAGTGTTCCTCCTGGAGGAAGATCTCTGTCTCATAAAAGGCATTAGTTGAGATTATAATGAGAAGGGACAACAGGTATTTGAAGACCTATTTATTTATTTATTTTTAAATTTAAAAAATGTATTTTTAATTTTATTTTGTAAATATTTTATTGATTGATTGATTGATTTAGAGCATGTGTGTGAGAGTGAGCAGGGGGAGGAGCAGAGGGAAAGGAGAAGAATCTCCAGCCAACTCCTGCTCCGATGGCAGAGTACAGAGCCTGACTCAGAGCTTGATACCAAGACCCTGAGACTATGACCTGTGGTGAAATCAAGAATAGGAAGCTCAACTGACTGAGCCATGCAGGCACCATGAAGACCTGCCTCTTTAAATAAGTCTTTAGAGATATAATCTGCTAGTCAGGTTAAGACAAAATAGTGAGGAGGAAACCAGCCATTTCAAATGAGTAGACTTGAACTTTTGCCTGTCTGCAATTACTAAGTGTGTATCTTTGGTTAAACTACTTAACCAATCTTAGCCTCATTTAGCCCACTTACCTTACTGAAGGTAGATGTTTTTGCAGGTGTTTAGTTGGGAGCTAGTTGATCTTAGCTTGACAAGACCTGGGTCATTTTCATGACTATAACTCATTTTCTGGCTTTCTAACTCAAAATCTTCAGCAAGTTTCTTTTTCAGAAAGAAAAAAGGGCATTTTTTTTAAAAAAAGATTTTATTTATTGGTTTGAGAGAGAAAGAGAGAGTGAGCAAGTGCACAAGCTGGGGGAGGGTCAGAGGGAGAGGAAGAAGGAGACCTCTTGTGCTGAGCAGGGAGCCCAACTTGGGGCTCGATCCAAGGACTCTGGTTTCATGACCTTAGCAGAAGGCAGACGCTTAACTGACTGAGCCACCCAGGTGCCCCAGGGCATCTTTTTCTCTTATAATTGCTTTTTCAATATACATTCATCTTGAGGCAGATTATTTAGGATGTCTTGATTTATTAAAATTGTATCCTGAGATACATTGAATTTGTGGCACCAATGCTTCTCTTCTCTCCCTGAACAACTGGGACCATCAGTGCCATCCATCCATGTTGTTTGGAATGTGACTGCAGTTCTGCTCACCAAGGAGAGGGGTGTATTTCCCCATTCCTTGATTCTAGGTTCAGCCATGTGACTTGCTTTGGGTCAGCGGCATGTTAGCAGTACTGATTCAAGTGGAAGCTTGACAAAGCACTTAAACAATTGAGTTTACACCTCTGAATTTCTGCCCTTGACATGAGATGGAGAGACATGTCCTTGCCTAGACAAGCCTATTGGGCCCATGAGGAGAATGAGAGACATGAAATAAGGGCCACTCCCAGCCAACCTCAGCTAGAATCAGCAACACCTAGCCAATGCAAAAACTCAAGAGAAATAACAAATAATTGTTCTTTTAAGCCAACCAATTTTGGGGTGGTTTATAACATACTATTACAGAACTGATGCATTTCTTCTTAATTTTATAAATCCATCCCAGTTTGGATAATATATTCTCACACTGGCCATGAAGGACTCCCTGGCAGGGGTTTTCTCCTTTACCTTTCTATTAGCATCTTCTGGTTTCTTGGCATAGTATCTTCAGATAGATCTTAAAACTAAGCATGACATTTGGTCACTTGCTTTACTAATAATTTATGCATGTTTTCTAGACTCAAGTCTATGAAAGGGACTGCAAAATTTATGGAGGTTATAATTGTATCTAGTGAATTTTTCAAATGAAATTTTCCAGAAGGGTAATTGGAAATAGAAGGGACATTTTCATTTGAAAATCACCAGTATTTGCATATCTGGGAGCTGCTGCTGACCCTAGAGAGGACAATCAACAACGAACAGGTCTTAAGTACTTTTATCAAGTTGTCTTATTTCTAATCAGCTATTATTTTTCCAATACATTATTCATTGTTTTAATGTTTATAGTTTGGGAAAAGCCAGCAAGGAGGAAGCAGATATGCATGCACATTTTTGGACATATCTTCTGCATATCTTCCTTCTCCCTAGGAATTGTCTGTTTTATCTTTTTATATAAATAAAATATTTTGGGGAGGCAGAAAGGCACATTTGGAAGGCAATATATCATTTCAGATAAACTCCAGATGTGAATTGATAGTGCTCTTTATTTTGGTAGAAAATAGCCTGCAAAATTTCCTCACACTATTTTGAGCTGATGTGAGCTATGTTCTGTTTTGACAGGCAGGCATTTACCCAGTGTTTGTTTCTAGTCACTGGAGACATATTCAGCTTTAGGGAACTGTTAAATTTACAGGTGAATTGGGTAACTTGCTTTCTTGTGTTCTGATCTTTGATGTACCTTCAAATGGGGGTGAAGTATGTATTTTTTATACAGTACCAATGTTTATGACGCACCCATACATGACTGAGCACTGCCTGAATATACATTAATTTAATAGGTGAATTGCCAAAGGTATAAATAGGAAAATTTTCCATAAAATTGAAGGACCAGAAAGAACCCTGAAAACATTCTGGTTCGTTATTTCCTAAAGTATAGATAAATATCACTGGGGCCACAGCAAATGTTCTTCTGTGACATCTGAGACAACTGGAGTTGGTTCCTGAATAAGGCATTAAATGCCATTAAATCACCTATTGAATAGTGTTCCCTTTGCAATACCATAAAATCATTCTGATAATGGTAGGTAGAAAGTTTCAGGTTGAGGCCAGTGTTTACCCTTCTGAAATGCTTATCAACCTCCATTTTCATGAAAAGAGAGGAAACATTATGTAGCTAGGGCCTAATGCCATTGTTCACTTCTCTTTGTATTTATTTCTATAAATACTTTCTGTTGGTGGCAAATAACAATGGTGGTTCCTTACAGGTATCACTTGGAAATAGCAAAAGTCATGAAGGTGGCACATATGACTAAAAATCAGGAAATATCCATCTTGTCCCACACATATGAAAAGTTTGCTGCCCAAGTCAGAGGAACGCATTTTTCATGACAATACATTCTGCAGTGGAAACTTAGGGTGATCCTAGGGAGTCGGTGTAATTTATGGGGAATAATATGAATGTTTACACTCAGACTAGCTTGGGTTAGATCCCAGCTCTTCTACTTGTGACATGGACAAGTTGATTAACCATCTATGCTCTCATTTTCTCATCTAGAACATGATGACAATAATATCAAACTCACTCTCAGGAGGATTCATTAAGACAATGTGAATAAACTCCCATTATAGTGTGAATGCTTGAGCTGGTCCACAGTAGCTTTGGCATGTACCTCTGCTTTGGCGTGTACCTTCCTGTGATTGGTGCATGTCGGTATTCTTTGAGTTTTATGAATTGAATATACAAAGCCATCTTTCTCACAGGAGACACCATTAAGCTGACTAGTTTCCAAGTCAGAAATATGTTTGACATAAGTCCCCCGCATTCAGATTTACAGGTTTGCTATGATGGAGTAGGAACTGACTGGTTGTTGGTGGGACAGCCCTTGTTTTTCAAAGTGTTTCTCCCACATGCCAGGTCCTGTTGCACATACTTTATATCATCTTCATAATGTTGGTTTACTCAATGAGTTTAGGTACCTTGCCCCAGTTCCTACAAGAAGTAAATAAATGGCAGAGGCAAGGCTTGATACACTTTAGATGAGAAATGGATAATCTATGTATAACAAGCAGACTATCTGTTATTATAGACTAATATATAAAGTGCTCTCAATTTCGTAGGAAGCCATACAGTGTAGTGGTTAAGAGAATGATGTACTGCCTGGGTGGACAATGTGGTTCCACCACTTCTCAGCTAGGTGACTTTGGGTGTTAATAAAGGTCAGTTTCCTCTCTGAAATGAGAATACTAATAGTATGCCGCTGATGAATTATTTTGAGGATTAAATGAGAAAATCCCTATAAGCATGATGAGCTTGGCATGTAAGAAGATATATTACAAATTAGCTATTAATGTAATGAAGTTGTCAGTACAAGTAGTTAGGTGCCCAACCCATGGAGGGTGATAAATAAATGATATGGGGCAGATCTAGTCTCTCAAATACCCAAGACTCTTGATTTATTTCATTCTCATCAGGTAGATATTCAGCTGTGACTTTTCACTTACTCGTATACTGGTGCAGATTTTAATAAAATAGGTGTGTGTGTGTGTGTGTGTGTGTGTGTGTGTGTGTATGAGAGAGAGAGAGAGAGAGACAGAGAAAATGGAGGGTAGAAACAATTCAGGTAGTCATTTGCGTAAGAAGCCATAAGCTTCCAGCTCATTTAATAAATAATGCAATTGTATGACTCACATGTAGAAAACTCTTGAACTCCCAAGTGTTCAGAGAAGAATCTAAGTTTTTAAAACACTTACATATACATAACAGTCATGGACATGATGTTTTGGTGAACTGTATGAATGAATACATTTTTGTATATGACTTTATTCCCACCTGACTGCTTGTGGGCACATAAAACACTTGTAGAAGGAGGCTAGCACAATTTCTTGCATGGCTTCCTGCCACTCTGTCCCTCTGTTTGTCAGCTATGTCTAGTTGCCCTGGACGTATTTTGGGACAATTATCTCCCAGCTCAGATAGTGTCCTGTCTGCAGTGTCCTCAGATAGTATCCTGTCCTGTCCTGGCAGCTGAATTTTTTTTAAAGATTTTTAAATTTATTTGAAAGAGAGTGAAACAGAGCAAGAGTGGGGGTAAGGGCAGAGGCAGAGGGAGAAGCAGACTCCCTACCTATCAGGGAGCCTTATGGGGGCTCAATCCCAGGACCCTGGGATCATGACCTAAGCCAAAGGTAGACGCTTAACCAACTAAACCATCCAGGAGCCTCTGCTCTATGAATTTTTAAAAGGACACTAAAAGTTTGTTCAATTATTTCCTTTTGATACAAAAGCTTATGTCAATATTCTGGAATATCCTACATCTGTGGCCTGAAACTTTAGCTTTATCAGAATCACAGGCTTGTTAAATATAGACTGCTGGGACCACTCTGGGTTTCTGATTCAGTAAGCTATGGGTGGGACCTAAGAATTTACATTTCTAACCAGTTCCTAGGTGATAATGATGATGTTGGTCTAAAGATCACACTAAAATTTTAGACATTTCAACTTAAGATGATGTTCAAATATATTATGCCTCTTGAATCATACTGAATACCGTAAAGACTGGCTCTTCATCCAGAAAGAGAAAGTGTAGTCATGCCAGATGGGTTCAGATGATATTTCTGCCTCCAGCTTTCTATTTTGTGGGAAAGCTATTTCTCTACAGCCTACCCCCAACTCTAAATTATGATTATTTCAGTGGTTCTGATAGCGATGAAGCTGGTCTATGGAATATGCAGATTTTATGAAGTTCAAGTTCACAAATCAAAGTCCAAATTTATTTTTATTTTCCACCATTTCTTTTAAACTTATTCAGAGGAGATAACTTTATTTCTAAGTAAAAACTCTGGTAGCACTTTGACTTTTCTGTTTATTTTAACTACTAGACAGTTAAAAATATAGTTTGTTTGTTTTTTAGTAATTAAAGTTTTCAGTTGGAAATACAATTCAAAACTCTGAACTAAATGCAGTGGAAGTTCTTCTCTTCTGCCCCCAACTCAGGCCTGCTTCAAGTGGCAGATCTGTGAATAAGAACTTCTCTGTCTTATGCTTCTCATTTTCCCTCTCCAGCTACTGTTCGAGATTCTACTGGGGGAGGATGGGATAGGAAGAAAGGAAGTGTTAGAAGATCAAGAAGATAGAATGGTTCTTATGTAAACTGGTACCCTCATTGACTTCTGTCAGATTTGGCTATAGATTCCCATGACCCCTTCTTCAGATTTGATTAATTTGAGAGAGCATCCATAGAACCAGAAGCCTATCTTCCAGGTTATTAAAGGATATAATAAAGGATACAGATGGATAGCTAGATGAACAGATATATAGGGCAAAGGTTTTGAGCACAGGAGCTTCTGTCCTCATGGAGTTGGGGGTGTCACAGCACTGGTATGGATGGGTTCTCCCCCTTTCCAAACCTTCTACGATTGGAATTTAATGAAGGCTTCCTTATATGGGTATGAAGAATTATAAAATCCATTTCTATCCCTCTCCCTTCTCTGAGGGATCAGGGATGAGGCTGAAAATTCAAAGCTTCTAATCAAGGCTCAGAGTCATCTGAGTGGAACAAAAGACATCCATAGTGATCTTATCCTTTAGGAAAGAAAAAGGGTTTTAGGAGTTCCTTACTGGGAACTGGGAGCATTTAAGAGGGATTTCTGATTAGTCAGCAGCTGGCCTCCATGTGGTGATTCAGGGATCTATTTGGTGGTCTTATCATCACCAGAGCCCTGTGATCTGCATCCAGGCAGTGGAAGGGGAAGGGAAAAAAAAAAAAAAAAAAAAAACAAGGAGGAGGCTGTGGACCATAGAGGAATCCTCATTTTTGTTCACTTTCCATCAGCTAGACCTGTCACCTGGACCTACCTGGATGCAAGGTGACCTACAAAATCTATTTCCTTCTAGGCATCTGCCTCCAAACTAAACCTTGTGGTAGTGAAGACAGGGACAGTTTGGTGATCAGTTAGCCACCCTATCATGTTATGATTTTTTTGCTACAAATATGCTTAGGTGAATTAGAGATGAAGGAGAGCCACCAAAGAATTATAAATAATAGAATAACCTGATGGTATTTGCATTCAGAAGATCATGAGGGCACAAGGGGTCAGTGAATTGGAGGAAGTTGGGGGCAAGGTAACCAGTATTGAGGATTTGCAGTCATTCAGTATTTCAGACAAGAGATGAGGATGCCCTACAAAAGTGTGAATTATTGAGAAAGGGACATGTTTTAGAGAGATTGAAGAGGTAAGCCTTGGATATGGGTTGAATGTGAAGAGAATGAAAAGAGATAGCTAGCTAACCTTCTGGCCTGAGTAAATGGATGCATGTTGCATTATCAACTTAGTTGGAGAAAAACGGAATGGCATCCCATCCATTCAATGTGATGCTCCTCAATCTTTTCTTCTAAAGCTCCTTTAACAATAAAACAAGGTAATGTGCATCTTGGGAGGCGCTGGTAGGTAGTTTGCCTTGCAATTGGAAAACTTCTTTGACTTGTCATATTTTATTTTCAAAATTTATGTTTACTCATTTTCTATTTCATTATATAGCTGGGCTTGTTGCAAAATAAAAAAAATGTTTTAAATTACTTTTTAAAGAGGAAACTTAGTAAACGAATAATTTATAAATCTAATCTCCCACTTTAAAGACAATCAGAGCATTATACTCTGCAGTCTCCTTTGACCATCACTGATAATCTGTCCCCTCTTTACTCCTTAGAAATAATCACTACTTGTTTGTGGTTTATACTTATAGATTTACGCTAATTTATGTATGTTGAAAAAAGATTCTATGTTTTTGTGTTTTGAAAATGATATTATCAGGGGCATCTGGTGGCTCAGTCGGTTAAGTATCTGACCAGCTCAGCTCACAATCTCAGGGTCCTGGGATCAAGCCCTGCTCCATGCTCCTTGCTGAGTGTACTTCTCCCTCTCCCAATGCCCCTTTCCCAGCTTATGTTCTTTCTCTCTCTGTCTCTAATAAATAAATAAAATCTTTAAAATATCATATTATTACACTGTGCATAATTCTATAGCTTGCTTTCGTCACTCAAAAATGACATTTTTGACATCTATCCATGTTGATACAGGTAGATGAGGTCATTTAAATTACTTCCTAAGGGTCAGTTTGATACTCTAGCAACATAAACTACATTTATCTTGTGGCTTTGAGTATTGCTGGCATGCTGCTGCATATCCCCAGTCTCTCATTAGCTCAATTAGAAGCACAAGTATATGGAGGTAAGATATTTTATCTCTGAAATAGGAGGAATCTGTCCATTTAATGGTAATAACTCATATTTATTGGCACTATGAGCAAACACTGTTCCATGCATACTACACATGTATTCACAACAACTCTATGAGGTAGTTACTATAATTACACTGTAATTGCAGATGAGACAATGAAGCATGCAAAGTTTGATGAGTGCTCCAGGTTCAGTTAAGTTTTGAATGGCAAAGATAGGACACTTATCCAGGCAGTCTGATGCCAGAGTCTGTGTTCTTGACCACTTTACCAAACTACTTGGGGAAATGTACGTGATGCATCTCCAAATCTTAGCAGATTTTTCTGCATTCCCCAAGACAATGAGCTATCCAGGGAGACATATGCTCTTAATGCTGAACTTGAGCCAGATACCTGGAGCCAAATGGTATTTCCCATTACTCATTTCAGAGGTTACGCCTTGGCTTGTTTACAGATTAGATGTTTATTAATTTACTAGGTGGCCTGAAGCAGGATAAATGGCTAATGTGTCTGCTCAGTGAATGTGTAGAGTGTGCCAGAGGGTACCCAAATCCTCAGTGAAGCAGCTCAATTGGCAAGATTGATCCAAAGAATTAGGGAAGCAACAAGAAATCCATTTTCATGCAAGGACAATGCTTTCTAAGAAGCCATTCAGTGTCTGCTGCTTCCCCTTATGATGTGGCCCTGAGAGGACGGCTGGTTGGAGAGATTTTCAGCTGCTGCAGCTCCCCTGAAACAAGGGTGGAATAACACAAACAAAAGGCATGAAGACGTCAGTGTCATTTGTCCTGCCTTTTCCCCCTCCCTGATGTGATTGTTAGCTTTGACACCTGTGAAGGAGACAGTGGGGAGGAAATCTCTTACTAAGGTTCTTGCACTGACGTAGGGAGCCGGAGTCTCAGAATGTTGGGATGAGTGAGCTGTAACTGTTTTCCTTTCTCTTATACTCTTTAAGGACAAAGTAAGTTCTTATTCTGTTGCTCCCTTTTCTTACATTTGATACTATAATTTGGGTGTCCAAACAAATGTAGCAAGGGTGAAAAATAGCATTGTTGGAATAGCTGGCAGCCGAGTTCTCTTAGAGAGAGAGTGGAACAATATCAATTTAGACAAATGCCTTTATGAGACTTAGGAAGTAGAAGTTGAAATCCAGAGGAGGTTATTAGGAAGGCAATGGTATCAGAAGAAAAAATCTCTGTGCAAATATTTTGCACAGGAAATAAACAAGAAACTGGAAAAGTGCAGAAGTGAGGGAGAGAGGAAGCTGGGCAATATGGTGGGCAGACAAGCTGGGATGAAGATAGTAGCCAATGGAAGCTCAAAGACAATTTTAAGAGGTCTAATGTCCAATTTTAATTCTCTCTCTCTCAGCTTCTTCCTCTCTGTCTCTGCCTCTGTCTCTTTCTATTTCACAGCAGTGTAACTGGGGAACATACAAACCATACGTGATAGGTTTGGAGTGAAATTAAGGAAAGGGGACTGAGTCCCTGTCTGGGTCAACCAGGAATCAAAAGAAGTGAGTAGTCTAGTCACATGAGGAGAAGCAAAAATAAGGATAAAACAGGGAACGAATTCATCTCAGAGAAGATGCTTGACTTCCTACAAACTATGTGACTGGTATTGAGCCAATTTTCCTTGAATCTTGAAGGGTGACCCTCGTGAGACACCTGAGTGACTTGAAGAAAGTGTAGACTAGGCTCAAACCTGCAGGGAATTCCCACTGATATGTACAGAAAACCCCTACTAGGTTATAGATCAATGTAGATACTCCACTACCTCACATCCCCTCTTTCTTCTCATGGTAACTGATAATTTGGGCCCGTTCAGATCAGTCTCAGACTGGAATACAGGATGCCGTGAAGGACAGAATACAGACTCTGGTTCAGAAACATACAGCCTGGAAGGCTGCCTCAACTATTTGTGAACTAAATATGCAGAGGTAATTCTACATTTTTAAAAATAGCTCTTATAATAATCTGCAATTTTTTTTAAAGATTTTGTTTACTTATTGATTGCCCATTTACTCAGTAGAGGACAGACTGCAAGGCCCATGAGAGAGGCACTGTATCTGTCATTATGGCACCTGTAATGTGTGACACATAATGGATACTCAATACATTTATCTTGAATGAATACATGAACTTTTGACTTTTTTGTTTATAAATCTGAAAAGAATGTGAAAGGAAATAACAGCATCCACACTACAGGTTGTGGAGGATAACACGGTGAAACCTAGCATAGAAGCTGGCTTCACAGTAAATAGCAACCTTCTTTGCCTTCCAAGTCATAGGTTCATTCTTTTTCTGAAATAGTTGATGTCACTCTTTCCAGGACTGAGCTCTATGACCTTTGTTACCTCACAACAGTGTGTCCTTGGTTATAGGGAGATATTACAGGAAAAGGACATGGGAAGCCCAATATAATCCAATATACTCAATGTAACTAAGTGTGGTGAAAAATCATCAAGAGTCTACCTACCCTTCAAGTGACATCAACTATAATGACCCAAATTTGTTACTGGGCTGCACTGTCATCCACCTACCAGAGCCAGGAAAAATGGTCAGTTTGTCTGATTCTGCAGACCTTTTGTCTGTATTTTGCCATTAGGTCTCTGCCTGAAAGATGCAGTTTTATAGACATTTACCAAAGAGAGCAGTTGATAAACCCAAAGCAGAAAATTACACTTAAATTATACAAGAAAGGAGCGTGTTCTTGTAAAGACCAAGAATGAGGTTACCTGGAGGAGGAACTAGTCAGGAAAAGGAACAGATATCACAAATACAGTAGAGACCTAGAGAAGGATTTCCCTGTTTGAACACGGTGCCCTGCTTTTTAACTTGAATAGCAGAACCACAGGCCCTGATTTAAAATTTACAGATAGGTAAGTGTCATCTCAGAGAGATCATTGCTAGGAGAAGCTGATGTGATTTCATGGCAAAGCCTAAGATAAAAGAACAAGGGACTTAAGAAACATGGTTCCTGGACAGTGTGAAGGAAGCACATTCACCCAGTATTACAAGTGAGACAGTCCAATGCTTCCAGAGTTTGTCCACCAACAAGTCACTTACACTTTGGGATTGCTGATCCTGACCTTTGTAGGTCGTTTCTCTGTTTATAAATGAAATATTTTATATGGGTACTACTGGTTATAGCAATTATGTTCATACTACATATGTTCAGTAGCCCTCAGAAGCCCTGAGGCCCATGGACCCAGGTGACTTGGATCCTAGGTCTCTGTCTTTACCATATCCTTTGACCTGAGCAAATTGGAAGATAGATCCTCTCTGAACACTTATTTTTATAAAATAAAACATTACTGGGCAGCCCGGGTGGCTCAGCAGTTTGGTGTTACCTTCAGCCCAAGGCCTGATCCTGGAGACCCGAGATCGAGTCCCATATGTCCTGCATGGAGCCTGCTTCTCCCTCTGCCTGTGTCTCTGCCTCTCTCTCTCTCTCTCTCTCTCTCTCTCTGTCTCTCATGAATAAACAAATAAATACATAAATCTTTAAAATAAAAATAAAAATAAAATAAAACATTACTGAATTAACACTTGTCACACAGCTCAAGGGATCTTGAGATTTTCATTTCAGCCTCTTCCAGTTGTAGGGTTTCACCCTTTTCTTTTGGGTTCCTGGTTTCCTGCTGTTTTTCAGGGAGTGTCTACAGGGAGTAATTAAAGGTGTATTGTGATTGAGTGTCACTCCTAATGGCCAGTCCTTGGGCAGCAATGCATACTGACAAAGTCCTCATTGGGCATCCATGGGGAGGCACAGCTGGTAAAGGCATCCTAAGCTGAACAATGAAATGTTCACTTTCAAGTGAAGCCTTTGTATTCAGAGGTGCTAGATCAGCAACCAGGTAGCTCCTAAACTCATAAATCATGCAGTGAACTTGGTGAGTTCCATTGACCCAGCCCTTCCTAAGGAGCTAGGCTCTTCTGCCATGGAGCATTTTTGGGATCATCCCCACTTTTCCAATAAAGCTTGATAACATATTTAACTCATTAACCTAGAACCATTATAACCAAATGACCTGTTGCTCTGTTCTTAGGGGATAGGGTGGGCTTAATTTTCAAATCGTCACTGGAGGTGTGGGGTAAGGCTCATGTTACATATGAGCCTTCTATTCTGCAAAGAAAAGGAAGAACACAGAATAGTTAAGTATCCATAATAAAATGATCTGAACTAGCAGCAATCTAGATGCTAGATTGAATAATCTTTAAATGCTTTTCCACCTCTAACATACCATGAATTTGAAGCCAAGAGCAACAGAATGCTGCTCTTCCTTCTGGCACCATTAATTACATTGAGAAGATCTTAGCCTCTTTAGGATCTGGATCTATTAAAACTTTTAGACTCCAAGGCGCAGAAGGGAATGAATGGTAGCACATAACCTATGACTGACTGTCTGATCATGGGTTAGTGAACTTGTGACACCAAATGGCCATTGCACCATTTTTTAGAAAGATGGGTGTGGTCATCAAAAGCCAGTCTCTAAATATATTACCTAAGAACTGGAAGGTTCTCTAAATTAATTGGCATGCTAATTCTTTACCAGTGGGAGTCCCAGGAATTGTTTGAAGGGATTTGTATGGATAAGTGGATTAGGGGAAATTGACATAGAAACCACAATCAATTGCTTCACACTTTGAGACTCAGCAGCAAACATCTAAAATCTTTCTCCTATGTAGACTGACATTTTCTTTCATAGGTCTCATCTGTTTAATCAAGTTTCATGATGCTGCTTGAACCTTTACAAGCATTGCCATTCTGAGTTTGTTCAGTCAACAATGTTCAGAAGCTTCTGGGAGTCATCCCAATCTACAGAGAGACTGGAATCTAGGATGAGGCTATCTGACCCAGTGCCTTATGTATGACTCAACAAAGAAGGGAGCTTAGTTTTTCATTAATTCATTTATTCATATTTGCATTCACTCATTAATCTGTCTGTCCATCCATTATTGGACCTTAATTATGCATCAGGCAACAAAAGATTCCTTGATATTTCTTTTTGGAAATAAAGTTCAGGAAACAGAAAAGAGACACATTTTTCAATTTAGTGTCAAGTGGTGCTGAACCATCAGGATGTATGCATTTGCAGCTGAGTATTTAAGGGGAAGTGGTTGCTATGAGCAATAATCTAAGATTAGACAGTCCTTCCTGCCACTATGGGACATGAAAGAGCCTTAATGCTGCTCCTGGGAAGAGACAGGGACCCCCAGGGAACAAGGAGGACTCCCCACTTTCTCTTTATATTCTAGGCTCACAGAAAGCAGTATTTAGGACTCCACATGGGGGACACATCTCCCCAGGCTCCCTTTTGCTACTATGCTCCCACTGCATATTTTTAAGGGAATTAGAAGCTGCTCCAATGTAATGCAAAGTTGATTAATAATCTGTGCACACACTCCTTCCAAGGGAGGCACTCAGATGAAACTATCCAAACGTGAGTGCCTAAAATCAAAGCAATTAACCTAGAAAGTTACACAACCAGGGCTTCAATCTCTGATCTATTTTCATCCACAGAAGGGATTTATGAAGTTTATATTTTTATGTAGAATATTGTCCACTCTTATCTCTTTTCTCCAAAGGTCAGATAGTCTTCTGCCCAGTGGGAGAGGTCCTGAGAGTTATATTCATGGCTTTCCTGAATGGATATTTTGTGAAGAGTCTTAGAAAAACTTAAAAAAAAAAAGCAACCCCAAA
Source organism: Canis lupus baileyi (assembly GCF_048164855.1). Taxonomy (NCBI): domain Eukaryota; kingdom Metazoa; phylum Chordata; class Mammalia; order Carnivora; family Canidae; genus Canis; species Canis lupus. The sequence goes on along the minus strand of NC_132859.1, from coordinate 35,513,116 downwards.
CATCATGATCAGGGAAAGCCTGTGCGTTTCATCTGAAAGCTGGGAATAAAAGAACCTCATGGGCTATTGTAAGGAGTCGGTGAGATCATGTGCAGATGGTACTGAAAGGCGTGGCACATGGGCAGTGCTCAGTAGCTATTATGGATTTTGAGGGAAATGTCGGTTCCCTCTGAGTTCTGGGAAAGACCAGTGAGAGTGAAGTACTTCTATTGCATCACCTGCTAGGGATGTCTGAACTCAGCCTGCAAGACAAGAATGCTCATTAGACAGTCACCTACAGAGTGAAGAAGGAGTAAAGAGGGAAAAGGAGGGAGGAAGAGGAAAGAGACTTGGTTAGATAATGCTGGGCTTGCTGAGACAGATGGCTGCTGCAGAGAATGAACATCACTGTGAACTCACCCTCCTCTAAGAGTGCGGATAGCATTATTAGTTCATTAGCCCTTCCTGATTAGCCGAGGGATGGCCCAGGCTCCTGTGGTTTCCAGGATGTTGAAGCTGTAGGAGCCAATATTCAGAGGATGGGCCAGGCTGAGCAAAAAGATCCTCTTCCTGGGGATCTGTCTCCTGTTGGATGGAGCTCTGAGGTTTGTTCTTTTTTTCTGCCCCAGGACTTTCTCCTGTACCTGGTTTCTAGACTTTTATCTTCCCAGCATTGACAGGCCCTGGAAGGCAGCCTGTACTTCTTGACTAGTGCCATGGGAAGAGAACATGGCTGAAATGTGAGGTTTAAACTCACTTCTTCAACACAACACAATCTGACACTAAGGTTAGGAATGTTTTCTCAGGATTATAACTGAATTCTCTGGGTTCAAATCCATTTATTTGGATTTGCCATTTATTTAACCTTCTTAAGTCTTAGTTTTCTTGCCTCATCATGGAAATAGTAGTACCTAACTAGCAGTGTTGTTAACAGATAATAATGCATATAAGACAATTAACCCAATCCTTGACCAATACATGATAGTTATTAAATTTGTGGCCTCGCTCTTTCTTTCATCCTTCTCCGATGCACAAAGGCTTGGAGATTAAACACCTACATGGATTTCATGAGGAAAAATGTTTCCAGAATTACCTAAAGAGGTGATCATCAAGCCGATATTCTTGTCTTTCAGCTAGACATCTCTTTCACCAATTAAAACAGGCCTCAGGAAAGTCTGCAGCCACCCAAAGCTAAACAATGAAGGATTCACTATTTTAGGACATGGAGCTATGCTCTGCTCCTTTCCCTTGGGCCTCTCCTCTTCATTACTCTTCAGTTGAATTTCAGCCGTCAACTTCTGCATCTCTTTCCCTGGAGGCTTCCTCAGAAGCTTGAGAAGATCCATTTGCAAGGCAGGTTGGGAGTGCTAGGAATGAATAGCCTCAGGGAAGCTGATTCTTTCTTTTCAGGTGGGGCGACCCTAAAGTGTGGGTTATAAGGTGTGTCCAAGATTTCCCATGGGACAACGCTCCAGTTTATCCACAGTGGTAGAGGGATTGATCACATGTTCAGTATTTGGTGTCTTTTTTCATGGGCTACACTTCTCTACTCTCTGACTGATGTTTCCTGTATCCCCCAAATCAACTACGAACATATCACTCATTGTTTCAGGGTCTTTTTCTGGGGGAGCCCAACTTAAGACAGTAGGGTTAAGCTCAGGGAAGAAAGATCACTAGCATGTGGTGCTTTTTGAGGGCCAACACTATCATTTGCTGCTGTGTCCTGAGCACTGAGGAAATTGCTTGGCTCCTGGTAGTCATTCAGTACATGCTTCTTTAAGGGAATAGAGACAGAAGCACCACTACAGTTTTTGAAGAGACAAAAAGAGAAAACTATTCAAGCATTACTTACAGAATAATTAGCATGAACTTGTATAGCAATTAATCATTTAGAATTTTGGAAAGCCGTTTCATAGGCTTCACTTGCAGGTATTTCACTGATGAAGAAACTGAGTCACAGAGCATTCTACTCTCTTGTCCAAGGCAATACCATGGGTGATAGTGCTGAAAATCACACCATGGTCTTTCACACAGTGTCAAGTTGAAACTGTCACTGTCAGTGCATCAAATAGGTAGCAGCATGACGCTTGTGCCACTGAGGAATAGGAAGGCATATTTGGCTGTTATGTTTCAGTCAGAGACACCACAATGAGCATGATATAGGTGGTTTCTTTTCTCTCCCCTTGAATTCCTTTGACTGAAGGGTCCTTAAGCTAGGGTCTATGGATGGACCTGGAGGACTTAGTATTTATGGTCACATGTGCTTTTTTGGAAGGGGATTCTTAGCTTCCATCATACTCTTGAAGAGGTCCTTGGCCCCAATAAAAAGTCATTGGCCCAGCTGCTGCTGCTAATAGTGGCTGCTCTTTAATTACACTTCTGATGACAAAATGTTTTCACTGGTCCATTTCCCCTAGCTTGCAACAGCTCCAGGTTTCTTGATGAATTCAACACTTATCAGCAGGATTCTTTTTTCTTTAGAAAAAAAGAGTTGAGACAAACCTCTCAGTCCCCTGAATATGCATATTAAGACTCTTTTTTCCTATGGTTGGATGTCACTGGAGCTTCTCTTTTAATTCAAGACGACTCTGCAATATAGGGCAGTGACTTTACAACTTTCCCATCTCATCCTCCTTTTTTTGTTTCCACCTTCTCAACTATAGAGTGAGAGCAGAATGACCAGTCTCATTTCCCCAAACCTTTCCTTTGCTGGAGCCTTTCACACATCATCAATCCCATTTGAAATGCTGTCCCTTAGATCTCTTGCCAAAGGAAATTCTATCAGCATCTCAAAATGTAACTCAGGTGGCCTTTCATCATCCAGGCCTTTCCATCCTAATATTGAATGATATTTATAGTGATAGCTAACATTTATTGAGGGCTTCCTATGTACCAGGCATGATGCTAATAAGTTTTTGGTAAATATTTAAACCAAACCCTTTCAAGTTTTAGGAAGATTAAAGAATGTTAGCCTCTGTAACAAATAAAACAAAAGAAACAAAAAATAATAATCTCTGTAGCTTGACAGAGTGGAAACATATTTCTTGTGTGTAACATCTAAATAAGTGTTTCTGTTAAGCAGGAAGACAGGATCAAGGGTCTTGACTCTTTCTATCTGGTGGCTCTAGTATCTTTAACAAGCAGCTTCCAAGCTTGCTGGCTTGAGGATAAAGGATAAATCGTCACTTTTGGGAAGTTTTATGGACCAGTCCTAGAAAATGGCATATATCACTTTCACTCATATCCTATTGCCTAAAAGGAAGTCATATGGCTGGGAAATTTGAACTAGCCTATGTCCAAAAGAAGAAGAAATAAATTTGGTAAGAATTTAGAATTGTTTGCCACAAGACACCCTGCTAGGGATTAGGAGAGCCACTGCAATGTTGAATTTTACCTGAGCTTTCTTATTCCTGGAAAACAATAGCCATTCAGAAATCCCTCCTGAGGAACCCAGGTGGCTCAGTGGTTGAGTGTCTGTCTTTGGCTCAGGTTGTGATCCTGGGGTCCTGGGATTGACTCTTGCATCAGGGATCCCGCTTTTCCCTCTGCCTATGTCTCTGCCTCTCTCTCTGTGTCTCTCATGAATAAATAAATAAAATCTTAAAAAAAGAAGTCCCTCCACTCTTTCCTCACATGACTTTGATGAGAATGACAGATACCCCTTTGTCTACTTGTGAGGAAGCCAGACACAGACTCTCTAAATTCCCACTCTGCTTCAGAAATGATTAGCTGAATGGTTTGTCCATCTAATTAACCAGAGAAAAAATCCCTGTTAACCACACAACTTCCATTAATTTTCTCTTTCTCCCCAAGGTTCCTACCCACCCTCACCCTGAGCCAGCTCACAACTCCTTTTTTTTTTTCAGAATTTTTAAATTTAAATTCAATTTGTCAACGTATAGTATAACACCCAGTGCTAATCCTATCAAGTGCCCTCCTCAGTGCCCGTCACTCAGCACATCCCCCCAACCTTCCCTTCTGCAACCCTTTGTCTGTTTCTCAGAGTTAGGAGTCCCTCAGGGTTTGTCTCCCTCTCTAATTTTTCCAACTCAGTTTCCCTTCTTTCCCTTATAATCTTTTCCCCTTCACTGTTTCTTATATTCCATGTATAAGTGAAACCGTATGATGATTGTCCTTCTCTGATTGACTTATTTCACTCAACATAATACCCTGCAGTTGCATCTACATCAAAGCAAATGGTGGGTATTTGTCTTTTCTGATGGCTGAGTAATATTCCATTGTATATATACAACATCTTCTTTATCCATTCATGTGTTGAAAGATATTGTGGCTCCTTCCACAGTTTGGCTATTGTGGACATTGCTACTATGAACATTGGGGTGCAGGTGTCCCAGGGTTTTACTAACATCAATATCTTTGGGGTAAATACCCAGTAGTGCAATTGCTGGGTTGTAAGGTAGCTCTATTTTGAACTTCTTGAGGAACCTCCACACTGTTTTCCAGAGTGTCTGCACCAGTTTGCATTCCTACCAACAGTACAAGAGGGTTCCCCTTTCTGCACATCCTCTCCAAGATTTTTTGTTTCCTGTCTTGTTAATTTTCGCCATTGTCACTGGTGTGAGGTGATATCTCATTGTGATTTTTGATTTGTATTTCCCTGATGGCAAGTGATGTGGAATATTTTTTCATATACTTGTTGACCATGTGTATGTCTTCTATGGAGAAATTTCTATTCATGTCTTCTGCACATTTCATGATTGGATTGTTTGTTTCTTGGGTGTCGAGTTTAATAAGTTCTTTATAGATCTTGGATACTAGCCTTTTATCTGTTATTTTCAAATATCTTCTCCCATTCTATAAGTTGTCTTTTAGTTTTGTTGACTGTTTCTTTTTCTGTGCATAAGATTTTTATCTTGATGAAGTCCCAGTAGTTCATTTTTGCTTTTGTTTCCTTTGCCTTCATAGATGTATCTTGCAAGAAGTTGCTGTGGCCAACTTCAAAATGGGTGTTGCCTGTGTTTTCCACTAGGATTTTGATGGATTCTTGTCTCACATTTAGATCTTTCAACCATTTTGAGTTTATCATTGTGTATGGTGTAAGAGAATGGTCTAGTTTCATTCTTCTGCATAAGGCTGTCCATGTGGATATTCTTTCTTGCTTTGTTGAATATTAGTTGACCAATAGAGTTGAGTGCCCATTTCTGGGTTCTCTATTCTGTTCCATTGATCTATGTGTCTGTTCTTGTGCCAGTACCATATTGTCTTGATGATCACAGCTTTGTAATACAGCTTGAATTTAGGCATTGTGATGTCCCAACATTGGTTTTCTTTTTCAAAATTCCTCTGGCTATTCAGTGTTATCTCTGATTGAATACAAATCTTAAGATTATTTATTCCAACTCTGTGAAGAAAGTCCATGGTATTTTGACAGGGATTGCATTGAATGTGTAAATTACCCTCGGTAGCATAGACATTTTCGCAATATTTATTCTTCTAATCCATGAGAATGGAATGTTTTTCCATCTTTTTATGTCTTCCTCAATTTTTTTCAGAAGTGTTCTGTAGGTTTTAGGGTATAGATCCTTTACCTCTTCGGTTAGGTTTATTCCTAGGTATCTTATGGTTTTGAGGGCGATTATAAATGGGATTGACTCCTTAATTTTTCTTTCTTCAGTCTCATTGTTAGTGTATAGAAATGCCACTGATTTCTGGGCATTGATTTTGTATCCTGCCACACTGCCAAATTGCTGTATGAGTTCTAGCAATCTTGGGGTGGAGTCTTTTGAGTTTTCTATATGCAGTATCATATCATCTGTAAAGAGGGTGAATTTGATTTCTTCTTTTTCAATTCGAATGCCTTTTATTTCTTTTTATTGTCTGATTGCTAAGGCTGGGACTCCTAGTACTATGATGAATAACAGTGGAGAAAGTGCACATCCCTGTCATGCTCCTGATCTTAGGGGAAAGGCTCTCAGTTTTTCTCCATTGAGAATGATATTTGCTGTGGGCTTTTCATAAATGGCTTTTAAGATATTGTGGAATGTTCCCTCTATCCCTACACTTTGACAAGTTTTAATCAGGAATGGATGCTGTATTTTCTCAGATGCTTTCTCTGCATTTATTGAGAGGATCATATATGGTTCTTGTTTTGTTCTCTTATTGATGTGATCTACCATGGTGATTGTTTTATGAGTGTTGAACCACCCTTGCTTCCTGGGGATAAATTCCACTTGGTTGTAGTAAATAATCCTCTTAATGTACTGTTGGATCCTATTGGCTAGTATTTTGGTGAGAATTTTTGCATCCATGTTTATCAGGGATATTGGTCTATAATTCTCCTTTTTGGTGGGGTCTTTGTCTGGTTTTGGATCAAGGTAATTCTGGCTTCATAAAATTAGTTTGGAAGTGTTCCCTCCCTTTCTATCCTTTGAAACAGGTTTAGTAGAAGAGGCATTATTTCTTCTTTATTCGTTTGGTAGAATTCCCATGGGAAGCCACCTGGCTCTGGACTTTTGTGTCTTGGGAGGTTTTTGATGACTGCTTCAATTTCCTCATGGGTTATTGGCCTATTCAGGTTTTCTATTTCTTCCTGTTCTAGTTTTGGTAATTTGTGGGTTTCTAGAAATGCATCCATTCCTTCTAGATTGCCTAATTTGTTGGTATAAAGTTGCTCATAAGACATTTTTAAAATTGTTTCTATTTCTTTGGTATTGGCTGTGATCTCTCCTCTTTTGTTTGTATTTTAGTAATTTGAGTCTTTTCTCTTTTCTTTTTAATAGGCTGGCTAGGGGTTTCTCGATCTTATTAATTCTGTTCAAGAATGAGCTCCTGGTTTTGTTGATCTGTTCTACAGTTCTTCTGGTCTCTGTTTCATTGACTTCTGCTCTCATCTTTATTATCCTTCTTCTTCTGCTTGGTTTAGGCTTTATTTGCTGTTCTTTCTCCAATTCCTTTATTTGTGAGGTTAGCTTGTGTATTTGAGTTTTTTCCAGTTTTTTGAGGGAGGCTTATATTGTGATATATTTCCCTCTTAGGACTGCTTTTTCTGTATCCCAAATATTTTGAATGGTTGTATTTTCATTTTCATTATTTTCCATAAATTTTTAAAATTCTTCTCTAATTTTCTGGTTGACCCATTCATCTTTTAGTAGGATGCTCTTGTGTTTGAGTTTCTTCCAAATTTCTCCTTGTGATTGAGTTTTAGTTTCAAACCATTGTGTTCTGAAAATATGCAGGGGACAATCCCAATCTTTTGGTATGGGTTGAGACCCGATTTGTGACCCAGTATGTGGTCTATTCTGGAGAAAGTTCCATGTGCACTTGAGAAGAATGTGTATTCAGTTGCATTTGGATGGAATGTTCTGTATATATCTGTGAAATCTATTTGGTCCAGTGGATCATTCAGGGCCCTTGTTTCTTTGGTGATGTTCTGCTTAGAATATCTGTCATTTGCTGAGAGTGTCATGTTGAAGTCTCCTACTACTAGTGTGTTATTATCTAAGTATCTCTTTACTTTGGTTATTAATTGATTGATATATTTGGCAGCTCTCACATTAGAGGCATAAATATTCATAATTGTTAGGTCTTTTTGTTGAATAGACCCTTTAAGTACTATATAATGTCCCTCTACACCTCTAACTACAGTCTTTGGTATGAACTCTAATTTATCTGATATGAGGATTGCTACCTCAACTTTCTTTTGAAGACTATTTGAATGGTAAATTGTTCTCTACCCCTTCATTTTCAGACTGGAAGTGTCCTTAAGTCTAAAATGAGTCTCTTGTAGACAACATATTGATGGGTCTTGCTTTTTCATCCATTCCAATACCCTGTGTCTTTTGATGGGATCATTTAGCCCATTCACATTCAGAGTAACTATCGAAAGATATGAATTTAGTGTCATCATATTACCTATACTGCTCCTGTTTTTGCTTTGGGCTCCCTCTTTCATTTAGGGTCCCCCTTAATATTTCTTGCAGAGCCTGTTTGGTAGTCACATATTCTTTCAGTTTCTGTCTATCCTGGAAGCTCTTTATCTCTCCTTCTATTCTAAATGACAGCCTTGCTGGATAAAGTATTCTTGGCTGCATGTATTCCTCATTTAATGCCCTGTATATATCATGCCAGCCCTTTGTGGTCTGCCAGGTCTCTGTGGAGAGGTTTCCTGTTAATATGGTATTTTTCCCCATGTAAGTTAAGAATCTCTTGTCTTGAGCTGCTTTAAGAATTTTCTCTTTATCTTTGAAATTTGCAAGTTTCACTGTTAAATGTCAAAGTGTTGAATGTTTTTTTATTGATTTCTTGGGGGGTGGTCCTCTCTATCTTTTGGATCTGAATGCCTCTTTCCTTCCCTAGATTAGGGAAGTTCTCAGCTATGATTTGTTCAAATATTCTTTGTGGTTCCCTTTCTCTCTCAGCTTCTCCTCGAACCCCAATTAAATGTATATTCTTTCTTCTCAAGCTATCATTTATTTCCCAAAGCCTTTCCTCATGGGCTCTTAATTGTTTTTCTCTCTTTTCCTCAGCTTCCTTCCTTTCCATCAACTTATATTTATTTATTTATTTATTTATTTATTTATTTATTTATTTATTCATTCATTCATGAGAGACAGACTGAGAGAGTGAGAGGCAGAGACATAGGCAGAGTGAGAAGCAGGGTCTCAAGCCTGATGTGGGGCTTGATCCTGGATCCCAGGATCACAACCTAAGCCAAAGGCAGGTGCTCAACTGCTGAGCCATCCAGCGTCCCATCCATCAACTTGTCTTCTATGTCACTTACTCTCTCTTCCACCTCATTAGCGGTTAGAGCATCCAGTTTGGATTGTATCTAAGTTAAAGTTTTTAAATTTTGGCCTTATTAGAGCTAAATTCTTCAATAATGGAGTCTCTAGAGTCATTTACACTTTTTTCCAGAGCTACCAATAGCTCTGTAATTGTACTTCTGAATTGAATTTCTGATGTCATATTTAAATCTACGTTCAATAACTCTGTGGTTGAGAGTATTGCTTCTGGTTCTTTCTTTTGTGGTGAATTTTTCCCTCTAGTCATTTTGTCCAGTGCAGAATGGCTGTGTGAGTGAGTCAAAAATATCAACCATGACCTAAGTAAAGTACACTCTAGATGATTCCAAGGAGGTCAGAGACCAGAAAAAAGAACAGAACAAAATAAAACAAAAGGACCACTAAAGTTAAAAACAAATTTTAATGCAAAATAATAAAAAACCAAAAACAAAGAAGAAGAAAAAGAGAGAGAAAAAAGAAAAGAATAAAAGGGGGGAATAGGACAGTAGTGGTGGAGAGAGAATACAGTCTCCCTGAGGGGACCTGGAGAGTGATCCTCTTGGTTCTGAGTGAATTGTATTCAATATGTTAGAAGATGCTCAATCCCAAATTTATATAAACCAACAATACTTATATAAAGACCCAACATGGGCCACAAAAACATAAACAAGATAAAAGAGGGGGGCAGAATGGGAAGGAAGAGAGAATATCGTCTCACAGAATGAACCAACACAGTGTCCCACTGTGCCAAGATGGTTTCTTACTATGTACCCTGTGGCTCCCTACCTTTTCCACAGTGCAGAATCATCACACACTCAGGCACTAAAGTTTTCAGCTCCTTGCTTTGAGAAGTGGAAGCATGTGACTCATTTGAGTCAGTAAAATATGCGTGAATGTCATGTGTCATCTCAGGCAGAGGTGGTTGAGAATTTCCCATGTCACACCCGCCCCCCCCCCCCCCCCCCCAGTTCTTGTACACCCCTCAGGAGATCTTGGGAGATGTCAATATCGAAGAAGCAGAGCACTTGATGCCCCAGCCATTGTGTAGAGGAGAGGCTTCCTCCCAAAGCCACCAACCAGGAACATCTGCATTGGGCATTTGAGATTTGGAGACATACTACAGACTGTTCTGACTAATCAACTTGGCAAAAGTAACAACACATTGGAACAGCAATATATCCCATGAAGGGGAACTAGGAACCCCTCAGGTACTAAAAACAGAGCATTTAGTACCTCCCTCCAGTCCTTACCACACTATTTTGCATTGGTGATTGGATCTGTTCTCTCTCCATATGCATCACTGAAACAGGGCAGTCACCCACAGAATTTAGCAGTTTCTCGCATCTGTCAGAGACTGAATGTTGGAAGAGTGAATAAATGAACCATCTGATTCTATTTTCAAAACCACCTTTTCCAATAGGCAAGACAAGTATTAATTTTTATTATGGAAATAATGCAAAACATTTGGAAAATAAAATTTAAAAAAATCAGCTTTAATCTCATCACTTCTCTCTTTTATCATCTTTGTGTATTTTCTTTTTTCATATTTTTTCATATTTGCAACCATAGGATACATGCATTTTTAGTATTCTTCTCAATGTAATTTTATAGCATAGTCATTTTTGCAGGCTGCTACTTTGCCTCCTAGCCATTGTTCTTAATCCCTGTTCATACAAATGAATATCATATACTTTATTTATTTGCTCTCATATGTACTATGCAAATATAGCTTCAATAAAAATCCTTATGCATTGATCTTTTCTGTGTACTTATTTCATTTCCTTAGAATATATTTTCAAATGTAATATGACGATGTCAAAGGGTGTGACCATTTTATTATTGTTGGTACGTATTACTAAATTGCTTTCTAGAAGATTTGTACCTGTTTACAGAGAATTACTGTACTCTTGCCTGCATAATTAAGAATGAAACATTTATTTGGGTTTATTATATGAAATATCTCATTATTTTAAACCACATTTCTTTGATTACTTGTAAGAGAGAATACTTTTGAATTGGTTTTTGGTTGTGTTTCTTTTTTCTTTAAATTGTCTATTCTTATCCATTAAAACCATTTTTTTAAATTAAAAAAATTTATTTGTGTCATTCAGTGTGCTGTGTGTTGCAGTGGAAAACAAGAAGTCTTTGTCCTTAACAAATGTTCATCCTGATGAGAAGAGATGGAAAGTCAACAAGTAAACCAATAAATATGATAACTTGTATCATATGATAACTTGTATTCATGGAGAAAATACTACATGATTGATGAGAACTTTACTTAAGGGGGCTGGAGAGTCCCCTTTGAAAAGAGGATGCTTTACCTGGACCTGAAAAATGGGATAGAGTTGCTCATATAAAAAACTCACCATTTAAATATCAGGAAGATGAGAATTCCAGGCAAAGAGATAAGTTAGAATAACACCATTGAGAAGCAAGCAGTCTTGGCATGGTTATGGCAGAAAGAAGGTGATAGTCTCTGGAACATAATGAGGTGTGAACATGAGGTTATGAGATGAGGTTGGGGATTTGGGCTAGAACTAGAACATCAAAGGTTTCACTGGCCATCACAAGGAATTTGGGTTTTGTTCTAGGTGAGAAAGGAAACACTTTTAGGATTTAAAGCACGACAGTGATGTAATATAACTTTAAAAGATAATTTTGACTGCTGTGTGGAGAATAAATTTAAGGTAGAAGAGGCAAATTCATCAGGTGGTTATTAGAGTGTTTTAAACAAGAGATAATGGGACAGGTTACTAGTGGGATGGCAAGGGAGAGATAGAGATTAAAAGACCTTAGCTTCTTTTGGGTTATCTCAAAAGTCACACTGAAACAAAGGAAGAGATAATATATTTGGGAGGTTATCCCAGGAAGTGGAGTGGGAGAGCCAGAAAACGAAGATAAGAAATGAGGAAGTGTCCAGGTAAAACTGCGTCAAGGCAATGGGATCTCTGAGAATAGAATGTTTCTCAAAACAGTCCATCCAAATACCTGGAGGCTGAGGCCTTTATTCACTGACTCCAATCTTCTTTCACCATTATTGATGATTGCTTCTGTGGCATTAATTCTCATACACTTCTGAACTCTAGCCACACCTAGTAAACAGACTCCCCTAGTTTTGAAGGAAGTGTTAGAGTGAGAAAGAGAAAATATACAGCCAGATGTTTGAAGCAAGATGCTGTTACGGTGCACTGAACAATCCATGACAGTGGCAACTGAAATAAAATGTGGCCCAAGGGCCTGTGATATAAGGTATCAAAAAATATGCCATATATATGGAAGGATGAAGAGCTATCTTTCAGTGCAAAAATTCTTTCCCTTTGACAGGATTGGAAACTTATCAGAGAATGTCGGAGGCTTCTTTAAGTATTTGATTGCTGAAATTAGAATATAGATCTTTTGCTAAAAATGGCATGAAACAGTTTGCAGTGGTCCTTGATCAGGAGCTGTAGCTGAAGTTTGCCTGCATTTGCCTTCCTACGGTTAGATTTTCTTTTATGAAATAAAAGAAGAGAAAGGAGGCCTTGGATTGAATATCTGCACCTAAACTCTCCATATTGTCCAACCTCATAATTAGAACATCACATGCATTATTTCCTTTGACATGTTGCTCTTTTAGATGATTTCACCTGTGGCTTTTTCCTTGGCTCCAAAATGAATTAAAATTTTGCTTGAATGAAAAGAATCAGTACAAAATTAGCTAGCATTTTCTAGATTTTGGTTCCCCTACCCTTTGAACAAAATTATTTTAATAGGCACAATAACATGATGATGATGATATTACTACTACTAACATGATATAGTGTGACATAGTAGAATGATAATATCCAAGATGTATGAGTGCCACAATGTGTCAGATACTTTGCTAGGTTCTTATTAATTTATCTCAAATCTCATGGCATTAAGAAATAGACATTGTTATTCCTATTTCTGTGTATGCATAGCCAGGCTCTAAAGGGTTACATGAAATATCAAAATCAGACAGCTGTAATGTCAAATCCAGGTTTTTCCAACTCCAAATCTCCTACTGTTTAAGTGTATTTTGCTGCCTTCTCAAACTGTGTGCTCATCTACATATGAATTAATGAACACATAGAATAAGGACTCATGGGGTATAATCTAGAAAGCAGCTTTTAAATTTTAGTGAAAGACTTTTCTACCTCTGCTCCCCCTTCCCACAAAATCCCTTATGGATAGGCTCAGTTTCTTTTTTTGTCAATATTAGGTGATAATTAGACCTTTGAGTTACTGTTGTTTTGCATTTTTGTTTATGTACCAGACCTAATCTGTATTCATGGAGAGTCTTAGTCGAAGATGTCCCAGATAACATATGATCAACAAATAACCACAGGCAATGTTGGCAGTGCAACAGAGAAAAGACAAGCTTAAAAAGCAAGCCAGATCCAAACTGGTAATTGATCACAAGTATCTCATCCTACCTAATCTTAAATATGGTAATTTCAAAAATCAAACCCAAATCCATGTGAAAAATATTAGAATAGTCATTGCTTCTTGGAGTGACTGTGAGCACAGGGACTGACTGAGAGGGAGAAAGGGAACTCTCAGGAGATGATAATAATGTGTATTTTGATAGGGGTTTAGGTTGCACAGGTGCATGCATATTTCAAAATTTATGACTTTGTACATTTAAGATTTCTATATGAATCTTTTCTTAAGCCTTGTAAGGTAGCATTAAACTCTAGTAAATGACATGTATACTGAATTATTTAGGGGTGGGGTGTACTGATGTCTACAAAATGCATCAAAATTAGGAAATGTTAATAGAATCTATGTATTTAGTATAAATGTGTTCAGTGTACATTCTTTCAACTTTTCTGTATACTTGGGTTTTCATGAGAAATAATGCTGAAGAAAACAGTTAAACCCTCAGGGCTCTGTAGTCCCACAGAGAAAACTCAACAGGAGATAAATTGATATGTAGTCTTTTGGGCTTTCTTCTTGTTCCTGATTTTTTTCCTTATATAAAGGAGATAAATTGATCATCCTCTTGAAGACATTTAAAAAAGTGAGCCATTAGGCAGGGGTTTTTACTTGATCACGATGACAGGCAGAATTAATGGTCCTGAAATATGTCCTGGAATTTGTGAAAATGTTACCTTAATGTGGCAAAGGTGACCCTGCAGATGTGAATACATTAAAGATTTTGAGATGAAGAGATTATCCTGGATTATCTGGATGGGCTCATGGAATCAAAAGGGTCCTTAGAAGTGAAGGGAGGAAGTCAAGAGAGTCAGAGCCAGCAATGTAACAATGGAAGCAGAGTTTGGAGTGATGTAACTATTGGCTTCAAAGGTGGAAGATGGTGTCCAAGAGCAAAGGAATGCAGGCATCCTATAGCAGCTGGGGCAGAAAAAAGAATGACGTTTTCCACTAGAGTCTCCAGAAAGAATGCAACCCTGCCAACACCTTGAATTTAGCCATAGAACTGTGTCAGATTTCTGACCCGTAGATATGTAAGATAATAAACTTATGTCCTTTTAGGCCACTAGGTTTGTGGCAATGCGTTACTACTTCAATTACAGAAGGAAAGTTCTGTATGTCAGTATATTCTTCCAAAGCATTAGAGTGGAAAAACGAGTCTGAATGGGAGGTAAACCATTTTACATTGTTGTTTATTTTAAGTAGATTCTAGGGGTTGAAGGCACAGACTAGCCCACAGTATAAGTTTGGATGATTTATTTTAAGCATATACACAAGAATTAGAAAAACAAGTCTTAGCCAGGCCTCATGGGAACCTACAAAAAGCCCAACATCCAGTCCTTGTGGGAATGATCTGAATCATGGAAGACCAAGGACTCAAGCAGAGTCAACAGGAAGGTCATTCAGCAACCAGGACAGATCTAGAGACCCTACCAACAAGAGTTTCTGTGCTGTGAGTGGAGCTTAAATTTTTCTAGGTCTTTGATTCATCCTGATTCAGTCTGCATTTTTTTTTCCATGTCTATGGCCAGGACCACTGCATGTGCCTTCTTTCAGTGAGCACATGCCTGAATGGGCACAATCTGGAAAGAAAAATGTAGCCTGGATTTAGGTTCCAACCGCCCTGCCCTTCAGCCAGGTGCAAGGTGCAACCTGCCTGCTGCTTCTTCACATTTCCATATCTTTCTGTTCCTAGAGCTTCTAGCTCATTGATCACTTCTGCTACCTAGAACCCTTGTTTATTTGTACCTGCAGCTTACATGTTCCTCTCCAAGGCCCTTCCTGGTTTTTCTGTGGAATTCCCTTTCAATTCAGCTTTCACTACCAACTGCTTGATTTTCCTCACTGATTCCCAATTTAATTCCTGGAAATGAGATTCTATTTGCTCCAACTGACCTTTTTTGGCATGAGCTTTTCACTTCAAGTGATCTTATAAGCCTGGAGGCTTGACTGCTTTTGGATTAGAATCCCATCCCTCATCTTATACAAAAAAAATAATAATATTTAAAAAATAAAAAAAAAATGTTTTGAATAGTGCATGAAACCACTTGGAACTCAAGGCGATTACCTCAACCTGCCACCTTTTAAGGAGCTTTGGGAAGATAGTACTGTAACTGACATGTATGGGTCAAGTTTTAACTATCATGGATGTTATTTCAATGTATGCTTTGTTCTGTCCACAGGGAATTTGGGAAAGCTAAAATAAAAACACAGCACAGCTGATACTGTAATCAAGCAGAAAAAAAAAAACCAAATATATATATACTAAAAAACCCCACAGGAAACTAGTTATAGAAGGACACAAATATTTTGACCAATGGGATTACTATAGTTGCTTGCTTGTGCTTCAAATTCATTTCTGAGCTTCCCCATATCCAAGGAAGAGAGGAAAGTGAGGTGATTTGTATAGTTCTTATCACAGGAAATGATGGCATTTCTTACTTTATTGGGCGGCAGAGGCCTTATGCTTCTTTAGCATGAAACCCCTTTAACAACAGATAGGACTTTGAGAAAGAACTCTGTGAAAGATCTAGAAGGAACAGAAATCTAAATGCATATAGATCATTTGTCTTTATTTATAACTGATGCGTCCTTGAGAAGACTACATTTCCAGCAAGCTTGTCATTTGCTTCATCCTCTTATAACTCAGAACAGAGCCCCCAGGTAAGCGAATCCTCATGGGTAATGAGATGAGTATTTCCCCTGTTGAATAAGTAAATGTTTGGCACAGAAGCAGCTCCTACCGAGTCATGCACATGGAGTCACAGGAAAAAGTCAGATGTGTCCCCTCACTGAGATCTTTGTTTCCTGGTCTCAAACATTTTTAGCTTACCCCAACCTCCATGAACACCTGTTTCTCTGAAAGGAGAGTTCAAAACCTTTTGTTTTAGCTAACATTCTACAAGCCAAAGCTATGGTTATGAAAAGAGAACTGGCCTGAATACCAAGAAAGCTGGATTTAAGCTTTCACCAATTCATCTTGTGGGGGCTCAGTTTCTCTCCTTATGACTTTGAAATGATGGGTGACTACATCAGTATTTCTCACAGTTCAACTCAGAGTCATTACTGGGGACATTAATTATGAAAGTGCAGATTCTAAGATCCTACTTCAGACCCACTAAATCAGAATAGCTGGGGACGAGACCTGATGTCCAGGACTGGGGGTGGATACAAAAACAGATGAAAGGCAAAGCTAGGATTTTTTTCCTTATTTAGATACACAATAGACCACTTCTTAACAAAATTATTCCCTTAAAACCTTCAGGTAATTTCTTCATTTTTCTATTTAATAGTTAGCATAAGTAGAATGTTCCCCTTTGAAATATTGACCCAAGAAATAGCTGGAGCTGCGAGGTAATAAAAAAGAAGGTTCTGCCAAAAACATATGCAAGACAAAAATTAAAAATGAACTTCAAATATCTGTTTGAAGATCTGTGAGAGTCATTCTGATTATTCACAGATGGTTAACTCCCATGCCTATTGTATTCCCCAGATAATTCTCCCTTCTGCTAGCTGGTGCTCATTTTCCATAGTCCTATTAGTTAAGACTGCATACTGTACATAACCA
The DNA here is from genome assembly GCF_048164855.1 of Canis lupus baileyi. Lineage (NCBI taxonomy): Eukaryota > Metazoa > Chordata > Mammalia > Carnivora > Canidae > Canis > Canis lupus. The sequence continues at coordinate 35,496,391 of NC_132859.1, read as the reverse complement.
GATAGGAATGGCCTGTCATTCTGCCTTCTGAGACATCACATGCTAAACTGGGGCTTAGCTCTCTCTGGTTTAGGCTTATAGCTTTGTGCCCTAGTGGTTTTGAACACGTATGATGCTTATTATATACCAATCCTCTCTCAACATATATCAGCTCATTTAATACTTAGTGCAGCTGTATGAATCCATTTAACAGATAGGGAAATCCGGATTCCATGATTTGATTTACTTGTACTGAGAAAGCAGTCATTAGAAGAAAGCTCCCACATAGGATACTTAGAGGCTTAAGGAATTAAATTACCATTTTACTAAATGTTCACGTCTCTACATTGAGTGGTGGGTTGTGATGAACTCTATGTGGTCCTTACTTTGGCCTCCTCCTTAAGACCTGAGATACGTATGAACCAAGACTTTACCCTCTCTCGCTTCCTTTTCCTTACCCATGAGAAGAAATAAAATTTCTGCAGTGAGGCTAAAATTCGGTGATCAATGCACAAGCCTAAGAGGTAATATTTCTGAGTGTCAGTTACTATCGTGCCATGAGCGTGATAGTGGGAAATGTTCTGATGTGGGGGTCAAAAAGTAGTGAGGGCCTCCAGTTCCAAGATGGCTTTGGCATGTCCTCGGAAAAAACACAGTCTCTCTGGTTCCTTGGTCTCATCATTTCTAAACTAAAAGGCTGAATCAGCCAATGTTTTTCACAAAGTATTGTGTTCTTTAAAAGAAAGAGGAGTGCCTGGATGGCACAGTTGGTTAAGTGTCTGACTCTTGTTTTTTTTTGTTTTGTTTTGTTTTTTGTTTTTTGTTTTTTTGACTCTTGGTTTTAATTCAGGTTGTGATCTCAGGATTGTGAGATCCAGCCCTGCACTGGATTCTACACTCTGTGTGAAGTCTGCTTGAGATTTTTTGAGATTTTTTTCTCTCTCTTTCTCTGCCCCTCCTTCCACACCCCGTTCATATATATATATATATATATATATATATATATATATATTTTTTTTTTTTTTTTTTTTTTTTTTAAAGAGAGAGAACTGTATGTGATCTATGCCTCTTTTAGCAATTTACTGGGCACATTAATATATTAAATGCTTTGCAAAACCCTACCATAAGACCTGTTTATTTTTGTTTAATTAAGAGCTCTAAATTTATTTAATGCATACTTTTCCAATCTTAAGATCCATAAACATCACATGGAAGGCACTTTGAGGAATGTTAGATTACATGATTTTTATATTTTCAAACATAAAATTCTATGATTTTTTTACACAGCTTAGTGTTGATTGGTTGATCTTTAGGGTGAAAGGCATAAGTAGAAAACACTAGCTCTGACTGATTGCAACCACTGTGTATAGGAGATCAAACTAAGGAAGGAACAAAGTGGGAGGTCTGGTTTATAGATTGAAAATTTTTGAGTTGAAATCTGTTGAACTGAATGCTGATGGAGAATTTTTCTCATCTGGATACTTCCTGAATTGCCAGAAGAGAGTTAATATCTCCAGCTCAATTTGGGAAAAGAGATAGAACTCATCAGATAATGGATTAGTTGACTCAGAGTGTGGGCTGAACCTCTTAAGAATCCTGTTGTAATCATTAGCTGAGACAATCAGGACCTGTATCCTTCTTCCTCTGGAATGAACGAGGAATATCCACTCCTGATGTTGTCTGTGTGTTCCCTTTCCTTGTGGCTGAACAGATTTAATGCTCAAATTTTAAGAAGCCAATTCCTTTTTTTTTTTTTTTTTTTTCACTAAGAGGACAGTGAATGAATTACAATTTATTTGCAAAACAGTTGAGACTTCAGGCATAAAAATGAGACACAGAGTAGAGGTCAGAATTGAAAGTGTTTTCCAATTACCCATTGGAAATCTCTCCTACAGATGCAGATATGAAGCAGAGGGGATGCTCTTAGAAGAACAGATGCAGACACTCTGCATTCATCACTGATCACCTGCAGAGATGCAGCTTTGAAATTGTAATGGACATTTTCTTTTGCCAGCGTCATTTAACTAGTCCCTTGGTCTAAGAACTCTGACTGTTATTGTTATGTGGGCCAAATCAAAAGCATAACATTGTCAAGTGGAAAAGACTTAATAAAGGGCTTTAGTGAATCTTTTTTATTGTCAGTGCTCTAGTAACATTTAACAACAACTCTATATATTTACTCTTTTCATTTTGATCAGAGGCAATTTTTCCCAAACACTCAGATGCAAAGCCATCCTAATTGTATTTTTATTTCTGTCAGCTACTCTTAGAATAATTTTAAGCTTTTCGTTTTAAAACCTAAATGTAGACAGACTAGACTGATGAATCTCCATTTACTCATTCATTCCCCACCTTTGGTAATTATCCAATATGGCCAATCCAGTTTCTTCCATATCTTCTTACTTTTCCTGTTGCCTGTAACTGAATTATTTTGAAGAAATTCTCAGACAACAGATTAATTTGTTCAGAAATACTACAGTGTTTAGAAAATACATTTATTAATAAACATTAAAATACAAGATTTTTTAGGATGTTACAACATTGAACACTTTAAAAACTTACCAATAATTTAAAATTAGCAGATTAGTAGTCAATATTCAGATTTTTCTGATTGTCTCAGGATTTAAAATTCTGCTTTTTTTATTTTTTATTTTACAAAGAGCAATGTCCATACCTTACATTGAGCTGATGTTTGTTTGCCTGCCTTGCCAACATTTGTTACCATTTTTTTAAATTTTAGCCATTCAGATGAGTGTGCAATAGAATCCCATTTTGGTTTTGATTTGCATTTCCTTTATGACTAATGACACTGAGTATTTTCCTTTGTGCTAAACTGCAACAAACGTGTATTTCTCACTTGAGTCATAGCCTGATACGGGTAAAGTGGTTTTCCTGGGCATATCTCCTGAGGTAACTAAAAAATCTGGCTACTTTCTTTTTGCAACTTAGCTATCTTGGAGTGCTTTCCTTCTACTCACTCCTGCTCTTAACCATCTTGAACCAAAGTGACACATTCCCATAGGCAAAAACTCAATTATAAGATCTCAACCTAACTATTAGCAAAACTGGGAAATAAGATTTTCCTGAGTTTGCAGGGAAGAGAAATAGTGTAGTAAATACAGTATTTCACTGCTATTATTGTTTGTCCCTATTTATAAATTTTGTTAATTAAACCCATTTAAATATTTTAAATTGCACCTATAAATTTAACATTCTATTTCCTTTCAAGTACCTCAATTAAGTATTTAAGTGTTTCTTATTAACCCAATAATGGAAATATATATTTACGGTGAATCTTAATTTGTATTTAGTGTTCTGATACTATTTACAATAACTTAGTACGATTTCAATTTTAAAATGCAAGTCTATAAGTACATAAGCAAAATTTTAACAGTATTTTTTCCTAGAGATGGAAAAGGGTTGGTGTAGAAAATAAAAAAGATAAATATCGTGGGAATGTTAACTATTGTTTAACATATTTCTTTTGTATTTTTTAAAGGCACGACTTAACAAGTAAAAAAGAACCTGAGTATAAATCAGTAATTAAATTTCACATTAATTTTTTAAAAAGATTTTATTTATTTACTCATAAGAGACAGAGAGAGAGGCAGATACAGGCAGAGAGAGAAGCAGGCTTTATGCAGGGAGCCTGATGTGGGTCTCTATCCAGTGACTCCAGGATCATGACTTCAGAGGAAGGGCTACGCTCAACAGCTGAGCCAACCTGCATCCCAACTGGCTGAAGTTTTTAATGACCCAGGGAGTTTCTCTCCTAGTTGCTGATGAAATTCTTGCCCACAGCTCACAGCCTCCAAAATGAACTATATTTAGACTTGTTCCTTCCCATCTCAGTTCACCCCTACACACACACACACACACACACACACACCCCTCCTGGACTCACTTTCCACAGTATGTATTTTTTATGTCTCCATGTGATTATATTCAACCAATCAATTTAATTCTTTAAATTCTATTTATTTTTTCCTGTATGTCAATGCCACAACTTATGGATATATTTTTAAAAGATTTATTCATTTATTTGAGAGGGAGAGAGAGAGCATGTGAGTAAGGGTGGGAGTCAGCAGAGGGAGAGAGGGAATCTCAAGCAGACTCCCTGCTCAGCACAGAGCCTGATGGGGAGCTTGATCTCATGACCAAGTGTTGGCAGCTTAACCCACTGAGCCACCCCAGCACCCCTGACTTATAGTTATTTAAATGATACACAATTCAGTTACTCACATGACCTCAGACTCAGACAATAAAATGCATTCTGGATCCAGACTGTTTAGGTTCCAATCTCAGATTACTATTTATTTGCTGCATGATCTTTACTATGTCACTGGACTGCTCTGTTTCTCAATATTCTTCAGTATAAAATAGGGATCATAATAGTGCTTAATGTTGTGTGGGTTAAATGAGCTGGTAAATAGAGAAGACTCTGAAGAGTGTTGACACATATTAAGGGCCTTATATATGCAAGCTATTGTTACCATGGTTATTGTTATTAGCATTATTATTTCTGTGACTTTGAGGTCATGTCCATGTTGCCCAAAGAGTAATATGCAGAACCTCACTCAATGGTATCCATCAGTGCTTATCCTCTCATTGCCTTTCTCCACTCATTTTATCTCCCAGAGAATCCTTTTCTGGTTTGGTGATCAGAGGGTAAGAGGGAGAAATTACCGTTTCTTGGGATGTTTTTGCTCAAATCTTTGTGTGGGTCTTGAGTTACTTTCCCAAAGGATCCTGTTATAGTTTCTGTGTGCCCTTCCCAAGCTTTGGTGTGCTTTGCTTTCCACACCTGTGGCTTTTTTTGGGGCAGACTGCTTTCAGGCTACTGTGCTACTTTGCTTACCCTGGCAGAGAGCTGGAGAAGGTCTGGAGTTTATCCCCTGGGGCAGCCCTCAGCCAACCATGGTATGGGAGGATGAATGTCCTGTCTCAAGTTGGGACGACCCTGAAGACTCATTTACACTCCAGAGCTCCCGGAGACAGCCTTTCAGGATTATCCCTTTGCATGGCTACTTTGCCTTCCCCTACCTTCTGAAGCTTCTCCTGGGCACATTTCATGAATCCTTGCATAGGAATATTTGTCTTAGTAGGGAACTCCTGCTAAGACAGAGCAACCCTGAACTAGCAATTTGAATGGGGAGAAGAGTCATTGGGTACAAATGATTATATTTTTTTAAAATTATAATCCCACCATTTCTGTTAGTATGTTAATTTGCATAGTAAGGCTTCTTACCCTTCCAGGTACACCAGAACCATCTGTAAGACTTGGAAAAAAAACAGAGATGACCACAGTCCTCCTTTCCCCCAATTCTGAGTTTCTGATTCAGTAGTTCAAATCAGAATTACTGGAGCCCAACACTTTGTATTTCTAGTGAGTCTCAGTGAGGCTGATTCTGCTGGTTCAGGGACCAGACTTTGAGAATGAGTAGTGTGTATGATGCTTGAAGCTCCAAGTTCCTTCCGTAAGGAAATATTTGCACAGTAAGAGAAAATGGAGCTACATGACCAGATAGTGAAGATCTATGAAGTTAGTGCGAAGTATTTTAGGGGTAAGGATGGTGGATTTCTGGGCATCTCTCAAATGAGCTCAAGAGGAATAATATTATATATTTTTTGCATACTTTTATTTAGATACATATTCATTTATTTTCACTCACTTATATTGTCTTCAGGATAAAAGCCCTTTAGTCATAAAAAAAAATATTGGCACACATATTGTGTGTCATGCTGTTGCTGCGTCATACTCAGTGGGCATCCAAGGAGTATTATTTACTATTCCTTCTCTCAGTCACCACCTTCTCAAGCCTGGCCAAGCTGTTGGATTTCCTTTGTATGGTTTCTTGCTACAGTTTGGAAGCAAACATGTTAGGGAGAATGAGGTAATAATGAACTCTTACTTCCCACATGAAGTTGTTCAATGTTATATTGCTGCCATCCAAAGTATTTGGACTATCATCACATGAGATATATGTGAAAGCACATTCGAGATGGACATACACCCATAAAATATAATTTTTATTATCTGGGGCATCTCTTTGGGACTACTCTGTCACTTTGGAACAAACGTTTATCATTCACCCAGGCAGCCACCTGAAAAATGTACTTTCTGATCTGGAGGGAGGTCTATGGAGTGACAGTGCTGATGTGTCATTCACACCCCACTGGGAGGGAATTCTGAGCACCTGTTGCTCCCAAAATGGGTCTGACGTCTCAGTCCTTCAAAGTGAGAGACAGTACAGATTATGTGATTCACTTGAAATTTCACTTTCCTTTTTTTAGAAAACAAAACATATGCTTGTTTGATTCAGTTATCTTAGGAGGCCCTAGTAAGTACCTGTTGAAAGAGGAAATGAATAACTCGAAAAATGTGACGTATGTGCTTTAGGAATAATATTTCACAATTATCACTTAAATAGGTGCTGTTGTATTTAAAATTTTTTTTAATAAAATTCAATGTCTTCTGGCTATAAAACTTAAGGCATTCTATTTATAAAAATTCAGAAAACCCTTTGAAATAGACAATAAAGAAAAATGTCTGTAATGTCTTGATTTCAGCTCAGGTCATGATTTCGGGGTGCTAGTATCGAGCCCTATGTTGGGCTCTGCACTCAGCATGGAGTCTGCTTGTCCTTCTCCTTCCCCCTCTGCCTTCTCCCTCTCTCTCTCTCTCTCTCTCTCTCAAATAAATAAATAAAGTATTCAAAACATTTTTATAAACAAAGAAAACATTATAAAACTGATAATGCCATCAGAGTCATACCTGGTCTTCCACCAGAGTTGGGAAATGACCAAATTAGACAATTTAGACAGTTTAAATGCTTGATGCCAAGAACGCTCAACATTCATTAGCTGAAACTCCTCTGTCATGAACAATACTTGAGTTCCAATATTTCTGTGATTTTATTTTATCTGTGTTTCTGTGGCTGATTCACTTTATTTTTTTAAAGGTTTATTTATTTATGATAGACATAGAGAGAGAGAGAGAGAGAGAGAGAGAGAGAGAGAGAGGCAGAGACATAGGAGAAGGGAGAAGCAGGCTCCATGCCGGGAGCCTGACGTGGGACTCGATCCAGAACTCCAGGATCGGTTCCTGAGCCAAAGGCAAACGCCAAACCGCTGAGCCACCCAGGGATCCCCGATTAACTTTAACTATATATCCACCATTCTAACTCATTCACTATTGTTTTGTTAAACATTTAACTAAAATTTACACACAATAAAATCCATGCTGTATGTTTTGAAAAAAAACAAACAAACAAAAGCCAACCATATTCATATAACAAAAGCCACAATCAAGACATAGAACATCACCCACCTGGGCCCCAGTTCCTTCAGACCCCTTAGTAACCAATCCCTGCCTCCACCTCATACCTTGTGAACCACTGATCTACTCTCTGTTCCTATGACATTGTCTTTCCAGAATGTGACACAGATGGGACACATAATATATAGCTTTCTTTAAAAATATGGCTTCTATTAATTGAAATAGTGTACTTGAGTTCCATCCATGTTACACACATCATCATTCTTATCTACTGCTGACTGATGTACCACCTTTTGGATAGACGACAGTTTGCTTATCCATTCACAAATTTGAGAGCATTTGAGTTTTTTCCCTAGTTTTTGTAGCTTAATTAGTGAAGTTTCCAAAAACATCTGCTTGTGGGATTTTATTGTGAATATAAGTTTTCATATCTTTGGGGTACCATGAAGTGGGATTGCTGGGTCACATAATAAGTATATGTTTAACTTTATAAGAAACTTCAACTACTTTCCAACATAGTAGTCCCATTTCTGCATTCTCATTGGTGACTTAAACAATTTTCAGTTGGTAGTGTCTGTTATTTATTTATTTAGAAAAGTTTAGCCATTCTACTTGGCTTTAACTGTTGAACAAGGCTTGTATTTATGAAATAAGCACCATTTGATCTTGTCTTATTATTTTTTTAATATAGAATGGGGTTGAATTTGCTAAGATTTCTAAGTTGTTTTTTTTCCTGGTAGTTACTTTGTCTAGATTTGGTACTAAGGTGGCAGCAGCATCATAAAATGAATTAGGAAATGTTCACTTCTACTTTTTGGATGAGTAGTATAGGATTGGTGTTATTTTTCCCAATCCATGGTAGAATTTACAAAAAAAAAAAAACAAAAAAACAAAAAAGGCTGGAGTTTCCTTTGTAGAATGGTCATAGCTATGAATTTAAGTTCCTTAATATATTCAAGGCTTTTCAGGTTACCTTCTTCATCTAGTTTCAAATTGCTGAGCATTAAGTCTTTTATAATATTCCTTTATTATCATTTTAATGTTCATAGGATAAATAGTGATATACCTTCTTACATTCTTCCTCTTTTTTTCTTAAGTCTGCATAAGGGGATGTTAAATTTCTTGACCTTTTCAAAGAATCAGCTTTTGTTTTTATTAATTTATCTCATTATTTTTCTATTTTCTATTTCATTAATTTCTGCTCTTCCTTATATTATTTTCTTTTTGCTTTGGGTTAAATTTGCTCTACTTCTACTAGTTTGCCAAGATGGAGATTTAAATGATTAATTTCATAATCAATTTAAAAATTGGTTAATTTCTTTGTATTTTTAAAGATTTATCCCTCAGATTTTGTATGTTGCGTTTTTATTTTCAATTTTTCCTTGTGAATTCTTATTTAAGGCCTGTGTTATTTAGAATCCTTTTAATTCCAATTATTTGGGGGATTTTCCTGATATATTTCTGTTATTGGCTTCTACTTTAATTTTGTTATGGTTAGATGTTATACTTCATCTGATTTTCCTCTTTCAAATTTGTTGTGGTTTGTGTTCTTATCTAGAATACTGTCTGTTGTGATTGTTGCACTGGAAAAAATACATGTTGTCCATTTGTTGGGTGATGTGTTACATAAATATCAATTAGGTTAAGTTGGTTGCTAATGTTCAAGTCCTCTATTATCATTACTGATTTTCTGTCTACATGTTGTATTGATTACTAAAAGAAGAATGCTGAAATCTCCAACTATAATTGTAGATTGCTCTATTTCTCCTTCTAGTTCTGACAGTTTGGTTTAATATTTTTAAGCTGTGTTGGGGTGCATACACATTCAGACTTTTAATTATTTCTGTTTAATTGTCCTTCTTTATCCCTTGTAATATTACTTGTTTTAAGGACTGCTTTGCTATGTTTAGCCAGTTCAACGTTCTTTTGATTAGTGTTTGTGAGTAAGGGCCAGATGGGGCCAGATAGGGAGAGATAGGCTAGGGCCTATGGGATCAGGTTCACAGAAATTCCACAAATAGTGAGGTGTTAGGAAACCAGAAATAAGGTAACAAACCAGACTACCCTGCCCTACGTATGTGGAGAGAGGTCTTTTTTCTATGACAGTGACTTGTGACCAACTAAGAATAACCAGACCCTAAAAAGAAATAGGCCATAAAAGATGTTATCACCAGTCCTTACTCAAGCTAAGACATCACAAGAGTGATAAGGCCACAAGCTCCCTGGTCAGTTCTACATAAATGATGGTCAGTGAAAGCCCATGTTGGCAAGTGTGTCGGGGACCCTTTCACTCCTGAGACTTCTCTCTGTTTCCTTGCTTAATAAACCTCCATCGCTTTACTCACTCTCCTTTGTCTGCAAGATTCATTCTTTGACTCTGTGAGAGAAGAAGGTAGCTCTTCCTTTCATTTGCATGCTACATTATTTTTCACTTTTTTAAAAATTTGTGTATATCTTTATGTTTAAAGTCGATTTCCATGGGACGTCTGGGTCCCATGGAAAAATATATTAAAAATCTTTAAGAGATTTTTAAAAAATCTTTAAAAAACAGTCAATTTCCTGTAGACAATGCATAATGAGTTTATTGAGTTTGATGATTTGTCTTTTGATTGTTCTGATTAGATAATTTATATTTAATGAAATTGATATGATTAAATTTAGATCATTCATATTTTTTATTTCTTACTCTTTTTTTTTAAAAAAAGATTTCATTTATTTATTCATGAGAGACACACAGAGAAGCAGAGACATAGGCAGGGGGAGAAGCAGGCTCCCTGGGGGGAGCCCAATGTGGGACTCCATCCCAGGATCCTGGAATCACGACCTGAGCTGAAGGCAGATGCTCAACAACTGAGCCACCCAGGCATCCTTCTTTCTTAGTCCTGATTCATGTTTATTTGTTTCCTTTTTTCCCTTTATTTGGAATATTTGAATAATTTTTGGTATTTCATGTTAGTTTACTTTTGACATTTTGGCTCTCTGTATGTGCATTTTTCTCAGGCTGCCATATACATACTTAAGGTTTCAGAGTCCACTTAGAGTTAGTATTGTACAACTTCAAGTAAAACAGACATGCTGCAACAACATATGTCCATATAGAACTCCACAATTGACCTTTCTGTCACCATGACAGATGGATTATAAGTAACTCTGTGCATTGAAAACCCCATCAGACAATTTTATGATTTTTACTTTTAAGTCATATATATTTTGTAATTTTTTTTTTGTTACCATGATCAGATATGTATCATTTCTGTTGCTTTTCCTTCACTCCTGAAGATGCAGGTTTCTCTTTGATACCCTTCCCCTTCAGCCTGAGGAACTTGCTTTAGTATCTTGAGCTCTTCTGCTGGTAATAAATTCTATTTCTTCACCTGAGATTTTCTTTATTGTCACAGTCCTTCCTGAAAGCTATTTTCACTGGATATGGATTGCTGAGTTGAAAGTTCTTTTCTTTGGGCACTTTTAAGATATTATTTCACAGTCTTCTTGCCTCCATGTTTTCTTTTCTCTCTCTCTCTCTTTTTTTTTTTTTTTTTTGAATTTAAATTCAGTTTAGTTTACATATGGTGTATTATTAGTTTTAGGGGTAGAATTTAGTGATCCTCAGTTGCATATAACACTCAGTGCCCATTACATCACATGCAATACCCTCTAATTCTATTCATGTTGCTGGGAATAGCGAGATTGCATTCTTTTTGATGGTTGACTAATAGTCCATTGTATATCTATACCACTTTTTATTTATCCATTCATCTGTCAATGGACATCTGGGCTCTTTCCATATTTTCTAAGGAGAAACCCACAGTCACTTAAATCACTGTTTCCCTGCATGTAATATATCATTTTTCTATGGCTTTCTTTACAGTTTTTCATTATCGGTGTTTTACATTTTACAGCAGTTTCATTATAATTTGTCTATCTAATGGTTTTGCTTGAATCTCTCCTATTTTGGATTTCACAGTTTCTTGAATCTGTAAATTTATAACTCTTACCAAACATGAGAAATTTTCAGAAATTATCTCTTCCAATATTATGTTTCCTCCAGCTCATTTTCTTTCCTGAAATTCCAATGACTAACGTGCAGCATCTTTTGATATTGTCTCCTTGGTCTCTGAGGCTCTGTTTTCTTTTTAAAAATTTTTTCCTTGTTTTTTAGATAGGTTAATTTTATTTTCTACCCTAAAGTTCATTGATGCTCTTCTTTCATCTTCCTTCTTAAGCCCACACAGTGAGTTTTAAAACTTTTTGATATTTTATTTCTCAGTTCTAAAATCTCTATTCAGGTATTTTTTTTTTTATAATTCCTATTTCTCTGTTAAGGACTTATATATTTCTGTTCACTTCAGGTGCCTCAGGATGAACAGGTTCACACAGAAAATTAGGAGGTATCTTCTGAGGCTTTCTCCACTATGGGATGCTCCCCCCACCCTCTAGCTACCAAGGGCTCTTTTTCCTGGTTTCTCTGATTCAAAATACTGGGTTTTCACTCAAATATTAGCTGTCTGTGCTGCTGCCACCACCTCACAGCTCTGTGTGAGAAGCTGTCAAAAGAAAAAAGAAAACAGAGAAACTTACCCAAGCAGTCACTTCTCTAAATTTTGACATCCATCCTTAATCCATCTGCTTTTATTTTTTTAGCATCCTTGGGTAGTTTTTTGTGTTTCATCCAGAACTTTTCATTATAATCAGCAGAAGAGATGGGCTGTAACAACTCAACCCTCTGTGTTGGAACCAGTAATTCTCAAGAATTCAGTTTTTACATCTTCTATACAGGAGAAACTGCAAGTAAAAAAAAAATAATAACATCCTTCTACAGCTTTAGCAACAGAATTTCAGAGAATCAAAATAGACTGAAGATGTTGGCCTAGCTAGTGAGGACATAGAATATAATGGAAAAAACATGTACTTTATAATTAGATAGATCTGTGAAAGAACTATGGCCTTACCACTTATTAGAATTATTTTTTTTAAATTTTTATTTATTATTTATGATAGTCACACACAGAGAGAGAGAGAGAGAGAGAGAGAGAGAGAGAGGCAGAGACACAGGCAGAGGGAGAAGCAGGCTTCATGCACTGGGAGCCTGACGTGGGATTCGATCCCGGGTCTCCAGGATCATGCCCTGGGCCAAAGGCAGGCGCCAAACCACTGCGCCACCCAGGGATCCCCTATTAGAATTATTAATGACATTCTTTGAGTGTCATTTCCCCCAAAAAGCAAATGAAATCAACAAGTTATTTTTCTACCCCACACCCTGCCCCTGATTTGGGAATATCGCTGACAGCTGAGAGCAGTTATGGAATTGACTTTATGTGTGCTGAAGTGATTTCCAGGTCATCCTAGAGAGACAGGACTGCTTGCTTCCAGGTCAGCAAGGCTTGACTGTCATTACTTAGCAACCTTGCTCTGATCCTACTGTCTGGAAGAAACACTTCAGGTTGTTAGTTCACTCTAGGGATATATTGTCTATAGGGAGAGGGTGTTCCGGTCATACTGATATGAACTCCCAAACTAGCTGGCAATCGTAGTTTTCATCACATTTTCTTAAATTGGCATTCTGGCTTTCTACAGTTGTCTTATAAGATTTGTCAGTTTGATTAAACCTAGAATTTGTGCAACTGGGGGATACTGACAAGATCTGAATTTCTAAGTTTCTGAGCCAGGCAAAAGATCAGCTTTGAAATATAGTGAATTTTCTAGAAGGTGCACTTTTTAGAGAAAGTCTTTTGCAATTGGGCCCCTTGGCCAGTTGGTACAAAGTGTGGTATATGATTATTTTAAATATTTCACATATAAATATTATTGAATGTAATAGTTTGTGCTTATATTCAATGTATTAGAAAAATATAATTAGCATAAGAGACCTCATTATTTTTTTTAAAGATTTTATTTATTTCTTTGAGAGAGAGAGAGAGCATGTGGGCATGTGCATGTGCAAGGATTGGGGGAGAGGCAGAGGGACAAGCAGACTCCATGCTGAGTGTAAGCCTGTCTTGGGGCATATCTAAGGACGCTGAGATCATGACCCGAGAAGAAACCAAAAGTCAGATGTTCAACCGACTGAGCCACCTCAGCACACCCCCACTCATATTATTTCCGAATAAAAAAAGAAACTTCAGTTTTCCTTCTTTCATAGGGAAAAACCCAGTCTTCCCTACTGCGTCTTTCCTTTCTGTGAGTTTTCTTTACTACACACACAGCACTTCTCAAACTTCTGGTCACCAAATGTGTGAAGCTTTTTCCCCACATCAAGCAATTCTCTGTGCTATCTTAACTCAATTCTGTAGTATCTTCCTGGAGACAGCATCAGATCCTGCAGATTAAGGGTTCAGTCCCACGAGACTGCTCCTACCACACTTCAGATGCCAATTGCAAGTGTTAAATCCCTAGATCACCCATAACTTCTGTCCAATTTGATTATAAATCAGAGATTCACACAATCCATTCCAAAGTTTGATTAATTTGCTAGGACTGTTTATAGAACTCAAGGAAAAACTTACGGTTACCAATTTATTGAAGGATGTGATAAAGAATATAGACAGGCAGATGGAAATATACCAAGGGCAAGGTATATTTGCCCTCTGGGAGGGTCCCGAGTGCAGGAACTTTTGTCCCTGGGGAGTCGGCGTGTGTCACTACCCAACATGGATGTGTTTGTCCATCTGGAAGTTCATGGAACCCCATACTATTAGGAATTCATAGAGGTTTATTCATATAGAGATGATCAAATATTCACTTTAATTTTTTTTAAATTTATTTATGATAGTCACACAGAGAGAGAGAGAGAGAGAGAGGCAGAGACACAGGCAGAGGGAGAAGCAGGCTCCATGCACTGGGAGCCCGACATGGGATTCGATCCTGGGTCTCCAGGATCGTGCCCTGGGCCAAAGGCAGGCGCCAAGCCGCTGTGCCACCCAGGGATCCCCAAATATTCACTTTATTTCTACCTCCTGCCTCTCTGGAGGATGGGAGGTGGGGCTGAAAGTTCCAAGCCTCTAATCATGGCTTGGTCTTTGTGGTCACCAGCTCCCATTCAGGAGCCCATCCAGAGTTGCTTTGATAGAATTGAAGATTCCCTTAGTGTTCTTGTAGGAATTTATAAAGGTAGCCTACATTGTAATCATTGATGCATTCAAAATCAATTTTAGTGTAGAGAATGAGCTAGAGATGTAAGTTTCTGTGCTGTATTTTCAAATGACTAATGACTTACATGGCATGCCAAAAGTTTTTAGAGGCAGATAGATGTTGGATCTACCACTTCTTACTTGTGTAGAGGGGAAGGGAAGGGCACCTCCTTGAGTCTCAATTTCTTCTTTGTACATTGGGAACAACAACATTACCTTGCAGAGTTGTAAAGATTCGATATAATGTATATAAGGCATTGAGCATGGTATCTGGTACATCATAGGCTCCCAATCAACAAGGCAAAAACAGTTCTTGACTATTGACGAGTGGAATAGCCTTTGATCAGCAAAATTTATTTAATTTTTTTCTAGTTTTATTGAGAAATAATTTACGTATATCACTGTCCATGTTTAAGGTATACAGAATGAGTCTGATTTATATATATTATAAAATGATTACTATACTAGGTTTTTTTTAAAAGATTTTATTTATTTATTCATGAGAGAGAGAGAGAGGCAGAGACACAGGCAGAGGGGGAAGCAAGCTCCATGCAGGGAACCCGATGTGGGTCAAGGCTGCACTAAACCGCTAAGCCACCGGGGCTGCCCTTTATACTAGGTTTGATTAAATTCATCATCTCATGTGAATTCAATTAAAAAGAAAAAAATTATCCTTGTTATGAGAACTCTTAGGATTTACTCTCTTAACAATTTTCCTACATATCACACAGCAGTGTTATCTGTAGTCATATTGTACATCGCCTCTCCACTGCTTATTTATCTTAAACCTGGAAGTTCGTTCTTTTTTTTTTTTTTTTTCTCTTTTTGGAAGTTTGCCCCTTTCAACCACCTCCCTCCAATTCTTCCTTCCCTGTCTCTGCCTCTGGCAACCACAAATATAATTTCTTTTTCTATGAGTTTGGTGTTTTGTTTTCTTGTTTTAAGATTCCATATATAGGTGAGATCATATAGCATTTGTCTTTCTTTGTATGACTTCTTTCATTTATGATAGTATCATTAAGGTCCATCCAAGTTGTTGCAAATGGTAGGATTTCCTCATTTTTTATGGCTGAAAAGTATTCCTATCTATTTATCTAACTATCTAACTATCATCTCACAACTTCTTTATCCATTCATATCTGTTGATAGACACTTAGGTTGTGTCCATGCTTCAGCTATTGTAAATACTGCTACTATGAACATAGGGTACAAATATTCTTTGAGTTAGTATTTTCATTTCCTTCAGATATAACCCCAAAGTGGAAATGCTATATTGTATAGTAGTTTTATTTTTAATTTCATGAGGCTCCTAGCTGCTGTCTTCCATAGTAGCTGCACCAATTTACAATCCCACCAACAGTGCACAAGGGTTCCCTGTTCTTCACATCCTCCTCAGCAGTTGTTATCACTTGTTTTTGTGCCACTTTAACAGGCAAAGTGATCTCTCACTATGGTTTTAATTTAGCAAAACTAAATTGATCAGATTTACTGCATCAAGAGAGACCAGCACATTGAGGGAGCTGTGGGAAATTAAGACAAGGTATTTATAGGGTGTTAGGCCTTGAGGGGAGTGACTTTAAAGTAGGTTTTGCAGGCAAGAAATTACTTAGGGCCAAGCATAGGGTATGACATAGTAGCTTTAGATTAGTGGTAACAATGAGATTAAGGACTTGGTGTAGGTCTTATTGAGCAAGCCATTAGTTTTGATGACTTAGCTATTTGGTTGGCCAACAGCCATAACTTCTAGGTGTAGTTACTTTATTGTGTAGCAGCTAAGGTTTTTTTGTTGTTGTTGTTTTGTTTTAATTAATTTATTTATTTATGATAGTCACACAGAGAGAGAGAGAGAGGCAGAGACATAGGCAGAGGGAGAAGCAGGCTCCATGCACCGGGAGCCCGACGTGGGATTTGATCCCGGGTCTCCAGGATTGCGCCCTGGGCCAAAGGCAGGCGCTAAACCACTGTGCCACCCAGGGATCCCCTTGTTTTTGTTTTTTTTGCTTGATTCCAGTATCGTTTACTACAGAGTTAGGTTTGCATGTCTACTCAACCCCAGTATTGTGTATGTAATGGTTTTAGCTATTGCTTCTCTTACTGTTAGCTAGGCCTTACTTTTAATATATGATGTGTGCATAGCTGTAGAAGAAGTTCCTGCAGAAAGTGGTAGGACACTTCCTGAAAATAGCACTTTATGATTGTACTATTCTGTGACAGTTTGCCTCTGATGGTTTTTCCCCTCAGTATGCTCATTAACATTCCTTATATTTATCTTTGGAATTTTCTTATGAAAGAAAATGACAACAGGACTCTTTGGAGATCCCTAAACATCTCTCAGTTTAGTCATTACTAAGTTCTGCTACTTAAATGTAGAGCCACACCAATTTCTGAACTCCCTGGATACAGAGAGTGGTAATCTCTCAATTAGATCAAATTGCACTTAACACATCAACAGATTTGAGTCAATGTCTGTCTGCTCTTCTTCTAATGCCATTACTGAAATTTGCTAAATCACTTGCAATAAGATTTTCCTTCTCAAGTACTCCTTCTAGGGACCCCAAACCAAGACAAGCCCTAATAGTGAAGGAAACTGTGTGAGGGGCATGGCTGTCGAGGTCATTAGTGAGAGTTTCTAATGTACTTAGAAACCAAAAGCTTATTGATAAATAAAACAGGACAGACATTATCCAGGTAGAAAGAAACTGCGGTGCTCAACATTGCCAGTAGAGAAGTGGGAAGTGTATGAAGGGGGACTGGTTAATAGAAAGTTCTAATTTGGAAAAGCCATTAGTGCCTCCCCTAACCCAACATATATCCTCCATCATAGAGTTAGCTTGTGTAGCTCTTTTATGTTCCACCGGCCCTCCCCACCAAAGACCACAAGAGCTTTTCTTAAACTAATGAAAATTAGTTGGGAAGAGTTAGGATTGTCAATGCCATGGTAGGACCCCCATAAGGACCCGCCTTGTTCCCTAGCCTAACAGCCAGCTTTCTGCTCATGTGTGCATGCAATCTGAAGAAAACCACATCTCCTGCCTACATTTAAATATGATCATACAAAGATCACCTTGCCAAAGTAAACAAATACAAAACTGAATCCAGGGGAAAGAAAACTGGAATAGAAGAGCCCTAATACAAAACAAAATAACTAAATAACTAAATCTTTAATTATAGTGTATGGCTGTGAGCAGTTATTGGATTTATTACACAAGAACTAGATAGTTCTATTAAAAATGGTAAGAGAACAAAAAAGTTCTGAGATGCTCTAATAGTTTGCAGGAATAAAATATTCTGTATGAGGGTTGGGAGGTAAAATTGAGGTGCTTTGACATAATATAAAGAAAATATGAAAAAAAAGATACTAAATACTAGTAGTCATAGAATATGGAAGCCATTAGCTACATGTAGCTGTTGAGTGCTTAACTGTGGCTAGTCCAAGGTGCTGTCAATTATTACATACCAGAGGGGCACCTGGCTGGTGCAGTCAGGTAAGCATCCAACTTTGTTTTTGGCTCAGATTGTGATCTCAAGGTCATGGGATTGAACCCCGCATCAGGCTCCTTCGAGTCTGCTTGTGTTTCTTTCTCCTTCTCCAGTGGGAGAAGCCCTACCTCCTCCACTCTCTCTCTCTCTCTTTCAAATAAATAAATAAATAAATCTTTAAAAAAATACACACCAGATTTTGAAGACCTAATACAAATACAGAATGTAAAGTATCTGTCATATTTTTATACTGATCAAATTTTGAAATAATATTTTAATGTTTAAACATAAATGAAATCTATTATTAAATCAAATATTGCTGATATTTAATATTTATTAGTAATAAAATACCATTAATATTAAATAAAATATTTTGAAGAAATTCATTCATGGCACTCAATATAAGAAGTATGATATAGGTCTGTGGGATCTAAAGTTTGATTTTGGTAATAATGCAAAGCATTTTTTACATGACCAAAGTACTGAGTCCCTATTTCTGATTTAATTGCTCAGGTGGTCTTTCCCTATTCTTTAGGCACAGATTTGAGACTCTCCACCTGGTTTCACGTCCCTTTAAGACAATAGGGACTCACTAGCTGTGTCCACTCCCTGATGTTTGTTTTCCCTATTAATGACTGCAACCATCATTTGCCAGAAATCATACTTAGGCTTCCACTTCATTTGTGCGACTGCAGTTTATTGCTATCCTTATTAAATAGAAAAGCAAGTTGTATTTCAAAGTGTTGTTTCCCTCACTAGACCTTGTTGGTAAATTTGCTTTTTTATTTTTATTTTTTTGCATTTGTTTGCTCCTACATCTTTTTCTTCAACCATCATACATTTTTCAGTGGCTGGACACCTAATGAGACAGAGTCAGAAGATGTCTTCAAGCAATCTGACTTCTTAGATTGTGACAGGCCTGGTTTGGATTTTCAATTTAAAAAAGTTGAAAAGAGAAAGAAGAAAGCAAGCAAGTAATTAAGCAGGAACAGGGTCTTGGCAGAAGTTGTTAAGTGATTATTTAATGAAACAGTTTGGAGCAGGGAGACCTGGCTCCCTCTGGTTCCTGCTTCCTGTAAAAGCCCAGGTGGCTGCTTCCTACTCTCTTTGTCATGCTCCAACAAAAGGCACAGATGGATTTATAGGCCTTGGAGAAAGTGGGAATTGTGTGTGAGAATTATTTTGCAGTGAGTTTTCAGTCACAGGAAAGCTCTGCCATTGAGACGTCTGCTGGGAAGGGGCTTTGTTTGGGGATTCCTGGCACCCCATATGAGGGTGTATGAAAAAGAACAACTCTCTTTAAGAAGCATCCTTGTGTGACATGGGGGTTTCAAGGTGCAGTGCATCCCAGGGCTAGGTGGGTTGAAATGACTGAGGAGGGAATCTGGAATTTCAGAGTTTCACATTTAATCTTTCTCTTTTTAGCAACTAATCCAAAACAGATTATGATACCCTTTGGCCATCTGCTGGCTAGATTTAACATCTGAGATGCTAGTTTAATTTGCAACCTCTGGATTCAATCATGTGGATAGGGGACATTTATAAAGAGCAGAGGGATGGAAGTTAGAGCTTCCATGCCATTGGGCACCAAAGAATTATTGTTTCAGCCTACCCATCAGGAGCACCCTATGTGCAGCCATTCTTGCTCTATGTCAAGTATTCATGTCAGAGAAAATTTTTGTTCTCTGCATCTGAACTTAACCATACTGACTTGAGGCCCTTGGGAGGAAATAAGAGGGATGCTTGTGAATCTCCACCTGTAGGGTTTCTCATTGATGATACTTATTTGTGTACACTGCTTTGTAGTGTGTGTCTGTGTATGTCCACATATACAGCAGGATCCCCCAGAGGAAACAAAACATGTTTGTATAATGCAGAGGAATAATAGAAAGAACTGGAGGATATGGTTTGAGTGGCTAACAGTGATCTCAACTTTCCAAAAGAAAGCCTTGATATGCTAATAGAAGGGTACCCTGAGCATGTAGTAGGTGCTTGATAGATGCTTATTGTCCTTGAGGGGCCGCTACTAAGTTCAACCCCAGAAATGTGGGTGATGTTAAAGCCTTCCATGTAGTTCTGGAAGCAGGAGCATACATCTCAAAAAAGAGAAAAATTTAAAAGGGAAGGTATTTGCAGGAGGTAAAAAACAGCATCTGCCCTGGGAAGAGGTAAAACTAACTAAAAAGTCAGGTAGCTGTGTCTTAGGAGAAAAAAGGGTATTGGAAGGGATGTCTATGAATAATGGGACACTCTTATGTCTGCTTACTTCCAGGATACTGAGAGGACAGTGGTCAACTCTTTCCAGATTCCACCTCCTAGTGAAGGAGGCTACTCCTTTTAGGTTTGTCTCTAGTTAATTCAAAGGCTAGCCAGAACTGTGTCTGCACATGTCCAGTGAATATTATAGCTATGGCAGAGATGCAGCAGGCAGAGAATGACAGGTGTAAATATGAGCCCTATACCCACGGTATTAATAAAAACTATCATTTCTTCAGTGTTCTTGACAATGTAACAGGGAATTTACCACTGTTATTTCAATTAATGTAATCTTTGCAATATGTTATTTTCCTCACTTTGAAGATGAAAAAGCTGCATAGGTGAAATTAACTTACTGGGTAGCCAAAAGTTACACAACCTAGAAATGGCAGAGCCAAGTGTTAAGTTTTTGCTTGATTCCAAAGGCACTGAGTAATGAATGCTTTTTTATGATGCTACCCTAGCTACAGGTTGTGGCAAAGCTGGGAATGGATGAAATCTTCAGTTATTGAAGAGGAAGAGCTGAGAGAGAAAAAGATCAATTGAGCCTAGGAGTCCAGGAAATCCCCCCAGGATGTATGCTGCTTGACCAGCAGAGAGAGAACTAAGAATTAGGTGAGAAGAAAGACTGTTCAAGGAAAGAATGATTTCAACTTATCTGTGCCAGTCATTCAGGATAAAGTCAGTGGCTGAGAGAATAAGAAAGAAGGACAAGAAATAAAGATGTAGAAAGACTACAATAAACAAGATGGAGGGTCCCTGATTCTCTCTCTGCTTTCTATCTTCTGTGGGGAAGGAAAAGTAATTTTTTACTCTACCCTTCTAGGTTCTTCCCTGAGAATCCCTTGTAATAAAAAGCAGATGAACAGGAGAAAGGCAAAAGTTTAATAACATGTATATTTCGTGTATAAATGAGGGACACCCAGGAAGACTAAGCAACTCCCCCAAATACTCCAAGATACCACTTCAATACCATCTTCAGCTACATACAAGAGAAGATTTTGAGTTGGTGAGGAGGCCAGTCATGGCTGTTTACAAAATGCCTAGGAAACAACACAGGAAACACACAGTGGGGTTGTTATGCAGATTTAAGTTATTTTCTTTTCCATTGATAAGAGTTCTAGAGGCTTAGAGTCATCTTTCTCTTCCTGATACAGACTGGAACACAATTTTACACATAGAGAGTTCCCTTTGGATGTAAATATCTCTCACAAAAGGATAACTTCTACCCAGTTCTCAGAGCTTACCTGTGTCTGTTTCTTACAAATAACCAATTCAGGGGTGTGTGGGTGGATTAGTGGGTTAAGCATCTACCTTCAGCTCAGGTCATGATCCTAGGGTCATGGAATTGAGACTCACATCAGGCTCCCTGCTCAGTGGGGAGTCTGCTTCTCCCTCTCTGAATGCCTGCCTCTTCCCCTGCTTATGTGCTCTCTGTTAAACAAATAAATAAAATCTAAAAAAAAAAAATTGACCAATTCAAAATAATCAATATGCCAAAGAGGCATACTTTGGGGTGGCACACTCTTTTCCCCTTCATTTTACCCTATTCTCTTTCTGATTTTGTCTTGTTCCCAGCTCCATGAACTTTGACTAGCTGATAAACCATAAGGTGTGCAAAAATAGTTCTTAGAAAATACTGTTCTCATGTTTTATAGGAACTTGAGCAAGGAGCACAAAAACAGGAAAACAGGAATTCATCTTAAATTTTGGTGAAAGTAAACAAACTGCTGCCTATGCCTCCATTGTAGGGACAGCTACTCAATTTTCACTTCCCACCCCGTAAAACCTGACTGGGGTCCTGTTGGAGAAAGTCCTGATCAGTAGGTGCAGCCTGATGTGGATCAGCTGAACCAAGATAAAACTTAGCTGAGTCACTTAAACCACTTTCTCTTAAAAATTACCAGTGCCTCTGTTTTCCAGGTTATAGAAGGTCACCTGTCTCTTCTGCCCACTTCCTTCCTCAGAATACACATTCCGAATTCTCACTTCCTAGGTGCTACTTGTTTTCTCAAGTCTTCAGCCTTCTTGCTTCTTCCAAACACTTGTGCCCTTAGTGAGCTTTCCTTTCCACACAGCTCTCCTCCATACCTGCTTCCCCACTTCCACCCTCAGCCTTCATTCAGTTCTATCACCTTCACCCCAGGTAGATTTCTATCACGTTTTTCATAATTTGAAACTATATTGAACTCTTTCTAAGAGATACTTTTCACCCCTGATTATTGTTTCTCACTATTTAATCTTGCCCCAAACTGCTCCAACTCACTATGAACTTTGCCACAATGAGAAAATGTCTCTCTCTAAACATGCCAAAAATCTTCTAGCCTCCCCAGCCAGAGGTCTCATGATCCCACAGAGTGTGGTTGATGTGTCTTCTGAAAAATCTTCCTTTCTGGAATCCTGAAGCTGTGTCTTTGCCATTGTACCTTTCCGACTCCCTGCTGATGAGTCTGAAAGGTACAATTGCCCTCCTCTTACCTCTCAGTTGGCATTCTAGCCTTCTCAGCATTATCCTTTCCCTACATTCTTTCTCTTAGACATGTTATGTCCTTACCTTTGAAACCTCAACAGCTGACTGACTCTTGGTATTTCCACCCCATCTCTTCTCTTAATGCCACATTTAAAATAGGTGTAACTTTGACCATGCCTAAAATAGAGCCTATCTTGTCCTCATTTTAGACTACACATTTTCAGATTTTCGGTAGTCCTTTGGGCCCTTTTCTAAATCTCTCTAGCTCCACAAAGTGACAGCAGTGGATGTCTCCTGTGGGTCAGGTTCTGTGCATGGTGCTGAACAGGAATAGAATTTGGGTTTTCCTGAAAGCCTGTATTAATCCACTCTTGCCATGTTCTCTCTTCCAGCACCCAGGTCAAGCCCTGTTTACCTGCTTCCCTTCTATCACAATAGTTCTCTAACTGGTCTTCTGGTTTCTAAGATTATCATTTTCAATCTTTTTTGCAGCCCACTAAAAGATACAACTCTTATAATATTCTACTATCTAGATATCTCACTTATTACAAAGCCAAATAATGCATCCATGTTCCTTTCTGGACATTCTATTCATTCTAGCCTCCAGCCCCTACCCACCACCCCAGTTGTCTTTGTGGTTGTTCCATTGTTGCCAAAGTCATTTACTTGCTTTTCAAGCACACTTTAAATTCAGGCTATTTTTTCTTCCCAAAATATAACGTGTAATCCTATTCCACCTTTTAAAGCCCTAGCCATGCTCTAAGACCTCTTCAAAATACCAGATTCTTCATTAAGCCTTCATTTTTACCTTGGGGTAGAGCCCCTCCTCCTAGTTCTGAACTTTAAGATTGGATTTTTTTCACAATGTTTTTAAAAATATCAATTAAAGGACAGTATTCCCCCCCATCCTTAATCCATTGCAGACTGATATATTTATAAATTACTATAAAAATTAAGTACAAGAAAAATAAAAACCTATACAAAACATCATTCCCCGATTTTTACTGTTGGATGCAACGTTCATGAGCACTGATCATATGGAATGCTGCAGCAACATCAAATGTTACCAGATTTTCTACACAGTTACTCTCAAATTCTGTGCTTTGCTTATCATGGAGAGGTGACAAACACTTCCTAGATTGCCCTAGGTCTGCAGAACACAATTTGAGTAAGCAATGCTTAATTTTTTTAAGAAAATTAAAAAAATATCTATTTATTCATGAAAGACACACACACACACAGAGGCAGAGACATAGGCAGAAGGAGAAGCAGGCTCCATGCAGGGAGCCTGATGTGGGACTCGATCTCAAGACTCCAGGATCACACTCTGAGCAAAAGGCAGACACTCAACTGTTGAGCCACTCAGGTGTCCCAGCAATGCTTTAGATTAGCATACTCTACCATTGATACATCATTGACTGAATTATATGTACACATGTCTCATGTTACCTATTGAATAAATCATTGAAAATGCCACTGAGTGGGCCTTTGTATCCCATCCCACCCAGTAGATCCCACAAGTAATAATTAACTGAATAAATGAAAGACTAATACACACACATACCTAAATAATTCCTAGTATCTGATCGAGATGAACAAATGATCTTGCATTCAGTCTCCAGAGGCATTTTGCATCCAGACACTAACTGTGAACTATAAACTATAAATTTATCTTTTCTTCTGGATTCTCTTTTTCTTCTCTTCTCTGTCGTCTAAATTGGGTTCTTGACCTTTCTTTATTACGAACACTCCCAGCCATTGCTAGCAATCATGTTTTTATTGAAAAACCAAATTCTGATAAATGAAATCTGATTTCTATTAAAACTGGCTAGTAGGTATTGATATCAAACAAGAAATAATCCTTTTTTTCAGCCTTACACCTCTTAGATTCAGCTTATTTATTATTTCTTCCTTATAATTTTTAATACAATTCTTTTGTAAACTTACTGAATAATGTTCGCATGTATTCTAAAAAATACTGATTTTTCATAAAACTGATCTTGTGGTGTAAAGAAAATGTTTGAAAATTAGATGAATTGCTTGCATCCTTTTTTTTCAAGGTTGTAGTTTTAAATTAGAGAAGAATACAATTAAGCAACACTTAACTGGACAGAGGGTATTACATCTAGTTTAACAAGGTAGTCAGGGCAGGAAGCATTGTTGACCAACCTTTATCTCAAGAAGACTTCAAAATGAAAAAGAATTTAACCCATATTTATATTCTCATTTCCATTATTCAAGACTAACAGAACTTTTTGAGACTTTAGTTGACACCTCAAGTAGAGAAGAAAAGAAACCAGAAGTTCTAAAAAGCGTAACAATGGAAGCCCTTTGACTCCAAGGGCAGGTATGTACTTGCTAATGGAGAAAACCATGTTCCATCTAAAAGCGCTTCTTTTGGAGTGTGTCTGAAAAAAAAAAAAAAAGAAAAATAGCAAGCTAACATGTTTGTCCTTGAATGCTACTTCTTCCTTAGAGATTTTGTGCTTAAGGGATTCTTAGGTTCAGTTAGCATTGGTAGGAAACTGAAAAGAATATAATTTTAAGAATAAAAAGAAAAGACTTTCCTGATAATTTTTCCTTTTAAATAGACTTTATTTTTTTAGAACTCTTTGAAGTTCATAACAAGGCTGAGAAGAAAGTACAGAAGTTCTCATACACCTCCGCCCCTGTACATGTAAGCTTCCCCTACTGTCAACATCCCAACATTTGTTACAGTTGATAAACCTACATTGATACAGCATGATCACCCAAAGTCCATAATTTACCTGACTGACTCTTAGTTTTGTACATTCTATGGGTTTGGTGAATGTCTAATGACATGTGGCCATCATTATAATATCATATGGAATATTTTCACTGCCCTAAAACATCCTCTGTGCTCCACTTATCCATCCCAACCCTCTCCCTAACCCCTGGCAACCGTTGATCTTTCCATTGTCGCTATAATTGTTCCATTGATTTTTCCATTGCTGCTATAAGTATGTAGCTTTTTCCAGATGGGCTTCTTCCCCTTAGTAGTATACATTTAAGGTTCCTCATGACTTTTCATGGCTTGATAGTTCACTTTTTTTAGCACTGGATACTATTTTTTGTCTGGATGCACCATAATTTATTTATCCATTCATCTGCTGAAGGACATGGTGGTTGCTTCCAAATTTTGGCAATTATGAATAAAGTTGCTATGCACATCTATGTGCAGGTTTTTGTGTCGATGTTTTCGATGCCTTTGGGTAAATACCAAGAATTGTAATGCTGGATTGTATGGTAAGAGCATGCTTTGTTTCGTTAGAAACTGTCAAAATGTCATCCAGAGTGGCCGTACCATTTTGTATTCCCACCAGCAGTGTTAGAGAGTACCTGTTGCTTCATATCCTTGTCAGGAGTTGGTGTTGTTCCTCATTTTGGCTATTCTAATAGAGGTATAGTGGTATCTCGTTGTTTAAATTTGCTCTTTCCTATTGATGAATGGGGGAACATCTTTCGACATGGGGCTTTTCTTGATGAAAGGGAGAGGAGTTTTCAGTATGAGATACTTGGAAAAAGGGCTCAGACTTGAGATTATGACTCAGGTTGGCCCCCACCCACCAGAAGACCTCTTTTTGTAAGCCCTCACTTTGTGAGACCTAAGAGAAGATCCAAATTGGTTCAGCTTTATACTTAGAACCTTGTACATTATTAACTATTTCTGAAATTGTTTAACCCTGTCAGTAGGGAGATTTTCATATGCCCAAATATGCTTGTGGGGCCTAACAGTGCAGAATGGTGGGGCTCCGGGGTGGCTCAGTCAGTTAAGTGGTTAAGCATCAGTCTTTGGCTCAGGTCATGATCCTGGAGTCTTGGTATCAAACCCCACATCAGGCTCTCTGCTCAACGGAGAGTCTGCTTCTCCCTCTGCCCTTATCCCCTATATGTGATTTTTCTCCCTCTCTCTTGCTCTGATAAATAAATAAATAAATAAATAAATAAATAAATAAATAATTAAATAAAATCTTAAAAAAAATAAAAGTGCAGAATAAGAAGGAGTGTTGTTCGCTCTGTTCTTCCATAAGCTTCACTAAGTGTACTGCAGTAATGATTAGAGGGATAAGAGGAGTCAAGGTGGTGTGGAAGATGCCCAGGCCTGTGACAGTCTGCAACTGATGAAAAGCAGCTAGCAAGGTGGAAGTGTGACGAGAAAAATCTCAAATGAAAGACTAGGAAATGACAACAGAGAATATAAACCAGTCAAGTTTTCCAGAATATAATGAAACATTGTGAAGTTTTTTTTTTTTAAAGATAGAACTATTTTACACTAGAAATCCTTGATGTAAAAAGAATATACTGCAAGAAAAATTGAAGAGTCTAAGGAATGATTTTAAAATGAGAAGAATGATGCTATTTCCAATATTACGCAGTAAAAAATGTCAAGTGACACATTGCTTAGTTTTGTCTGAGGTAAGGTGGAAAGTGTATGTCTTCTAGATTCAGACAGATCTGGACTCAAAATCAACTTCCACTCCTACTGGTTATGGGAACTTGGCTTCTTTATTTTAATTTCCTTATCTGAAAAATGAATTTAATAAGAGCTATTTCCACCACAAGGAAGAAGCTACTTCAGGTAGCTTCAAGATACCTGGTTGCTTGATACACGGTAAGTGTTGGTATTAGAATTAGAATCAGTGTGGGTATTAAATTGGGTACTAGAGTTGACGTTAGTGTTCATATTATGAGCATTCATTTTTCTCAACTTTTTTTCTAAAAATTTTCAGGAAAGCGGAGATCTACATTTATCTGTATTGCCCCAGAGGAATTATAGATACAGAGTGAAGCCTGATATACTGATTCACACTAGATAGGGAGTCAACAGTACAAGGTAAGGCATTATTCAACAAAAATGAGGTCAAAGTCATATAAAATTCTGATAGATGTATATATCCCTAATGTACAGATCTAAAAATACAAAGGAAAATGGTTGTTCAGTTATTGTTATATTTTCATGAATATTAGTGCAGTTAGCAAGAACGACTGGATAATTCTACTGTTTGCAATAAAGTAAAACACCCAATTGAGATATGAATGTATTTAATTCATTGACTATCTTTTTTTTGATTAACGTGGCAGAGGAAAATAATTTTTAATACATATAATTTTAGCTGATCTATCATTTAATAGATATTTTCTTGATAAATATTTGCCAAACGCTAAACATTATTTTATCTATCATTGCCAAGGTCCAACAGTTTAAATGATCAACGTGGTTTTCAAAACATGCTTTTCCCTTCATGTTTTGCACAGAGTGATTTAAAAAATTCACCTAATACAATTATTAAAATCAAATTTAAAGCTAAAAGTGTGCTCATGTTATATTGGTGTGTGTGTGTGTGTGTGTGTGTGTGTGTTGAGCTATACTTATTCTAGAAATTAAATAGATGTTCCTGGGTCATGAATTCCCTGGCATATAAGAATTAAATTATGCACAATGTATTCCATAAAGCCTATTATTTTTTGGAGGCAGATAATACTGCATTATAAACAGAAAATCGAAGTTGTCAGGTGCATGAATCAAGGCCTTAAGGTAAGATTGCAAGTTATGTTCAGATAATACCAGAAGGCATTTTATTCCCAATCATTGGTATTTTTTGAAATTCAGGCCTGTAGAGATGATGTGTAGCTTCAAGTGAAGAGAAGTCAGGAATATTGTATGTGCATGGTTTATAAATCCTGTGGCTTCTCTCATGTTCCTGAAAGATTCCCCCCACTTATTAAAAGAACATGGGGTAGTCAGGCCTCAGGCTTCTCCCTAAAGTTCTCTTGAGATTCCTAAGGTCTCTAGAGTCTATCTTTCTTTTCACT
This sequence comes from Canis lupus baileyi, assembly GCF_048164855.1. Lineage (NCBI taxonomy): Eukaryota > Metazoa > Chordata > Mammalia > Carnivora > Canidae > Canis > Canis lupus. Next base: position 35,467,965 of record NC_132859.1, on the reverse strand, counting down.
TCCATTATGTACCCCATAATAATTTACTTTGAGGAAATACAGCATATTTATTTTTTGACCTTGACCAATATGAGTTATAAATAACCTTCTGAAATGAAACAGTTGTATAATTTGGGAAATATTTATGCAGTCTCAGTCAAATAGTGAACATTAGCCATAATACACATACTTGACACTCTGGTAAAAAAAAATGTAAGAGAATTACAAAACATCAACAAGGCTCCTAGGACATCCTGCATAGGAACAACTCCATAAGATGGGAAATATCTATTCAGCTCTTGGGCAAAAGTTGGACATTAGCAATGATACACATGCTTTTGACTGTGGTAAAATTTTTATGAGAAGATAAAATTACTGTGCATTGACAAAATAGGGTTCTTCTTTCTTTGGGAAATTAATTCAATTCTGACCAAGATTCTCATCCCATTTCTAGAAGTTATTTTTGGCAACTGGCCTTCAACGAGGACGTACCATGGTCAATTATTTAGCAGTTCCAGAATTAGACCATTGTTCAACTCTTTTATCAACTTTTGTGCAACTCATCTTCACTCTTCAGATCTCATTTCCAGTGCTTACGATGGAAACTGACATCTCTTCTTTCTTGAAAAGATACTCATTTAAAAGAAAACATGCAAATTATTTGCAATCTTATGGTAGCCTTAGGCCTCTAAAATAGTGTCTCAAGAGAGACTAAAGTATAAATTTGAAAATGTGTCATTTCCCTTCTGTTTAAGAATACTGTAAGATATATATGTATTTTTTTAATGAGAACTAAAATGATAAACCCACTGTAAATGAGAATAACTATTATTTTGTTGTTAGTACAATTTGGTCAGTTATGACTCACTCTCCCCCACCCCAAGAAAGTGATATAGTCACATGGACTAGATGTGGGATTCTTTGAGATTAATTATCATTAGCTTTTCTGATGCATTTTCTAGACTTTTAAGGACTTTTAGGACACAGAACACTAAACATGGGAAATGGGGAACAAAATTCTATGTACTAAAATGACTAAAAATATATTCTTAATCTTTGTCCTAATGTTTGACAAAACTGCACAACTTATATGTTATTCCATATTGGACCACAATGTACATTCCTCCATTTGCAGTGGAGAAAATGGAATCAATATATCTGCACCTTGTTTTCCTTAATAGTGAAACAGCAATGACTATCTTTTCTATCATAGGAAGGAATTCATGTTGATTTAAAGAGGTAATTGACAAATAAACGTTGATTTTGAAGCACATAATACTTGATTAATGATAGCATAAGAACAGAGAAATTAAGAAATATGTTCGAGACCATTACACATTTCTTATTTGTTCCAAAGAAATTGAAGTTTGGTAAAGAAAAGTTCTAGAATAGTCCCAAATTGAAAATCAACAAAAATTCCCAAATGACTGAAGAAGTCAATAATTGAAGGCAAATCAACCACAATGAACTATAACAGTTTGAACCACTTGAGGGCAAATGAACAGAATGAAAGAATAAGCTTCCTAAAATTCAGCAATGACAGCAAACCATACCCAGGTTGTGACCCAACATTGCTTTATAATTAAAATGACATTCTGCCTAAATTAACTTCTGTAACTCAACAACGTGTTGAAACTCAGAGTTATCTAATGTGTTTTACATTTTTATTATGGCACCTTTTAATTTAGATAAACCAAAATTTGTACAGAACACTTTTTATTACTCTAAAATGCTTCAAGATAGGCATCAAATATTCTGTATACAGTTTAGTTATATTATTAGTGTTGTCATTTCCCTAATGAGAATTTCTACTCCAAGAAGAGTGCTAGTATCAGAAAGTTCACACTTAGGAGTTCTGCTATCCTTATTTCTGATCAACAACCACATGTGTTGTTAACTAACATATGGATTTCCACTGGTGAAATTACTGGCTTACTTATTGACATAATTGGTGTTGGAAATAAGCTTTCATTGGTGAAATTGATGCTATTCATGGTAAATGGATTGGATTGAATTAGACATTTAACAGAAGGCTTAAATGGGTGGCTCAGTGGTTGAGCATCTGCCATTGGCCCAGGGCATGATCCCGCGATCTGAGATCAAGTCCCATAGCAGGCTTACTGCTATGTCTCTGCCTCTCTCTCTTGGTATGTCTCTCATGAATAAATAAATAAATAAATAAATAAATAAATAAATAAATAAATAAATAAATAAATATCTTAAAAAAAAAGAAGGCTCACATTGTATGAATTGGGCACAAAAACCAAGAGACATGGTCTTCATCTATCTATACTGTTTTTCTTCCTTTCTTTCTTCCTGTCTTCTTCTCCTCTCTCTCTCTCTTTTTATCTTTCTGTTCTCTCCTCTCTCTCAATTTCACTAAATATCCAGTCAGTTTAAGAATGTCTTAGGATGGGACACCTGGGTGGCTCAGTTGGTTAAGCATCTGCCTTTGGTCATAATCTGAGTGTCCTGGAATCAAGCCCCAAATCCAGCTCCCTGCTGAGTAGGAAGCCTGCTTCACCCTCTCCTTCCCACTCATGTTCTCTCTCACTATCTCTGTTTCTCTCTCTCTCTCTCAAATAAATAAATAAAATCTTATCTCAGATGTGAAAGGTCTCTGAAAAATGTAAAAGTAGTGTTTGAAGTAAATTTTGCTGTCTTTAATTTGTTTTTTTTTCCACCTCCAGCTTTATTGAGATTTAACTGACAGATAAAAATTATATATATTTAAGATGTATAATGTGATGCTTTGATATATCTATACACTGTGAAGTGATTTCCATAATTGAGCTAATTAGCATATCCATCACCTTACATAGGTGCAATTTTTTTTTTCTCTAGTGAAAACACTTAAGGTCTACTTTCTTCTTTCTTTCTTTCTTTCTTTCTTTCTTTCTTTCTTTCTTTCTTTCTTTCTTTCTTCTTTCTTTCTCTTTCTTTCTTTCTTTCTTTCTTTCTTTCTTTTTCTTCTTCTTTCTTTCTTTCTTTCTTTCTTTCTTTTCTTTCTTTTTCTTTTTCTTTTTCCCTTTTATTAAAGATTTTATTTATTTATTCATGAGACACACACACACACACACACACACACACACACACACACACACACAGAGGCAGAGACACAGGCAGAGGGAGAAGCAGACTCCATGAAGGGAGCCCGACTTGGAACTCGATCCCAGGTCTCCAGGATCACGCCCTAGGCTGAAGGTGGCGCTAAACCACTGAGCCACCAAGGCTGCCCTAACATCTACTTTTTTAGCAAATTTCAAGGATGAAATACTGTGTTATTAACTATAGTTATCATGCTGTATATTAGGTCTGCATTTTTTATCTTATAAATGAAACTTTGCACTCTTTGACCAACATCTCATTTCCTCACTCTTCAGCCCCTGCTAAAACTGAGTCGTGAAGAAATAGAAAATCTGAAAAGACTGATAAAAGGTAAGAAGAGTAAGAATATTGAGTCAGGAAGCAAACATCTCCCAGCAAAGAAAACCCAGAATCAGATGGCTTCAATGGTGAATTCTATCACATATTTAAAGAAGTTAAATTAAAATAAATAAATAAATAAAAGAAGTTAAATTAAAGAAGTGGATTTTGCCAACCTTTTTCAAACTCTTCCAAAAACATGGAGAAGAGGGAATACTCTACAACTCATTTTTTGAGGCCAGCATTACCCTGATGCCAAGGCCAGACGAGACCACTACAAGAAAAGAAAATTGTGAGATAATAACCTCAATGCGCATAAATCAAAGTCCTTAATTTGGATTATGTGTGTGCTCCCACCCATTTTCCTTGGTACTTGTCATGAGACTAGAGCATGAAGCTGGTTCTAGGTTCAATGTTAATATTCACTATGTGTAGAATCACTTGGAATCTCAGGGCTTTAAAATAAGTAGACCTGAGTTCAAGTCTAAACCTAATCCCTCACTAATTCTATGACCTTTAGAGCTGATATTTGAATTTCAGTTTCTCTAAATAGTGTTGATAATGTCTCATGTGGAGAGTTGCAGAGCTGACTAATTGGAATAGTTTGGATAAAGTCCTTATCCAAAGTTGGTGTTGCTTTGTCCTTAGTAGGATTTTAATAAAGATTAGCTTACTTCCTTCCCTGCAACATCGCTGCCCTTGAGAATATAAATTGGATATTTATGAAGGCCTATCTGTTCTCTGTTCAGTTTTATTGAAGTTTAACTGAGGTATAATAAATTGCACATATTTAAAGTATAAAACTTAACGAGTTTTGACATATATATATATATACACTTTGTAAACCACCTGCTTTTATAAGCCATGGTTTTCCCACCTGTAAAGCTTTCTACAATTTGTTGTCACCTAAATATTTCTACCCCACTTTTCATCACATCTACTTAAATAGCATCCAGTGTGGATAGGATCAGGTCTGAACCTTAGAATCAGGCCTTTATTTGTTCTGACATTTGGCCCTTATATTCTTCTCCATCTTTATTTCCTTTGGGTTCTTTGTTATAGCAACAGGTCTATTCTTCACTCTTTAGGTGTGCCTTATACCAGGGTTTTATTTTTCTCCCTAGAATAGTACCCTGTCCTGTACCTACCTTATTTTTTGAAATACCACCCTTCTTTTAAAGAAATCTCAAAGAAGTCTCATCAGTGTTAACTTTGTTTCCTCTGATGTCCTTGATTTTGTACCAATGCTAATGTGTTCACTGCCTAAATGAGAAGCTCCCAGATCAGTGCCTGGGAACTCAATAAATGTTAACATAATTAATAGTGGATAAGTTGACTCCATAATTAAAAAACACATTAATATTTTAATAGGAATATACTATATAAGTCAGGGTGGGAGAGGTACAGGGGTAAAAGGAACTGTATCACCCCACAATGCAGTGGGAAAGTTAAGTGAGTAAAAAGGAAATCACAGCTCAGTGTGATTTGTGTGATAAAGATGAGTATGCGTGGTTATGAGAGGGAATTTGAACTCAGCTCTACTGTTCATTGCCAGAGTTGGTAGTCTTAGAATACTTGGAAGGTATTCCCAGAATTGTCAGATCTCATTTTTCAAGCAAAACTAGAAATCCCTATTTTTGATTGTACTCTCTCATTTTGCAATGTAGGCTCAAGTTTCTTGAACATGATTTTGGCCAAACTAAATGATTTTGAAGAATCTGGCCTACAATGTAGGAATTTATGAATTTTGCTCTACTGTCTCATGCAATGCAATGCCATACTCACTCGTGACATGGCAGGGTCTTCTGTGCACAAGAAAACACACCAGGACTAGGAAGGATGTCACGCTATGTGTGACACAGTCTGCAACACTATTCTGGTCAACTTGCCCACTTCCTCTTCTGTTGCCTTATTCTCTACCTGTCACAGCATCTAATCTCATGGTTCCATTGTGGAAGCACAGTCCACACCATTCCCCCATATAACCCCCAAGCTGAGGCCAATTGTCAGGTGCTAATTAGTACCACCATTTTTGCAGAGTGTTCTTTATTCTTATAGTAGAGAGAGACAGTTCTACAGTATATCCATTAAAGAGGAGAAACAAAAGGTAAACCAAGACTAAATTCTATTTAAAATAAGATGGTAAATAACATTTTCTGTAAAAGTGGAAAATATTCTTAAATATTTAACATGCAGCATGAAGTCCTAATCACTTATTTATGACTCCTTTCCTGGCCTCTTATAGAATCGTTGCTCAGTTGAACACAACAAAAACCCTAGCATTTTGAGAAGGAAATGATTTAATACAGGGAATTGGATGTTGACAAAATCATACTCAGTATGAAAGACCAGGTCTTTAGGGTTGACTTTCAGCCAACATCACAGAGCTGAATCCATAGGGAACCAGCTGTACCTTCGCTACACTCAGGAGACACCTGTGGTAGTCCTCACTGGGATCTAGGGTTCAGGAAGCCCTGGTCAGTCTGCTGCAGCTCCACATTATTTTAGCTGAAATCCAGAGAAGAAGGTTGCAGCTACCAGTTCAGAGCCAAGCCATGTCTATTAGATCATTATCAGCAAAACAGATATCTCCCATGTCCCTGTCCCCTCTCCACTTAAGACATTTCTGAATTCAGATTCATGAAGTTCCTTGGGCCATCTTATCAGTGAAACTTGAAAAATACTTGGAAACCCCAACCTCAAGAGATTCCATGAAATACAGATTTTTTTTTAAAAAAATGCAATTTTATTTTGTATTTGGAGTTTTTATAACTTTATTTTTATTGTTAAATTGATGCCATTTAAAATATAATTTAATATAACATAGTATTTTTTACTTAAAAAATGAACACATGGTTCCTGTATTTCAGAAAAAAATATTGAGTTCATCCACTTTCTGATTTGATCTACATATGCCTTTCTTTCCATATGAAAACTTCAAAACAACAAAAACAACAATTGCTTATTGAGATAAAAATTCTTATTTACAGATGTCAGGAATGCTGATTTTCTACATTAAGCTTACTGTACTTGGAATAGCAGAGGTAACTGGAGTCTTCACCTAATTAAGCTTTAAATCATTTTCATAGACTCATTAAAAAATAACATTTTGTTTTAGAATAGTCTTAAAATTACAGAGAACTGTGCAAATAGTATATATAGAGAGTTCCCAATTACTCAGCAAAAAATGGGGGCCCCATTATTAGCATTTTACATTGTTATGGTAATACATGACTATTAGTGAACCAATATTTTTATGTTATTATTAACTAAATTCCACATTTATTTAAATTTCCTTACTTTATTATCCAGTGCCCTTCTTCCATTCCAGGATCTCATCCAAGATACCACATTACATCTAGTCATCATGTCTCCTTAGGCTCTTCTTTGCCATGACAGTTTCTCAGCCTTTCCGTTTTTTATAACATTGACAATTTGAAGCATATTGGTTAGGCATTTTTAGAATCCCTCAACTTGGATGTGTCTGATTTTTTTCATGCTTAGGCTAAGGTTATGGGTTTTGGAGAGGAAAAGCACAGAAGAGAAGTGCCATTCTCATCACGTCATATTAAAGCTCTTACTCGCAGTATGACTTACTATTGTTGGTATTAACCTTGATCACCTGAAGGTAGTAACGATAGGGATGTTGTAAGGATTAATACTCTTGCATCTTTAAATTTTTTTGTGGTGGCACTAATCTTTAAGATCCTCCTGTATGCAGTATTGATCTTGGTTTTCCCTTTTGGTGGACAGATGCATGGTACTTCCTACATAAGAACCCCCAGTTCACAGGTCAGAAAGCCAGTGTGGAGTCTGCCCATTTCTGATTATATCTGTTCAACTATGTGCTCAAAAACTGGGAAAAAGAATCACAAGGTTGATTTATGGAGCAATTGGTTCCACCAGGAGACAAACTCAGGTCAAAACTCCCATCTATGGCATGATCGCCAAAAACTCCCACTCTCTCTGACTAGGGAGCCACAGTGGTGGTCTTTTCTAGGTCACCAGAAGTTAACATGAGTTCAGAGGCAATTATTACTAATCCCCCCTAATCTGGGTCTTTCTGGGCATGCCCCTTTCTTCAATGTACAGCCATTCAAGTAGATGTTTGCGGTGTCCATATCACATAACCTAGACCCGGTGGAAATTTACTCAGGCCAATCCACTGTACCAATTTCATACTTCCTCTGCACATCATTATCTGCCAACCCTTCCTTCTTGTTTGCTACAAGCAGTCATAGCTCATGGGACTTGCCGTTATTGTTTTAAACTTGATGATGAAGTCACCAGAAGTCAGTAAGAGTACATATATATAAGTAATCCTTTCTTTCAGTGGGAAAATCCCTGTTTTTATTTATTTATTTATTTATTTATTTATTTATTTATTTATTTATTTATTTATTTATTTAGAAAATCCCTGTTTTTAATTACAATTAGTTCAATAAGTGGGCGATTGATCCAGGGGTCATAGAATTCATGTATGCTAGGAAAAATAAGCAGGTAAAAAAGAGAAAATCATAACACTAATATTTCTGTCCCCAGAGAAAAATAGTTTATAATATTCATTTTTATCTTTATATAGTTAAAAAGTTTTGTTCATAATCTGATTATTTTTGTCCTTTTACCTAACACTGTACATTTAATGCCTTATTACATCCATAGTGCAGCATCTAGATTAAGACTCTGGCTGGGCTTAATTCCCTCCTGCTGTTGGCAGTTGGGCAGCTTTGGCAGCACCTGGGTTGTTGCTAGAGGTTTAGAATGTCAAACCCCACCCTGGGCCTGCTGAATCAGAATTAGCATTTTAACAAAATCTTCAGGTGATTCTTGTGCACTTAATATTTGACAAACACTGTTTTTTTTTTTTTTTTTTAAGATTTCTTTATTTATTAGAAACAGAGAGAGAGGCACAGACACAGACAGAGGGAGAAGCAGACTCCATGCAGGGAACCTGACGTGGGACTCGATCCCGGGTCTCCAGGATCACACCCTGGGCTGAAGGCGGCGCTAAACCGCTAAGCCATGGGGCCATCCCTGACAAACACTGTTTTAAGACACTCACCAGAAAAACCTGCTTGAGTGTACCAGTCTTTATTTCTGTGACATTTGGTAAGTTACTGCACACTGTAAAACTGGGTTTTTACATCTATAAAATGATGTTAATAGCATTTCTTTATAGCGCCCTTGACAGAATTAAATAACATAATGTGAGCAAAGTGCTTAGCTTGGAGGATAGTGTTATTATTATCTTGTGTTATAAATCTAGTACCATAACACTCATATATGCCATTGACCGAAGAATTGTCCTGTGCCAGGACAATGTATTAAATGCATTATTTCTCTACAAGTAAATAGGAATGAGTCTCATTTTACTGATAAGGACTGTGAGGTCAGAGGATTATGTCTTACTAAAGCCATAAAACTGGTAAGTAAGGGAACTGGGATTCCAACCAAAGTTTATATGGCTTGAATTTATATTTTAGGCTGAAATTGTTCCTTCTCTTCATTATGGAGGGTATTTCTTTTCTGCATGTTTATACCAACTATACAGACTTACAACCTATGTGCAATATCATTGAAGAATTTGAAATGAAAGAAAAACTATATCCTCAGAATGACGTTTCTTCCCTAGTCCCCACTCTTTGTCATATGAACAACTAAAATTGGTCTCATTTGATGTAATTTTCTTTACTTCCTTCACAGAGTTATTCAGAGTTGGTGTCATAGGCAACTCACTGTGAATACCCTTAACGAATATTTACAAGTGAGCTGCTATGAGCTGGCAATGCAAGGAAGAGAGGTGAAGAGTGTGACCAGCCTCTCGTGAGAAAGAGGCAGGAAATAGCAGTGTCAGATGACGAGGCAGGCTTTGCTCAGCCTGACAGGTGACAGGGGAAAGAGTGCCCACCACCACAACAAATATCTAATGAGTGCCCCTCGGGTCCAGAGTCATGTGAATATAAAAGCTACCTTCAAAGCTATATTTAGTTTCTAGATAGGGTCCCCTCCTTCGTGGGGATTATTACTCAAAGATAGACATTTGCATGAGCGGTGAAAGAGATAGCTTCTCAAATGGGACAGGCTGATAATAAGACTTCAAATAAGAAACAAGGTGAAATTAAAGTTTTTTTGTTTGTTGCCTGTGAGCTGAAAGGATAGACATGAGCAAAGAAAAAAAAAAAAAAGGGTCAAAGAAGGGACAAAGAGGTAAGAAAAGTTGACAAGACCAGTGGTTCCTTTATAAGAAAGCCACTCTGCACAAGATGTAGCTCTCAAAATGTTGACTGGAATGATTTTATTTAATCAGGATAAAAGAACCTTAGGAAATTGTTGGAAGCATGGTGATTCTGGTCTTGGAGTAGAGGCAGTAGATGTGGGCATTTGAAATAAACATGGGGAAATGCCATTCAATGAAAGTCAAAAAAAGAAGCTTACTTACAGGGCTTTCCTTGACCAAATATTCACTTCCTTCTTTTTTGGGGAAGATTATTTTCTTTAAACTGAGTGTAGCATTTAATAATGGAAATATGTAGAGTGCAGAAGAGAATAAAAGGAAAAATAAACAGTCTTTATGTATATTACTTGTATCTTTAAATATTAGAGGGCCAGAGTAGGGATATTATGAGGCAGAAAGGATATGGTGATGGTCTGAAATTCTTGAGGGATTTATTCCAGGATGTGGAAAGTGGAAGAAGAAAAATTCTCTTGGGATCTTACAGCATGCAAGGAGAATGTACTGGAAGGAAAGAGCCTCCCAAATAAAGGAAGTGTTGTGTAATTTCTTACTTTCCTTTCAGACATTATGGGTTCTAGGATACACCATCAATTTAGCAACTGCCTTGATGAGTGGGTGGGTAAGTGGGTACAAAACTCTAAAAGATATGTTTATATCACTTTTAGTACCTGTTGCAACTTAGAAAATATTAAATAAATTATAAAGAAAAAGAAACATACATATTGGAATTTAATTGTATTGTTTAGGATAGGTTTGATTATGCTTTCAAAACAAACAATCTCGCCAAAATCTAATGGGTTTAAAGCAGTCACACAACAAGGGGTTTAATTTGTGTGCAGGTCATATTTGCTTTGGGTATTAGTGGGGACTTTGCTTTATATCACCTCACTCAGATATCCAGTGTATGGAGAGTTCATTATCCAGAACTTCATGATCATGGCAGCACTGGCAATTAAAGGCCAGAATTGGCCCATCACTTCCATTCATATTTCAATGACCAAGTGAGTCAGTCGAATGGACTATGTTGTCCAAGTTTAAGGGTTAAAAGGGGTACAACCCTCCTCTTGGCCCAGAAGTAGAATGACCTGCTGTTGGTGAATATAAGTCATGGCTACCATATTAGTGAGTACAAAAATCAAATCATTTAACTCAAACACATTCCTTAAAATCATATCAATTCCAGATTCATTATGTTTAATGTAGTCTTCTTGAAAATGTTAAGTTCCCTGGAGAATAAAATGGACCATCAGCAATTAAGGCCTTAGGATGGATGGGTTACATTATATTGCTCATCCTTTGATGTTAACTAGTTTGGGTTAGCTCTTGAGGGTAATGGATATTTTGAAGCAGAATAACAGAGTTAATTTGAGACAAGTGACATGGAATGACAGAGCAGTGGAAGTCTAGAGGGCATGGGGAACTATGGGCATTTACAGAATGAGGGATGCAAAAAAAAAAAAAAAGGATGCTGTTAAGGCATACTATGCTTTTACTAGTCTCAAAACATGATATGTAAGACTGCAAATCCACAGCACTTGGAAGTTAAAAAGGAACTAATTTGTTTTCAAAAATATTTTCAGTACTACTTGAAAAAGCTAGCTAAATGCTTTTATATTGTTTCTACTTATGAATAACTTTATTGAAAAATTAGCTTCTTATTGTGCTATCCATCCTTACTGGGGTTGCATGAAAAGCTCTATTTGGGAAAGATTTAGAAAGGGATTCAATTTTGTGTTGAGAGAACCATTTGAGAATTTGGATTAAAAAAACCTGGATTCAAATCTTAGTTTATGTTTTACTGATTATTAGCAGATTATTTAAACTCTTCAAAATTCAGTTCTATCACTTGTTAAATAAGGATAGTAATAATAAAGATGTCTACCTCATAGAATTATTATGAGGCATGAATAAGGATCTTTATGTAAAAATATATTACAAATACAATATCAAAAGTTCAATATAAATATTATTGAAAATTATACTTATGTCCCTTTTTTTTAGTAGATTAAAGCTAGTGAGGTGTAATTTATATGTACAATCACCAATTTAAAGTTACAATGTGATGGATTTTGACAAATATATATTATATAATTGTGTAACCATCACCGGAATCAAGATTTAGAACATTTCCATCACATCAGAAAGTTCCTTTTGCCACTTATATGTCATCCCCTAACCCCAATCCTACTTCAAATAACCACTGATTTTTCTCTTAGTCAATGTAGATTGGTTTTGCCCTGTCTAGAACTTCACACAAAGAAGAATAACAGTGTACATTTATTGGAGTCTTGCCTCATTTTCTCAGTATCAGATTTGTGAAATTCACTCAAGTTATTGCATATGTCCCAGGTTCATTCCATAATTATATTTATTACTTGACATGAAATACAAATAGAGTAAATAAATTATCTGGTCATTTTTAAAAGTATAGAATTAATAAACCTGAAAAAAAATAATCAAGATAAATAATGACAAATTATATGTCAAGCCCTTAATTAACATCAAGGGCTTGGATTTGGATCTGTGTGGGTGTCCACGTTTTCATCCCATGCCTTGAAAGAGCCCATATAAGCATAGTGAAGGCATTATTATTGAGCTATATGAAACAACGTAGATCATTCCATATGCTCTGGGAACTCAAATTTCATAATGTGTCTTTAACAGACACATTGAGGATGGTTTTCTTTAAATAGCTATTTTCATATACAATGTTTAATACATACATAATACACTAAAATTTTGGATTAAAATCTAGACTAAAATAATGAAAATAATAGTCAATGTGAAATTAAAAGATGGGGATTGAGTCTGCTAATGAATAGTTGGTGATGTCCCATAATGTATCTCAGGTTCAATTTTCTTGTATGGCAAATAAAGATAAAATATGAACCTTTACTCACTGGTTGTGTGGGATATTTGCTAAACTAGAAAGGACCATATACTTGTAAGATATTAATAAACGCAGCATTGCATACCAGCTTGATTTAAGGCACTCAAACACAATCTTGGTTTTGGACTATTTGTGGCTATTGATTTCCTTTTGGAAAAGGAGACAGAATTACTTCCTATGCTTTATTCATGCTTTGGAAAAAAGTATCTATAGAGTTAGTGGTTTGCAGAGACAAACCTGCTCTCAAGCATCTGTTAGAGGTGGTTTTGTTTTTGTTTTTGTTTTTGTTTTGCCTTTTAGATGTCAACAAGCATTTGCTTCTCTCTCATCTCTGTTTCTCTGTGATAGGATTCAACTGTATGTACCCTTCGGGTGGGTGCTAATTTCAGTGAACTGAATTACTGCATGCATATAAATATATTCAATCATCCTGTTTCTTTGTCTGTATAGAGAATGCAGTCACAGGATACAGTAGCAGATGTGAGTACAATGAATGAATGCACACATTCTCCCAGGGACTCAGGTGTTACTGAGTCCAATATTGACAAATTGAGTGTTTAATGTAAACCATTTATTGCATCTCATACTATTAAGTATCCTGTCACTCTTTCAAGGATTACTAGGTTGTACTGTAACAACAACATTTCTGGTAGCCTGACTTTGTTGAGGTCTAGAAACTCTCATCCCACCTCTCCTCATCACACAAGAAGCTTCCAGGACATTTCTTGCTCAAACAGGTCTGTTTGGCTCATCTGAGGACATTTCTGTACTTCTCATTCCCGATTGTGCTATTTGTTGGGGTTCTTGGGTTCCAAAGTGTGGATAGGTAATGTAGCTATAGAAAGCTCAAAAGTCAAAGTTATAGCAGTCTTGGTGACAACAAGCAGGAACATAAAGGGACCAAGCTGGGAAAGCACTCATTTTGATCTGGTGTCTTTTCTACCTTGGTCTTTTAAAAGATTACTTCCTCCAGTATGTGCTGTAGATTATGAATCCCCCAGTGCTTAAGGGAATGCCCTTGGAGTCCCAGCCATGCTTCCTTCTCATCAGTCTCCTCTCACTTAAGCACCCTACCCCCACCACTTCGTTCTTTCTAACTTTCTGATTCTTACCTTGGTTCTTCTGTCTGCATCCTGGCTCAAGAAAATAGACCCCATATTTCAGTGTCTACATCTTAAAATCCCCCCACTGTTTAGTCATCCCTCTTGGATTACTGTGCTTCCAACTACCTCCAGTAGGAAGCCTCTTAATCTCAACTGTGTTTCTTGTATCTTTGATAGAACTTCCCTTAAAGGTGCAAATATGGAAAAGACACCTTGACTATTGATTCTCACATATACTGAAATTTGAGTGTGATTACAAAAAAAGAGAAAGGAACTTCACTGAGTTCCAATACTATTGGAAGATTCTGCAGCTGGCTCCAGAGAATCCCCACTGGGACAGATGTCTATAGCACAGGTCATAGAAAACTGCCCTCTGGCAGTGTTGATTCTTGATCTGAACATGTGGATCAGACCTGGCCAGTGAGTTTCCACTCACTCAGTAAGTGAGGTCCAAATAATGTATGCCAACCTCATAGGTTGGCTGTGTTGTTCAGGTGGGTTCCATATACTTCAAGCATTGATACAGACCTACCTAATGTGAGCTCTGCGAGGCCAGGGGCCTTGCCTTTTGTGTTTATGCTGCCATCCCAGTGCTTAGGACTATGCTTGATCACATAGAAGGCACTCAACAAATATTTGTTCAATCAATTCCTTCCTCAATATAACAACTGCTGGAGAGGCATTACAGCAACCTGCCCATGACTGGAAGAAGCTCCCTCCTGGGTCTGAGTTCAGATGTCAAATGGATGCTACCAGTCTTCTGGGAGGAGCAAATAAATATTTATTGCTCACACAGATGGGGAGTCTGACACAAGGGGCAGGAAGATAGTTTTCTGGGAAGGAGAGTTCTGGAAATTTGGAGAGCAGCACATGCATAGGTATTTATAAAGGGAAGGCTTTATAAGAACAAAGGTCCTACCCCAAGTGAAATTTAAAAGACACAACAAGAAGGAGCATGCACACATGTATGTGTTGGGGAGAGGTGGAGCGATGTCTTATAATTCGTATGGAAGGAAGGCTAATTTCTGGATTGGTATCTACAACTGGGAATTTCTCCCTATTTGATGATTTGCCAGCCATTCTGGTTAATAATTTTAAACTTCTCTATCTCCTCCCGTAGTTGATGTGCTAGTAAACACTATACTTCTCAATCTTTTTCATTCAATATTAATTGACATTTAAAATTAAATTAATAAGGATTCCTTTTTTTGCCTATATCTCATTGCATGTAAAATGTAAAATATATTCCTGGGGCACCTGGGTGGTTCAGTTGATTAAGTGTCTACCTTTGGCTCAGGTTATGATCCCAAGTCTGGGGAGGGAACCCCATGTCAGGCTCCCTGTTTAGTGGGGAACCTGCTTCTGCCTCTGCCTCTGCCTATCCCCTCTGCTCATGCTCTCTCACTCTCTCTCAAAAAAAATAGATAATATCTTTTTTAAAAATGTAGAACATGTTCCTATAGATAAAAGTGACTCCATATGGCAGTGATCCTCATCCCGCTAGGGGGTCACATGAATTTGGGGCTGGATAATCCTGTGTAGTTCATAAGAGGCCACCAAATGACTCTGAGCCCATGTACTCTATTGGAGGAGCAACCAGGCTTGCAGCCTTTTCCTCTCATTGTTGAATTTGAGTGTCATGGTCTGGAGGCTGACTGTTTAAAAATGCATTAGGGTAACTTTCCCAAGTCTTCTGCACGACATTCAGAACTGGTAAGTTATTCATCTTTGTGATGTGTGCTTAATGAATAGAATTGCTAAGATCATCATTTATTTATTCTGCAGCTGCTAAGTTTTGACCCATGCTAAATCCTGGGAGATTCAAGGACCACTGGGACCCAGTTTAGGACTGTTCTCCCAAGACCAGGACTGAGCCCTTGCCCTATCACTCACACTGTCAGAATTGAAACCGTGGCAGCTTTATGGTGGCCACCACTGACCGACAAAGATCACACAGAAGGGAGTCTAAACCGAGGTGCGAGATTCAGCTTTTACAGATCCGTGAAGGTCTTTGAATAGTTGATTCCTTTCTCTGGCAGATGCAAGAAGAAATAAAAGTATTTCCTACATAGAAAGCAATTTTGCAAACTCCATCCAAGTTCCTTGTGAAAAGCTTCATGTTTTAAGTTCCTTAGAGATATGATTTAACGCTAAATTCTGGGTAGAAATTTGGTTTGCAAAGAAAGTTCATTCATTCAGCAAACCTCCAGACATTTAATGATAGACATTTAATGTCTAACATATTCTGAGTTGCTCCTGACCCTGCATACTATGAAAATGTGTACCTCAGGGCACCTGGGTGGTTCATTTTGTTAAGCATCTGTCTTCAGTTCTCATGATGTCAGGGTCCTGGGATAGAGCTGTGAGTGGGGCTCCCTGCTCAGTGGGGAGTCTGCTTCTCCCTCTCCCTTGCCCCTCTCCCTACTCATGCTCTCACTCACCCCTTCTCTTAATTAAATAAAATCTTTTTAAAAAAGAAAATATGTACCTCAAAAGCTCTCCTTTCTACTTCAGTTCATTTTGTTGAATATGAAATTAGAAACTTCTGTTACTTGAGGCAAACTCTGTGTATGTGATCAATATATAATAAAAGAGCTACACATTTAATTAAGTGATGTTTGTCATCTTATTACTCACCATCAGTCATGTTAACCATCCTACAATATGAAAACTGAGGGGTTTGCCTTCACAGCAAAGTTGTGTTTTATACATTTCATTGCTTGTTACATAACACAGAAAGTCTTTTTTACCCTAGCTAATATTTGACAATGTGCAGTTTGAAAGTTTTTGCAGATTCAAAACAAGCAAAACAAACTCAAAACATGTGTCTCCTAAAATGTGCCTGAAAATACAAGCACATTTTGGCAAATGGATAAACAAAGTGTGGCATATTTGTATAATAGAATGCTATTTAATAATAAAAAACTAGAAATCACTGACATTTGCGACAACACGACGAACCTCAAAACATCATGCTAAGTGAGAGAAGCCAGATAGAAAAGATAACATGTGGTATGATTCCACTTATATGAAATATCTAAGAAGATAAACTTGGTGTGGCTGTTTTATTTTTTTTTATTTTTTTTTTAAATTTTTATTTATTTATGATAGTCACAGAGAGAGAGAGAGAGAGGCAGAGACACAGGCAGAAGGAGAAGCAGGCTCCATGCACCGGGAGCCCGATGTGGGATTCGATCCCGGGTCTCCAGGATCGCGCCCTGGGCCAAAGGCAGGCGCCAAACCGCTGCACCACCCAGGGATCCCTTGTGTGGCTGTTTTAAAGTGTCCACAAATTCTTTGATACTCTTTTCAAGAAATCGAGCCTAATTCCTCTTACCTTGAGTGTAGGCTAGACATAGGGACTCTCTTTTAACACATAGATTAAAGCAGAAGTGACAGTGTGCAGGTGATAAGAGACAGAAGAGAGGACAAAAGGGAGAATCAGAAGAATCAGAAATAAATAGTGTGGGAGATCCTGACTTTTGGTCAGGATTGGATATACAATTCCCTGCTCTTCTCGACATTTCCCAGAGCTTTTTCTGGACCACTCCCACCTACCAGCTCTGCTACAAATAGTGGCCTGTTGCAAGGCTCTGTGAAACTCTCTGATCCAGATTCCAGGCAGAGTTATGAAAGTTTCTTGATATCCTATCCCCTCTCTTTCTTTCACACAGTCAGACAGTGCAGCTGGGTTGCGTAGTACCAGAAAAAGTAGTACATGGGCTAGTCAGTATCTTTATCTGCACCATGTGAGAATTTCTACATGGCCAATAATTCTAAAGCCTTATGATTGGATTCAACCAGCCTAAATGTTTTCTGACAAGGTGTTAAATATACAATCAGGAGAGGTGAAAACCAATAAAGATTTGCTTTGGAAAAGTATCAGGACCTGTTTACAAAAATTAAATACCTTGAGGCTGACTTCCAGAATATTTCAATTGGACGTTTTTAAATACATATTTTATGTATATATATGATATGTATATCTGTATACTTGATATATATCAAAATGTCATATACATATATATACACATATATATATAAGTCCTTTGACTTTTAATTACGAGAATAGAAATTTATCCACTGATGTACATTAATACCTTATTGTTAAAGGAATTTTTTCACGTGCCAGAGTAAGAGCCAAGGCAGGGTTAGTTCTGCAAACTGTAGGGGAGAAATGCACACAGTGACATGGATTCTAGCCCTTAATGCACGTGCTGTTTTCCTGAACTACACTGACTGTTGTATTTTTGCCTTAATTCTTTTGCATATACCATTCCTTCCCCTTGGAGTGCCCTTCCCATCACTGTCTCTGTAGAAGGAGATCTTATTCATCCTTCATGACCCAAATCAACTGTCATTCTTCTCCCTGAAGTCATAGCTGTGGGTCATTATCTTTTCAATCAGGTATCTGTTTTCTTCTCTTTGGCCCCCGGAACTTTACTTTCATTTTTTTGACTGTTTTTTAAAGTCTGCTTTGAGGTAGAGTTATTTGCAAACAAGCCTTCTCTTTTCCACCAGGATTAAGTTCCTTGAGACTAGATTTTATGTCTTATTTATCCATGTAACTCCTACTGAACCCATAGAAAATTTATTAGTACTCGTAACCTGGATCTCATAATGGCTTTGTCTCTTCATAGGCTATGCCTTCACATTGGTACAATTTTTAGAAGATGTGCTAGATATCGGAAACATGGAGCATAAAGAAAGGATGATATTTGTAGTTTGCAACATTATAAACTAATCAAGAAGAGTAGTGGGCTGATTTCAAGAGAGTAGTAATACTCAACCCTTATATAAATCTTGCCATGTGCCAGGCTCTGTTCTAAGACCTTTATTGGAATCTTCAACCTTCACAGTTTAAGGACAAATTGAGACACAGAAGTACATGTAACTTGTTGGAGATCACAGAACTGGTAGGTTGCAGAGATGTGCTCTGGACCCACGTAGTTCTGGAATCTTTGCTCATTACCTTCACATCATGCTGCCAAAACAAGGAGAGCCCCATCTCCAACATCTCATCACTGTGCTTTCCTTTGTGGAAACTCACCAAGCAAAGGTTTACTGTAACAATCAACAGTCCTTTTCAAGTTCTTGTTCTTACCCTGTCTTGGAAGAAAGTGCATTAAAAAGTGGAATCTGTCACTGAAGTAGACAGGTATCATCAATGTATCATTAACATGTAGGTTTACTAGGGAGGTATCTTACTGGTGAGATAAATAACTACAGATAATTTTCATAGGCTCATGCACTAATTCGCAAAGTCTCTTCTCTGAACCAACAGCATTAGTGTCACCTATGAACTTGTTCGAAATGCAGATTCTTGAGCCCCCCTGCCCAGATCTACTAAATTAGTCTTCTGTGACTTTAATGCACACTTAAATCTGACTACTGTGATAGTCAACTGGTTCTTTAACTTGGCTACGCATTGGAATTGCCTGGGTTTTTAAAAATCCTGGGGCTTGTGTCTCTCCTCCTGAAATTTAGATTTAGTTGGCAGGGTGTGATTTTGGCCTTGACAATTTTGAAAGCTTCCCAGGGGACCCAAATGTTCCATTCTAGTGAGAACCAAGACTTTGTCCTAATATTTAGGGTTCTGGCTTATAGCAGGCACTTGATACAGACCTTGTTAGTGAGGACAGGTAGCTCTTACTGGTTATTATAACCATACAGGGCCTAATACAGTACCTGGTATTCAGTAGGCCTTCAGTAAATATCTGTGAATGAGTAGGTGTTATATAGATTTGTCATGCTTCATAAAGTATATAAAATAAAGAATTATAGTCTTATAGCATTCTACTTTCTTTAAAGAATATTCAAAAACTTTGTCCCAAATGAACCCAGACTGCCCTAGTTATGCTATTCCTCTTTGAGCCTTCACAAATCAATCACCTCTGCCTATAATGACTTCTTCTCTCCTTCCAAACAGTTCCTGACTAACTTCTACTCTTCATTCAAGTCTTAATGTTTCAGCCTCATCTTTGGGAAATGGGCCTTGACTGAGAAAAGCTACCTAGGAGATGTCCTCTCTGATTTTTTACTGAACTCATTATTCAACTCCAGTACCCATTTTTTAATCACATGAATTAAAATTGCCCACTTCTTAGACTGTATGTCCTCACTTTTTCATGGAAAGCACTACCTAGCACCCTCAGCTACAGGATGAGTGCTTGGTGCATGATAGTTGCTCAGTAAACATTGTTCAAAGGGATCAGTCATTTCTTCCTACAGGACTACCCCCCACATTATACAATCTCCTGGTCACCAAATCAGGGCTTCTTTGATCAGAGAAGAAAATAATCTTCTCTGCCACGAGGATGCTGCCTTGATGAGAGATACCGTGTAACTTTTAGCTGCAGGTCATTCTCACGGCCAAAATCTAAGGCCCAGAAAATGGGTTGGCTGGTGTTTTGGTTTCATTTGATTTTGCTCTTATACAGATGAGCTATTTGGGAGCTTCGGTCTCAATACCAACTTGTTAAACCTGACCATCTGTTGGGGAGGATTTTATTTTAGATGAGAGCATCTGGGTCCCCATTTACATTTGCTGAGGTTAATAGACCTGACAGCCTTCCTCTGTTCTCAGCAGGGAGCACAGCCTGGAACTGCTGGGGAGGAGGCAGCTGAGCTCTTCACTGGCTGTTCTCAAATATGCTCTCCCCACCCACAGGCATTTCTATAGTCTGTCTTAAGATTCTTATTTCTTAAAGTCAGAGCTTTCTAGTCCATAGATGGCACATAACTGAGAAGCTGTCTTAACCAGTATGATGTTGTAGTGGGTTCCAAGATGGCAGGAGGAAGAGAGGCTACAAAGACCTTAGGCCAAAACCCATCACTGCCACTTAGCTGGATGACCTGGGTCAAAACTGTGACCTCTCTGAGCTTCAGGCTTCTCACTGAAAATAAAGGAAGAACTATCTTCTTCCTTTTGTGAAAATTCAACAATATTTATTCAAGTGCCCAACATGGTGTTCATTAAATGGCCATCATGATTTTCACTTTTCTGCTGGCTAGCACTTCGGAGATTCTGGAGGAATTTCACATACCCTTCACTTGATTCTCATCACAACCCCAATGCAGACTGTACTTTCTGAGAAGCAGATCTGAGATGGTTTCATGGGCAGGAAGTTGTGGAATATTCTTGGGATCAGCATGGAAGGAAGAGCAGGGAGGATGCCGGACGGGGCAGAGAGAGAAGTTAAGCTATGACTCAGCCCAGTGACAGCCTTGGCCGATTCCATGGGAGCTGTGGAGCTGGAAAATTAGCTGAAGAAGAATTGTCCTGTCTTGAGCCAGTCATTCAGTTAGAGTTCCCAGTGTCTGCTGGACAAGAGCTCTCTCTACAGTGAGGTGTCACTGAAGGAGATGGCAGCTGAGGGCAACAGCCCTACCAGCAGCCAGGTGTCAAGCCTTTCACCATAGAAGGATCTGGTTGTTGTTGCATATATCAGGTTTGGTCATTTTTTTTCTTAAAAACATAAGGATACACCCTTCTTTTAAATGAGACCAATGGGTGTGCATGGTGTATATAGAGAGAAGAGACAAAAGAGAGAGAGAGGACAGACTGGAACCTAACCTCATTTTCTTAATTGGTGGCCCTTTGGGAGTGAAGCCAACTTGATTTACAAATTGCAACTTGCTTTAGGCTAGAGCCATTTGAGCACACATCTAAGTAATCTCCCTCAACTTCCCGGAACATGAGTAAGTCAGTTGAGAATCCCATCCCTCCTTGTTGAAAAGATCATTAGGGAATAGGATGAGCTGAAGAGAGAGCAGGGAGGTGTCAAAGTAAGAATTGGCTGGAAAAAATCAAACAGGAGATTTCATGCAAGACAATTGCACTAGGGGAGAGATAGTGACTTCAATGGGAGAGAGGAGTATTGCAGGTATCAAAAACGAGTTCATAGATGTTTCTTAACAGAAAGTTTTTAAGAACTGGGATGGGGGAATTATTGGCACTTCTGTTTGGTAATTGGCTTTACCCAAAGGAAAAGTAAACTTCCTCCTATCTTCATGACAGTAGTTTTACAAGGGGAAACAAGGCATCCTCTGATGGTAGGCTCCTACTTTCCCACTGAGACTGGAAGATAGTAAACTTTCTCCTTGGATTTTGAGGAAAGATGATTTCTAGGTCCTTGAGAAAGACATTTCTTGGGTCCTGACACTGATAAGAAGCTTCTTAGGAGACATATATGTTTCAAAGCAGAGAAAGAATTTGCAAATACCAATTCTCTAAATTCTCTACAAAAAAAGAAGTAGGGACAAATAATCAGAAACAAACTTCCCTAGTTTAGTCATGCTGAGAATAATGTTAAAGCCAGTTTGATCAGAAATTTTCAGAAGAGCTCTAGAATCAGAGCTAACTGGTTTTGGTGGGGAGGGATGTCAGGCTATTTCTTTATCTTTCTTCCAGTCTCAGGTTTAGCTCCTCCATGGCTCTAACTCAAGCTGGGTAAACCCACGTTAGCCCCATTTGCCTTGGAGGACCTAGCCCTTGGTTATTGGTGCTCCCACCATCCCCTTTGACCCTATGGGTAGCATGTGGCTTCTTGATTTTCTTAATCTATGGTATCCTCATCATCTCTTCTTTTCACCCAGCTGTTCTATCACTAATTCCATGGATTAAATTCTCTCTGTTTAAAACATTTAACCATTTCTCTTTTTCTAATTGGACCCTGATTAGTACAGACCTTCTCTGGGTAGCCAAAATGAAATATAATATAACAATTATCCTTCAGGCTAGCTCTTATTTTCTCTTGGAAATCCCACAGGGGAAAAATTCTTTAGTTTCAGAATTCCTCAGGTGGGAATAATAAAGGAGGTAACATTGTGTTAGCTAAACTCATATTCCTTCCTGGCTATGTTTGCAGCAGAGACTAGAAGAAAAATCATGAAGTCATCTGTAAGACCTCAGAGCTTTCCTTCTCTTTGTTGAAAAAGGGAGACAGAAATTTGGTGGGTTATAGTAAGGTCTTCAAGAATTACTGCTAGTACTATATTGCTTATAGGAAGAAACACTTCTCACTACTTATGATATCAAAGCTTTCATTGTTTCTTTTTTTTCTTTACTGTTCTATGCATTGTATGTAAAAAATATATATATAAGTTCATTAGTTTCAGATATAGTGTTCAATAATTCATCAGTTGCATATAATACCAGTGCTAATCACATGCCCTCCTTAATGTCCATCACCCAATACCTCCTCACCACCCCTCCAACAATCCTGTTTGCTCCTATGATTAAGAATCTCTTATGGTTTGTCTCCCTTTATGATTTCTTCTTGCTTTATTTTTCCCTCCTTTCCCTTATGATCCTCTGTTTTGTTTCTTAAATTCCACATATGAGTGAGATCATATAATTGTCTTTCTCTGATTGACTTATTTTGCTTAGCATAATACCCTCTAGTTCCATCCATGTCATTGTAAATGGCAAAATTTCTTTTTTTGATGGCTGAGTAGTATTCCATTGTGTGTGTGTATAATATTATAAATGATATATATATATATATATATATATATATATATATATATATATTACATTTTCTTTATCCATTCCCCTGGTGATGGGCATCTGGGCTTTTTCTATAATTTGGCTATTGTGGACATTGCTGCTATAAATATTGGGGTGCAGGAATCCCTTTGGATCACATTCAGTACAATCCCTATCAAAATACCATGGACTTTTTTCACAGGGCTGGAACAAATATTCCTAAAATTTTTATGGAACCAGAAAGGACCCCAAATAGCCATAAGAATGTTGAAAAAGAAAACCAAAGTTGGTGGCATCACAATGCCAGACTTCAAGCTATATTACAAAACTGTAATCATCAAGGCAGTAAGGTAGGCACAAAAACAGACACATAGATCAATGAAACAGAATGGAAAACCGAAATGAATTTTCAACTCTATGGTCAACTAATCTTTGAAAAAGCAGGAAATAATATCCAATGGAAAAAAGACAGTCTTTTCAATAAATGGTGTTGGGAAAATTGGACAGCCACAAGTAAACGAATGAAACTGGATGATTTTTTTATACTATACACAAAGATAAACTCAAAATGGATGAAATATCTAAATGTGAGACAGGAATCCATCAAAATCCTAGAGAACATAGGCAGCAACCTTTTTGACCTTGGCTGCAGCAACTCCTTGCTAGACATGTCTCCAAAGACAAGGGAAACTAAATGAACTATTGGGACTTCATCAAGATGAAAAGCTTCTGCACAACACAAGAAACAGTCAACAAAACTAAAAGGCAACCTACAAAATGGGAGAAGATATTTGCAAATGACATATCAGATAAAGCATTCATTGTTTCATGTGTCACAAATAATTAAGTCAATTGGAAGATGCTTAAGTGAGTAAATCGCTTGAATTCTGTGTTTGTGAGCACACTCTTTTTAGTTACATCTTTATGATCCATTCTTCAAGGCAATCCCGTGCTCACCTTTTACCCATAACATAATGGATACATTAAATGCAGTTAGAGTTAAATTACTTGAAACTGAAAGTAGTTATTAATGCAGAAGGGTTCTCATTATTTGTGCTGAACTAAGGAAAAATGATAACAGAAAGTTTATATAAAGTGTTTAGCATAATAGGTTCTTGGTAAATATCAACTTCCTTGCCACTTCAACTAAAAATACATTTTCCTTATTTTTTGTCTTGCTGAAACCTTATTAACAGCATTTGTGTATGAATGAAGCACTCCTCTCTTTTTTCCCTATCCCCTTAGCCTTTCTGAAGCCATCATCCTAGTGAAGAGCATGGAAGGCATCATCAGTGATTATCTCTCTGACTCTCATTTGCTAAGCCTTCCTAGAGCATTCTGACCTGCTTTCCAGGGTCACACTCTTTATGTTTATCACATTGGAATATGCTTTTCTCCATTTGGTCATCAGAAAAGCCTTCTATAGTCCTTAAATACAAAAAAGGTAATGCAAATTAATTATAATATAATAATATAAATATAATATAATATAATAGCTAAAGTTTAGCCATAGGTGATATTTTAAATATAAGAATGTGACTCTTTTAAAAAGACATTTTAGAAGTAATGTGTGTTCTATACCTGAATACCTGAGCCCTGTAATGCCTGACCATTCACTGTAAGAGTTAGGAGTAGTAAATTGATCTAATGACCATCTCTTTGGGACTTTCAGAGGTTACTGCGTACTAGAAGAGACTTTCAGGTAGAATTACTCTTCATCTTCTTTTTTTTTTAAGATTTTATTTATTTGAGACAGAGAGAGAGAGAGAGTGCGTGTGCACAAGTGGTATGGGGGGGGGAGGGGCAGAGAGAGAGGGAGAAGTAGACTTCCTGCTGAGCAGGGAGCCCCCTGGGGCTCATCCCAGGAACTTGAGATCATAACCTGAGCCAAAGGCAGATGCCACCACTCAGATGCCCCAAATTACTCTTCTTTATGGATAAGTTTCTTAAGGACACATGCCACATTTTTCCATTTACTGTGTGTCCTTTTCCATTTACTCTGTGTTACCCCTTAGAAACGGGTCTTACACTGTACAGTGGAAGTTTAATGAATGGGTATTGTCTTTGTGAACTTATTGATGTGGGCACTGGAGTTTGCTACAGGTAAAGAGAAGAGATAGAATCTCTTGTATGAACCATATTTGACTGTTGCTTTCCTGGACAGGTCATCAGCCTGTCAGGACCTAAAACTGTGTCCTAGCTTCAGAGCTTTTCCTGACTGAAATCATTTTACAACATTTCCTGACTGCAGTCACTGGACAGATCATTTTACTTGTTTGAGTCTTAGTGCCTTCATCTATAGAATGGGAATAAAAATGTAATCAATATTTCAGTAGATATTTTAAGGATCAAATTCAGTAACTATATATGAAACAGTCATGTAAATTGTAGAGTACAAAAAAAATACAACCAGGTATTATTAATTTGCAGAAACACACTATGAGATAAAAGTTGGAGGAAGAATGTCTTGGCCAACATGTACCTTGTTTTTACCTTGAATCGAATCCATTGCCATTAAGCATCTCAGTGTGCACATACTTCCACTCTGGTTTGTGGCCCAAAACTAGAATTTATATACAAACATGAGGGAGTTCAAAGAAAGGAGAAAGTAAAGCACAAAGTTCCATCTCTATTCATGGAAAATGTTAATCTCAATGTCCATCTATTCAAAGTCCATTGACCAGGGGAGCCTGGGTGGCTCAGTCGGTTAAGCATCTGCCTTCAGCTCAGGTCATGATCCCAGGGTCCTGGGATCAAGCCCTGAATCATGCTCCCTGCTCTGCATGGAGTCTGCTTCTCCCTCTTCCTCCACCCCTCTTCCTGGTTGTGCTCTCTGTTTCAAATAAATAAATAAAATATTTAAAAACAAACAAAACAACAAAAAAACCAACAAAGTCCATTGACCTAGTTATTTCTCTCTTGAACCCCAAAGATAAATACACTTCAAACTAAGATGAAGTATGATTAAGAAGAAAAAGTTTTAAAAACCATGAAAAAGTAAATACAAATAAAGTAATATATCATCCAGAAAATTAATGAAAAAATCTCACTATCTTGTAACATAAAAGCATCTAACTCTAGCATTTTACTCATATTTTTCTTTGTATAATTGACAGGCTTTGAACTACCTTAGAGTTCATGCATTGGAGAAAATGGTCTAAGTTTTCATAGTAAAGAATGCATAGTAAAACCTAGAAATCATAAGACTATTGTATTTGTTGGAGGACTTATAACTTATCAGACAAATCCAGACAGCTATTTGTAGAGATGTTATCTAATTGTTATTAATAATATAATAATTACATATTTATTATCTGATGTATATCAGGCATTATTTGTGTATGTAATACTACAATAAAAGATTACATAAAGAAACATTTAATCTGTCAGTTGGCTCTAGCCTCTACACCTGGGCCAATTCACGGACAAATTGTTGAGGAAACAATACCTGAATAGAACGAATTTTGACTGAGTTTTTCAGAGAGCACAGATGTAACTAGCCAAGTTCATGAAAATGTTAAAGCATAACCTCATACAAATCACTCATCCTTTTTGAATTTTCATTTTATCTGATAAATGAGAGTAAAAATAGCCAATTTGCATATTGATATGTTTAGTTTTTCAGGTACTAAGACATTAATGGCACAGGATCATGGTTAGAGTTGTTAAGAATTAAGTGAGAGTCATTTTCACATCTATTTTCACCATGGCACCATATAGTGGCTGTATGTTATATGTTCATTCTATTTTCTGCCATGAAATTTACCCAGCTGACCATTCCTTTCCTCTCAAAATAACCACTAACAATCACTGGGCATCAATTATGTGGAAACATTTTGCTTTGATAATTAAATGGGCCAGCCCTCTAACAATATAGATAAGCTGTGTTATGGATAAATACACAGCTAACATTCTGACTTTGAATGATGGACCAGGATCCACGAAGGTCACCACTGCCCTAGCTAGGGAACACATGAAAAAAGAATACTCTAGGAAAATTTTCCTTATTGCCACAGTCCAAAATCTGTATGTAACCTGATCTGAGTTTGAGTATGGCAAAACTCAAAACACTCTATTTGGCACTAGAAAGTTTGTGGTCCTTTTTTGGAATATTCTTGTTATTTTATTTTATTATTTTATTTTATTTTATTTTATTTTATTTTATTTTATTATTTTTGGCCTCTGAGAAGCAGGAAGTGGGTAGACACATCTGCCACTGGTAGCCTTCCTCCAATCAATTTCACAAGAGAGAGGGAAAAAGTGTAGAAATCAAAGAGTTCCGAGAAAGGAGGGTTGTGGTTATATGTTGTTTTCTTCAGAATCTCTTTATTTCTTCCATACACACAAAACAAACAGCAACAACAGATTACAATAACATATTCTTTTTTCTAGTAATCCCATTTTGTGACCTTGAGCCTACATTTTGCCCTTATCTCAGAATTGCCTCTCCCTGGAACAAGCTATGTCCATGTTAGGGAAGAGAAGAGTAGAGGGTTTTAAGGCCTAATGGAGCATAAGGACTTTTTTTTTTTTTTTTAAATGAAGCCCCAAATGTGTAAAAAGATGATTGAAATGAACAAAAGTGAACCAAAATTTCATTTGAGTTTTGACACAGTTTATGCAGATTTTGTGGTTAACAATGTCCTAGGGAATGAGTGGGAAAGTACACAAATAATTATGTCTACAAAACTGAGAGTCCAAGCTGTGGGCAGGTGAGTAAATGAAATTCTCTGTTCCTGGAAGCATGTGTACACATTGTGTTTGGCAGGAGGGAAGGGGGCTGGTGGGAGGGGGCTTCTTTGCAGGCCAAGCTGTGTGGGCAGAAACATTTTGAGGAAACTCCCATAACATTCACCAGCTGCAGAGCATTCTGTGTATTCATGAAGGGCCAAATTTATACTCTGTTAAAATAAACTTAAAAGAATCAACATGAGATACTTTTCAAATGAAGTCAACAATTGACTCCCATGTCAACAATTCATAAGTCCAAACCAATCTAAGTGCAAAGAAAGGGGACAAATGTTTTAGTTGGTGACAACCAGATAAATCAGGCCTGGAAATCATGGTAGCCAGTGTATTAAGCAACAAAGATTTATAAGTGATCAGAAAATGCATTTCGTTTTGTTTCCCACTTTACTTTTAAATTTTATTCAGTGGGAAAGATCCTTCCCTTGCTGTTATATGGAAATGTACGCAAAACTGAGGAAAAAACACTCCAGGATTTTTCTAGTCATTCTTAGATAGTAAGTCTCATGGTCACTGTAAATCGCAATTGTCATCTCATGTTAGCAATTAAAAATGGTCTTTTCCAAATAATAATCACAACACAGAACTTATCGTTAGGTGATCTCCCTTCCTGCTCATGATTTCTCTTTTCTAATCAGTTAGCTTGGTTCCTGGTTCCTCTTGTTCACTGCCTGAGTTTAGGATTGTGAGGCCACTGGGGTTTACAGCTCTTGGTGGAAGGCTTTGGATGAGACCTAGCTTTTTAGAAAATTATGTTGAGAAGTAAGAGGTAAATATTAAATGGGACGTTGGAAAGGGTAAGCACCAGAAGGAAACACAGAGTTCCCAAGATCAAGATCCTTTTTTTTTTTTTTTTTTTTAAGATCCTTTTTATTACAACTCCAACCCTATGTTCTTTCATGGTGTTCTATAAATGATGTCTGGGTATCAGGAACATGTGATCTGTGGACAGATGGATGTACACCTAGTTGTCAGGTGCACCCCTAAAATCAGCTGATATCCTCATCTTCTCAGGCTTAATTCCCTCTATTCCCCAACTGCAAATAAACATACTAAGCTCTCCCAGGATCACCCTAATGGTCCCTCAACAAAGCGTAGGGTTAGAACATTCCATAACCCCTTTTATTAGTATGTGAGTGTAAGATTCAGACCAACTCTCTCTCTAAATAATAATAAATTGTATATATTCCTTAGAGATCAGTTACCTAGTTGGTTCTCACTCAAGGCAAGTACCACCCATTGATTTCCCTCATTCCAGCCTGAGCTGAGTTATATTATATAAATGTTAATTTAATGTTTCCCAGTCCCTAGATGTCCCTTGACTATGATAAACCTCCTTAGTGTGGGTAGGGGGAAAGTTGTATTTAATTCTGTCTGCCTCACCCCCCTAAAATACAGCAAAGCAAAACTTTGTCAGAATCAATAATTCCTTATAGTCTATATCCAATTGAGATGATTTATGTTTCCTTTTCTCAATGGCAGAGTAAATCAGCGACCCTCCTTTCCCAAGACAAATGCTGCTGCTAATGAGGTCAGGTGGGCCTCAGATTTGTTTCTAGACCCCAAAGTTTTTCTAGTTTTCCCCCACAGAGGAATACGCTCAGTACTCATTATAACAGAGGCAGCACTGGAGGCCCCAGAAATTTCTTGGAACCTTTATCTCCCTGCCAACACTGAATTTACCTTTGGAGGGCCTTTTTAGCAATTTTGTGACTGTTCAGGGAGTTCTTCGTTGACAGATTTTTCCGAAATATCTCGCCTGAGGCCCTCTTGACACATCCTAGTATTTATTAATGCTTTGCCAAGTTAGAGTGTTTTAATTTCTTCTAACTAGATTAGTATCAGATTTTTCAAGTTACTCTCTGTAATGTTGCTAAAGGATGGGAAAGGACTAACAGGAAATGGGACATTGATGTCCTGTGATTGTGCACCTGTCACTCTGTTGAAATATTCTCAAATGTGTACATTCATTGCACACTTGTGTTTTATGATAGAACATGAGATCTCAACTCACAGTATCTATGTGGGTCCATTTGGTCGATGTGTCATATCTATTTTATATTATTGCAGCTCTTTGCCATGCAATTACTCTGTCTTTAAGTTTTTACTTTCCTCTTTGAGAAATGTCTCATGGAACACAGGAAACATTTGCTTAAAATAAACCATTTGACTGCTTCCTCTTCTGGCAATGTCAATGTGACTTAATATCTCTGAGCCTTGATTTCCTCATCAGTGAGATGGGAATAATTTTAACCACTCTATGTAATTGGGAGTGTTAAATCACAAAAACATGTTAAATCCCTGGCTAGGAGGGTGCTCAACAAATATTTATTCAACATATGGTAGATACAATTATGACCCATTCTGGAAAACATCTGCAAGGTTAGGCTGTCTGGGACCAGAGGTCTGTTTATCACTACTGTCTCCAGGCTTGTGGAGGTGCTCACAAAGAAGCATGGCTTGTCAAGGTCACACAGTGAAATCTGGATAGATGAAAACTCTACCCCACTTCTCACCCATGCTCACCATCCTCACTGTTCCTTTCATCACATCTTGGTATCTCTTGCTAAGCATCATGGTTTTAAACCTAAATACTTTTCACCTCATCCTACTAATTAATAGGGGATCCTATGGGAGATGTTCCAAATAATTTAATAGCCTTAAAATCTATTGTGAAATAAATTCTGTATATAAATTGCTGAAGGGAAAAAATCCTACCAATTCAATGTTCTATAATTGTCACTAATGCAAATAGTATTCATATATACATATATTCATTTTTGAGGCTAATCAATTAGATAAGTTTTTAGGAAAACTAACCTATTTTTCTCCTTATAAGGCCCCAAATCTTCAAATTAGAAATGATGTCATTCTTTTTACTATGAGAACCTTATAGTCCCAAACGATTATTAGACAATTATGTTTCTCAGAGGAGTCATGCTGGAGATCCAAGCATTCTACTGACATAAAATAATTATCTCTCACCCTTTGGGAGCCCTCACATGAAGAGTTTAAAAGAGGAATGAAATGCCTGTAAGATGATTAGGACGAGGGTAATGTTGTTTTTAATACTTTTCAGGCCAAGAAACTTGTAATAGACCTCATTGAAAACAGGAAAAATGATATAAAGTCAGTGTCAAAATAGAATATTTCTTTGAGAAGTTTTTTGAAATATTCTACTTGGACTTTTTTTCTTGGGTTATGGTAAACATATTCTGGTTTCATGTAGTAAGAGTAACATTTGTGTATCACTTGACTAATGTGGCCAGAAATGTTTTCCATACATAAGGTCATTTTTTTATGCTTAACTGAGTTAAGCTAAGATGAGTAAGCTTAATTATACTCTTTTTAAAGATAATATAGGTGAAACTTAAGGTGGTGAAGTAACTTTGGGATTCATTTAAGAGGTGAATTGAAAGGAATTGCAAAAAAAAGAGGTCACGTGTTCCTTAGAGACTGGGGAGAAAGAGTTTCTAGATGGTTACCTATGTGAGTTGGATTGGGAAGCTGGTGATATTTGCATCTGACATAATCTGTGACATGAGAGGCAAAACCATCTTTGGAGAAAAGATGGAGCAGTGTCAGTTGGGACATGAGGAAAATATAAGTGGTGGCAGAGGACAGAGTCACCAAGACCTAATTCAGAGCAGCCGAGATAAGGACAGGGCCACAGGCTCAGACAGGAATAAAACCATCTCTGAACAGGTACTTCTGAAGGTCAATTATTGCTTCAAAATAGCATTCTCAGTTCCTCTTTCTCTTCTCTAAAATCTGAGAACTAGACTCTCCATGTGGTTAATGTTATTCTTTTCAATGTAATATTTTAGATCATAGGAGTTACAACTGAGCACGAAAAACACAGCAAGATTCAAAGAAGTAGTTGCCTCCTCACCAAATGGACTATAAACTCTTGAGGACCTCATTAGTAACATCTGTGGTATCATCCTTGGGTCAGCAGCCACGGCAGTGCTGCACTTTGTCATCTATTTCCCACCCTGCAAAAAATCCACCGAGTGTGTCAGTCTTGGATACTCTGAATGGCCTGTCCTTGCATTCCAAGTCTGGCCCCCCATTTCTCTGTGCCTTAATTCAACTGGTTCAAAGGTCATAGAGGGAGGAAATTCAAGATTTGTAGATTTAGGGATTAGACAAGGTGAAGAGACAAGATAAAGTGAGATGAGAGGAATTATTCAGGGAGGTACAGAGTCACAACATTGTACCTAAAAGTCCCTATGGGGTAGCGTGTACCCCACATACACATGTTTCATGGATTCCAATGGGCCGAATAGTAGTATAAGATGGACACTTCCTTCCACTTACAATACACCTTAAGGCAGGATTTTGTTGTGAAAGTTACGTGGGCATTGGAAACAGACAGCTGGGACTCTCTCCTACTAGATCCAAAAGTGATTGCTGTACCAGCTAGTACTGACAGAAAATTCAACTTTAGATTGTTTACAGAGTGAGGGAGATTAATTGATTTTAGATGGAAGTCCAGGACCTGGCTGTGTTTCATGGTTGGTTTGATTCAGTAGCTCAACAATGATATTAACACTCAAATTCCATCCCATCTCTCAACCAAAGACACTGGATGACTGGCTACCATTTCGACACCACATGCTCCCTTAGTCCTGTCCAGATGGTTGATTTCAGCCTATCAGCACATTCCATTGCTCTGAGCACCATCAATGTTTCAGAAAAGAATATAATTCTGAGCTGGTTAACTAGGTTAAGTTTGAGATTTAGATTCTGGGACTGGAACCACCTCTACCAAATGAACCACTTAGTTGTGACTATGCTGTGAAGGCATCTTAGAAGGAGTCATTGAGATTAGCAAGCATTTTAAGTCTTGGTAGACAGGTTACATGGAAGTCTGCAAGCTTTGAGTTCTTCATCTGTACATTATGGAAGATGCCAGGGCCTATGGGAACATTGAATTTTGTAAACATCGAAAAATGTCCTAGTGTACTGCCTGGCATGCAGCATGTTGATTACTTTTTCTCCCTCTTATAATGCAATAATGCCCTGAAAATGAAGTACAGATACAGAATCAGGTAAAGTAGTTTGCAAAGTACTTTCCAAATCTCATATTTTTATACTTTCATGATAATTTGTGTCACTTTGTTTGCATTTTATTACCTTAAAAATTCCAAGGACTTTAGGACAACTATCAACCACTGATAGAGGTTCCTTTTTCTCTCTCTCCCCTCATTTTTTTTTTACTTTACCCATTTTTATTATAAAATATAATGGGGAGCCTGGGTAGTTCAGTTGGTTGAATGTCTGCCTTCAGCTCAGGTAATGATGCCGGGGTTCTGAGATCCCTGCTCAGTGAGGAGCCTGTTTCTCCCTCTCTCTCTCTGCCTCTCCCCCACTGGTGCTCTCCCTCTCTGTCTCTCAAATAAAAAAATAAAGTCTTTAAAAATATATATAAGATGCATTATGCAATCCTTGCCTCATTTTTAAATGTTAAACCTTAACATGATCTATGGGAATAGTAGAAACAATTTCTCTTTAAGTTAAATTTTGTACTTATGAGTAAAGTGGAGTTCAATGCAATGTTTGCACCCATTTACTTTGTTAGTTATGAGAGCCATTTGTCATTTGTCATGAAGCTGGATACCACTGTGCGAAATGGAAAAAAGAGGCAATGAAGCTAAGCGACATTCTGTGAGAATCTTGGAGAAATTCTTAATCTCTCAGTTCCTCCATTTTCTGACCTGCAAAATTGAGAAGAGGAAGGAAGGCAGGCAGGCAGGCATAAAGGAAGGAAGGAAGGAAGGGAAAACATGAAATATGATCACTGAATAAGGAAAATGAAGGACTTAAACAATTTCTGCAGGGATGGTACAATAAATAAATGATCCTTAAAATCATCATCATCTTTTAAATTAACAAATTTCCTTTTAAAGGTGCTTTTTTAAAAATTCTTTATTTATTTATGATAGTCACACAGAGAGAGAGAGAAGCAGAGACATAGGCAGAGGGAGAAGCAGGCTCCATACACTGGGAGCCCGACGTGGGATTCGATCCCGGGTCTCCAGGATCGCGCCCTGGGCCAAAGGCAGGCACCAAACCGCTGCGCCACCCAGGGATCCCGAATATGTGTTTAATAAAATGAATTGATGTTGTTAAAAGTCAGAAAAGAGGTTGCCCTCAGAAAAGCAGTGACTGTAAATTAGTTAGCTTCTCCAGAGAAATGGAACCAGTAGGAAATGTATATGCGTATGTATACAGTATATGTGTGTTTACACACACACACACACACACACACACAAAGAGATTTAGTTTGAGGAATTGGCGTACACAGCTGTGGAAGCAGGTAAGTCTAACAAGTGTCGGATAGCTAGTAGGCTAGAAATTTCTGGGCAGGACTCAATGCTATAGTCCTGGGACAGATGAAATCTCAGTTTTAAAGGACTTTTAGCTGATTGAATGGGGCCTACCCACATCATTGAGAATAATTTCCCTTATATAAAGGCAAGTGATTGTAGATGTTAACCAGGTCATGAAATAACTTTAAATCACCTAAATCAGCATTTGACCGAGTAGCCTAGCCAAATGAACATATAACACTAACCATCACAGACCTGAAAGAAACATGAAGGGAACTTCTGGAACAGTACCCTGTTCCTTGATTTAGGGGCCTGAATTGTGGAAATTCTTCCAGCAGTACATTTATAATGTGTGTATTTTTCTAGATATACATTATACTTTAATAAAAAACTTTTGATTTTCTTTATTTCTATTTTCTCTACAGCCCAAATCAGAGATAGCAGGGGATTTCTTCTCATGCAGATTTGTCTGGTGATTGCTTCTGGGACTAAATAAAGAAGAATTCTGTGATTGTATCCAATCTTGGTGGGTGTGATTGTAGTAATCAGTCAGTGATAGCTCCAGTAAACAGGGACAACATGTCACACCTGTGTTGACCATCTCACTGGTTATTACAGTTTTAAGTACTCCATGAAGTCCTATAATACTTAAGGCTCTATGAATTTGCTATGTATTATTAAAATAAAATATTGTTAAAATAATAATAATATGTTAAAATCATGGTTATTGTTAATGGTCTTTAGTAAATGGTTCATTTAACACTATTTATTTAGTTATAAGAGCCCTTAACATGACTTTCTTGTCTAGTTTCATTTATCTTCACATCTGCTTTTTCTCTTGTTCTTTTCTTTAGTCACAGATGATGAATAAAATACATATGACTAGAAGTAAGCCTATGCTGGGTGGTCATTTTCTCAACCAAGATAGAGTCGAAAAATAGCACCACGGAAATACTACTTGGACTGAGAGTTAAGAGACTTGAAATCGAATATGTATTCTGATGAAGGTTGCATGGTTTTCTGCATCCTGATTTCCTCTCATTCTTGAAGAATTACTCATCAGGGTCTAGACTCATACATTTCTCATGGACAAAGGAAATAAAAATTATGAGATCACATTTCTCCATGGACTCTTCATACATAGCCCTCGATCGCCAAAGATCAGGTTGAAATGGAAAGAAATTTTCAGGTTACTCTCTCCCATTTGGCTCTCGACATTAACACAGGCTACGTTTTGTTAACCAGGTTCCCTTAGGTTGGTAGGGTTTAAGTTATAATGGCTGCTGGCAGTGATTACATTGAAGAAGATGGCATGCAAGGGACCTGCTTTCTGGTCATGCCAGGTTATGACATTTGTACAGTGTACAAATGTCATGGTCTATACAAATGTCATGGTCATCTGTGAACAATTCTTTGCTCTCTATGGATTGTAAGCAGAAAAGCCTCCCCATCCCACTCTCCCTTTTTTTAACATCGGATAACCCTTTTGTAAATGAATGATCAGCCCATGTTTCTCTCTGGCATTGGGTGGAAGAGCTAGGACAAAGGTGAGTGAGGTACTTGCTTCATGTACAGAATTTTAGGGGGCTCCAAAAACTTATTAGTCAAGATCAATAATATTTTTTAAAAAATATTACATTAAAGTAGTATTGTTCTTGATTATTGAGTCGTTTTTGGCTTCCCTTAACTACTGACCCAAAGAAAATTGACTAGAATTGACATCTTTAGGGTTCTTTCTTTTCCTTTCTGTTTCCTAAACCCACATAGTTTGGAGTTTACACTTTTTCTTAAATATGTAGTTTCTCTTTATTAGGTATTTCCATTTTAAATGTATCTAACCTTAGAAATGCCCAGCAGAAAATAGCAGGCAAGGTTTTAAGGTGAACAGTGGTAATTCAATAGATAACATGAACCAAATGGACAAAAGAAAATACAAGGGGAACATGGAGGGAGAAACTATATAGAGATGTTTTCTAATTAAATGATATGTGTTCAATTCTTATTATGAAATCTAAGATTTATAAATTTCAGAAAATTGTAAAGAAGGAATATTACCTTCCCAAATATATTTACTGCCAGCTGATGATGGCAGTAAATGATGAATATCTTCTCATTCTCTTTTTCTCCCCCATCTCTGCACATCTGATATTTACCTATCACCTATCAGCTATCTATCATCTATCTATACATGCAAATATATATAGTGAAAAATTATATCTAACTCTATTTATATACCATTCTGTATACTTCCTTTTCCACTTAAAATTTTATAAGCAATGTCCTATGTCAACTCAAATGCACATTTATAAATATTTGTGTTAAAAAGCATTCTATTTATACACTAAATTTCAATTAAATATTTATGTCTTGCTATACACTTAGCTCTATTCATTTTTTTCTGCTATCATGAATATTTATGCACATAACCCTTTAATCATTGCCTAAGGAAACATTCTTAGAAGTTAAACCACAAAGCCAAATGCTATATGTTTTTAGGTAGTTAATGAGGCAGATTGCCAAATTGTTTCCCAAAAAAGTCTTCTTATTGTAGAATTATTGACGTTACATCTTTTTTCATTATCTTTAATGCTTAGAAGGCCTTTTCCAAATCTGAGATGTATTATTCAGATATATTGCCTTTTTCAAATTTGTTTTTAATAGTTCTATGACATTGAACAATTTGATCCTTTTTGGGTTTAATTTCAAAGTAAAGAGTGAGTGTTTCAGTTGCACTTTGGGATCTAATTTAATGTAAAGAAAGCAGAAATCCATGTTCAGATTTCTATTTTGGTCTGCGTGGTACAAAATTCCATGTATATTCTGGATTGTGGATTATTCTTTTTTTCTAATGGATATGATTCTCTTTGCTCTGTTTAGCAAAGTTTATCTTTCATTAAATTAGGCTAATATGTCTATCACTCATGCTTGCCTTTGGCTTCTTTTCATTTTATATATCTATGCCCATCTTTTGGTTTTACCTTTCAGAGTCACTTTATTTTTAGCTCTGTCTTTTATAAATAGCAGGTAATTAAGAAGTGATTCTTTTATTTATTTATTTAAAAGATTTTTATTTATTCATTAGAGAGAGAGAGAGAGAGAGAGGGGATAGCAGTGGGAGGGTAAGGGTGGAGAAGCCAAGGGAGAAGCAGACAACCCTGGAGCAGGGAGCCCAATTTAGGATTCGAACCCAGGACCCTGGGATCATGAATGGAGCTGAAGGCAGCCACTTAACCAACTGATCCACCCAGGCATCGCAAGAAATGTTTCCTTTAACAGAATATTTAACCTTTTTACATTTGTCTTAAGTAAAACTTATTTTTCTCTTTGTCTTATGTTTACATTTGATTTTTGTTTTGTCTAATGCTTTATGGGTTTCTTTTTTTCTCAAATGACTTTTTTTAGTTATCGAAATTTTGCAAATGGTTTTATTTATAATTTCAAAAGGTATTACTGAATCTTATGTATGTATTTGTTTATTGTCATCAAGTATAAGTGAGTTTTAAGACTTTTTCTTTCAGCTAATATGAAATAATAGTTAATCCCTTGGCTGCAATAATAAAAGAAAAAAAGAACTAGACAAATATATAAAAGAATAGTTTTCAAGGCAATGGGTATGTAATAATAAGGGATAGTAACTCTAGAAGGAGATATGGGAAAAAAACTATTATTAGCCTTTTGATTGATAGTGCCCTTAGAGTTTCCAAGCTGTGGGACAGGGTAGGAGATCCTAGTCAGAGTCCAGGAGATTTCACTTGTTGAGAAGACAGAGTTGGGAAATGGGGGAGACAAGACAACTATATTTCAGAGGACAGACTACAGGATAGGAGAGAGTTGCATGGAGTAGATCTGTAAAGAGATGCCTCAAGTTTTCTGTAGACTATTGATGAGTGCATGTGAGGAAAACTACTAGAGGCTGTGGAAATAATCATTTTATGGGGCAAAAGAAAGCAATACATTATTAACTATAATTACCAATACTGTACATTCTGTTTCCAGAATTTATTCATCTTATAACTGAAAATTTGTCCTTTAACCAACATCTCTCCATTTCTGCCACCACCATCCCCTAGTAACCACCATTCTACTCTCTTTTTCCATGAATGAGTTCAATAATTTCAGGTTCCACATATAAGTGAGTCA
This sequence comes from Canis lupus baileyi, assembly GCF_048164855.1. Taxonomy (NCBI): domain Eukaryota; kingdom Metazoa; phylum Chordata; class Mammalia; order Carnivora; family Canidae; genus Canis; species Canis lupus. The sequence continues at coordinate 35,429,621 of NC_132859.1, read as the reverse complement.
TGCATTATTTGTCTTCCTGTGTTTGGTTTATTTCACTTACCATAATATCTGTTAGGTTCATTCATATTGTCACAAAAACAGGATTTCCTCATTTTTTTGAGGCTCGATAGTTTCTATTGTATATATACATAAATTTTTTTTATATATTCATCCATTAATGGACATTTAGGTTGTTTCTAAATCTTAGCTATTGTGAATAATGCTGCAGTTGACATAGGTGCACAGATATTTCTTTGGGATAGTGATTTTATTTCCTTTGGATATATACCCAGAAGCATAATTGCTGGATCACATAGTTGCTCTATTTTTAACTTCTTGAGGAGCTATCATGTTTTTTTTTTCCATAATGATTATACCAATTTACATTCCCACCACAGTGTATTATCCCATATCCTTGCCAACATATGTTATCTATACATACTTACCAACCTTGTTATCTATAACAAGTTGGCTATAATTAATAATAATGTATTGTACACTTGAAATTTGCTAATGGAGTAGAGCTTAAATATTCTCACCATACACACACACACACACACACACACACACACAAACACACAGGTAACTATGTGAAGTGATGGATAAATCAATTAGCTTGATTGATTATGGCAATAACTTCACAATGTATATGTATATCAAGATATCACATTGTATGCCTTAAATGTATATAATTTTTATTTGTTACTTATATCTTAATGAAGTTGGAAAAAAATCCAGTTTTGTCACACCAAAAGACAAACAAACGTAAGAAATAGAAGAAACAGTACTTGATGCTCATATAGGGCAAAGAACAGTGCCTATTTTTATATTGCCCAGACTGGAAAATCTCATAATTCATTTGAATATTGGGTAGACCACTCAGAAGTTCTTGCCTCCACAATGCAGGAAAATTAGCCCTAGGCTCACTGCTTTTCTGGTGCCATCTAACAATCTTCAAAGCAAGATAGAAAGGTTCAAACTACATCCAAGGAATTAAACTTTGTCCCAGAACAAAGCTTAAGAATATTTATGAGAATACCAAAATATCCATTATCCAACAAAGTCATATCCAATAAAAATTATTTGGCATCAAATAAGAAGATACCAAGTCTACAGACAGATGTCATTGTCTATAATGTGGAAAAACGACTACTGATTCAAACCTAACCAGAACTGACAGAGAGGTTAGAACTAGTAGACAAGGGCATCAAAATAGTTACTTCATTACCTACACTGAACAAATTAAGGAGAGATACAAAAGATATTGAAAAGATATTAAAAAGATTTATGTAGACAATATAAAGCACCCTCTAAATTTAATAAAAGGACAACAAAAAATAATATGAGTAAAGTATTCCAATATTTTGAAAATATTTTAAAAATATTTCACTTAATCAAAATGATATACCCATGACACAAAAAATCACATTAAAAGATGCTCAGTGTCATTAATCAGGGGAAATTAAATGGAGTATACACTATTTCACTACCCACCTATTAGAATGGTAAAAATTAAAATGAAAGACCTCCCTGATGAGGATGTGGAGGGACTGGAACTCTCATATATTGCTAAGATAAGAATGTCAAATGGCACCACCAATTTAGAAAACAATTTGGAAGGTTTTTTTTTTTTTTAAGATTTTATTTATTCATTCATGATACACACACACATAGAGATAGAGAGGCAGAGACACAGGTGGAGGGAGAAGCAGGCTCCATACCAGGAGCCCGATGCAGGACTCGATCCCGGGTTTCCAGGATCACGACCTGGGCCGAAGGCAGGGGCCAAACCGCTGAGCCACCCAGGGATCCCCAGTTTGGAAGTTTCTAATAAAGTTAAGCACACCTACCATATGATCAGTCCTTCTGTGTCTTGGTATTTACCCAAGAAAAAATAAAAGCAAATATCTACATAAAGATTTGCATGAAGTATCTGGGTGGCTCAGTTGGTTGAGCTTCTAACTCTTGATTTCAGCTCAGGTCATGATCTCAGGGTCATGAGACCAAGCCCCATGATGGGCTCTGAGCTCAGCATGCAGCCTGCTTAAGGATTCTCTCTCTCTCCCTCTACCCCTCTCCCCACTCATGCTCTCTCTCTCATTTTCTCTCCCTCTAAAATAAAATAATCTGGGGCACCTAAGTGGCTCAGTGGTTGAGTGTCTGCCTTTGGCTCAGGTTGTGGTCCTGGGGTCCTGGGATAGAGTCCCACATCATGCTCACTGCAGGGAGCCTGCTTCTCCCTCTGCCTATGTCTCTGCCTCTCTCTGTGTCTCTTGAATCAATCAATCAATCAATCATTAAAAAATAAATAAAATATACCTATAAGAAAAAAAGACCTGTACAACAATGTTTATGGTAGCTTTGTTTGTAAAACCAAAGACTGGCAAACAACCCAAATATTTATCAACAGATAAATAGGTACATAAATTGTGGTATATTCATACCAATGGAATACAACCAAGCAAAAACAAACAAATTATTAATGCACACTATAGCATGAATGAATCTCGAAAACAATATATATGGTATAATTCTATTTATATAAACATCAACATAATTTGAACTAATCTATAGTTATAGTAAGCAGGAGGATTAAAGGGGCTGAGGTTAGAAATACAAATGCACAAGAGGAAATTTTCAGGGATAATGGCTCATTATCTTGATTGTGGTGATAATTACAGAGTCATATTCAAATGTTAGAACTTAACTAATTTCTATTCCTTAAATATGTGAAATTTATTGCATTTTGATTTTCTCTAAATAATATTATTTCTTAAACAATAAAATAGTGTTCCTGACATCTCCTGTTTAAGATTTAATAAGTAAACTTTAATTAATTTGCTTTTAGAGTTGACAAAATCCAGGATTTTAGATAGTGTATTATTATTGAATAGTTAGTTTACATTCAATTTTTAATGCTATTTCTACAGATATTTAGGCTTACTATTTTAACTTCTTATGCTTATGAGTAAATCTTGATTCTATAACTTGTCAACTTTTGAGCCTTATTATTATTCACTTGTTGCTTTCTTGCACTACAGCTTTAAACATTCAAATACATAGGTGATGTATTTTCTGAGACATTCCAGAATCATACATTTGTCTTCTCATATGAAACATACTTTAGTAAAACATTTGGGGCACATACACTTGGTTTCAGAAGTCTATAATATATCCCTCATGCTTCCTGGTGTTGAAAAAGAAAAAAACATAAGGATAATCTGAGTATTGAACCCTTATAGGCAATACTTTCCTCAAGTAGATTCATAGAATAACTTTTTTCCTCATTAATAATATTAATCATGAAATGTCTAGATTTGGACCTTCTTTCAGTTAATTTTGGTATTAAGTGGGCACTTTTGATTTTAAGACTTTCCACAGTTTGAGTTCTATTTTTTGTTTCTTTGTTTTATTGTTGATGCCCACTCTACTTGTTATATTATTCTCTCTGGGAACTATAGTTATCTATTAATTATTAATTAAATCTTTATTTTCTGTTCTCTGTCATCTTTGCAATTAATACTTTCTTTTACTAATTCTCCTTGTTCTCAACACCTTGATTTGATTTCCTACAATATCAGTTTTCTTTTTATTATTTATTTTTTTTAAAGATTTTATTTACTTATTCAAGAAAGACACAGAGAGAGAGAGAGAGAGAGAGAGGCAGAGACACAGGCAGAGGGAGGAGCAGGCTCCATGCAGGGAGCGAGATGCGGGACTCGATCCGGGGCTCCAGGATCATCTCCTGGGTCAAAGGCAGCGCTAAACCGCTGAGCCACCCAGGCTGCCCTACGTATTTTTTTTTTAAGATTGTATTTATTCATTCATGAGAGAGGCACAGATAGGCAGAGAAAGAAGCAGACTCCCCAGGGGGAGCCCGATGTGGGAATCATTCCCAGGACCCCGGGATCATGACCTGAGCTGAAGGCAGATGTTCTGAGCCACCCAGGTGCCCCTCTTTCTATTACTTCTAAAGCAAAATTGAAATTTGTATCAAAAGTAGGAAGTTTTTTCTTTTCTTGCCTATATTTTTGGTCTCTTCCTACACCTCTGTTAGCTCCTTTTCACCTCATATCTTATACATCTTATAACTTATCAAATTTTATTGGAATTATAAAGCTAGTAGCTTAAATTTTTACTTTAGTTTCATATAGTACTTTAAAAAATGCTATTTATTTGAGAGAAAGAGCATGAGAGAGAGAGAGATCATAAGCAGGGAGGAGGGGTAGAGGGAGACATAGACTCCCCACTGAGCAGGGAGCCCAATATGGGGTTCTATCCCAGGACCCCAGATCATGACCTGAGCTGAAGGTAGACACTAAACTAAGCTACCCAGGTGCCCTCCTACAGTATTTTTAAACATTATTTTCTCATCTTGAATATGGATCTTTCATTCATTGTTCAGAATATTTTCATTCATTGTTTTTGTTGATGTTTTTAAAATTTAATATCAATAATAGCTACAGAATCTTTGTAGTAAAAAAAGCAATAGCACTATCCTGAGCCCTGGACTTACATGTTCTCTGGGAGGTAATTAATTCAATCTTGAGTGAATAAGATTCCTTTATGCCTGATGTCTGAAAAAAAACAAAAAAAAACAAAAAAAAACAGAGTGGATCAGGTTTTTTGTTGTTGTTTTCCTGGTCTCCCATATTATTTAGCTTGTTTTCATCAGATTTCTTCCTAATATCTTGGGTTAAAGAGGTGGTTGTTGTTAGTATCCCGAATGTATTTTTGGTTTTGGCAGTCTGTAGTGGCTCTACTCGGTCAAGAAAATTCCTTCTTTGTCCATTAAATTGTAAAATTCTGGCACTTTAGCAATTTCTAGATATTTTGAAGTTATTTGTACTGTATGAAATTACTGTAGTCCCTGTCTACATTTGATTAGGACTACATTAGGACTGATCTCGACATCTGTCCAATTATAGACCTATATTTTTACTTTCAGGTCCTTTTATTATTCATGTATATTTCAATAGGCAGGCGCAAGAGGATGAATTGATTTCTGCTTTCAAGATCCCCAAGGTCTGAAACTGCTTTTAAAGTATTTAACCATTTTCCTTTCTTTTCTTGTTCTTTAAATGTCGTGTTATTCATAGAATGATTGAAAACAACTCTAATTCTTTTTCAGGTGCTGCAACAGAGTAGTTACTGTGGTCCCCTGATAAAGCTTTTTTTAAGAAAAAAAATGTATTTTTTATATTTTTATGATTGGTTGGGTCCTCACTGTACCAGCCCACAGCTGGTAGATGGATTTGTATTTTCTCTGAAATGTGAGTTGTAATAACAGGCTTCCAATTTTGTTGTCAGGTTTCATTATGACTAGTGACAAGTCAGGATAGACATTTCAGACTTGTAAAGAGCTGACTACAAGTGTCTGGCTGGCTTCCAACTGTTATGCCACATACATGCTAAAAACAAGCCATCATCATCCTTAGCACATCCTAGTTCTCCCTTCCTAGGAGATCAGGAAATATGTTCTTGCTGAATGATCATTTCATCTAAAAGATTTGAAACCTCATAGTTTTGAATGGCACTTCATAACCATTCATTAGCCTTCCAGTTACTCTCATTCATTCATTCATTCAGTAAATATTTAGTGACTACCTATTACATTTCAGGTAAAAATTTTGTAGGCAGAAGATTCCGTGATGAAAAGGGCTAAAAATTTCGTAAGCAGAAGATTCCGTGATGAAAAGGGATCCATTGCTTCCATGGATCTCATACTTAATTGAGGAGCACAGACAATAAAATGTGAACAGATAAAATCACTTCACAGACTTTAAGTGTTACAAATAGAGAGTGATGGAGAAAGGCTAGGGAAGGGAAGTACCATTGGATGAGGTGGCTAGAGGCCTCCACAAGGAGATGGATTCTGGCTGAAACCAAGAATATAGGAAGAAGCAATTCAAACACAAATAGGAAAAAAATTGCAGGCAGAGGAGACAGTGGTGCACAAATCCTACAGCAGGTACAATTTTCGTATGTACGAAAAGAAAGAAAATTGAAAGAAAGCCCGTAGGGTAGAAGTATATTGGCAGACAAAGACCCAAATAATGAATAAAATTGGAGTGGTGAGTGGAGGCCAGAGCTTGTAGGATCTTTAGCCTGATAAAGATTTAGGACTTTAGGTGTGATCATAAACCACCAGAGGATTTTAAACAGAAGTATGTCATAATCTGATTTATGAAAGATCATGCTAGCTGCTTTGTGGGGGAAGGATTAAAAGGGGGAGAGGAAAATGAAATTTGAAAGTGGCAGTTCAGGACAATTGCAGAGCTCTGTCATGCTGGCTTGCATAGCCCTGGAAAAGGGAAACAGCAACAGATGGAAGATGTATTTTGAAGGTGGAGCTGACAGCATCTGGTATCCAGAGAGCTGCTGTTAGCTAAGAATAATATCCACCTTTTATTTTTCAGATAATGTTAAATGAATCTTTCAAGGAAAATACTTGCCTGTTTTCTCCACCAATTTTTTTTTCTGTATCACATTTCTCTTTCAATCTATAGAATGTTTTTCTTCTTTTAATAATCCTTTATTATTTTCCCAATGCTTTCATATATATTATTATTTCATTTGGTCCTTATTCCAATCCTGGAAGACAAGCAATGCAGATTCTCTTTTTCCGGTTTTTATAAAGAAACTGAGCTCAGGGGCACCTGGGTGGTTAAATCAGTTGAACGTTTGCCTTTGGCCCAGGTCATGATGTCAGGATCCTAGGATCCAGCCTCAAGTTGGGCTCCCTGCTCAGTGGGGAGCCTGCTTCTCCCTCTGCCTGCCACTCCCCTGCTTGTTCTCTCTCTCTCTGTCTCTCTCTCCCTCCCCCTCTGTGCCAAGTAAATAAATAAAATCTTAAAACAAACAAACAAAAAAACCCCCAAACAACTGAACTTAAGATAGGTTAAAGGGAATCACCCAAGACTGCCTACCTAGTAAAGCAATAAATTGGAATTCAAAGCCCGACTCATCAGGTTGGTTTTTCTGTAGTATAGCCCAGTTGAGCATGAGAAAGGGATAAGATGAACTGGGTCTCCATGTTTCCCTTTTACTGGTAGTTGTTTAGAAGTATATCAACCTGCCTTACTATCTATGCCCACTGGTTCTGTGGAGGCAGGCTCGAGAAATATGTTTTTCTCTTTTACTTTGACTTGTCAGAGCTACTAACATACTGAGATGGAGCATTTTCCTCGTTATTAATCCCATCATGCTGTGGCCACTAACACTCTCTTTAACTCATTGCTTTGGGCAGAGGTCTACAGAAAGGAAGAATCTATAGGAGAATGGACCTTCAGGAGAAGCCTTTGGAGTATTGAGGGATTTCAACAGGGAGAATCAAGAGTAATTAGTGTTCACCCAAAAACCGTAATGTGCTTAAGAGATCAGTTTATGGGGAGAAAATTAAAACAGTAAAAGTGATACTCACCTTATTAGTCAAGGTTATCTCAAAAGAAGTTAAATTTCATGAGTAAAGTTGGGTTATCTTTGAATATAGCCCATCTACTCTCAGACAGTCTGATTCGTAAAACACTCCAATTTCCCAAAAATATAAGTAGGTTTGTGATTGTATCTTCATTTTGCAGAGGGAGCAAATGAGTATTTCTTACCAGAAAGTATACTAAATTAACTATGGGAGAATAACAGCTTATAAATCACATCGTTTCCTGCCAAATTTATTATTAATTTTATTATTTTTAATCACCCAACAAATAGTACTTAATACCTTCTAAATGGGAGACTCAGCACCAAAATGGACATATTCTACTCTTGCTCTCTCTTTCCACTCTAAAGTTTCTGGCCACTTTACTGTTCTGGGAGGCATGCCTACTCCCCAGAGCTTAGCCTTAGTATATACTGTTTCTCCTGTCTGAACCCTCTTTCTCTAGAATTTTATGACTCATTTTCTTACATTCTTTAGATGTTCCTCAAATACCACCTTTGCAGCAAGGCGTACTCTGGCTTTCCCACCCAAAATTCCATCCCCATCCCCCACTACCATAGCACAAACATTTCATATCCCTCTCTGTCTTTCCTAAAATATAAGCTTTATAGGGGCAGGGATTTTTGCTTAACTGTACCTTTAAGACCTAGGGCAGTTCCTGACACATAGACTGCACTAATGTATTTCAAGCAGATAAATTAATGAAATTAATCCCTGCATCAAAGAACTTGCAGTTTTAACTGGAAATTTCTGTTCAATGTGATCAGTGTCATGAAGAGGTGAACATAGGATGTAATGGAGTACAGAGGAAGAGTTTGAAACTCACAGTGGGAATGGGTGTCAGGGAAGCCTGGTGGGAAGAGACGCTGCTAAGCTAGTATCCAAATACTGACTAGGAATTAGGCAAAAAAAGGCTACTGGCTAAATTGCAAAAATTTGCCTTAGATTTGACCCTGGCCATTAAGGAAGGCATTACTGCTCATTGTACACAGCCAGAGTAATAGCTTTGACAAGTATATATCCAAAAAAATAAAAATAAATAACTAAAAATGCCTTTGAGTTATCACGAGACATCATCATATTTAAATTGCTTAAATCGTGATAGATGAGATACTGACATGAGCTCATTTCTGGGATATTAGTTTATAAAATCGCTTTTACTTGGTTTAGAATCTCCTGTCTATCCCTCAAGAATGTCCTAGTTCTCTCACAGACTATAACTTGTGTTATCTGGTGTGTGATCTGAAGCATGTGTTAGAATCTGAGATTCTGAGCAAAACCATCAATTTCCTAAATCTTTCTGTTTTAAACCACTTAGTATTAACTATTTTTATTAAACAATGAATTCAACACTAAAACAACAAGTATATCGCAAAGGCTGATACACAATTAGAGCAGTATTGTGAAAACAAGAAAAATTAGGTGGCAAAAAAGAATTTACTGTTACTGATTATTTTGCATGTTAGATAGAAAATACTGGTTCTGCTCTTGCTTATTTCAGCACCGAACTGGGAATGGCATCTTCCATCAACATTGAGAGCCAATCTGTTATCTGAGTCTCAGATTAGCTCAGTTCCCTGAGGAACTGCCCAGTTGACACATACTTCTTTTCTTAAGTAAAAAAGAACTAGAATGTTTTGGGTAGCAAGGGACACCAGGGAGAAGTAAAAAAGAATGACCTCTGATTTCTGGCTCCTACCCAACTAGAGGGATCACACTTTTCTTGGTGGCAGAGACAGAAAATGGAGGTCTTGGTTACATAAGTGCATGTTCCAGCAAAGAGTGAATTGCTCTTTTTCCAATGGTAAAGGAATAAGGTTCCTATTTCTGCCTAAGGAAACCAGGGCATGCTCTCCTGGCATGCTATTCCTTTCCTAAGGAAACCAGGAGAGCATGCCCTTCCGTAGATAGTATTCTCGCTGTGGGCTACCCCACTCCATGTTGTTCCCTGGCTCAGCTGGTTTCCTTGGTAAATTGGATTGCCCCCAGCAACCCCAACTTCAGAAACTGTTGTCTCTTGCAGAGTCGGCAGGTATAAATCCAAGTTCATATTGAAATAGGCCAGCATTTAGATGGAAAACATAAAAAAAAATTATAAGCATACTTTTAACATTTCAAGTTTAAGAATTATTTTTTGCTTGACACTCAGATGGTGTTTTTGTTTTTGTTTTTAGAACAGTAGTTCTCAACTGTTTGCATTTTTAAGTTACTTGGGGCTCTTAAAAAAATAAAAAGACTGGTACCTGGATCCTTTCCCTAGACATTCTTAGTTGATCTGGGAGTGACCTACTTCCATTTTTAATTCTCTGACATGGTCAACCACCATCAATATAATCTAATGGAGTTGAGAGAGGTGGTATGTCTAAAATGGAAGTCAGAGCATTTGGCTTTAATTGTAGAGACTACCACCTTCCACCCCCATGGCCCTCTAAGCATCCTGGAGCCTCACTTTTCCCATGCTAAAAATAAGAATACCAATGTTTGCTTGTTCTTTTAATCTAAGTTTATGTGTTGGAATAAAAAATACATAGTTTTTAGAATACATTGAAACTGTAATAGGTGTGGTCTTTGAGAATATGGGTGAAAATTCAAGTATTTTAAAAAGTGTGCTATTTGTTATTTTTAACTGTCCACCATCTATTTCATCTTGGGACTCTTAAGCAGGAGGCCAGACCTCATTTCCACATGTGACCTAAACCAGGCCACGCAGAAGGTCGTTTGCTGGAAGGCAGGAGAATTTCTGTGGTCAGGTTTCCATTCTGATGCAGGGTCAGGAATGGGATCTGTCTGTCCCAAGGTCATGGCATTGCCCTCAGCCTGTGCAGTTGCTCCAGTACTTTCGAATTTCCGAGCTTCATTCTCTCTCTCTCTCTTTTTTTCAGTTACGCAGTTGCAACTACTCTCCTTTACATGAAACTGAAATGATTCATCGTTGACCTTTAACAAACAGCTCACTTCCTTGATATGCCCTCAAAGAGCCATGTTCCCTGTAGGCCTCAGGTGGTCTGAGCAGGACAGGGAGGGCTGCTCCTCTGCCACCCGTCACACTGCTGGCTGACTTAACTTGACTTCATCTCTTTATACTTCATGGGCTCCTCTGAATGTGGTCCCGTGCCCCTTCTCATTGTGTGCCTTCTCAGAGTGCCCAAGAAGAGAAAGATCTCTTAGAAGAAGAGGTCAAGGGAAATCAGGAACTAACTTGGTGTGTCAAGCATTCTATCAGAGAAAGAAGGCTGTGGATAGGACAGAGCAACCAGTGGGCTCCTGGTTCCAGCCTTAGATCCATCACTGTATGACCTCGGACAAGTCATTTAACCTCTTTGGGTCACAACGTAGATGGGATTCCTAAGTTTATTGTGTTAAACAATTAAGAGTGTTCTAACTTAAGTCCTTTGTATATATCAGAATTTTTTACACCAGAAATTTGACAATGTTGAATAATGATGATGATGGAAAGGATAAGAAAGAAGAAACTGAGCTGTGCATTTGGATTGAAGAGTTTTTGCTTGTTTGTCTTAGTTCTAGTAGCCACTTCAGATGGCCTAGAAGCAAATGCTTTTTTGAATCGGTGTTCAGTGCCCATATTCACTCAGGAGATAGGACACAGAATTGTGGGTTGCTAGGAACTTTCCTATTTATGGATCGTTTGTTCTTCAAAGAAAAGGAATTTATTTTTCACCAAAGGGAATTTATAATTAGTAGGCTGTGGTCATCTGGCTTGAGAAGCCTGTTTTTATATCTCATAATTCTGTTGCACGTGTGTGCACACAAGTACACACACACACACCACACACACACTGGTCAATTAATGCTAAATCTATATCATCAGTATAAAAAGGCAAAAAGTTTCGGCACCTTCTATGCAAAAACTGCTTATTGTTATCCAGCACAACCATCATTTTGATTGTCCTCACACAAAAGCTTTACTTGCTGTGAAGCTCTGTTTGGAAAATAGAAAAAGGCCATATCCTCAATTTTCAACTTCTACAAGTCAAAGCATAGTTTTTGTCGATTCTGATGCCAACCTGGACAGAATGTATTTTATATATTCTATGGGGCAGGACATGCACTGCAAAAATCTATCTGAATTTGATAACAAGAATGCGGTAGGGTTATTAGTTACAAACTGACTCCTGCTCCCCCTGATATTTGCCTGGGTCAAACTTGTATTGATTCTGGTTGCCGTTTGACAGGATGGTATTATAATTGCAGAGTAGACATTGTTCAGAATGTAGGTACTTAGAGAAAGTGCCCAGAGGGTTCTTTTGTCTGAACTTTAATTGGAAGATATGATAGGGTACTAGGAAATCAGGGCATGTGTATTTTATTTAGGACACGGTTAGTATCTGGATGATCCTGGGGAGGAAAACGAGGCTTAGAGATGGAATATGAGAGATTGTGTGGGCTAAGCTTACCCTACGTTGTTCGAGTAGCTGAGAGTCCATGAAAGCACAAAACAGGAGTACTCGAAGTCTTAGATCGCTCTGCCAGGTATGTCTGTGTCCTTATCTAGACATAATAGCCAATGTTCCTGACAGAGTAATTTGACTTCTATTAGCTTTGGGGCCTTGGACAACTCACTCTACTACTCTGCTGCAGTTTCAAAGGTGAGAATATAGTACTTACAAGGAAAGTGTATTTGATGTGACAGGAGAATTCCTAAAGATTATATTTAATTCAGAATGCACAGAATTCAAAACTAATCCTGAAAAATGAGGCAAGGCATTGATTAAGCCTGGAGCCAGAATGCCTGGATTTAAATTCTACTTCTGTTATTCTTTATCTGCAAAATGGGGGTAGTAATAGTCCTACCACATAGGATTTTTTTGAGAAAAATAAAGGAGATATTACCTGTGAAATACTTAGTCAGTGTTCAATAACTATTAGCTATCATTCTAACAATTATGATTTTCCAGCAAAAGTAGTACACCCACATGTGACCAAAACATAAATACTATTTAAAACTCTCTAGGCTTGTCTTTTAAATTCAATAATTCTTCATACTTTTAAAAATTGAGAGACATTTGCTGTATTTGAAATTTTGTAAATAAAGTGAGACTGTGTTTATATTTTTATATTAAATGATTTCAGATTTGCATAATTGAAATCGCATGACTCCAATTTTCACAAAATGTGACTAGCTCTGGATCTCACTGGGCTGTCATGAGCATTAAATATGCTAATGTATACCAGTCTTACTTAGCCTAGGGTCTGGAATTATTAATAATAATGATCTTCAGGCCCTGAGAACCAAGATTGGACACTTGGGATAGAAAAAAAAATGACCATTTCCCCATTGTATCTTGCAATAATTCACACAATAATTGACTTTCTTTCTGTTATAGCACAGAACTGGTCTGTTAGGAGCAGGAGGGAGGAACTTGATAATTGTTGCCTACAGATTCCCATGCCAAGGGTGTTTCAGAAAATGCAGGCAAACTTATGAATTCCATCAGACTCTTCAAATTCCACATCAAGGAATTCCTGATAACTAGGATGTTTCCTCACCTCTAAAACTTAAACAAACAAAAAAAAAATATGTGAAATTGTAGATCTTAAGGGAAAAATGTCTTAGCAAATGGTAAGATGTCCTCAGGACTCCTACTTTCTATCTCATACTACCTTTGATTGATGATATCAGTTTTTGATGTAGACTCCAAAATCAATTGACTGTGGACAAATTTTGCTTTGGGTTTATGTCAGACTCCAAAGGGAGTCCTGCCTATTTTCCCAGAATCAAATTTTATCTACCTCTGTCTGTCTATCATCTAGCTATTCTTTATTTGTTTACCCATTTATTTACCAAGCTTACATTAAGATTTTACTCTATGTTTTTTTTTAATTTTTATTTATTTATGATAGTCACAGAGAGAGAGAAAGAGAGAGGCAGAGACACAGGCAGAGGGAGAAGCAGGCTCCATGCACCAGGAGCCCGACGTGGGATTCGATCCCGGGTCTCCAGGATCGCGCCCTGGGCCAAAGGCAGGCGCCAAACCTCTGCGCCACCCAGGGATCCCCGATTTTACTCTATGTTAAGCACTGTGCTAAGTTTTGAAGAAAAAGAAAAATAAATGACTGGATTACAAGTTCTTAGCACACACACAGCTCAGAGTGGGAAGAATTGATCGTCACTTATAATAGAAGGTAATCGTTCAGTGATAAGTGATGGAAACCAGGGGAAGACCATCTAACTCAGTCTTGGGGATAAATAAAGTTAATTGGAAGAAGTTATGTTAGAGCTACAGGGAAGACAATGACTTCTGAAAGATCCCAGAAAAATATGTCTTTTAATGAACTGTCATAGGTTAGCCATTGGTAAAAATTAAAGCTAAAAATGTATCAAGACCACAGAGAACCAAACAGTAGCCCATGTTCAAGTTCAGATCACATTTAAAAAATAAGTAGTCAACAATTTGTGAGAAAAAAAATGCAACCACCAGATAGGAAAACCAAAAGTGCAAGAACAGTGGAAAACAGATTAATTCAAAACCCAGCAGTACTTAGGAAATATTATGGAAATTAAAACTGGTTCTTTTCCCAATTTTGAGTCTAGAAACTTAACATGGTTTGCATGACTTTGGAAGAAAAACAACTACCCTATGGTGATGTGTTCATTTACTTACTCAATAAATCTTTTGTATCTCTATTATGTGCTAGATGCTTTTGCTGGGAATACAGCAGTAGTCAAGAAGGGTATGCGTAATAACAACCAAGGTTATCTAGGATACCAAACCACTCACCATATTGTATTAACATAATGATAGGTGTAAGTTGTTTACTTCGGGAAGTAAGACACTGGGGGATAAGTCGGGGACTTGTGTAGGTGACCCTTGAGTGCAGATTGGATTGGATAGGAAACTGGCTGACCATGGTTAGGTTAGTGTGATTAATAAATCATAGTTTATTGGCAAGGATAGGAACACAAGAGGTTGGAAAAGTCTTGGGTGAGTTGTATTTGAATTAGGACATCTGAACAGGCTGCTCCTTAAATATGGTTGGTTTTGTTTTCTAAGAGCATGGAGAACAAAGAGACAGTCAACAGAGAAGTACCCAAAGTACTTCATCATGATGTTGAACATCTTACTTCCGCAACCATACCCTGAGTAATGGGTTTCATTATGTAGACACTTTCCCTTGGAAAAGGATGTTAGGCTTTCCAGTAATTTCTGACTTATTGAACATAGACCTGAGGCAATGGCAGAATGTAAACATCAACATAGTTTTTATTGGAGAATAGTTCTCTTTTATACTTGTTAAGATCTTTCTGAAAATTATGACTTTTCAGTCTGGAGACCCAACAATATGTTTGATTTCCTGCCCACATTGGGAGTAACCACCTCCTATCCACCCCCAATACACATTCTTGTCATAAGTATCTAAGCCGGTATTTTCAGACCAATGGATATTATAGAAGACAACCTTGCAAATAAACTTCTGATGGCACGTTTCATTAATGCCTTTCAATGGCAGCAAACAGGAATGGTGTCAGAGTATAATTTCACTTACAAAGTCAAGCAGAAAATGAATTACTCATTGTGGGAATCTGTACATGTGAGCATGACTGCTCAGAAGCCAACCTCTGAAATCATGGGGCCAGTTAAGGGGAGCATTAACTTACCACAAAAAGGAAAATAATTGTCATCATTGAACTGTAATAGGAGTGGGGGAGGATTTTACATGACATGCAGCCTTTTGAAAAATTGTTTTATAAAAGACAACTTTAGAGCTGTTATCATGTTATATTAATCCTAGTTTCCTGGATCACCATTAATATCTGATCTGATTAATTATCAGTCATTTTTTTCTTTTAGGAGAGAGAGAGAGAGAACATGTGCGTGTGTGTGCAAGAGCAGGTGGTGGTGGGATGTGAGAATAGAAGGAGAGAGAATCTTAAACCAACTTCGCACCTAGCATGTGTGTAGCCTGATTCAGGGCTCAATCTCTCGACTCTGAGATTATGACCTGAGCTGAAATCAGGACTTGGCACTTAACCAGTTGAGCCACCCAGGCACCCCAATTATTAGCCATGTTTTAAAAAAATATGTGAGAATATTTCTGTTAGTGATGAGGAGATGATTAATAACAACCAAAAATTGGTACATAGTCCAGGTCTCACAAGGTCTACTCAAGGCAGGCAGGACTCTACCTGAGGTTCTTGACAAGGAAGATTTTTTATTGAATACCCCAAGAAGAAGATCTATGATTTGGGCTTACTCTCCTAGGTTAAAATCTCAGCTCTGCCATTTACTGGCTGTATGGCCTAGGACAACCTGCCAAACATTTGAGTCTCAACTTTCCTGGAAAATTGAAAGAAGAATATCTATCTTATGATTTTGAAGTTAAGATAAAAGGGATGGCAGATATAAAATATTAACATAGTACCTAACAAATGATGCATATTTACCTCTTATTGAGTCTTTTCACATATATTATAAGGGTCAGGCCTAACACTCATTAAAGTTGCTTCAACAAGTGAGTCCCTGGAGGACAAGGCAAATGGCTTGGGGAGCATCTTCATTTCTTCAAAGACAGGTCATGAAGAAAGTAGAATGATCAAAGTCAGTAGCAAAGAATGTGAAAATAAGATAGATTGAGAATATAACACATTAATGTTCTCGTTGAGATTCATTATGGTGACTTTTGCAAAACTGATCTGTCATCATAATTTGTATCATGAGTATTAATGACCATTGTCAAAGTTCTTAGATTCTTAAATTGTATTGAATATCACTGGATGGCAAGTTCCTCCCCTTGTCATCAGTCAGATATATGGGTTTCCAGGTTTCAGCTGTCCTTTCTTTAACTTGCTTTCTCCAACCGATTTGACAAAATAATGCTAAATAGCTCCAGTTGTATTCCTGCCATGTCTTATTTGAGGAGCGTATTTTACTCTCCACTGCAGATCACAAAGTATAGACCAAAATATGGTGGCCTCACTGTTATCATTTTCCCACATCTGGAGTCACAGTGATCTGAAACAATTAAAATCAATTGAGGAATAATGTTTCTCTCTATAAAACCTTCAAATGGATCCCCTTACACTAAGAATGAAATTCATGCTTCTTATCATAGATGTGGTAAGGCTCCTACCTCCCGCTGACCTCATCACCTCCCACTTTCTCCTTCCATCGCTGTGCTCTAACCACGTTGGCCTTTCTCCTCCTGTATTATGCCATCAGCCTTGGCCTCAGCTTTTTGCCTCTGATCTAGAGTGGGCTTCCACAGAGTCCTGCGTGGCCGGCTCTTTACAGTCATTCATTTTTTAGTGCAAGGATTTAAGCCTCAAAAGGACCATCTTCAACCTGAAGTAGTCACCCTCTATTTCCTTCCATTTTATTTTCTTCTTAGGATGGATCACTATATGAACTTATTCATACTATTTATTTTCTTTAGACCATCTGTCTCTGCTCCTCTCTCTCCACACTAAACACAAGTTCCATAAAGGGAGGCGATCCATTTCTCCTATGTGGAGCAGCACATGCCACTTAATGAATGAATAAAATGAATGAATTTATCTCTGTTGTAAACATTCCTGCTGGTGGTTCTGTCTTCAGAAGAACTGGTTCATAAACATATAAATCAAAAATAGCTTAGTGGACGGATGAAAAAACAAGTAGCTACCTCAAAGTTGCCCTCTCCATCCCAGCAGTGATAAATGGGCTCTGGAATAAGAATCAAAGGATCTGGATTTTTTAAAAAAATATTTTATTTATTTATTCATGGGAGACACACAGAGAGAGAGAGACAGACAGAGACAGAGACACAGACACAGACAGAGACACAGACAGAGGGAGACACAGGCTCCATGCAGGAAGCCCGATGTGGAACTAGATCTCAGGTCTCTAGGATCATGCCCTGGGCCAAGGAAGACGCTCAACCACTGAGCCACCCAGGTGTCCCAGGATCTGGATTCTAGTCAATGATCCCATATGAATTATCTGTTACCCCTCAGGCAAGCCACTTCATCTCTCCATGCCTGTTTCTTCATGCACCAGTGAGGAAGTAGATGATTTCTAAGATGTTTTCTACTCCTTAATAACATTTTTGATGCAAATGTTGGAACTTAGCAGTCTGATATCATAGTGGATGTTTATAAATTTTGCATGACAACATGGATGAAACTTGAAGGAAGTGAAATAAGTCAGATGGAGAAAGGCAGAATCTGTATGATTTCACTTATATGTGGAATCTAAAATTAAAAAAAAAATCAGAAAACAAACAAACAAACAAAAAAAAAACAAAACTCACAAAGATAACAGATTGGTGGTTGCCAGAGGTGGAGGATGCGGGTTGGACAAAATGAGTGAAGGTGGTCAAAAAGTACAAACTTCCAGTTATAAAATAAATAAGTCATAGGGATACAATAATGCACAGCATGGTGACTATAGTTAATAATACATATTAACTATACTATTATACTGTCTTACACTTGAAACTAATATGATGTTATAAGTCAATTATAATTCAGTAAAAACATTACCTGTGGATGTTGTATATTCTGGTCCTAAATTAAAATATCTCACAATTTCTAAGTAAAAAAAATGGTGAAAGTTTTATGTGAGATTGAAGTTAATGGACAGATTAGCTATTCCTGCAACCTCTGAACTTTGCTGTAGGTTTATGTCATAAGAGTTTCTTACAAATGTTTAAGTATCAGAACAAGAGATAGCTATAAATCCCCCCACCATCTTCTGCCCAAAGGAGACAACTAGACTTCACAGATGACTTCTGCAACTTGCATTTCATCTACCCAGATAATACTGTAACTTCCAGCCATATTGCTTATAGAAGGGAAGGACAAAAGTGGTAGTTAATAAAAAGCAGTCTTTCTACTTTTCAACCAACTTCTCTAATATTATGTAGATAAACCTATAAAAATGTATGAACCATTCTAATACAGTCTATGAGGCTTGGCCTCTAGTTTTACTTCCACCGGCAAGTAGTTGTGTGTCTTTTGACACTTTTGGCTGCAGTGGGCTCATTTTTGGGATAATCTCATAGACCCTACAAAGTCCCTGAAATTGTAATTCCAACTTCCAATTTTTCTGAGTTAAAATCTAAGATAAGCAAAACGCATTAAAATATATCCTTAGAAATCTATAAAAGGTAAAAAAAAATGGTCAAAGAAGAAATCCACAATAGAATTCTTAAAAAGAAATAACATCTAAATGGTTCTTTATTAGGCATACCAACCTTCTTCAGGTGGAAGGGAGGTTGAGATGAAGAGGGACCATAGCAGGTGTTTTTTCTACCTCTCATAAGAGGAAATTTAGTGCAGGGCAGCTGGAATGCAAGATCATTACTATGGGCCAATTGTTCAGTGACCTGTATGAAATGAGTTGATTATTTGTCCTAAGGAGTTATCTCTAATATAAAGTAAAGGATACAAGGAGCAATAATGTCCAAGTTGGGAAACCTATACCTTTGAAAGATGTAACCAGCAAGGATCCACTGATGATTACAGGAGAAGCAAAGTGATTAGATTAGAATCTTAACTCTTTCCAGACATCTGAAAAAATAATTTAAATCAGTTTTCCTCTCGCAGTTCTTTATTTTTTCACATAGCAGACTATTCCACATCTTTATTTTTGTTATCATCTTTTCTGTTTGCTTTTCCTTTTCTTCTTTCCTATCCTCTGCTTGCCTAAAGATTTCTCTATAATCAACTTCTACCCTCTCTGTTCCATTTCGTATACTGAAGGTTGTTTTTGTGATTCAAATCTTCTATTTGTTATTTAAATTTTTATTCT
This sequence comes from Canis lupus baileyi, assembly GCF_048164855.1. NCBI lineage: Eukaryota > Metazoa > Chordata > Mammalia > Carnivora > Canidae > Canis > Canis lupus. Next base: position 35,410,454 of record NC_132859.1, on the reverse strand, counting down.
TAAATTCATGAAAAATAGATTTAGAGCCATGTGTCTGTGGGAATGAGAGTGCATATCAAGACCGTAATAATCAAGAAAACTTGGTGGACTTGAAGGTGGAATTTCAATGGCTTTCTCAATGTATGTGATTAAAAATTACTTATGGAGGAGATGTAGCCTTTGGTCATTTTTTAACAAGTTGCTGATAATTTTGAAAGATAAATTTCTGATCCCAAGCTTTTATTGTATATCATTGTATATTAAACTAATTGATTGTCATGGATACATAATTAGTAGTTGCTCTGATTATCTCTTGCTGTGTAACCAATCACGCTAAAATCTAGTGGCTTAACAGAATTATTATTATTGTTTTTTTAATTTAAGCTCATGAATCTGCTACATTTCCTAAATTTGACTGGCTAAATTTGTTCTCTGCCATGGGTTTTAGGTGGTGTTTAGTCTTTGTAGCATGGATACATTATACCTGCCAGATAAACTTTGAGGGCTTCCATAGGGAAAACTTCTTTTGAAACTCTACACAACGCGCATACATCTGCTGTAAGACTCCCCATATTGCCATGTGGCCTTATTAGAGCCCGCATACCTCCTAACAGGTCACAGTGATGGTGATTGTCTTCCCTTGGCATATGTTCTTTCCATTGGCTTGTTTAAGTACCAGATGGCCCTTATCCATACTTGGCAACTCTAATTATTTTCTCCAAAAGAACTGATGGAAGAATTTAAGGGTACATATCACTTATACCAAAACTTCTTACTTAATAAAACTCTGTCATTTAAAATTACTGAATCCTAGGCAGAATTTAGTTTATTTTTAAATAATGAAGCAAATTGAGCATAACAGGAAGTTTTTTCCCCCTACTTTCCTTAAACAAGTTATCTGTTTAAATTCTGAGATTTATTAAGAGCATTTATTTATAAATTGCAAGAGACATTCTCTCTCTCTCCATCCCCCCCTCTCTTTTTCTCATCCTCTCTCCTTTTGTACATTTTTAAATCCATCTATTTCTTATGAATCTGTCCCTCCTTTTCACAAAAACTCATTTTACTCCATAACTTAGTATTGCAGTGAAACAACAGCTATTTGCTCAACCTCTGAGACTCTTTTTATATAAAATGTAAACCATAGATCTTCCTTTTGCTTCCCTAATTTTGCAGTTCAAGCATGGGCAATTAAAGGGAGAAGCTAGATAAAGCTTATTCTAATATTTTATTGCATACTTTATCTGTGTTGCTGATAAAACATAAAGAATATACTATCTGAAACCTTTAAAAATACAGTAGCCACTTTATATTATTTCCCTTACCATACTCTACAAGTAGTTCAATGACAAAAAGAAATTAGAAATCAAAAGGAAAATAAGCATACTAAGATTAACCACCTTCCCCTGGCATATAAAATGCATGATGCCATCAGCTACTGTTAATGTAGCCTTAGTATATCCATGTCATGGTGAAAGACCATATACCTGCTAAAAACCTTGACAGTTAGTGATTTGTTGTTATTTCAGTTGCAACCCTATTGATGAAAAAACTGAATATTTATATATTTGGTGATTTAGATAATCCTTATAAGTACAACTGAGTTTTCAATATTAATTTGTTTTAATAGTTATACCTCTCACAAATCCTTTATAATTCCCTCAGATGAAACAATTTCTTTATCCTTTTGAAACACCAAATCCAAATTAAATTTAAAACATTCAGTGTCTCCCTTTGTTTGCTATAAAATAAAATCACATTTAAAAATATTTTATTTATTTATTTATGAGCAATACACAGAGAGAGGCAGAGACATAGGCAGAGGGAGAAGCAGGCTCCTTGCAGGAAGCCCAATGTGGGACTCAATCCCAGAACCCCGGGATCATGCCCTGAGCCAAAGGCAGAAATGCTCAACTACTGAGTCACCCAAGCATCCCCTAAAATCACATTCTTTTATTGAGATTCCTGGTTGAACACATGGCAGACTTTTGACTTTAGTAGAAAAGAAGCACTTCAAAGCATTGCTTCTGAGCTGTGTCTTGGTTGCCATTGATTGCAAGCTATACTAAAGATATAGGTATATACATACATATGGTCACACTATTTACAAGGTAATGATTTTCTTTTTCTCTTCTACATTCTAGGCTCATGCTTCATTAGGTACATGCTAATTTTTGTAAACAAGAACAGTTTTTATAAATCTCTGTTTGAGTGCCTCTTCTTAACCCGTAATGTTTCTTAAATCATTGATTTTTAAGATGGAATAGTTGATCTAGTCCACTACTTTGTGTAACTGTTTCTAAGGCTCATGGCTGGAGTAGTTGTTCAAATTATTAGTGTTCTTATTTTTTCCTTAAGGCAAAAAATACCATTTTGGCACCAAATATGCCAGGTTCATGAAGATTCAACAAAACAATATGTTACTGATTAAAAAGAAACAAAACAAAACAGCGTCTACAGAAATGGGAAGGGCTTTTACATCTTGAACATGATTTTGCAGCAGAAATCAGCATCTTTCCTCCAGTTATTTATTCTTCCTTCATATAAAAATGAAATTTCTTTACAGAGGAGCCACACAGCACTGACAGTGCCCCTATGATCACACACTTAGAAAAACTCGAGTGGCTGCAGGACTCAGGATGGCCTAGACAACACTTCCTGAAAAAAAAAAATCTAGCTTCTGTTAAACATAGTGGTCTTAATCCAATTGTTTCTCTCTATTCCATCTTGAAATTGCACTAAATTACATAAAAGGAATAAACAAACAAGGACTAAGAGTACAAGTGCAAAGAGAATTGGAGAGAACAGCAGTAGGGGGAACCTGGCCCCAGCTAGAAGAGTGATAACTAACATGGTGGAGAAAACTGCGACCTAAAAGCACACAGTAGGATACAAAGGAGAAGTCAATGTCCTGTGCTCCATCCTAGAAAGTCCCAATGCATTGTAGACGTAGGCATGGCATGAAAAGGGGGATATTAGCCATATTAATGTTGAAGGTGTTTACCATGCTCACTTCCTGCTAGCTTCTCTCCCCATCCCTGAGGGGAAAAAATGAAAGTTTATTGACAGGAAAAATGGAAACAGGGAGTCTTGGGGCCTCTGAGACACCCAGTATAGGTAAAGTCAAAGGTAAAAAAATGAAAACCAAAACAAGGAAATTGTGTTATACTATGAGATTCTCAGTGATCCTTCCTCCCTTACAATTCCCCAGGAGGAGATTATAGAATTCTCTAGAAACTAATGGGTCCTTTTCCAATAAAGACCTACAGATAATGATATTTGGAGTGCCATAATAAAAAGGCTATCTCTGTATGGCAGGCTGACATTTGTATGCAGTCTGCTCTGTAGTAGACCTTAGGCAACATACTCTCACTGTTTAAGGCTTTTTGGCTCAGCCACTAAAAGTGTCTAAAAGTGTTGGTTTCATCACTGAAGTCAAGAAGTGCTGATTCGTTCCATTTGGGAAAATTAAAAATGTCTGAATAATTGCGGAGTGGATGAGCAATGTTTTCATAAGGTCTTCATTCAGGTGCCCTAGAAGCAAATCCTGAGACAGAGATTAAGGAACAAAAAGCCTACCTGGGAGGTGATCCCAGAGAATACTAGAAGGGGAGTAAGGAAGTCAGATAGAGGAGGAAGGGAGCCACTAAAGTGTTTAATTTCAATCAAGTTATGCTGTCCGTACATGGGGCTTAATCTTTCTGTGGAGCATGGGAGCCAGTGGAGAATACACCTCAGAGTTATCCCTTCTGAGGTGTGAGCGAGCTGGGATATTCATACAATGATTTCAATATTGCATTGATGGAGGACTGCTCCAGGGAAGGATTAACTCCTAGGCATTTCTAGACTGCCACATAGGCAGCAAAGTGGGCTCCAAGAGCCAAGGAAAGACTTCAAGAGAAGCAAGGGTGCAGTTCGAACTCTAGAAGGTACGCACTGAGTGGAAAGGGCTAGGGAATTTGGATGAGGCATCAACAGCATCTACTATGCATAATAGATTACTGATTTTTAAAAATTTGCTATATGGATTATAATGTATTTGGGCCCCACATAATTAGCAATACATGGGAGACTTCTTTATATTATTTGTTTGTTTTTTAAAAATAAGTAGATAATTTTTTAATAGGAATTCTGAGTCTACCCAAGTTTCATGGAAAAAAAAAACTGTCTCTAATTGTTTTTCATAATATTTTCCCCAAGAATATTTGAAGGTATATTTTAAACAACCTGATGGTAAACTTTCTTTTCTCTTATGTGGATACCATTTTTATTTCCAGAAAAACAATACTTAAGATCAAAGGTGGTTAAACTCTTACAAACTGAGGTAGGCTCTAAGGGTCAAGTAAAACTAGAGGGAAAAAGGAACATCACTAATGTTGGGCCAAGAAAGTACACAGAGGAAGGACCAGTTAAGAATCTCTGCTACTGGGGATCCCTGGGTGGCTCAGTGGTTTGGCGCCTGCCTTCAGCCCAGGGCGTGATGTTGGAGTCCTGGGATCAAGTCCCACGTCGGGCTCCCTGCATGGAGCCTGCTTCCCCTCTGCCTGTGTCTCTGCCTCTCTGTTTCTCTCTCTCTCTCATGAATAAATAAATAAAATCTTAAAAAAAAAAGAATCTCTGCTACTTGTGGAAACTAAAGTATATTCCTATCTGCAGCTCACTCTAGGCTTCAAAGGTAAAGAGAAATCTCAAAAACCCCTAAACCCTGCTGGACAGAAACATGAAAAGCATGGCAGCAAAGCCTGTATGTCCTGCATGCATCTCCTTATTCATGAAAGAAAACCCAACCTGTTCACTGACAGATAAATATGGACACTCAGAGGTCACTGTGCTCATGCAAAAAACCCTTTTTTTCCTTTCTGTTTTTAAGACTGAGAAGCGAACAATATACCTTAAAAGACACTGATTTCTTATGGCCCATACATACAAAATGCCCATCAAATTTTTAGCTGACAGCAATACTGTTTTCAGCACATATGCCTGTATCTATTTCTTGTCATTAATTACATCCAAGGTATACAAGTAGCCTTTATTTTTGTTGGCTACCAGCAGAAAAACCATTTCCTGGGGAAAGCACGAAAGGTCAAGAACCAAGTTCCTTTTTCATATTTTCAGCACATAGTATGTGCCCTGAATATCTTAAATACAATACTAGAAAAAGAAGCTATTTTCTTCTTGAAATTGAGATCTATTTTAGGAGTAACGAGCAGCCTGGATGTGTCTTCAGATTAATTTTTCTTCCAAAACATTCTTCCCATAGAATTCTTTCTCTGAATTGTTTCAATGCAATACCTGATTAAGTCATTGTTTTTCATTATGGCCATGCAGTTTTTCCATATTTCTCAAAATGAGATTTATTATTTGGTTTAGTTGTTGTGTGGCCTGTTTTGCTCCTGTATTTTGAGGCAAGACGTTAAAACATTATTTCATGAAATCGTTCGAAGTGCTACAAATGTTTGGAATTACTCACATACTTATAACTTAAGGGCTGGTGCATAAACTTTGCCATTTGCTACCCTAATTGTTGTTTGTTTTGCATTGGGAAAATTACTTAAAAAAATAAATAACTTCTGTCAGCACATTCGAGGTACTTTTCCAGGTGCAGAATTACTGTTTTTTTTTCCATTTGTTTCATCTAATTTCATATCCCATGGGAGAGTACTTCTAAAATAAACTAAAAATACAACAAAGCCAAGAAAATCGGCAGTTCCTCTCCAATAAACTCAAGTCTTCTTTTTTGTTTCAAGAAAATATTTAGTATTACTTGTAATGGATTGACTGTTTCTGTCTCCAGCCCCACCCTACCCTCATTCATATATTGAAGCCCTAACCCCAATGTGAGTATATTTGGAGATAGGACCTTTATGAAAGTCACTAAGTTTAAATAAGGTGATATGGGTGGTGCTCTGATCAAATAGGATTTGTGTCCTTATAAGAAAAGATAGCAGAGAGCCCAGTCTTTCTGTTTCCACCATGTGAGGACACCGTGAGAAGGCAACCATCTGCAAGCCAGGAAGAGAGCTCTCACCAGAAATAAAATCAGCTGGCCTCTTTGGAAGGCATAACAATGATCATGAATTGCTTCGTTCCTAGGAATAAATTGTCATATTCTGGAAATTAGTTGATTTAAGTTTCTTCGCGCCCTCGGATCTCTGACATATAAAAACAACCACCACTTCAGCCACTTTGATTTTATGGCTCACCTACCTTGTTTTTGTTAAGGTAGAAGAAACAATAAGATCATTTTCCTCATCTTCTGTGAAGGTGGAAATCCCTAACATTTTAAGAGTGCAATTTGAAGATATTTTTTACTTTACATTGCTCTCTAAAATGAGAGATCCACAGTGGAATTTGCTAACAATAACTTGCTAGCTGCACAGTACATCGTTTTATGTTTGATTAACATCCATCAACTGACTAATATATTCTGATGATTGACAAATTTGTAGATAATGATTCTACTTTCAATAATGATTCATTTACTGGAACATAGACTTTGGGTTAGTCCAGCCTACCACGTACTTAAAATTATTGCTTCTTTATGTAATAAGCTCTCGACTGGTTCTTGACCTACTAGGATTTTTTCACTGAAGTCCTTCCATTATCCTTGGATGAACTGTCAGCATCTTACTGTTTTAACTATTTTCTTTATAATTTCATTTGTACATATTTACCTCTATTGCTCATGTTTATACTGGTTTTTATAAGTTGGCATCTATTTCCTTTTAAATTTCATTTAAGAAAAATAATCTGCATTTATTGGAATTTATTTAAGAAAAGTCATGCTTAATTTTATTGTAGAGTGATACATGTATTTCCTGTTCCGGTCTTACTCCAGCCACCCTTCCCATCGGGTACTGGAGTTGTACAAGTTTCATTGCCTGCATCACATAATGAATGTGCTGATGGACATCATAATCATTTTATTAATTCACTCATTAATTCATGTATCTTTTAACAAATAGTAATTGGACACCCACCGTGTACTCTGCATATGCTTGACATTTGATACAATAGTGAGCAAAATATAGTCATTGACTTAGATTGATTACATTATCCTGTCCAGTATTCCTTCATGTTCATCTCTTTTTGGTCAATAATTTTATGTGATGTTTTTCATAGATGCAATATCAGTAACCCAACTCACTTTTCAGTAGTCTTTTGCAATGTTGAGTCAAGTTAAAGATGAAAAGTCCTTATCTGGCTTATAGAATCTTAGATTTATTGATTTATTTTATTTTATTTTTTTAAATAATAAATTTATTTTTTATTGGTGTTCAATTTGCCAACATACAGAATAACACCCAGTGCTCATCCCATCAAGTGCCCCCCTCAGTCCCGTCACCCATTCACCCCCACCCCCCGCCCTCCTCCCCTTCCACCACCCCTAGTTCGTTTCCCAGAGTTAGGAGTCTTCATGTTCTGTCTCCCTTTCTGATATTTCCTACCCATTTCTTCTCCCTTCCCCTCTATTCCCTTTCACTATTATTTATATTCCCCAAATGAATGAGACCATATAATGTTTGTCCTTCTCCGATTGACTTATTTCACTCAGCATAACACCCTCCAGTTCCATCCACGTTGAAGCAAATGGTGGGTATTTTTCAAGATTTATTGATTTAATGTTGCCTTCATTGACATTCGAGGTGGTAGGTCCAGCCTGGCATCTGGCAGATAGTCTCAATAAGAATCATATAACAAATAGAAAATATACTTAACAAGATTTCATACTTATCCCATTTTTTAAAAAGTTTTTATCTATTTATAGATATAGACAAAGAGAGAGAGAGAGCACAAGCAGGGGGAGCGGCAGGAAGAGGGAGGAGCAGGCTCCCCACTGAGCAGGAAGCCTGATGTGGGGCTCCATCCCAGAACCCTGGGATCATGACCTGAGCAGAAGGCAGACGCTTAACTGACTGAGCTACCCAGGTGCCCCACACTTACTGCAATTTTAACATCCTTTCAAATACACTAAAAACTCAAATTTTTATGGATGGAGACACATAAAAGTACATATAAGAGAAGGCACTGCAGCTTTTTTCCTCATTCTTAGACATCAGATGTCATGGGAGATGTTTGCCTCTTTTTGTGATTCTGTGGCATCTTGTTCTACCATTACTTGACATTTTTAAGGGGTGATTGGTATTATAAAAATTTGGAAGGTTGCTGAATTTCCTTAAAACTTCATGAGTAAAAAGTTGGTTATTCTATTTCATTCAACAAATGAATATGCAATATATAACACTTCTTGATGAAAACAAGGTTGTCAAGTCATTTTTATTTTTTTATTTATTTTTAATTTATTTTTTATTTTTTTATTTTTATTTTTTTATTTTTTTTTATGATAGTCATACAGAGAGAGAGAGAGAGGCAGAGACACAGGCAGAGGGAGAAGCAGGCTCCATGCATCGGGAGCCCGACGTGGGATTCGATCCCGGGTCTCCAGGATCGCGCCCTGGGCCAAAGGCAGGCGCCAAACCGGTGCGCCACCCAGGGATCCCTTAAGTCATTTTTAATATAAGAATACTTGTGTTAATATGACCTTGAGCTATTTATTTGTCAATTACCAGTCATTTTCAATTTTTCCTATCTTTAACCTTTATTTATCTATCCTCCTTCCCTAGAGTTTTACTTACTCAATAGTAGCCAGCTAGTACAATTTTTAATCATTCTGTATATTCATGATCTGTACTTAGATTCAAGTGTGATTGACAGAGTTCTCAGTATATTGGTTGCTTCAAATATGGCCATCTGGATGGACCGTATTTTGAAACCTGATTGTTCTCTTCAGAAATAAAATGTCATTGCTGTTATATACCAACACTTGCATACCACTTGGGAGACTTTACCTAAATATATCTGTACTGAATATAATATGAAGCCCTTTCTAGCATGGTTTGTAAATATGTGATTACAGGAGAGTTCCTAAGAATGATGGGCAGGAACCACCTACCATAACTTGTGACTTCTAAAAGTGCTACTGACACCACCAGGAGTCACTGACAGCCCTGTCTTGTTAGCCTTCCTGGTCCACACCTATAAGCTTTTCCCTTTCTATTCTATCTCCAGGTAACAATAAGAACAAGGTGGAGATTATTTTCCTTGTAGAAATAAATACTTAGACTACATATAAACATATTCAATGTTAAGTGAGGTGTTCTATAGATAATTTGAAATGCTTAAGGTGGGGGGGACAAATCAAATTATTGATTTTGACTTCAAAATCAGATAGATTAGCCCATAACTCTTTTTTGGAGAAAAGTATTTAGTTTTGGCATCCAAAGTGGAGGCTGAAGTAATGAACACATTTTTTTTTTTTTTTTTTTACCCAAAACTCGTGTGATGGGAAGCTTGTTTTATTGAAAGAAAGAAATTAGGCCCAAGAGTTTAGAGAATCATTTTCCACGGCCCTATCTCTGGAGTAACCCAAAGAATGAGGTTCAAATACACATTTCATCATATTTATATGACTGACTTAATGTTTAATTACATTCTACCACATTTGAAATTAGCTAGAAAAATGAGCAGACACACAAATATTCAAGTTGAAGAAAAGAGAGGGAAGAAGACATCTTAAAAAAGTGTTTGGTGATGGATGCCTAGGTGGCTCAGTTGGTTAAGTGGCTGACTCTTGATTTCGACTCAAGTCATGATCTTAGTCAGGATCATAAGATTGCGCCGAATGTTGGGCTCTGCACTAAGCAGGAAGTCTGTTTGAGATTCCCTCTCCCTCTGTCCCTCCCCCTGCTACTGCCCTCTCTTTCTCTAAAAATAAATGAATACATCTTTAAAAAAAGAAAAAGAAAAAAAATATCTGATGAAAAGTTAGGTATGCAAGCTGAATTTCCTTTCTACACTCATCTACTCTTTGGAAGAATCCTTACATCTTAATAAGAAATCTCTCTGCTTTATTGTTCCTTCTCCCAGAGTCTCTTCTTTCCTTGAAGCTTGATGTGATGGTAGGGTATACCACCTAGGTCTTGGGTTGCTCGGTCAGCTTATCAGAAGCCTGTGTCATGCTTAAAGCAGAGATCTAACAATGTTTTCTTGGATTTTTTCCAAAATCCACTGATAGCTGTAAGGGAGGGTGGAATGCTCTCAGTTTCCACGCAATGATTCAATTTAACACACATACACATTGTGCCAACTAATGTGGTAAGAATCAGGCATATAAATGTAGCCCAAACATCTGCCTTAGCCTCCTGCACATGTTAAACCTGATTAGTCACCATTGCAATTTAAGTTCAGAATCCTTCCAATAATTTCTATTACTTCTTTCCTTGTTTTCTTTTCTGACTTTGCATTCATGCATCAGTGCACATGTAGTGTTGCAGACCTCTGCCAATCAGTAGACAAGTGAAAGTCCTGTTGCCATTACACATGACAAACTGAATCATACTCAGAATTTTCTAACTTTAAAAACTTTAATGAAAAGTTGAAATGATATGGAAGGATCCCATTACACACTTTCTTGTTTTCTTCCATCTTTTTGGCCCATTTCTCTCATTCTTCATCCTATCAAAGGATTTCTCCTTGACCACCTGACCTTCTCCACCATGCCCCTTAAAAATGTAAAGCTACACTGTTTTTTTTTAAACACACTTCTATATAGTGCAGCTCCAGCAATTGAGGTTACCTGCATAGAGGGAACTCTACCACTCCCTTCAAGTGTAAGCAAATTAGTTATCCAACTATTAATGGAGTAGCTAGATGTATGTAAATATGAACATAGAAAGTCTCTAGGGAAGTTTGAATCTCCAAATTAACTTAGAATAATTTATCTATTTTTCTCCTTTGTGGTTTTTGCTATTCTTGTGACTTACTTAAAATATCCTTGCCTAACACAGGGTTTTAAATACATCCTCCTATGTTTTCTTCTAGAAACTTCATTGTTTTACTTTTCTTATTTTAATGTAGGTATTCCAATTGGTGTGTGTGTGTATGTGTATGTGTGTGTGGTATAAGATATAAGATACTGTCAAGTTTTCATTTTCTCATGGGGTATTCTATTGTTCTAACACCATTTATTGAAAAGGCCATCTTTCTCACTTCCTCTGCAGTGGCACCCTTTTCATAAATCTAGTGACTGTTGAAGTGTGGATCTGTTGCTGACCTCTGCATCCTGTGACATCTGTTTTGATAACTATTCTTTTACAATAAATTTGATATTTGATTTGTAGGGATTCTCTAGCCACTGACTTTCTTTAATGTAGTTTTCAGTACTCTTGGCTCTCTGTATTTGTATATAAACTTTAAGATTATAGTGTTGGGGCACATGGGTGGCTCAGTTAGTTAAATGTCTGACTCTTGATTTTGGCTTGGGTCATGATGTTAGGATTGTGAGATGAGCCCTGCATTAGGCTCACACTCAGTAGGGAGTCTGCTTGGGATACTCTCTCTCCCTCTCCCTCTGCCCCTCCCCACACTTGCACTCTCTGTTTCTCTCTATAAAATAAATAAGTAAATCTTTAAAAATTAAATTAATGTGTCAATTTACAGAGACACACATATACATATACACATACTTGTTAGGATTTCAATTGGAACTATATTGATTCTGTAGGTTAATTTACGGAGAATTCTATTTTTTGTTTGTTTTTTACAAAATTGAATCTTCCAGAAACGTGATTTATCTCTCTAGTTCACATCATTGCAAACAGCAAGATTTCATTTTTTATGGCTGAATAATATTCCACGATATATAGATATGCCACATCTTCTTGTACTTCTAGATTTGTTTTCTTTTTTTTTTCTTTGTAATGAGACTGTATTTGAATTTGACTTGCCTTCCTCAAAATTCTAATTTTAAAAATCAATTTTGATGGCTGTATGAAAGGCACAGAAAAGCTAGAAAGCCCAAAGGTCAATATAATCACTTTATTTTTTTAAGATTTATTTATTTGAAAGAGAGCAAGAAAGAGCACACGTGGAGGGAGGGGCAGAGGTAGAAAATCTTCAAGTAGACTCTCCGCTGAGCACAGAGCCAGTGCTGTGCCCCATCCCAAGACCCTGAGATCATGACCTGAACCAAAACCAAGATTGAGATGCTCAACTTACTGGGCCATCTGGGTACCCCTCAACATAATCTTTCAGTACTAGTGAGCTAGTTAGAAGGAGAAATTTCCAGGCTAGCAATTAGCAGCAGCCAAGGGGATGGAGCAGATAGTATGGATTCAAGATATACTTAATATATGGAATGAACAGATCTCAGTCATGATCAGATGCAAGAGATAAGGGAAAGAAAAAGGAATTTGCTTTGTGATGTCCAGGTTTCTGGTTTTGGAGACTGTGTAGATGGTAGTATTAGTCAAGAAGATGGCAAATGCAAGAGGCAAGTAGATTTGTAGGGGAAAAAAGTCAATTTCAATTTTGGGCCTGTGAAATCTGAGAAATGTGTACCACATTCATGTGGATTTTGTTAGTAAACACCTGAGGGCCTGTACCTGGTATTCAGTACAGTTTGGGCTGGAGATTATATTTTGGAGCAGATTGTGTCTGTTGATATTTAACAGCATGGGATGCCCATGCAAGGATGAGTGGAGATGGATGAGATGAAGGCTGTGGCCATTAGCTCTTCTTTTATCTCTTTGTGATTGACAGTTTGGCATACAAGATATAAAAGCAAGATGTTCCAAAAGGAGGCATAATAATCTTTCTTTTCCTCTTCCTTGAAAGATTATTACTCTACACATATTGTAGAATATTAAACTCCTTTTTTAAAATGGTGATAGTAGTCTGCTTTGTCAAAAAGCTGAACATTCTTAAAAAATAATAATCAAATAAACTTTAGATGCTTTTCTACTTCTACACAAACTAATAAGATCCTCAGTGGCTGAGAAAGATATTCCTCTTACCTCTTTTCTCTGTAATTACCTCATGAGGGTTACTGATTCACCAGCCAACCATTCAGAAATGGTGTGAGGTTCTGAGGCCTGTGGGCATCTGAAGGCAAGGTTCCCATTCTAAATTTTTGGTTAACCAGAGGTATATTGTCTCTACAAACAGTATAACTCCTGAGTGAGAAGTAAAAATAAAACGCCATTAGTTTGTTGTTTCAGGTAGTTAACACAAATTGGTCCATGTATTATTTTTTTCTCTCATTGAATTGATTGTAGCAACAATTAATTATTCAGAAAATTTTCATTAAATTCCCTGCAAGTTAAGGAAACTGGACCAGGCCTAGTATCTTGAATTTAAATATTAAGTGGTCATTGTCATTTTTATGGCTCCTCAGAAGGGCCCTAAAATTTTCTATGTAAGAGAGTCACAATACTTTTTAATAGAATAATGAATGCTACTTTGGAATATGGAGTGTGGAATTTTCAGTATTTATTTATGGGTTTCCTTATATTTTTATAAATGTATCCAAACAATAAAAGTTTAATAAATTATCAGCTTAAACACATAGTAATATTTCTAGCCTGAAGAAATAATAGAGCTTGTCTCTTGGTTACCAAGAGGAGGAGTCTCTATTGGGTTCAATTTTCTCAGCATAAAATCAACAACATTGATGTTTCTTAGAAGGTTCCTTTATGTTGAGACGTGGTCTATGTATGAGGATATATGGTAATTAGTCAACAAAAAAATACTTGAAGCTATTATTCAGTATGTGTGACTAGAAAACAAGAGGCTAAGGAGAAATGTGACTTAATGATAAAAAACAAACAAAATAGTGTATAATGGAACCTTGGCAATGGTTTGTCAGGAACTGTATCTTAACCCAAAGGGAGGAAACAAACGCATGGATTCCCTGACACTTTTACATCCAGTTAGAATGTTAGAATAGGGACATCTGGGTGGTGCAGTCAGTTAAGCAATTGGCTCTTGGTTTCAGCTCAGATTGTGATCTAAGGGTTCGGAGATTGGGCCCTGCATTGAGTCCTGTGATCAGCATAGAGTCTGCTTGAGATTCTCTCTCTCCCTCTGCCCTCGCTCTCAAGCTCTCTCTAAAGTATATAACTGAATCTTTAGAAAAAAAGTCAGATTAAAAAACTGACTTCTTAGAGAGACAGAAAAACAGGCACACACACACACACACACACACACACACACACACATAAAGGTCTAAAAAACATAATTCTGTGAATACTTTAGTCCAGAGCCAACATTCAATTCAGAGGATAATTGAGGGAAAGGGATTTCTTCCTGAATTATCCACATTAACTTTCAAATAGTTGTTACTGGATGCAGCAAAAAGCAAACCAACAAGAAAATACAGTCTTTTCAGAAATGTCTTAATAACTCAATATATTAGTTTTCTATCGCAGCTGTAACAATGATTTGTGTCTTTCTCACATACGATATTAATTCATCCCATCCCTAGGTCCCCACAAGTCCCAAACCATTAGGATATCAAGTCAGGTTCAAAATCTGATCTAAATCTCATTAGCTCTAAAGTCCCAAATCTCATCATTAAATCATCTAAATTGGGTGTGAATGAGACTCTGGATATATTTCATTGGCACAAAATTCTTCTCCATCTGTGTACCTATAACACTGAAGACTCAAGTTACTTTCCCAAAAATAAAATGATGGTACAAGCATTGGATAGTAGTTATATGTATCCCCACCCTCCTAAACGAGAAAATGAAAAGAAAAAAGGAGGTCCCAAGCAATTTTGAAATTCGAATGGGTAAACACCATTAGGTTCAAAGCCCAGAAATAGTCGGATTCTTCTGTGGTCCATGGATCCACCCTCTGGCTCAATGTTCTGTCCTTCTACCTCACAAAATCATCCTTCCTTTTTCATTAAAGGTACGATGAGTTTGAATCTGAATAGCTTTATCATTCTGTTTCCTGTCTACATATTTTTGGGAGTCCAAACACCAGTGGGTCTCCTGTTCTGGCTCAGGGATTCATTCCATTAGACAAAAATGTTTTCTCCATGGGTCTTTTCTAGATAATATCTCTATTTTTGTCCCCTGCTGAATTAGCTTAGGCGACCCATGATTCACATGCCTCATCACTTCAAAGGGCCTTCTGTGTGAATGAATATTGTGAACTTTTGTCTTCTTCCAAGAATCTAGGGAAAGGCTCCAGAGAATCACTCTTGGGTTTCTCTCCAGAGCATACCTATCTTCCTGACAGTACATCTCTTAATTTTGCTATCTTTTCAATCTGGACAAGGCTAAATAAACATTCCAACAAGTCCTTTTACGTCATGATTCCTCTCTCATATTACCTCCTTTTTCTCTCTCTCATGGTTTTACCATAAGTAACAGGACCAGGCTGCAATCTGCAATGCTTTGCTTGGAAGTCTCCTCAGCTAAATATCCAAGTCCACTATCAATTCTGCTCTTCGTTCAACTCCGAGACCATTTCAGCTGTGCTTCCTGCCACTGAATAGCAGAGGTGCCTATTTTCTCTGCTTTCAATATCATGTTATTTTTTATTTCTGAGCCTTTAGCAGTAGCCTCTCTAATGTCCATATTTCTATCAACAATCTTTTTACGATAATTTAAACCATTCTCTAAAATGATAGGGCTTACTTACTTTTGAGCCCTTATAAGCAGCACCATAGTGCCCATATATGAACCAATAGTCTGTCTGAAGGAATCTAGGCTTTTCTTTCATGCACTTCAGAATTCCTCAATCCTTTTAACCATTTCCTGAATTCCAAAGTCACATCCACGTTTTTAGGTATTTGTTTGTTATAGCAGCATTACCAGACACCCAAAATGTGTATTCATTTCTTATCGTTGCCGCAACAAATTATCACAAGTTTGTTGCCTTAAAATGGCATAGATATGTTTCTCTTATAATTTGGAAAGGTTGGAGAAGTCCAATAGATGAAAATCAAATTGGGAGTCGGTTTGACTCCTTCTGGAGCCTTTGAGGGGAGAATCTGCTTCTTTGCCCTTTTCAGCTTCTAGAAGCTGCCTGCATTCCTTAGCCCCTGATACCATTCTTCCATCATCCCACCTCTTACTTCCATGTCATTTCTCTACTACTTTCCTTATGTCATGCTTTCTTTCTTACAAGGATGCTTGTGATTACATCAGCCCCTCTCCCCGGGTAATCAAAGATAATCTTCCTACCTAAAAACCCTTAACACATCTACAAAGTATCCTTGCCATGTAAGATACTATATTCACAGCTTCTGGGATTAGGTGTTGAGTATATTTGGTGGACATCTTCGGGGGAATCACTCAAAAAAGACAGATTTTTGCCAAATTATCCAATCTGGAGAAATTTTCAGCCCTCTACTTTTGGCATTTACTTATTCACTTGTCTTTCAATTAATTCATTAGCATTTAATAATCACCTCCTGTGGACCAGCCTCTGTGTCATATATCAAGGGTAATAAAGATGGTTACTAGATTTTCCATACTCCAAGTCCAGAAGGGGAAAAAAATCACAAAGAAGTATTGTAAAAACAATAATGGAAGTACAAACAGAATGTCAGATCAGTGAGAATCAATATCCTAGTGCCTGCTCACCATTAAGTGAAATGACATAATTACATATGTCAAGTATGTTTGAAAATATTGACCAATTATAGCCATCCCTTGGGAGTCTTGAGTGAAGACAGACTGCTGGGCAACTCTTACACACTTCTCAACAATTTTGAGCAATAAGAGGCTTTAAATCTGATTTTTTCTTTAGTGGGAAGCATTTAATGCATTTGTCACAGCAATTCCCATGACTTGGACAATCCTGGGCCCCTATAGTGACCAATGAAGTTCAAGGAGCACTGGAAAATTTTACTAAATACTTGTCAAATTGAATTGAATTGAATTTGGATTTGAGTTGCAAAGAAAGATAACTTGAAAAAAATCATTCCTGCTATTATAGATGGGATTTGGGAAGAGTGCAATGCATTTCTTTTTGTTGATTTCTACTTCAGCTGGTGGTCAGAGAAAAGGAACTCCTACCAGGTGTGCCATGGGAAAATGAGATCAGAAGAAAAAAAAAACAAAAACATGCTGGTTGGATTTGAGATGTAGTTAGGAGAGGTTTTTATTTATCCCTTGGTAGTCTCTCCAGAGGCATGACAGCTGTTTCCTGCCTAAAAGCCTTAATAACCCAACCAATCTGTTTGGCATTGGTGGTAGAGCTGCTGATCATCAATTTTATACTTGCTAATGATTTACTAGTAACAAACCCAGCCCCGAAGTCTGCAGTCCAGTTGCCCTGGCAGCTGTAGAAGAAATACTGGCCTTGAGGTGCTATGCAAGCTATAAAGAGCCAGGATTGTCTAGTCTTGACACTTTTTAATGCTGCCAATAACAGTGCAGCTTTGAACATAAACTCTATTTCTGGCTTAAAAAGTGACACTATCACTGATACCAAAGATTTATCCTATAATAGACAGACGATTTTGGTGTGGAAACTTCTCATCTATAATTCACTGTTTCCAGAAGGCTGGGCTAAAATGTATCTTTTCACCATGGACCAAATCCATGCACCAAAGGGTTTGCTGAACAAATGGGTAGAATAAACATGGGAGTGTTTATCTGCCCTAAGGGTAAAGGCAAACATTTTAATTTCAATCTCTTTAGCAGATGTCTTGGCATTTCCAATATGTGTGTGATAGCTACCATCTCTTATTTATCAGTTAAAGCCTTCTAGAGAATCTCTAAAATCCAGAGCCTGTGTATCCTGTCTCCTTTCTCCCCTGCCCAGGCAGCAGTCCTTTTTCTGTTTTTTCTTTTTCCCTCTCTTATCATCATTATCAACCTACCATTTATTAAGCACCTACCATATACTATGCATTTTAAAGTGCAGTTTATTTAAATGATCCATTAATTTCATTTAATTCTCTTGTATGAAAAATTTCCAATCCCAACATCAGTTTGGGGAGTTTTTGTCTTGTTCAATTCAAGACCAAATTTTAGGAGAAACTATTTCTATACCCATACTCCTCCTGGGCCCCTTTTATGCTTTCAGATACCTTGACATGAGTCAAGGAGGAAACTCTCATACAGCTTCCAAAAACTATGGTCTTCAATGATGCAAAGCTTGGGCAAGATGTTGGCCTACTTACATTATGACTAAAGAACTGGCTTGTGGGGTTCTGGGTATGGAATGGGTACATTGTAACTTACACAAAGGCAGCTAGCCAGTTTTGGCAAACTTTACTCCAATTGGAACCTCAGAATTGGTGATCTCTCTCATACTAGGAGGTGGGAAAACAGTAGCCCATTGTAGCACTTTTTGCTCTGGTCTATATACCTGGCACTTTCTACATTGACAATCCTCCTCTAGAGACTCAAGATGTCCATGCCCTCAGTTTGGCACTTCTCTTCCTTGGGCTTGCACCAATGTCTCCTTTCTACCTTTTACACTGGAGCCCTCATCAAGCTCCTATCCCCCAAAAGATTACACACGATATCTAGAAATGCTTAGTTTTCCTAGATCCGGGCCTCTTACTATTATTCACAGCAAATGTTATCCTACCTCAAGGGTAGAATAATAAGGGCTTGAGATTTGTGGCAAAACTGTAGGCCCAAGGGCTTCCAGAGAAAGAAAATAACAAAATTGAGTTTTATATTCAAAATTAGAACAGGTTGCATATTACTGAGATAAAGTGGAGCATAGTGGCTAGGCAGTGTGGGTTCTCAGTCTGCGACCAGACTCCACCACTGGCTAGCTCACCTAGGAAAGGGGTTGGCAATTTTTTTCCATTAAGGGTTAATAGTAAATAGTTTGGCTCTGTGGCCATGCAGCCTTTATTATATCTACTCAAAGTTACCACTGCAGCATGAGAGTAGCCACAAGCATTGCATAAACAAATGAGCATGACTTTGTTTCAATAAAACTTTATTAAAACAAAAACAAAACAAATGTGGGCTGGATTTAGTTAATGGGCTATCATTTACCACCCCCTGACCTATGACAATCTACTTAATGCTATGGGCTGATTGTGTGTGTCCCCAAAATTCATCCCAATAGGATGGTATCTAGAGGTGAACTTCTGAGGCTTTTTGGATCCCAAGGATAGAGTCCTTCATGAGGACAGAGTCCTTATTAATGGCTTAATTAGTGCCCTAATAAAAGAGACCACAGCTCCCTCACCTCTTCCATGTGAGGAAACAAGGAGAAAGATGGCCATCTATGATCCAGGAAGCAAGTTTTCACCAGACACCAAATCTGCTGGATCCTTTATCTGGGACTTCTCAGTCTCTGGAACTGTGAAAAATAATTGTTTGATGTTTAAGTCACACAGTGTATAGTATTTTTGTGATAGCAGCCCCAAGAGACTAAGGTGCTTGGCCTCTCTGATCTCACTTATAAAATAGGGATAATGTAAAACAAAAATAGGGATAATGTGATAATACAAATGCATATAAGTTACTTAGAAGCATACCTGAGACTCAAAAAATTCTATTACCATTATTGTTGTTACTATATAATTTTATATCCAGCTGCCTAATGAACATTTGCACTGTAATCCGATTGACATTTCAAATATAGTAAATCCAAAACTGAACTCTTGATCTTTCTTTTTTTTTTTAAGATTTTATTTATTTATTCATGAGAGATACAGAGAGAGAGAGAGAGAAGCAGAGACACAGGCACAGGGAGAAGCAGGCTCCATGCAGGAAGCCCGATGCAGGACTTGATCCTGGGACTTCAGGATCATGCCCTGGGCCAAGGCAGGGGCCAAACTGCTGAGCCACCCAGGGATCCCTGAACTCTTGATCTTTCTTATTGAATCTGCCCCTCTCTCAGAATTCCCTATTTCAGTTGACGGCAATTCCATCTTTCCAGTTGTTCAAACCAAAAGCTTGGAGTCAGCACCAACTCTATTCTTTCCTTCATATCCTATATTTAATCCATTAGGATGTTCTTTTGGTTGTATATCTAAATATATCCAAAGCCTGATGACTTCTCCCCATCTCTAGTTCTACCACCTAGTGTTAGTCCTCATTATCTCTTGGCTGTAATTGGACCTTTTCATGGATATTTAAGGAAAATCCTCTTCCCATCTTTGCTCTCTGGCTAACCCTACCCTCTGTCCTGTGGCTTATTAAAATTAGTTTTACTCTATTTGTAACTATTTTTAAATCTTAAATAAAGTAAAAGGCAATATTTTCCTGGCTTATACTATCATTGGAGAATCTTAAGCATTAAAATTCGGGAATAAAATCATTTCAGTTCATGAAGGAAATTTGTTAAAAAAACAAAAGGAAGGTGACTTAAATTTTCTGTGGTTATTTAAGTTCCCGTACCTTACCAGATACCAGGCAGAAGATTGTTCAGTCAGAGCTAGTTTAGTTACTAATTCTTCTTGATCAAGAAGCATTAACCCTGAGTGGGGCTGGGACTAGGGTGGAGTCAATGAAATGTTTGCTTCTGGTGAAAAATTTAAGAGGGTGCCAAAAACTCTATCGTCAAGAGAAATACTATTTTAATGCAAAATTCTAAAAGAATCAAATCAGCAAATTATAGCTCTTGGCATAACCTCCTGTTTTTGTCGGTGAAATTTAATTAGAAGAGACTTATCCATTTCTGAGGGAGATGGGTCATAAGGCTGGAGGAAGAGGAGTAGGGAATTCTGTGGGCAAGCTGACCAGCAAGTCTTCAGGCCTATAATTGCCTCTCACTAATAAGCATCATCTTCCAAATGACCCTGGTGCAATGGGAAGGAAATTGGCCTGGGAAGCTGGTTGACCAGCATTCTAGTTCTGGCACTGTCACTGGCCCAAAACTTGTAGTCTCTCCTCATCCATGAAATTAAAGATTTAGACTTCATTATCCTCAGAGGTCTGTACTTCTAAAATTCTACAAAATGCATTTGCCAAACTTTCTCTAGGTACCTAGTCATGTATGCTATTTGTCTTGTTCCTTGAATCTTCTGCAATCACACTTTGCTTTTTTCCAACCAAGTTCCTTTCATTCTTAGCTTTGAAGTGGTTAATTCTGATACCATCATAGTTAAAGTGTACCCTGGAGCCTCCTCCAAATCCCATATAGTACTGACTTATTAGCATCTCCCCATAGAACACTGCTCCTCTTTTTGTGCAGATGATCGTAGTACATGCTAGAATTCTTCTCATTCTGTACCTTTCATTCTTCAAGTGCTTTTATACCCTGTCCATAAATTTGAATAATAATAACTTTAAATTGGAGGCTGCTGGCTAGCAGCTTTATTCTTCTCTGAAGGTGACCCCAAAGTGAACAGGCACATAGCAGACATATCTACAAGAATTAAAAAGAAGAATGTGGGAAGAATTCACTCACATAAGTGAGATGCTCCTTCTTTAAAGAGCTCCAAGCCTGACTTTGATGAGTAGAATGAAGGCAGAGAGTGACCACATGGCTTCAGGAAACACTGTTTGACACCCTTGAGCAGTTGTAGCTAATACCAAAACTTCATCCAACCTCTGTTTTGGTGCAGCTGGCTTTTCTACAAACCATTGTTAATTTATTACTGTCTTATCCATGTATTAAAAAATACATTTAACTAACACAGAAGGCACAATGAATTGAGGCTCCCATCCTCAAGTATATCAATTTTTCCATACCCATAAGTCTATTTCCTTCTTAAATATCTAATAAATTTGTGTGCACACTCATATGAACCATCCCCCATCTCTTTACCTGTTTCATTTCCCACAAAAAAGAAAAGTAACCATTTAACTCATGTTAGATTTTTAAAAATATTTTATTTATTTATTCATGAGAACACAGAGAGAGAGGCAGAGACATAGGCAGAGGGAGAAGCACGCTCCTCGAGGAGGGCCTGAAGAGGGACTCAACCCTGGGACTCTAGGACCATGACCTGAGCTGAAGGAAGACGCTCAACCACTGAGCCACCCAGGCGTCCCTAGATTTTGATCTACCCAACAGCTATCACAATTTTTCACATTTTTTCTGGTCAATGAAGAAATTTTCCACTCACCACTCAGGAAACATCACGCTAGCCTGGGACTGACTATCAGAAAGAAATATGCCTTACAGAAAACCCCAGTGACTAAAAAAGTGAACAGCCACTCTATCCAGCCCGTGCATCATTAGAATTGGCTTAGGAAACATCTTTTCCTTTTCCCTCAAAATGATACCTTCCAGGTGGTTAGTCCTTAGGCACCTCTGCTCTTCCTGTTCTGTCCCAAGTTAACCCCTTCTTAATGGATGTGGGGCCTGGCATCTTTTCTTTCCATCCATACCCACTCATCTTCTGTCTGCACCCTTGGTGTCTTCTGTATACAATTCTGCCAGAAAGTTAGTTTTCTCAGAAAGCCAGAATCACAAAGGACCAAAGAAGTTGTTCTAGAGAACCTGAATGATCAGTAGATGTGATTAACATAACATGCCACAGGTTCTCGGAGACTCTTTTGCTCTTACTGTTATTGGAGAACACACAGTTCCTTTTAGTGAATGTTGACCATCATTTTTAAGGGCCATTTCCTCACCAAAATGATGCTTCACAAAGCAGGAGTGTCTTTTATTATCTATGAAAATGGCTTTTGTTACTTTTTAAATATAAAAAAAGCATTTTAAAGCCCTTTGTGTTTGTAAAAACAACATTAGAAGACTAGAATGATTTCTTTTTATTTTATTTATTTATTTAAAAAGACATTTATTTTAGAGAGAGGGAGGGAGAGAGAGAGAGAAAGAGAGAGAGAAGAAGAAAGAAACAGTGTGTGAGTAGGGGGAGGAGCAAAGGAAGAGGGAAAGAGACAATTTCAAGCAGACCCCCTGCTGGGTGCAGAGCTGGATACAGGGTTCAGTCTCATGACCCTGAGATCACTACCTGTACTGAAACAAAGAGTCAGATGCACAACCAACTGAGCCACCCAGGCACCCCTAGAATGATTTCTTTAAAAGTGAAATAATTATCTATAATCCCACTCTTTGGATATGGGAATATTTTTTAAAAATCTCTTCCCAGTCTTGGTCTCTATGCCTAAATCTATCTTTAAAGTTGCAATATTCATGTATATGCAAAGTTACTTCCCTTCTGTCACAGGACTTTTCCATTATACCACCTCCATTTCCACTTACTGTCTCTATTACCTGTGCTTACTGAGGGATTCTGTGTTTTTTTGTTTTTTGGTTTTTTGATTCCTTGAAGCTGGGATTCCATGGTAATCATGTGACTTAGTGAAAAGTAAATGGAAGTCTTTTGGTGTGATTTCTTTCTCTTTCTGTTCTTTCTATTTGTTTTCTCTCTGAGACACAAAGAGGAAGCTGGAGCAGTCATCCTGCAACCATGAGGCGACAGGCATTGAGGACTACCCTAAGGTTGGCAAAACAGAATGACAAAAGAGCTTGGATTGTTGATTCCTTGCACTGGCCCTGAACCACTAATTCTAGATTTGATATTATGAAGACAAATAATGTCTTACTTTTATTTTATTGTTTAAAGATTTTATTTATTTATTCATGAAAGACAGGGAGAGAGGCAAAGACACAGGCAGATGAAGAAGCAGGCTCCCTGCGGGGAGCTCCATGCCGGACTTGATCCCAGGACTCCGGGATCATTACCCAAGCCAAAGGCAGACGCTCAACCACTGAGCCACCAAGGTACCTCTAATCTCTTATTTTTTAAAGTACTATAGTTATTTTTTCTGTTATTTGCAGCTGTACGTCTTCATTAATGAAATTTGATAAGCCATATGATTTTTTTTTTTATATATAACTGCTCTTGCACCACTGCGGACTGCCCGGTTCTAGCATAGCAATGTCACCAACTATGACCCCAACAGTGACCACAGCAGCAGCTGCCATGAAGTTTCCATGTTGGTTTTCCTTGTGCAATTCAGGAAGCAGATACTGGTGTTGGAAATGCTTGTGTGAATTCTTCACCTCTGATGGCTCTCAATCAGTTATGGCAAAAGTTTCTTCTACTACCCAAGGCTTGTTAGAATCAAGGTAGAAATATCCAGATGAAGACAGTGGAGAACAGTCCACTGTCAACAGTACACCAAATGTTGGGAGCATTTGGAGATGTTATTTCTTTATGTATTTATTTAATAAACAAATATTTGGAGCACATTTTGAGCCAGACACTGGGTTAGGGCATTGAGATGCCCAGATGGCTGATGACATTTCTTAGCTACAACCTGATTGAAGCACCGCCGGACAGTGTAAGGGCTAGTGGAATGCCACCAGAGCTAAGGCACTTGAAAGAAGGCTCCAAAAATGAAAAGGTGACAAATATTCAGCTGCAAGGAAAACAGAGGAAGGTGGTTGCAGGTCCAAAGTCAAAGGCAGACAGACTAATGAAAAGAGCAAGGATGTGAAAGAAAGGAACAAATGCTTCCTCTATCTTGTAAGGTCTTCTAGCTGGACTAAGAATTAAATTTAATGAGACAGATTAACAATGAGGAAAAAATCAAAGTTTTATTACATGCCCATGGAGGCCCAGTAATGCAATTGAGACTTAAAGAAATGACCAAGCCTGGCAGTTTTTATATTTAAAATTATAAATATGTGAGGAATTGACAGGACAAGGGAAATAACTTTGGGACCTTCAATTAGTAAGGAATTCTAAACAGTGTTTGGGTTGGGGCAGTGAACTAGCAAAGTCACAAGGTTTGTTTATATAGCCTTCTTGGCTCTAGATTTCCTATCCCTCTGGTAAGGAGGACTCTCTATCCTGGTACAGGGAGGATAGGATGCCTTTCATATGGAGATTCATTTCCTGCTTGAAGGGCTACAGAGGAGAGTCTGTGTCCTTCATGCATGGAACAGTCTTTTAAGTAACTCTTTAGAATAATCAACATGTCAAAGCGGCACATTTTGGGGTAGCCCGATCTTGGTCCCTATAGATGATAAGAAGTACAATCTATTAGACACTTTTACTTTTTAAATGATCAAAACATATATGCATGCACCACAAGTAAGAAGGAGTATGTATAATAATCATAGAGCTCTGTGAATTTTCACAAACTGAATATGTTTGTGTCACCAGAACCCAGATCAAGAAAGAATATGGTCAGCACCCTGGAAGTCCCCTTCCTATTCTTCCTGTCACAAATCCCCCAGGGGTAGCAACTATTATATTTTTTAAAGTAAGCTCTACGTCCACTTGAGGCTAAGACTCACAACCCCAAAATCGAGAGTTGCATGCTCTACAGACTGAGCCAGCCTGGCACTCCTCTTATTTGTTAACATCATAAATTAATTTTGTCCATTTTGTTACTTTATGACTTTATATTAATAGTGTTACTTTATAACTTTATAGTAATGGAACCATCCAGTAGGTGCTCTTCTGTGTCTGGCTCATTTTGCTAGACTTTCTATGAGTGAAATTCATTCATATGGTTGCGTAAAATTAGTATTTACTCTATTGCTATGTAGTTTTCCATTGTGTTGCTGGCCCAAAATTTCTTTATCCATCCTGCATTTGATGGTTATTTTAACAATTTCCCATTGAGGCTGTTGTAAAAATATGAAAAAAAAAGTTATGTACATATGAGTGGATTCACTGGGCCATAACATAGGTGCATATTTAGTTTTAGAGAAGCTGCCAAACATTTTCCCCAACATTACTCTACAAATTTATATTCTACAGCAGTGAATGACAGTCACAGCTGCTTCACATTCCTGCCAATACCAGGTAGTTGGCATTATTTTCAATTTAGCTACAGAGCTCCACTATGGTGGATATAGTAGTTTCTCATCGTCTCTGCATGTGTTTTATGATGAAATACCTTAATGAAATATAAATATAGTGAAATTGCACAACTTAGAGTGTAAAGCTCAATGAATTTTTACAAATGTAAACACTTATATAACCACCACTCATATAATGATCACCACTTTCACTATCGTCTCCCAAGGCATTCTTATAATTTCTAACACAAAGATTAGTCTTGTCTGTTCTATCTATCAAGTGGAAACATATAGTATGCTTTTGAGGTCTAGCTTCTTTAGCTCAGCATATTGAGACTAATCCATTTTATTGACATATTAGTAATCTGTTAATTCTTCTTGCTGGGTAGTATTTTATTCTATGGTATTTTTTGGCAAAAGGCCAGGCTCAGCCAAACTAAACTTGGTCTGCTGTCTCCCAGGGATCTGGGCATCTGTACCACCTCTAATAGGAATCTCTAGAGCCTCATACTCTTGGTGTAATTGTTATGGTCTAACTTAGTCTTAGCTGATTTTTAAAATTGTTTCTCTCTAGAGCAATCTCATTTTGGTGGAAGTAGCCTGACATGACCCATTAATATCAAAAGGCCTATTCAATTCTCTGATTCTTGCTTTTCTGCTTTCAGATTTTCCTTGCTACTCTCATTTCCGTTTCTTTCCACTGGACTTAGACACAAAAATATACCATTTAAGTACAAATGTCCAATGAAAATTGCTAGTGCTCTTGAAGCTTATGGAAGTTTGACTTAGGTGTACTTGAAGTCTCTAGAATTCTAGCTGCCCTAAGTATCCCATCTCAGAAAAAAGTCATAGTTTACTCTGCTTTGTTTGCAAGCACTTTGTGAAGGCTTCTACTACAGCCCTCACTTCTCTGTGGAATAACCACAATTTGGACCTATTGGGGTTGGTAAGTTGGTGTATTTCCACAAACCCTTTCCAGAAATGATTTAGCAGCAGGTACCAAAGGGAGAGAGATGACAAAAACACCATCCTCAACCGCTATGGCTCCAGCTGGTCTGGCACAGGGGAGGAGGAACACAGTAAATGTAAATTATTTGTTCCTCAGGAAAAACAAACAAAACAAAAACAAAACAAAACAAAACAAAAACAAAAAACCCTTAACCAAGTTGGACAGAAGACTCTCAAACTATGTCTTTAAATGACTACACTCAAGGTAGATCAAAATATACTTGAAAAATTTAGAAAATGGAAATACTAAAGCACCTTGAAACATTCTGACACTTTTCTTCATTTAAAATAAAAATCTTTTGAAACAGAACTTAAAACAATGTCATCTTCAGCACCAAATTAGATTACTAAATGCCGATTCAACCACCAGAGAGGGCTTAACGAGAAATGAGAGGAGATAAGGCAGGGTGCTACTGGCATCACAGTAGCTGCCAAACTGAACTACACTCTGATTTTGTTTGGGGGAATATAGTCCCTACTCTATTATGCTTAAGTGAATATCATATTTACCTGAATCATAACATTTTCACCTGGAGAGATGAGAGGGCTAGGCTGAAACATGCGGGCCCCCCAGTAGGCCAAAATTTGGCACACCATTCAAATTATTATTATTTATTTTTCCTTACTATTTGTTAGTGAGGAGCTAAGTGTCCATTAATAAAACTGTATACCTCATTCCACATGTTCAAAATAAGGCATTTATTATATGTATTAATATAATACAAGGCTGTGATTTGTTTGACTTACCTTTTCTGTCTCCACATTTTGGCACTCCTAACCCATTACAGACAGTCATTTTCACCCACTACGGGTGGATATGACTTACATGCATAAAGCAACAAAATATCTTCCAAAATACTTTCATGTAGGTTAAATGCTTGCCACTTTTCTGCAGTACTTGTTCTCACTCCAGTTTTCCTTTTTGCAATGCATATAAAATGTCTTGACATTTAGCTAGTGGGATC
The DNA here is from genome assembly GCF_048164855.1 of Canis lupus baileyi. Lineage (NCBI taxonomy): Eukaryota > Metazoa > Chordata > Mammalia > Carnivora > Canidae > Canis > Canis lupus. The sequence continues at coordinate 35,382,996 of NC_132859.1, read as the reverse complement.
AACCACTCCCCCGTCATGCTGGAATGATGTTCCCTGGTCATGATGTGGTTTCTGCTTGACTGAACTGACCTCTCAGGCTCAACTTTTCCAACTGGCTGACTTTAGTTCAGGGATGGTGATTTTTGTTTTGTTTTTATTGTGTTACATTTTTCTGTTGCTGTTACTTTATGTTGTTTTATTTATTTTTTTATTTTATTTTATTTTATTTTATTTTATTTTATTTTATTTTATTTTATTTTATTTATTTTTTTATTTTTTTCCCCTTCTTAGCTTCCTTTATTCCTCCCCCAAGATGGTGGGCATTGTAGGCTTCTGAGGGAGGAGATTCCATTTACTTTTGGGTCCTTTAGACAACATTGTGTGTGGAAACCTAGGTTACCAGGAGTCATTTTCCTGGTGTATTCCATGCTAGTTTTGAGCCCTATAATTTGACTTCTTAGGTGGCTACCATCCAACTCCTGAATTCATGCCCAAGAAATTCTCCCAAAGGAAGTTGAAAAAACTGGGTATGAGGAACCAAGGCCAGATTTAAGAGTCCCTTCAGAAATGTTAATTTAGAAAGGATTATCCAGATGTTATTTAATTCTTAATATTAATATTTAAGTTATTAAAATTAATTCAATCTTCTATTTTTTTCTAGTATTAAGTTCTACTTTTAAATGTTTTATGGACTTATAAATTTAGCAAAATTTAACAGGTTTAAAGGGACTTCAACTAATATTCAGTCCTATTTCATTTTTTTTAAAGATTTTATTTATTTATTCATGAGAGACACACAGAAAGAGAGAGAAGGCAGAGACACAGGCAGAGGGAGAAGCAGGCTCCTCACAGAGAGCCTGATGTGGGACTGGATCCCGGAACCCCGGGATCACACGCTGAGCAAAGACAGACGCTCAACAGCTGAGCCACCCAGGCTTCCCCCCGCCAAAAAAACCTTTTTGAGCACCTAAATCACTTTTTCCAAAACCTTTTTAAGCATCTAAATCACTTTTTCCAATTTCCAATCTAGAAATTAAACTTATAAAAATAGAAATTTTAAATTTGTATTAAATAGTCCTGTATTGTATATATGTATAGTAAAAGTTCAACCTCAAATCACACATCTAAATCAATTGCTCAGCTACACATTCCACACTGGAATCATAAAGCTGATATATTTGTCTCAAAGGCAAAATACTTTCAAATATTACAAACTCTGAAGATATCAAGCACATATTTAATACAAAAATTAATACTATAATTCTCTTAAGCATGTCTACTTTTATTTCCAAATTTGCTCAAGGTTAAAAGAGTCTTATTCACTAACAAGAGTTATAACAATTAAATGATTTGGAGGTTATCTCTCAACTAGTGAAGGTTACATAAGAATAGGGATACTGTCTAGGACCTTGATTAAAATTTATTTGCAAGCTTTTTATGATCACTGTGGCAGAGATTCTAAAATTTATCCAGGGCAGATTGCCCACTATCTTGAATGTGAATCCTATGAGTATCTTTTTGTTTTATCTTTAAAGGAAATGTGCAACTCATACTATCTTACCACATGATTGAATTCAACTGCTTGGTTCTATTCTGAATTATTTTTTATCATTTGAGCTACCTTGTTAGGCTACACAGCTCATAGTGATTCCACATATTTATAGAGTCAGACATGTCATTATAATGGTGTGAGCAAAAGGAATTGGGATGCATACTCTGTAAAAATACAGAAAAAAGACTCAAGAGAGTAAGGCATTGGAATCCAGTTAGCTAGTGTACCCAGGATGTTTTACAGTCAAGCTCAGAACCATTGCTATGCACTGAAAATCCATCTTCTTTCACTCATATAAAAATTCAATAACCACTTATTAATATCTATCATTGTCTAGCCTTTGAATCTATGAAAGAAAGAAATAGGCAAAAGCAGATGCTTAAACATCTGCTAGGTACCAGATATTTTATTTGTATCCAACAACCGCATTAAGCAGGAAATACCAGTTTCATTTTATGGATGAAGAAAATAAGGCTCACAGTGGATAAGAAATTTTTCCATTTTCCATCTTGACAAAGCTAGCAAGTGATCCAGACCAGGTACAACCTGATAATGGCTGGATCTAAAATGTACAGACTTTGCCTCCAGAGAGGAGCTCTCATTTAGGGGATGGGAGGTAGCAGTGGAGGCACTAAAGGAAATGAACAGAAATAACAGAGCCTGGAAAATGGAGAGTTCAAATGCTTAGAGATCTTGCTACTGGAATCCAGATTGAGGGGCATGCATGTGTGTGTGCATATGTGTGGAAATGGGGATGTTGGGGATGGGACAACTAGACACAGTGATAAAAACTTAGAGCAGGTTTCATTCTTTGAAACAAACTTGAGAATGGTTACAAAGTGAATACAGAAGATCAATACAAAGTGAATACAGAACATGTTGGCACATGGCACTCAAATAAACTAGTTCTTTAGGATGCTACTTATCATGTCCTTTGGTGTCTCAGGGAAAACAAACTACTGCATATTACCGCTTCATAGGATAGAGTGATTTTATTGACAGATCATAGTAGGCGTATGGCTGGGCATTAACCTTCCAGTCTTCTCTGGTATCTGTGTCTGGAAGAGACTAGCAGAAGCAAGTTGTTACTGATTTGGTTTCAGCAGTATCAGCCCCCAAAAGCCTGTGCACCCCCCTCTGAGCTCCTGTTATACTTACTCTGCTCCTTCTGTCTCCTTTTCTAACATGTCAACCTTGCACTGTCTCTTACAGAAGTCCTGCCATTTACAAGCTGGCTTTCTGGTAAATTTATTTTATTTGGAAAGGGTATGTAGCCTCATGGTTAAATGTGGAAATCATAAAACTAGAGTCCCTGAGTGCAGAAACTATGTTTATCAATTCCTGCTCATGTGATCTTGTGAAATCATTCAAACTTCATGCCTCAGTTTCACACTGTCAAATGGAAACAAAAATAGTACTGACCTCATAAGTTTACTGTGAGGATTAAGTGAGCAAATCTATCTAAAGTATTTGGAAGTGTGCAAGGGTATAATGAGTGCTAGAAAAGTATTCATGGCCAGTCTTACTTTACTAGAGAAAGAATAAAAGCAAGAGTTGACATAGGTTGAGTACAGAATGTAAACTTCAGTGGAATGGGTGCTGTAATGGGTTTTCCATTGGCCCAGCTCTCTAGACCCTGAGGCCATGATTAAATGAAAGTCAGCTATGGATTTAGTTGCATTGCTTTAGAATGAAAAATGTGCAGGGATTATTTCCATTTGGCCTGGATCCCCGTATCTTTCCAACAGCACCCCCTTTTTTATGCTCAGAGCTCTCTTTGATTCAAAACTTAAAAACCCAACAACCAGAATAGCAACCAAAAGCTGTGTCCAAGGAATGAATAGGAGCCAAGTGGCCAAAGTATAGGGGCTCAGAGGGCAGAAATATCCTGATTTGGTTCTGTTGATGCCATGTTCTGAGGCCCAGAGAGGTACTACTGAGTTGTATTTTCTTCATAGTTTAGTGTGAAGTTGAATCTATGATGCAAGCTTCTCTGATGGCAGATTCCTTTGGAATTTAGCCCTCCTAGTGTTAACCAGGTTCTAAATTGTGAATTATCTTGTGTCAGCTTGTTATGGGTGAGTATACAGTAAAAGCCCTTGTTCTCTGAGGACTGGGTCTAATATTTCTGCCCCTTTCTGAAGTTTGACCAAGTGGGAGGTTAGGGAATGGAAATCTAGAAGTACCATCTGGCCAACCAGCTCTCTTTCATTCCTCTTTAGTGGGGTTTTCCATTGTGTTCTTTGTTGCATCTGCTTAGTGGGTGAATGCTGATCCCAGCCAACACCTCCCCACTCTGTTACAAATGCCACCCTCGTTATCATGTTTAGCAGACAAGGGCTACTGTTCTAGGGCCAGGAGTCCATGCCTTGTAATCTTGATTTACACAGATGGTATGTGGGCATGGATTCAGAAGTTTTGAGTTAGAAAAGACCATACACATCATCTCTATCAGCGCTATACAAAAGAACTTTCTCTGATGATGAAATGGTTTATACTCTGTGCTATCAATATGGTAGCCACTAGCCACATGTGACACTTTAAATTTGACTAGTGTTACTGAGAAAGTGAATTTAACTTAATTCACATGTGGCGAGAAGCTACCATATTGGATGACTCGGAACTCTTTGCTTATGAAGAAAAAAGCTCAGGTTCAGAGAGAGGCAAAGTGACTTGCCCAATGTCCCAGAGTTGGTGCAAAGCAGAGCTGAGATTAGAGATTGACTTCACATACTTCCAGTCAAGTGTTTTCTGTATTTTATCATCCTGAAGCCATGAACACAGTTCTGGAATCCCACTGGCAACAAAAAGACACCAGAGTCCCTCATTTTTGTGATATCTAACTCCTAGGAGACAGTTTCCAGTTTTTACCACCCTCTTGGCATGCTTTCTTTCTGCGACCATTAGGTGTGAACGGGATGTGGTCTCCATTCATCCTATGGAAAGATTTCACTGAAGTCTGGGTTAGGTGAAACACTCGTAAGCTCCTATTCAGCCTGACAGCTTTTCCTTCTTCAGAAATAATGTGAGCTCGTTCACTCCAGACCCCACATCTGGGTCCCCTCAGAGGACTTGAGGTGGTAAGATGAAAAGATGAAACCTTACTCCTGGAAACATACCTCACAGCATCTTTTGAGATTTGTCAATAGCCTCAGCATATCCCATGATGAATGCAATCCCAAATGTTTGGCACATTTCAAAGCAAATTTTTTCTTGTCAAAGTTTTGCTGGCCTCTGGGTGGTTTCTGATGAGAATATTAGTATTCATTGAAAGATTCATTTTAAAACACTGAAAATTGCCACCTAAGCAGAATGTGGCTAATAGCTCTAACCCAAAAGGATTTTTAGCTGCTAGGTAGAGATGTGCAAAACAAACAAACACATATTTTAATGGATTCCTTCCCGTGATTAGATACTCATCCACCACGGGGTTGCATATTTCTCAGTTATTCAGCTCTCTGGGATGCTAAAACCTTCATCCGGGCCTTTGACCTAAAACATGGTCCTCTGCACTATGTCAATCAGTTGATAAAACTGAAAGGCATGGGAATAATCTCAGTGTACGCCTCTTTCCTCTTGCTTCTAGCTCTCTTGATGATATAGTACAGATAGTCCCTACAATACTTTCCATTTCTCTCACATTATTTTTATTTCCTGGAAAAATTTTTATATCCAAACCTATTTTTTCCTTGGCATACAATAAATTCTTGATAACTCATTTTTAAAATATCAAACTTACATGATTATCTTGCATATATCTTCTGTCTATTTCTGGGGATGAGGGATGCATGAGGAATAGTAAACTGCCCCATGAAATTTCTTTCTCAACAAATAGATCCTTAGCTCCATAATAGACTCTGAGGGTATCCTTCAAACAATCTGGAGCAAATGGGAGGTCTGCAAAGGCTAACATATGGGGAATTGTTGTTCAGTGCTCATACAATTGCAGTTATACAAGATGGGTAAGTTCTAGGGATCTATTGGGCAACATAGTGGCTATAGTTAATACTATATTGTACACTTAAAAAAGAGTGGAGCTCCTGAAGTTTCCTCAACACTCCTTCTCCATAACACAAAACAAAGTCAAAGGGACATAAGGAAAATTGTAGAGGCTATGATTATGTCCATTACTTGATTATAGAAATGGTTTCATGGGTGGGTGAGTGTAGATGTCCAAACTATGTACATTAAATCAAATATACACTAACATCAAATCATATCTATTCAAAATGTGCTTTTTTGTATACCAATTTATCTCAATAAAGTTGTTTTTAGAAGAGAGTCTCAAAACAATGAGACAAAGCAGAAATCCACCGTCAGGAGTCTCTTCTCAGTTAAAAAGAGACATTGTATTTCTGGCCCTCTTAGATGTGAATGGTAAAATCCTCCTCACAAGGGTGCATATTTATAAATGTGAGTATATTTTGTATTTGTAAAATCAAGACATGAGACTTCTTCCACTTATAATAATGTCAGATTTGGATACAGATGCAAAAACTTGGTTATCTGATGAAGGGACAAATGGGTACCAAAGCCTGAGGATCCCTTTAGTGGGCCAGTGAGACTCAGAGTTTGCCAAAGACCAAGAGACTTGATACAGATTCAATCTAAAATTTAGTGGAAATGTAAAGAAACTGGGGGCATACAGGCAGTGAACCAGAAGGCCAAGCAGGTTCTAGATGATTTCAGCATGGTTAGTAAAGGAGATAGTAATGGAGCAACAAGCTTTCTCTTCTCTATAAACGTTTGTAGTGCCAACATTATGGTCAAAATGGTGCAGGTCCAAAGACCCCTGAAACAGATCACTTAATACCTATTAGCAGGCTTTGGTGTCAGTCAGCATTGGATTTGGCAAGTTGCTTTTCTTTCTTAGCCTCTGTTTCCTCATTTTTAAAATGTAGGTAACAGGGGCGCCTGGGTGGCTCAGTCAGTTAAGTGTCTGCCTTTGGCTCAGGTCATGATTCCAGAGTCCTGAGATTGAGCCCCTGGTCAGACTCTATGCTCAGCAGGGAGCCTTCTTCTTCCTCTCCTCCTTGCTCCTGCTCTCTCTCTCTCACTATCTCTGTCTCTCTCTCTTAAATGAATAAATAAAATCTTAGAAAATATGTGTATATGTATATATATACACATATGTGTGTATATATTGGTGATATCTATATTTTTCTTAAATTTAATAAATAGCTTATGGTAATGCTATATAATATTCACCAGCATTTCTTCAAAATCTGGGCCATATCTCCTTACCTCCACAGAACTTTTCAGCTTGTGGGTGCATGAGAGGAAAATAATAGTGACATTCAAATTCAAATTCCTCTAGTTCTTGCCCCTTTTGTTCAGGCCCTGAGAAGTATGGATTTCTCAGAGCCCTCTGGGGAAGGCTGCTATGCACTCCAGAACAAGTCTGCACCCCCAGGCATTTTCTGGAATCCGTCATCTACACCAGACCCAAGAGCACTTGGAATGTCATGGCTGACATGACATGACAGGGCTCAAGCTTTCGTACATGGATAAAAATAATATCTCATCTCCCATCAAAGTTGCTCGAATGAATGCAAAATAATCAAATAGTCAACTCATTTTGGAATATAGTTTTACAAACTGACATACTCCTTTCCTCATCTGCTATGCTCCCTAAAGGGGTGGCACTGCCTCCGGTTAGAATCACCTCCTGTCTGTTGTATTGTGGTAAGGGAAGACATGTCTGTTCTGTGTTATACACTTTCAGACAGAGCCTCACATAGTGCTGCTTGGGTCACAGGGCTTCTCAGAAATCAGCCATCTCTGTAAAAGTGTCATACATAAATCTGTGATCCCTGCTGGGCCACTACACACACATAGATCTAATGGACAGGGCTAGGAGGTGCTACTCATAGGGGATGATGTGAAAGGACCCTGTTGGGTTGTGGGATGACCTACTCAACTCTGCAGAGTGCTCCTGTGCAGGGGAGATGGACAGCAGGCTCATCTCTTCTTTCCAAGTTCCATCCTGGTTACCTGTCCACAGTAGAATGTTCTCTTCTGAGTAGAAATTAGCCCATACAAATAGATACTCAAGGACATCTGACATCCCCAGTGCATCAACAGACAGAAATATCTCACCACCCTCTACTACCAGTAAGGGTGATGCCACATATGCCCTCTTCCTGCCACCAGAATAGACATCTTAGCTAGCAACCCACAGTCGGATGTAGCCAATAAACATGTCTTGTTTTATCAACATAATGTGTAAAAAAATTTAGAAGCTGAATTTCTTAAAGCAGGGCTTCATTTTTACATTTTTTTTTTACCAATACTCACAATTCACCATTGCCTTATTCCATGTGCATTTATGTTATCTGTCTGGCCCTTGGATACCTTTGAGTCTTCCTGCACCACAAACACACTCCATGCTTTTTCCTCGGCAATAAGTCTATGGGGTCTTTTGCTGCATTATCTCACTCTATAAAATGAAATTGTAAAAAAATAAATAAATAAATAAATAAATAAATAAATAAATAAATGAAATTGTTCATGTGACATTTTATCAAGGTTCTAGTTCTGAGAGTCTATGTTTTTATAACTTGTTCCTTGGAAGTATCCTTTTCATGCTCAGCACTGGATTTATACCCAAAAGAATATCCCTGCAAAGAGACTTAAGATTTACTAGAATTTTTCAACCCTTTATAGCATTTAGAGTAGAATAATCATAGTAAAACTTTTTTATAAAGCAGCTATTTATTTTGTACTTATTAAGAAAAATAGAGCTAATATATATTGAATACATACTGTATGTTAGATCCTTTATTAACATATATAAACTATGAAATAACCTTATAATTACTATCTTCTTCTCATTTTATACAAAAAAATCTAAAGAACAGAGAGTTTATGAATTTACCTAAGTTCACATATAAATGAAATATCAAGCATATAAACCTAGGCAGCATAACTCCATGAAACCCATGTTTTATTACTAGTAAGTGTCAGATCCTGTTTTTATATCATCCCATTCATCTTCAGGACAATCTTCTAAGGTCCATATTACCATACTTAATATATACTTTAGGAAACTCTAGGAAATTGAATACATATTCAAATACTATAGAGGTAGAACTGAATCAAGATTGAAACTTAAATCTATCTGATTCCAAAGTTTGAACTTTTAATCACAATGAGGTGTTCCCTTTGTAATCTCTAGACCTCTGGAGTCATGGTTTCAAGTCTGCCATAAAGGAGAGGACTCTCTGACTCATCTAGAATCTGCTCTCATGTAGAGAACCAGAAGATAAAGATATATTTCTTTGTTCTGTCTCTGCAAAACCATTTCACTGGACATGGGGCTATAGAGAGAGTGCTTCTAAAAGACCTTAAAAAAAAATTAGTGCATTAAAGGACATTTTTTTTCTTATTCACACCCTACTGATCTATACAACAGGGAGAAGTAATCTATTCAGAGTGTGACAGATCTAGTTGTGAATCTCAATGTAAGCAGTTACCAGTTGTGTAATGTAGGGAACATTTTCTAACGTTTCTAAACTTCAGGTTCTATTTCAGTCAGCTATTCAAATCTATGCTTGGTAACAAAAGTCATTTACAATACAGGTATTTCTTTTCATGTTTATAGTCTGTAGGCTCACTGCAGGTTGGTTGATCTTGGCCAGGCTTAGTTGAGTGGTTCTGCTTTGAGTTGTGAGCTGAGCTTGTCTCTTTGCTGTGGATTAGGAGACTCAGAATTTCTCTACATGGGTCAATTCTGGGACCTAGACTGAAGGTAAAGCAGCTGTTTCAAGAAAATGTCTTCACATGACAGTGGAAGAGACAAGGGAAGTTTCAACATCCCAATCTTGGGATGTTGGAGGAAGAATCAACATCACAATCTTGATTCATGCCATTGCTGCATCACAGACACTAACTATTCCAACAGCTAAAGAAATTATCACCTGACGAACCCCAAGATCACTAAGAATGAGGAAAATTACTAAGAGGTTAAATATTTGACAAATAATTCAAACAATCACGATTTTCCTTTTATATAAAATGGATTAATAAAAACTAATTTTAAGACATGAGATGATAGAATGAAATAACAATATTGAAATGAAATAACCTATTGGTAGGTTTGTAAGGTTTGAAGAACTTTCAAAAAATAAAGAACTAGATTACTTTTTCCAGAGAGAGGTATTGATAGTCCCCAGAATGTGTTTCTATCTTGAGAGGAGTTGGTATTTTCCAAAACAATAGGCCAGCGAGTGTTCAGGGGATGATATAACTGCTCAGCCCTTTAAAATAACTGGTGAAAATGCCATTTACAGACAATAGGCTGTATCTGCTGGGGTTGGCATTTTGATAGTTATTTTTATGTCTCAGGCAATTAAATGCTGGCAGTAAATATTCACATATTTCAATGAACTGGCTAGGTGATATGAGATTTAAAATTAGCATTGGGTTAGGAGGCAGGTAGTCAAATCTGACAATGAGCATGGGTATGCTGAGGGTGACATCAGTAGCTAGAGGATGATGACTTGAAATCAAATGGACTAAATCAAGTCTTAGTAGGGAAGGTAAGGTAAGTGGGAATACTTCACTCCTTTTTCCATTAATCAAGTGCCAAAGACTCTTCTATACTCCAGGACAAATTCTTTGAACTATCATCCTGCTGGATCCTGGGAATATGGCAGGTCTTGGTATTCAAAATGTGGTCCATGAGTGAGTAACAATAGAATCCTCTGAGGACTTGTTAGGATGGCAGGGCTCCACTCTTCCTTTCCCCAAGGGCCTACTACATCAGAATCTAGATCTTCACCAAATCCCCAAGTATTCATATACACTAAAGATAAAAAACATTGAATTATTTTGTTAGAAAGTAATATAAAGTATCTCTATTCAATTTAAGTTTCCAGGGAAAATATATTAAAAGATGTCAGAAATCTCGAGAAGAAAGAGTTGACCACCCAAGAGTCAGAAAAGGAAGGAACTCAATAGCATGAGAACCAAGAACTTCTCTCTGGAATGTCACTATTAGCAAAAAACCCCAGCTTCACTGGTCCGTCCTTCCTTCCTTCCTTCCTTCCTTCCTTCCTTCCTTCCTTCCTTCCTTCCTTCCATTAAACAAATATTAATTGAGTACCTACTATATGCTCAATGCCCTGATAGGCAATAAGGATTCAATGAACAAAACAAATAGTCCCTAACCTCCTGGGATTTATAGCCCTATGAAGAATATGGATATTAATAAAGTAATTACACAAAAAGAGCCTAAATACCATTATTCAAATTTCAAGGAGAGGCATATGGTTCTATTAAAATATATATAATAGGATGACCTGTTTTAGGAGGGTTCCAAAGTTACAATTGGGTGTTATAATTGGAAGGACAACAAGAATCAACTGTGGCCAAGGATCATGGGTACACAGCAAGAATAGGTCCAGTAGGACCTCAGCCCTGCATAATTGGGAACCATTCTTGAAAATGAGGGGAAATTTATGGGCCAAGCAATTACCCCACTGGCTTTCTCTTATGACATCCACACTATGGGTTAAGTAGATTTCCAAGTGAAGGCTTGAAAGGAGAGAAATTGTGTCTCAAGCACGAGCTAGGCACCTTTCTGATGGGCAAATGGTCCTCAAAATGTGGTCGCATACCAGCATTAAATTCTAAGTTCAGAAATGCAAATCCCAAATCTACCACAATCCAAAATTCTGGGAGTGAGACCTAGCAATTGATGCCTATAGTTAGCAAGCCTTACAGGTGGTTCTAATACATACTATAATTAAAGAATATTTGTGCTAGGCTGACAATGGGAATTAAATGAGAGGGAAAAACATGTGTAAGAAGTTGCAGTTTACCAAAGTATTTTCACATATATTGTCCCATTTTAACCTCACAAAGTTCTCTGATGGCTCTTCCGACATTTTCTCATTCCCTTCCTGCTCTTACAGTGATGTTGAAAACTATTTTCTGGAAGATGAGACTGAGGTACAAGCAAGTGAAGAAAACTGACTTCTGAAAGTCTTAAAGAGAATCGTCTGGCCTTTCCAGAATAAATTAGGGGGATCCTTTTAAATAGGAAGAGAGATGGTCTCTGTGGGTTCTTCTACCATAAAGACCTAAACTTCAGTTTGGCTGAGGCCTTGTCCTTCCTCCTTATCCCCAGACCCCACCTTATCCTTGCAGCATCCATCACCCATTTGCAACTGAAAAATGGAACAGTGTTTCAATTGGTCTGGGCTCCAGTTTCAGATCCATATTTAGATGATAAATGTCCTTGGACAAGTTCATAACTTCTTAGAGGCTTATCCATGAAGTAGAAGGTTCATATTAACTTTACAGGTTGTTCAGTGTACATGAAAGCCTGGGACACAGTGGGCTACCAGGTGTCCTCACTAAGTGGTCAGGGAAGCTGAATGGAAGGTAGGGTCATTTGGTGCAGTCATTCCGGATCCCAGGGAGGGCATCAGAAGCCCCTTGCTGGTGGATCCTCACTAACTCTGGAGGCCAACAATATTGTGACATATGTCCTGGCCTGCATGTCACCAAGGAGCCCAGCCAGAGCAGACCTCAAGAGGATACAGCCCAGCATTCTGGCAGCCTGGTTTGCTAGGATGTGGGGGCACTTTTTATGGCTTCCTATTTGTTGTTATGCTTTTCATTATGAGTGTTTTTATACCTCCCAAGGTTCTTGAGAACAGGGCAAAGAGGAGCCTCTAAAACATACCAATCCTTATATTTCTGGAAACCTGGAGAGAGGGGACAGGAAAACTAATACTGATGATGCTTAAGCAATGCTTCCAGCACAGTCTTTCAGGAATTAGTTTGGACTTGGGCTGCTGCATCTCCTTATACATCTTCTCTCTCTTCCTCTCACCTGCTCCCACCTCTGGCATTCTATCTTCCTCCAAGGGGGGTGGTTTCCTGTTACTCCCACACACTCCCAAAGGGCTCTCTCATGCTCACAGCTCTCTGCACTTGGGCCAGATCTGGAGCCACTGTCTCAGTCCAGTGTCTTAGAAAACCCAATTCAAGCTCTCAGTTTACTGCTAAGCAGCATTCTCTCTTCCTTGGTCCAAATCTGTCTGCTTTTCTCTCTTTTCCATTACTTCTAAATATAGTTATTACTGTATTACTGTACTGTATTACTGTAAGAAAAACTAACCCTCATGAGGGTTGCCATCAGCCAATCACTGTATTTGGTGCTTTATATGAAATTTTTTCCCTTTTATTCTTCACTAATATAGTACAATGTAGGTATCATTATCTCATTGTCAATCGGAGGATGTGGAGGCCCAGAGGGTTAAGCAACTGGCCCAGAGTTTCACAGATAACATGGGGGCAGAACTAAAGTTGGAATCTCTTTTATCTCTTTCCCAAGTTCTGTCCACTGTGCCATCTTGTCTTCTCTATGAACATCACCACTGAACTATATGGAATTTCCAAAATAGACACTCCATTCTTTGCCACTAACAGAGATGATCAGTGGTTAGTTATATGCAGCAATGTTCCTACAGGAAATATGTTGGCTGTGAATGCAATTTCAGTAAGTTACTGAATTAGGATTCAAGCCCAGGTAATATCTTTCGGACTTGAGAAGCACTGAAGAGGTTTTACTTTATTTAATTTTTAATAATAAACTATGATTTAATAATAAGATAAAATTAAAATTGTATATTTCATTTAAAATGTATCTTTGTATACATATTATAATAATATTAGACATTTATTTGATGGTTTCAATGGTTCAAACCTTATTCTTTTTTTTTTAATTTATTTTTTATTGGTGTTCAATTTACTAACATACAGAATAACACCCAGTGCCCGTCACCCATTCACTCCCACCCCCCGCCCTCCTCCCCTTCTACCACCCCTAGTTCGTTTCCCAGAGTTAGCAGTCTTTACGTTCTGTCTTTCTGATATTTCCCACACATTTCTTCTCCCTTCCCTTATATTCCCTTTCACTATTATTTATATTCCCCAAATGAATGAGAACATATAAAGGTTCAAACCTTATTCTAAGCATTTCATATATAGTGACTAATTTCACAACAGCTTTATGAGGTAAGCACTGTTACTATCTCTGTTACACAGATAGAGAACTGTCAAGTAACTTGCCAGAACTGGAATTCCAACCCAGAGACTGATTCCAGAATCCATGTGCCTAAGCCCTCAGCCCTCAGTTGCCATCCTTCCCAAAGCCCTGTGCCCTTCCCCACTTCCCTTTTGGCTCCCCTCCCCACCCCCATCCAGGTATCCATTCTAACTAACAACCTAGTAAGTAGCCATCCACATTTCCTCCATGTTCATTACTATGTTCAAACCTATACACCTATTTGTAAATATGCATATACAGGCTATCATGGTTTGCTTTTATAAAATGGGGTTCATCCACCTGGGTGGGTCAGTGATTGAGCCTTTGACTCAGGGTGTGATTCTGGGTCCTGGGATCAAATCATGCACCAGGCTTGGAGTCGGGGGTGTGGAGCCTGCTTCTCCCTCTGCCTATGTCTCTTCCTCCCTCTGTATGTATCGCATGAAAAAATAAAATAAAATAAAATAAATAAAATAAAATAAAATAAAATAAAATAAATTGGAGTTCAAAAATGTGTACTTCTCTGTATCTTGCTTTCCTCATTCAAAAATACCTCAACGAAATGTCTTAGTGAGTTGGCACTGCTATAACAAAGTACCACAGACTGGTTGGCTCCACGCTGCAAAACATCTTTCTCACAGTTTTGGAATCTGGACCAGGACTGTTGCTTCCGGTGAGAGCCCTCTTCTGGGTTGTAGATTGCTGACTTTTCCCATATCTTCCCATGGCAGAAAGCAGACAGGAAAGCAGCTCCGTGATAACTCTTACATGGAACTAATCCCGCTCATGAGGGCTCCAGCCTTGCCCCCCTAGCCTCAATCACCTCACAAAAGCTGCATCACATTGGAGGGAAGGTTTCAACATATGAATTTGGAGGGGACATGAACATTTTTAGTTCACAACAGGAAATAGCCCCTATTAATGGAAATGGAGCAAATTCATTCTTAATGGCTGCATAGAAGGGAGTTTCTCACTTTCATTCTGAGCTAGTCTGATGGATATAAATGGTATGTGTTTACTTTGCATTTTTCTTAGTAGTGCTGACTTGGGAGTCTTTCCGTGCTTCTGTTGACCCTTTGGAGTTTCTCTTCAGTGATATGAACTTGCTCATGGCACCCTTTGTCTACTTTCCCTTTGGATTGCTTTGTGTCTCCTTTCTGTGTGGAAGAACAGTTTGTATATTAATAAGTTACATGTGAACCCTCAGATGTCCTCTGCATCCAAAATATTGTTTCTGACTATATTATGCTTCTGCTGGTGTTGTTTATGGTATCTTTTGCCATTTAAAATGTGAAGTTTTTGTAGTCAGGCATGTACATATCTTTTTTTTTAAGATTTATTTATTTATTTATGATAGACAGACAGAGAGAGAGAGAGAGAGAGAGAGAGAGAGGCAGAGACACAGGAGGAGGGAGAAGCAGGCTCCATGCAGGGAGCCCGACGTGGGACTGGATCCAGGGACTCCAGGATCGCGCCCTGGGCCAAAGGCAGGCACTAAACCACTGAGCCACCCAGGGATCCCTGTACATATCTTTTCATAGCCTCTCTGATTCTGTGGAATTTTTATTTTTATCATATTAAGCTATCTTATTCAAGAACATAGTGGATATTTCCATCAGCTTAAATATCCTATTCTTTAATAAGTTCTTGCATTATATTCATGGAAGTCCATCCCTTTCTTTTAATAAATTATCCTAAATATTCTTCAGTTCTTGTCAATAGCAGTGCTTGCTTCCTCAACACTTACACAGTTCTTGTCAATATCACAAATGTAATATTTTCACATTTCCTTTTCTAATGCCTTTAACTGGGATAGAGCAAAGCTATTGAGTTTTGTAAATTGACCTTCAATCCAGATATATTCTCATTATAAACAATATAAGAATTTAAAAGCATTTATATATGTGTTATTAAGTTATATGCTATGTCATTTTATTATCTTATTGTTTTCATTAGAGTTTCCAGAATTCTACTGAATAATAATGCGGACATTGGCTTTGCTGTCTTATTTCTGTTTTTAATCAATACTTTTTGGTGATTCATCATTTAAAATAATATGACTTTGGGTTTGGGTAGAAACGTTTGCTAAGTTTAAGTGTTTATGTCTACTCTTATTTTATTTAGAATTCTCTTAGAGCAGATAATAAATTTTATTAAGTGTCTTGTCTTTTTTCTTTAATTTTTGTTTCATTTTATAATATGATAGATTGTGTTGATAGAGTTTCCAAGATAACCTCTTTTTGTTTATACTCTATTTTTCTTTTTTAATCCATTGCTGTAATCTTTTGCTAATATCTGATTTAAAAATTCCTCAACTCTAGTCTTGCAAAATTAGTCTTTCACTGTATTAATATCACGAATTATGTCTGTGTTTATTGGGATTTTTATGGAGACAATTCATTGTGAGAAATCTTTACACCATGAAAGATATTTAGCTTTCCCCTTCCATTAAATTCCAGGGCTGCATCCTCTAGACTTTGTGACAAGCAAAAGCTTTGCTCTTACTTTTTAAAATGTATCCTTCCTTAATTAAGTACAGTAACATCACCAGGCCATGTCTTGGTATTTACCATTATTGGCCAATTTCCTTATAGCAGGAGCTCTCAGTATGTAGAGCTAATACTTCTTTTGATTCTTTCTCTCTCTCTCTCTCTCTGTACACACAGACACACATACACACACATTTTCAATGTTTGACCCATCTTGTCTTATTACTCAATGTTTGAGGAACTGGAGGAAGTTTCTTTAAGGAAGAAACTTTCTGATATCACACCCAAAGATCTCTTCTTCACTGCTACAAAGACAAGCTTCCTTTTCTCAATATGGTGGGGTTGGGGGTGGGGGAGGGTGAAGATTTCTGCCACTAGCTCTGCTCACTTCAGTTCTGATACTGGATGCTACAAAGAATATTGCTTTTACAACTCCGATTGAGTCCCTCATCTTCAGGGAGTTTGTTTCTATTGTATGTTCTGATTTCTGCCCTTCACCAGGTCTGCTCACCACTCCCTGAACTGCTTCTTTCTCCTGCAAGTCTTTTGCAGTCTGCAGATTATACTTGTAGCTTTGCCAAAATTTTTATATTTTTTTCCTTTGTTACTTTTGTAAGATATCTAGGATTAGAAGAGGAAAGCTACTAACATATACCCATATTTCTACCAAGTGTTGCACACATTTTGAAAGTGATCTTTCCAACATCTTGGTGGTTCCTGGATCATAACTACTTTATTGTAGAAGTTAGAATTCATAATTCTTATGTTAAAGATGAATAAGAAATAAGAAATCAGCAATAAGAAATGATACTCTGGGGCACCTGGGTAGCTCAGTGGTTGGGTACTGCCATTGACTCAGGTTGTGATCCCGAGGTCCTAGGATTGAGTCCCACATCAGGCTCTTCACAGAGAGCCTGTTTCTCCCTCTGCCAATGTCTCTGCCTCTCTCTGTGTCTTTCAGGAATAAATAAATAAAATCTTAAAAAAAAGAAATGATACTCTGTGCATTGTCTTGATGAGGGTCTCTATAGTTTGGTTCAAACTTAGCAAACTTCTTTGCTGTCCACTTGGCTCCAGGGACACTCACACATCTTTGTCATATCACATAATAGATTTGACACTTCTCCAGTCTTTTCTCTCATTGTTCAAAAAGACTAATTGAGATGATTGGGGAGGTGATCAACAATTTAATCCTAACAATAATTCTTTTTGTTTTGTTTTTGTTTTGTTATATTTTGGAGAGAAAGAGAAAGAGAGAGAGTGGGGGAGGGACTGAGACAAAATCCTAAGTCCAGCATGGAGCCCAACTCGGGGCTCAATTCCATGACCTTGAGATTATGACCTGAGCCAAAATCAAGAGTTGGATGCATAACCAACCGACCCACCCGGTGTCCCAATCTTAATGGTAGCTCTAACTGGAGATAAAAATCTACTCTTTCAAGCAGTTATCCATCTTCTTTTATGCAAGATTTGTTTGTTTTTGTTTGCATCTACTTGTTTTCAAGGCAGGGGGACTATTGTCACAACTCCCATGTTGCCAATTCCTGACTTGAATCATGATTTTCTCCCATTTCTCTTCTCTTTTCATAGTCTTCTACTCATTATCTGAAGGAGGATTGATGCTCATTTTTGATCAAAGATAGCAGAATGTTTAGTACTTGGAGTTTCTTTGTCTCCAGCTTTGAGAACTGATTGTTAGCTCTGAGACTACAGGACATGTCCTACTTAGTTTTCTGTAATACCTTCTAAACATTTATTATGTGCTGGGTATTATACTGGACTGTAGTTCAGATTTGTATCAGTTTGTATTCTGAAGGAATAGCTAATTTTGTTGGGAAAATAAGAAATGCTAAAATAGCCCTAATGAAAGTGAAATATGATTGATCCCTTTCTAGAAGGCACAGTTTGCTACAGGAGATTAACAAAAGAATTCCAAGTGGTGAAACCATTGGAGAAGGTGACATTTGAGTTGAGACATGGGCAATGAATAGATAGTGTCTCATGAACTGCTTTTCTCTTAGGATTATAGGATGCTTGTACTAGAAGGGCCATTTCAGATCATTTAATCTTAACCACTGGGCTTCCCAGATAAGGAAACAAGCTCAGAGAGCAATGTTTCTCTTTCCAGATTTCACAGTTAGTGTTTGAGCCAAGACTTGCTAGAATTCTGACTCTTAGGTGTGGGCTCCTTCTTTTACACTGTGGGGTCCCCAAATATTGCAACACCTTCAAGTTCCAAGGCCATTTCCTAACCAAGTACTGACCATCCTGACCTTGATCTGCTTTCCAGATCAGATAAGATCTAGGAAATAAGGCCTGGTGTGTCCTTGAGTTTTACTTAACATATAGACTCTGACCTGTTTTTGATCATGTCTCAAAAACGAATAATCATAGCCCAGTAACTCCCTCTGCTAGCTTTTTAAAAATCCAAAGATAAATAATATTCAGTCCCTACCTCTATATGTTTATCACACTATACATTGCTTTCCTTTCCCACATTTTTATTGATATGCCAAATCTGCTTTGGCAATTAACTCTTTTTCTTCCTGATGTTTTAATTAATTATGCATAAACACTGATGAAAAGTAGCAAAAATTTTAAGACAATTCTTCCCTAATATTATTACTTAACCTTTGCAGAATACTGTATATTTACATAACACTTACATACTAATTAACTCTTCATTATCAGCCCAGTTGGAAGGTAGCCAGGCCATTTATTTCCAGGACTTAAGTAATAGATTTTGATAATAATAAGAGTGGACTGCAATCTGAAAGGCCTGTATTGAAACTATTCTGGACTATCTCTCCCACTTTCTGATGTTCATTTTGCTCTTCATATTCTCTTCTCCTAAATTATCTAGAAGCTAATGGTACCAACTGCTACTTTTAATCCGTTCTGGTCAGTCAGAAATTTGAAGTATGAACTCTTTGCATTTTAATTTTGGTTTCTCAAATCCATCCATTAAGTCAGCATCTCCAAATTGTCATGTTATGAGCCAGGTGGGAAATCACCATGACCTCAGTTCAACAGAGCTCCCAGGAATTGTGTTCTATAAATCCACTTTGTGAGATTTGAAATTCAGAATGTCATAGAAAAGAAATGGAAAGGAGAGGGAGCTTACATTTATTGAATAGCACTCATTTTCTAAAACTTTATATATTTAATTTTCTTCAGTCAACATGATAGCTAACCAAGGGAGCTATTTTTTTTTTATTTTTAATTTATTTTTTATTGGTGTTCAATTTACTAACATACAGAATAACACCCAGTGCCCGTCACCCATTCACTCCCACCCCCCGCCCTCCTCCCCTTCTACCACCCCTAGTTCGTTTCCCAGAGTTAGCAGTCAAGGGAGCTATTTTTATGTCTATTTTTAGGAGGGAGAAAATTAAGGCTTAAAGACATTCAGTAACTCACTCAAGGTCAAACATCTCTGAAGTGATAAGCTACAACTTACAGCAGGATTGTGTTGACTTCAAAGCCAGAGCATTCTGAGTTCAATAGTCTGAGGAGCTTTGGGAGAACCTTGGGATTGGAAATTGTAGAGGATCTTTCATTGCTGCCTTCCCAGCATTAAGTCCCCCTTAACTTGGAAATAACATCCAAGTTGCCTGTGGAGAAGCAAACTATCTCCACTTTCAAGTCACATGGTATGGCTGGAGCTACTTTCCTCTCCTTCAAGGTATAGATATGAACATATGTCTCAGAGATGGCCAGTCAGAGCAATTCATCTTTCTAACCACAGATTTTAGTCAGAGATAAAGAAATGGTCCTCTCTGGACCAGTGAGAGCCTATGGTAGACGAATACCCACCCCCTCAATATGTCCATTATCTAATTCCCAAAACCTGTATGTTACCTTTTATAGCAAAAGGAACTCTGCAGATGTGATGAAATTAAGGCTCCTGGGGGAGATTATCTTGGATTATCTGAGTAGGTCCAATGTAATTAGATTTTTATGAGAGTGAGGCATGAGAGTCAGAGTCAGAGTGTATTAGCTTGGTTCTCTGGGGAAGTAATAAGAGATACGTATGTATGTATGTATTTATAAGATTTATTATAAAGAATTGGCTTTTGTTATTAAGAAGGCTGAGAAGTCCAAATATTTGCAGTATGCCAACTGGAGACCCAAGAGAGCCAATGGTGTAGTTCCAGTCCCAGTCTGAAGGTCCGAGAACCAGGAGAGCCATCAGTATAAATCCAAAGGCTGACAGATTTGAGACCCCAGAAGAACTAATATTTCAGTTTGAGTCCGAAGCCAGGGAAAGACCAATGTTTCAGATCAAGCAATCAAGCAGGAGGGGGTCCCTGTAATTCAAGGGAGGATCAGCCGTTTTGTTCTATTCAGGACTTCAACTGATTAGATGAAGGCCACTCACATTAGGGAGGACCATCTGCTTCATTTAGTCTATGGGTTCAAATGTTAATCTTATCCCAAAACATCATCACAGAAACACCCAGAATAATGCCTGACCAAATATCTGGCTAGCCTATGGCCCAGTCAAGTTGACACATAAAATTAACTATCCCACATGGAATGTTATAGGGCAAATTAACTGAGGCCAATATTGCAATAAAGCTACCATGGGATGGCTCCCCATCACTGCTGGTCTCTGATGTTTTTTCCTTAACTCTGCTATCACCTCTTTAAAGTCCACTCATACTATCTGAGAAGAATCCTGTTTCCTCTTTGGACTCTGACTGATGTACGTGGTGATCTAAAAGGACAGTAAAATTCAAAAAAATCCTTCCCCTCCTCTAGATTAAGAAGTAACTGTCATCAGCGTGATCTACCACATGATTCTTATTATTTAGTCTTGATTTATTAAGTTGTGTTTTACTTTCTGACCTTGATCCACCACCTAGCTAGTAATGGAAATGGGTGAGAACACACAAAAAGGCTGCTAAGTAAAGGCTGTTACTCAGATACAGCAAGCCTGGTACATTCTCTAGTTAGATAACCTACAGAGAATCAGGTCATCTCCCTAGACTTCCAGATTTCCATTCATGAAATGAGAGAGTTCAATTAGGGGATCTCTCAGGTCACCTGTTCTATCAGAAACAAGACCTTTTCTGAGTCATCTATAGGAAAACTACTGAAAACCCAAAATCTTATATCCTGTGAACATTTTGTGAGACTAAGAAGAATCCTATAGATGAGCAGCTTAAGAATCTGTTCTCCATTCAGCACTCATATGGACCTGGTTCAAGATTCTGGGAAACCAATAAAATAGAAAGACTTGAGTCCTGCCCCCTGAAAGCCTGCAGTCTACCTAAATAGCAAATAATTAAATATGAATTATATTCAATGCCATAGCAATATAAAGGGGAAAGTATAAGTTGAGAAAAATACCTAACTCAGATTTGGATTGTGGGGAAGGTCTCCTGGAGAGGTAATAATATCTAGAGGAGGTAATATCTAGATTGCTCCTTGAAATGCAGGGTAGAAGATGGTAGACATGGGGGCAGGGAGTGAGACAAGGCAGAAAAGTATCTGTAGTAGGTTAAATATTGGTCAAAAGTATTTACTTCTTCTCTTCTCCCACTCCCGCCTATACAGATGGAGTGTATGCTCCTTCCCCTTCATTCTATATGACTTTCATTGACCAGTGGAATATGGGTAGAAATGACAAAGTGACAATTCAGGGCCTAAGTCCAGGGAGGAACCACACAGTTCTACTTACCATTTCTTAAGTAAGAAAAATCCACTCCAGCTAGGGTGGTGGTCTAAGGAATGTGAGTGGCAGGTGGAAATGACCTGAACTCAATTCACTATAGCCAAGTGTCCTGGACCCACAATTTGAAGCAGAGCTTCCCAACCAATTGGATTTATATCCACTGACCCTTAGCCAACCTGTCAATGCATGAATGAGCTGTCCTAGCCAACTTGCAGATGTATGAAAAATAGAGGCTTATCTTGGATGTCACTGAGATTTTGTGATTGTTTGTTATGCAGCATTATTAAAATAAGAGTGCACTGATGCAGGAACTTTCCTTGTTCTTTCCACCATTCTAGACAGAATTTGAGGGAAAAGCACATATAAAAATCTATAGCAAAAAGGAGGATGGCCAATATATTAATTTCTAAGGGCTGCCACACTAAATTTCCACAACAGGGTGATTTAAAACAACAGAAATTAATGATCTCATAGTCCTGAAGACCGGAAATCCCAAATTAGGTTGTCAGCAGAGCCATGCTCTTCCAATGCTCTAGGGAAGGATCTCTTTTTACAAATTCTAGCTTCTGGTGGTGGTTGGCCTTCTTTGGCTATGGCAACATAAAACTCCAAACTCTGCCTCCATCTTCACATGGGCTTCTTTCCCATGTCTCTTTGTCTCAAATCTCTTTTTTTCCTCTTATAAAGATATCAGTTATTGGATTTAGGGCCCACCTTAAATCCAGGATTATTTCATCCTGGAATCATTAACCTAGTCATAGCTGCAAACACTAGTTTCAAATAAGGTTGCATTCACAGGTGCCGAGGGTTAGGACCTAGACATATTGTTGTTGAGGACACTGTTCAATCCACATGCAATATGAGAAACTGAAAGCAATTCAGTAGAGCAGGACTCGGGACCTCACCCGTTAGAAGGGGACATCAGCAGTCACCTACCCAGCCAGTCATTGGGAGGATTAAAGAGTTCATTATATAAAAAACATTAAGAATAGTATCTGTCATATGGTAAATGGTGAAAAAGCATCAGCAATCATCAGTATTTGTTATTGTTATTTATTGTTGTTATTGCCATCCTGGCTTAGATAATCATCACGGCCTTACCAACTTCAGAAAATGATGTGAAAATACAATGAGAGTCTAGCATTTTTGCAAAGCATTTTTAAATATTGAAATAATTTAAAATGTTACTACTTCTGAAAAATCTTATGCATATAAATTTTAAGAAAGCAAATCACATTAAACATGTAGTGAGTCCTAAATGGAGAGACACGGTAAGGTGAATCTTTTCATAAAGTGAATACCTCTATGTGATTTTTTTAATGAATCAGACTTTGTATAAATCAGTTGGCTAAAAGAGGAACACTCCTGGTCACATTGCTATTCATGCAACATGTACAAAACTGATTTAAAAGTAAAACTTTTTATTAAAATAACAAGATCCAGGATAAGAACACAGCTAGTATTCTTCTTGGCTGGAATCCTTTGGAGCCCTGAATACTCCCACATAAATATAGTATTGTCAGGTTTTTTTAATGTAAATGCTTATTTATCTTTTGAGATGCCCTGTGTTTATAGTGTGGTTTCTGAAAAGATTTTAAAAGCTTTTCTACAGTTTGTTAGTTAACCTTCTCAAATGCAAATGGGAAACATCTTTTTGCTAAATATTGGAGGAAATGACTTATTTCACCTTTTAAAATATGAACGTTAGGTTTTATTGATAAAAACAAACTAAATAGGACTCAGGGTTGCTCTTTCTGGTTTCGCTTTGTAGGCTCAAAAAATTTATTGAGGACCTACAATGTGCCAGGCCTAATGCCAAGTCCTGGGACAGAAATTAAATAAAGAATTTATTTTTTAAAAAGATTTTACTTATTTATTCATGAAAGACACATGGAGAGAGAGAACAGAAACATAGTCAGAGGGAGAAGCAGGCTCCATGCAGGGAGCCTGATGTGGTACTCGATCCCGTGCCTCCAGGATCACACCCTGAGCCGAAGGCAGATGCCTAACTGCTGAGTGCTGAGCCACCCAGACGTCCCTGAATAAAGAATTTAAATGAAGTATTGTCTTTACTCAATACAGTAAAGTGTAGGAGACATTAAAGAAATGAGAAACTCAGCAAGCAGAGAACAGTGTAATGAACATCTTAATGGTTCTATTATGAGAGAGTTATAGGAACACGAGGCCAGGCATACTGATAAATGACATAGGGAGAATAATTTGGTCAGAGGAAAATGTTGTACGTATTGAGCTCTGAAGGAAAAGGAGCCAGAGCCCTGTCATGAAAGGCAGGAAGATGTGTGTGCATATATTTATAAACGTGACATCCACTGAAGTCACAGAATTTTCTTTTAATCAGTAAATATCTGTTGAGAGAATTTCAAATGTTCCATGATGTTAGAGGGAAGAGAGTATCAGAGAGTAGAAGGAAGTAGAACCATGGAGATGTCTCCTGGCCTATCTAGTAGATTCTGTGTGATGAACTAAGGGCTGAACACTTTATCCTGGATGTGTTCTAATAGGAGAGGATACAATGGTAGAGGAGAGAGAGAGATACCAGAAGGCTGTTGAGAGAAAGGGAAATTGGTTAAAGACTGAGACATCAGAGGACCAAAAACCTTATCTACGACAGGCAAAAGTAGGTAGGAATGTGAAGGCAACAAGGAGCGAGCATCAATAAAAATATTTCTATTTTTCATCTTAAAAAAATTTAATTAAAAAATTTTAATTTGCTGAGATTTCTTAATTCTAATAAATATCACTTTATTACATTTTAAATAGCTTAAGTTAACTTTCTTCAGGGATAATTTACACAAAATGCATCCATCTAAAATGTACAATTTAATGAGTTTGGCAAATTTGGATAAGAGTAGCCTCCTTTATAGTTAAGATTTAGGAAATTTCCATCACTCCAGAAGGTTCCTTGTGCCCTCTTTGTGGTCAGTCATCTTCTACAGCAGCCACAGGCAAACTACTTTTCTGTTCCCATTATAAATCAGTTTTTTAACTGTTCTAGAACCTCGTGGAAGTAAAATGATACACAATGTTTTTGGAATGGAATTTTTGTTGTTGTGGTTTCACCATGTTTTTGTGTGTACCATTAATCCATTCTCCTCCATTGCTGGGGAGTATTCCATTGTGTGAATGTACTGTTGTTTTTAATTTATTCACCTTGATAGACTTTTGAGTTGTTTTCAGTTTGGGTCTATTTTAAATAATGCTGCTATAAAACACTTGTTTAGTCTCTTTGTGGACATAAGTTTTCACTTCCTTTAGAAATGCTTTGTCATAGAGTAGATGAATGGTTACTTTGGTTAAAAAAAAAAAACTGCCTAGCTGATTTCCAAAGTGTTTATACACCTCTTCTACCTGCAATGTCTGAGATAAAATATAGACTACTTTTATATGTTTCTATTCCTTTTTTTAAAGAGGGCCACTCAGATTATATAAATATTAAGCCCTACAAAACCTGGCCTCTCCTTTTAAGGTGGTAGAGTCAGATCCAATACCCTAGACTCCTACACTATGGGAAGAAAAGTAGAGGAGGGGGAACAGAGCCCCTGGAATACCAGCAATCTTTTGGATGAACCTCACAGAAACACTTTGAGATGATAAATTTTGTTTTAACTTGGCTGGGCCATGAGACCCAGATATTTGGTCAAGCATTATTTTAGAATTTCTGGGAAGGTATTTTTGGATGAGATTATCATTTAAATTAATAGACTTTGAGTCTACTGATTTGGGTAGGCCTCATTTAACCAGTTGAGAAAAGACTATCCTCCCATGACCACAGGGACTTCTGTTTGCCAAGAGACTGACTTAAGATTTGAGCTGTAGCACTCATGCCTCTCCAGATCTCCAGCCTGCTGGTCTACCTGTCAGATTACGGACTTGCCAGCCTCTACAATCAAGTAAGCCAATTCTTTAAACTACTCCCCTCTCTGCCCACACACATACATGCACACACACACTCTCTCTTTCTCTCTCTCTGAAGAATCCTAACACAGGCTTTGTCTCTCATATGAAATCCTGAAGGGCGACCAACATTCAGAACAGACCGCTCTCTGAGTTCCTGTCTCCCTCAAGTCCAAGTTCCTGCCCCATTCAATAAAATGTCCTTCTGTTAGTGTTTTGAACACTCTCAGAAACAGTAAAACATTTTGGACCTGAGAAACAACCTTTCATTCCCACAGAGGGAAACCCTTATAGCAGATGACATGGAGAACTTTGCTCTCCTGGCTTTGGCCATATCAATGTGTCTTTCTAAATGGGACAGGCTCCTCCTTTTTACTCTTCTACCCCTGAATCCTTCTTTCTATCAGTTTTTTTTCTCCTTTTCTCATTATACTGACCACATAGTATATAGTCACTACAGACAGCAGTTAAAGCAGGGAAGATGGAAAATGCTGTTATGTAAGAGTTTCTATTGAGCTAGGATATGAAATTTCCCTTAACCACCCTAGCTCTGCTTAACATTGTGGCTTGAGGGGTCCAGTGCAATCAGATACAAGCTCCAGCTATAGTGATCTCCGTCTGGCAGGACTAATGAAGGAATCCCAGAGATAGCGCTTTTGGGAAAGGAAAAACCTCCCCTTCTCTGCAGCTAGACACTGAGCATCACAAAAGTGCATCCAGTTTCCTTTGGCTCAAAGGTAAGAGTCAAGCTAATCCCCCTGTGCAGGATACCCAAAAGCAAAATGTTGGATTATTTTGGCTTCTCCTCCAGGGCAGGAACGGGGTGGAGATGGGGGGGGGGGGCAGCCTATTGGAAGCCAAGTGACCCTCCCATATTGCTATGAGGGGGTGGGATCCCAAGGCAAAATGCTAAGGAACTGCTCACATCTGGATTAATCTTTATTTTTCAGCGTTAAAACTGTCTCATGTTTTGATATTCCAAGGGAGACTATAGACAATGTAAAGACTATGGTGGGCGGTTATATTTACAGATAACAGTGAGTAGTTCTGTTGTGAGGGCTGGACAAGCTCCTGGGTAATAAAGGTGAAGGAAGAAATGTTCCCACTACTGCAAACAAATCATCAAGGCAGGCACACTCCAAGTTCTTCCCATTCCGTAAAACTGTAAATGATGCTTTCTGAAAGTGAGGTGCCATCTCTGCAACACAATATTTAGGTGCTCATCTCTGTTCTGCTTCAATTTTTTGCCTATTTCCTTCATTTTTAGGTTTTGCTATGTAGGACTGTTTTCAGGATACATAAACTTCTCTTCAAACTTCCTTGAATCCTGGTTTTGCTCCCTACCGTGTCTGCACAACTATTAGTTAATCTTTCTGAGACTTACTTCCTCATCTGTAAATTAGGAGAAATTATAATAATGTCTGAAGGAGTTTCTTCAAAATGAGAAAATCTCTATGAAATGGTTGACTATGATTATGTGGCAGAGACGGCTCAGTGGCCATCTGTGGTTTATACTCCCCTTTCCATAGGAGCTGATGGAAAATTATCATCAGGAACTACATTTACCAGCTCCCTTGCATCTAAAGAAAATGAAATGACCAGTTCTGGCTAATGGTACGTAAGTGGAAGCAATTTGTACCATCCTTGGTCTCAGCTGGTTAACCATCCAAGCATACTTTTTCTCCTACTTTTTTTTTTAAGATTTTATTTATTTATTCATGAGAGAGAGAGAGAGACAGAGACAGAGACAGAGGGAGAAGCAGGATCCATGCAGGGAGCCCAATGCAGGACTCGATCCCAGGACTCCAGGATCAGGCCCTGGGCCGAAGGCGGTGCTAAATCCCTGAGCTACCCCAGCTGTCCCACTTTCTTTCTTTCTTTTTTTTTTTTTTGTCCTACTTTCTTAACTCTATCTTTGACAGGTACATGACCAAGGAAGCTTGGAGCTTTAAGATGGAAATAAATGTGTCCCTGAGTCAACTTTGGCATGATACGTACCCAAAGAAGTCTCACTTAAGAAGAAGACTTTGCAGGAGAGAAAAACAACAACAACAACAACAACAAAAAAAAACCCACAAAAAAAAACACACCCAAAAACCAAATAAACAACAACAACAAAAAACTTCCATTGCCGTAAAACAAGGAGATTTTTAGATTATTTGTTATAAAGTTAGCATAGCCTGATTATTAGGAGTTATTATTATTATTCAG
Source organism: Canis lupus baileyi (assembly GCF_048164855.1). Taxonomy (NCBI): domain Eukaryota; kingdom Metazoa; phylum Chordata; class Mammalia; order Carnivora; family Canidae; genus Canis; species Canis lupus. The sequence goes on along the minus strand of NC_132859.1, from coordinate 35,355,109 downwards.
TGGAGCCACTAATCTATTATTAGCCCAGGCATGGGCATTATTTCACATTTTTCTTTATACACCACCGTCACTACCACAGAGATGATAGGCTTTCACATAATTTAGTGTTAATAAGAGCCACCAGGAGGTTTTTCATTAAGTAAGCAGAAAGATGTCTGAGAACACCATAAATATTATGAGGGCAGAAATCATGTTTATGAGGTAGTGTAGTTTAGGTGTTTAATAAATATTTATTAAAATATTGCTTGAATGATTTTGGTTGGGAGGTTCCTGGGTATAATCTGAGACCAGCCCCCCATACTTGCAGGGCAGGGAGAGGCCAAAGAGGCGGGCTATCCCAGGTGGGTAGATGGCAGACTTAATGAATAACGGAACTTACATATGAGTCTGGTCTTGGGCAACAGCAAGACAAATGGATCCCCTCACCTACCTGCAAAATCTTAAAAGTTTATAGAAGCCTCAACTGGGTTTAGTCACGTATACCGTCCAGATACTTTCAACATCACATCCCCATCTCAAGGCTATGTCCTTGCAGCAGGAAGGTAGAACCTCTATGTCTGAGAGCAGGAAATGCAGGTAGAACCCATATCCCAAAGATGAGGGACGGAGTGGTGAACCTCAGATTGCCTCAGATTGGTTCTTTGGTGGGCTACTTTCTATGTGGAGATTCAGGGAAGAAGGATCTTTCCACATTCTGGCTCTAGCCTCTCACAGAGTCTTAGAATCCTCTGCTGCATTATTCTCATGTATTTTGCAAAAGGAGATCATGGAAGATTATGAGAAAGGATTTTTTTTTATTGTCCTTGTCTGGAAGTGATGTATCTTATTCTGCTATATTCCATTAGCCAGAATTCATTCACATGGACACATTTAGCCTCAGAGGAAGGTGAGAAATGTAGTCCAACTGTGCACCCAAGAGGAATGTATCAGTGTCCTATTGCTGTTCTAATAAATTACCATAAATTTAGTAGAAAAAACCCCACACCTTATTCTTAAATTCTGGTTGTCAGAAGTCTAAAATCAAAGTGTTGGCAGGGTTGCATTCCTGATGGAGGTTCTAGAGGAGAATCTGTTCCCTGGCATGTCCCAATTTTTAGAGGTGGCCTGCATTCCTGGGTTCATGACAGCTTCCTGCACTTTCAAAACCAGCAGCTCATCCTCTTCAGTCTCTATCTTTCTCTCTGAACTTACTTCTGTCACCACATCTTCTCTTACCCTAACCCTACTGTTTACTTCCAGTATGGACCCTGGTGATTGCATTTGGCCCAGTCAGGTAATCTAGGATAATCTTCCTATCTCAAGATCCTTAGCTTAATCACATCTGAAAATTTCCTTTCTACATATTGGCATATATTCACAGGTTCTAGAAATTAGGATGCAAACATCTTGGATATCTTTGCATGGTGGGGTCACGGTTGGGGAGTTGAGAGTGGGTCTTACTCTTTTAGCCACAAAGGGGAAACGGTTTGTGGTTAAGTAGGCAGTCGTCTCTACCAGAGATGAATTAATTAACTAGAGAACATAACAAGCATTGAAACAGGAAGATCATCTTTGATGTTCTTCAACAGATTACAATTCCTTAGCAAAGTAATCAAATTGAAAGACTGAAGTCTAGAAATTAAATAAAAGTAAACAGGACTCCAATTTAGAAGAGATGGCACAAGTGTCAGAACTGGAACTGGAGAGTACTGTAATGATTCCTTCCTTCTTTCCTTTCTTCCTTCCTTCCTTCCTTCCTTCCTTCCTTCCTTCCTTCCATCCTTCCTTCCTTCCTTTTTTCCTTCCTTCCTTCCTTCCTTCCTTCCTTCCTTCCTTCCTTCCATCCTTCCTTCCTTTTTTCCTTCCTTCTTTCTTTCATTCCTTCCTTCCTTCTTTCCTTCCTTCCATCCTTCCTTCTTTCCTTTCTTCCTTCCTTCCTTCCTTCCTTTTTTTCTTCCTTCCTTCCATCCTTCCTTCCTTCCTTCCTTTTTTCCTTCCATCCTTCCTTCCTTCCTTGCTTCCTTCCTTCCTTCCTTCCTTCCTTCCTTTTTTTCTTCCTTCCTTCTTCCTTCCTTCCTTCCTTCCTTCCTTCCTTCCTTCCTTCCTTCCTTCCATCCTCCCTTCCTTTTTTCCTTCCTTCTTTCTTTCATTCCTTCCTTCCTTCCTTCTTTCCTTCCTTCCTTCCATCCTTCCTTCTTTCCTTCCTTCCTTCCTTCCTTCCTTCCTTCCTTCCTTCCTTCCTTTTTTTCTTCCTTCCTTCCATCCTTCCTTCCTTCCTTCCTTTTTTCCTTCCTTGCTTCCTTCCTTCCTTCCTTCCTTTTTTTCTTCCTTCTTCCTTCCTTCCTTCCTTCCTTCCTTCCTTCCTTCCTTCCTTCCTTCCTTCCTTCTTCCTTCCTTTATATTTTTTTCTTTTTTTCACAAGCATAAGGCAGTAACTAGTTGTTAGGATGACCTTTGGCTGGCTATCTTGACTAAAATAAATACAAGTGTCTGCCTCTCACATTTCATCTAAGACTAAAACCATGATTTAAATGTAGTGCCTGAAGAGCCTAGGCCTGGAAAAACTAAAAGTCTTCCAGCAGAAAGTCCCCAGAAAAGCAAAATATGGTTAACACTGTGTTAATTTTATAAAGCATAATTTAAAAATATCTGTGTTTGCAAATTAAGAGGCTTTCCTAACACTAATTAAAATATCCTTATTAGCTGTGGCGGTTAACTACTGTTCTTAATTTGAAGAAAACAGATTTAGAAGAAAGATCTGAAAATATTTTAAAAAATAGACAATACCCTCCCCAAACAATTTTATGACTATATGAACATTGTATACAGATAACACTAAATTGACTATAATTGTAGGGAAAAAAAAGAATTCCAGTTCTCTTTTAACTTCATAACATAAAGGTTATATAAAACTAATTTCAAAAAATGATACCTCTTTTTACTTTTTTCCAAATGTTTGGCTAAATCTGAACCAGTTGTTCTTTTCACTCTCATAAAGATGCCATGATGGAGTTCTCTTGGTCAAGGTTGTTAATCACCAACAACAGAATCCTCTATAGCTATTAATAAGAAAGGCATGAAATGGTATTAAGCAGTTCACAGAGATTCAGGCCCAGATGCTACTCTGAAGAAAAACAGAGTCAAATGGAACAAAGCATACCATGGAGCTATCTACCAGACATATCAATGCTGATATCACCTACCAACCAGCAATATGATGCCAAGGCCTGGACCTTAGAATGTTCCCTATGGTCCAACATAACCATAAAATGGCTTGCCAAAAAATGGCTCTTCCCAATATGAGGTATTGCTTCAATTTTCTCCTTTATTTCTAAGACATGTGGGGTTGCATCTGTGTGATAAAATTTAAGCTCTCATGTGGATTTCTACCTTCCTGACAGTTTTAAAATATAATTTTACTTTGACAGATTCTATAGCTCAGGAAAGCAAGCTAGAATTTGTGTTTTAAACAATCTATAGTATGTGCCATAGGCTTCCCTCTTGGAAGTTTTTTTACCCTAAAAAATTAAGTATCCACTGAACATGTAAGGGAGTGTATTGGCATTCAATGCCAGGTCAATGGTAAAAATTACATGGAGCTTGACCTCCGCCAGATCCACAATGATTCTGTGGCATCTCTGAAACTTTGGCACTTTCTACTTCCCCACACCAGAATATTCACCTTCTTCTCAGTGCAACATCACATTTATCCCACTCCTGAGTTTCAGAAATCATGAGAAAGGTTTGTCTACAAATATTGTGGAATCTATGTCATAGAGTGAGTGAGGCTAGTAGTTTGTGGCAGTGCACATATTTGAAGTCTGTGTGTTCCTTTTCCCTCTGATCTCTTGTTGCCAGTGAGGACATGAATCAGGCTTGAAACCTGTCAGGAGCATGAAGGAGAAAAAAATCCTATTAATACACATTTAAAGAACACTCATACATTTACAAAGCATTTCTTCATAAATTCTTAAGAGTCTTAGGAGGTAGGCAGTTGAAAGGGAATGGAGGCATGATTGTCTGCCTTTTAAAGTCAGAGAAACAGGCTTATACTGAGTTGTCTGAAATTCGTAAAACTAGCAAAAAGCAAAACTAAAACTAAAACCCGTATCTTTTGACTACAAGCTTAATGTTCTTTGGACCACCCAAATTTACATCATATTAAAGAGAAAAGGAGGCACCTGAAACACTCACTTGGAATCTTCTATGTGATAGGCACCATCTTGGATGTTTTTCATTTATTAACTTACATTGCTCAAAACACCTAGAATGGGTATTATTACAGTAAGGACACAACTCGGAATATCCTACAGATGCTAAATTCCACAGTCTGTATCACAGCCAGTCTTACCCAAAGATTTTGATCTCTACTGAGAAATTTGCTCCCAGATTCCTAGTAAAAATAACTTGGCCAGGATATGGAGAAGGAAAAGTAGAAATTCCAAGAAAATGCAAAAGAAGAAGAGAAACAGGAAGAATTGTTAACAAATCATCCAAAGATTGGTATCTGCCTGTGCTGGGCATATCAGCCTCAGGACTCATTGCCTAGGATAACTGCTTTCTTTGCTGACATTTCTTGTCCCACTGATTTCTGGAAGCTGGCACCATGATCTCAAGATGTGTGGGGAACTGAGTTATGGTGAGGCTTTTCCCATCTGTGCTAGTTCATTCTATTCACAGTTCCCTGCTACTGACCAGGTTTGTCACTAAGTTGCTTGATTATAAAAGGAGGGGGATAAGCTAAACTTACCATTTGGGAACAATATTATTAAAATATGATGATACTTGTATATCTCTCTGATGCCTCAATTTGGGGACTTCTTCCATAAGTTAAATATTTCTTATCTGGCCCAATTCTCCTCTTGTGTATATACCCAAGAGAAGAATTGAAAACAAGTGTCTATACAAAACCTGTACATGTTCATAGCAGCATTATTACTAATAGCCAAAAATCAGAAACAACCAAAATGTCCATTGAATGATGAATGGACAAGCAATATGTGGTATATTCATGAAATGGAATGTTACTTAGTCATAACGAGAAATGAAGTACTGATATATGACATACTATAAATGGATGAGCCTTGAAAACATGCCCAGTGAAAGAAGCCCAACACACAAAAAATCACATATTGTATGATTCCATTTATATGAAATGTCCAAAACAGGCAAACCAATTGAGACAAATGTAGTTTAGCGTTTGCTAGAGGCTAGGGGAATGGGGTATGCTAAGTTGGGGATAACTGCTCTTGATTATGAGGCTCATTTGGGGGGTGATAAAATGTTCTAGAATTATATAGTGGTGATGGATATACAACTCTATAAATATATTAAAAACCACTGAATTCCACTCTTAAAAAAGGTAAACTTTATGGTATGTGATTATATCTCAATAAAGCTGTTATTTAAAAAAAATGTTGCATACAAAAAAAAAAATAAAAAAAAATGTTGCATACAAAAAAAAAGAAATATCTAATTCCTCAGTTGCCTAATCATAGGGAATTCATCAAGCATATGGCTATAACCCTCTAGTGGCATTTAAGTGCTTGTCATCATCACATAGGATATACAGAATTCTTTCCAGAGAAGTCCATATTTTAAGTCTTAGGATAGTGAGGTAAAAATAAAGTCTTAATAAGATATGCTTTGGAAAAAGAAATCTGTGTCTTAGGATAGTGAGGTAAAAATAAAGTCTTAATAAGATATGCTTTGGAAAAAGAAATCTGTATATTTCTGTCAGCTTGTTTTGATTGAATTTAAATGGCTTGCTTTCAGAATTGTTCAAGGCTTAAGTATTCATTTATTCATCCAAAATATCTTCCTAGAGCAACTACTGTGTGCAGAACATAGAGGTAAGGGCTGTAGATTATTCAAAGAAGTACAAGACAAGGATAATGTTGGGATGCCATAAGGGAGATGCACGTGCCCACAGACTCCTAGAGGTTGGTCCTAGGTGTGGTGTTAGATGTAACTCCTACTCTGGCCACAGAAACCATTGCCAATTAGACTCTTCCCCACAGATTCCAAGGACTATAGTAGAAATCTTTATAGAGCCCTGATCCAGATAGACCTATCAGTCACTAAGCACAAATGTTGAAACTTAACTGAGGGTCAGATTCATTAATAGACTTATTCATAATTTCAGAGCTGGTCAGTGCTGACTTAGAACAAGAATTTGAATCTCCTGATCCCATGCCCTGTGCTTTTACCTGTGAAATGTTAAATATTAATCAATATAAAGTGAATAAAAGCAGGCATGTTAAGTGATACAGAACTTTAGAAGAGGAAAGACAAAAATGGGCCTATAGATTGAGAAGGCTTAATGGTACAGGGGTTGGAAAAATGAAAGGTGAAGAGAAAGCCATGCCAGGCCCCAGAAAATGCTTGAAAAAAAGACTCAAACTGAGGATGACCAAAACATTTGGGGGCGACATAGAGCATATGGCCATCTAGGAAATAGACCTTCAAGTGTGCCAACAGACTCCCTACTCTTCACAAATGCATTTGCTGCCTACTAGTACTTGAAAATCAATTTGAAGTTTTATGCATTTCCATTTCTTCCTAGGAGAAGCAGCTCATTGTATTCCTTCATTTTCCAAATATTTATGGAACACTTATAATATGCCAGGCTCTGGGCTTCCTTGGGCACTCAAAGAAGAAGAGGGGAAAAATCTCATGTCAGGGACTTATACAGAGAGACCAACATATATCACTGGTTTGAGGAACCTCAGGGTGAGAGTATTTACCTCTTGCCTTCTTTAGAATGGATTGTGTGTTGAGTGTGGGTGGGAGGAGAGAACATGAATGTAAGCTTCGGTTGGATTGTTGAGGGCATATAAAGTCAAAGTAATAAAATGGAACTTTATTTCATAAACTACAAGAAAAATATAAGGCTTATGAACAGACAATCCATGATCTCCATTAAGGGAGAAGACTCCAGAATGATAGGCCTTGTTTCTTGGTTTCATTGAGGGAATCCACTGACAGAGAAGACCATTTGTCTGGGACCACACTACTAATGAGTAGCTATAAGTAGGATCCAAGTGCCCTGATTTCTGGTCTTGCTTATATTATGCCCTTCACATTATTCCTTAAATGCCTGATGGTTTGTTTCCAAATTTGGCTCAGGGGCAATGTGTTCTAGACACGGCTGGACCTTAGCTTCTCGCCATCATGTCTATATATACTTTCTTTTTTCCATCAAAGCAATTGGCTACAAACAGATAACAAATGAGTGAGCTCCCGAGGAGCCCTCATCACCACATGGTGCCACCTCAAACCCATAGCTTCTGTTTGCCTCAGAGAACCCTTTGGTTGGCAGTGTGCTGGGTCAGCATTCTAAGGGACCCAGTTGGGCATAGCGTGTTCGATGATGCTATTTGTCACTAATGTAAAGAAATGGCTCCGTATTGGGGGAGCAAGAACATGCCTTGGTGCACGTGTGCTGGGTTTTTGGTGAAGGAACACTTCCCACAGCTGTAAACATTTCTGCTGGCGTAAAAGAGGATTTTGTTGCCTGAGGTACGCTGGGCCCTTCCACTTCCTCTGGGGGCTCTGGTCCCATTGATCACTCTATCTCATGGTGTATCCCCTTCAAGAATGACTGAAAGGCAGAATTTGCTGAAATCCTAATCCAAGCCCTTCAGGCAGAACTGAGAAACAGCCATGAGACCCAGTTATCAAGTTAGCACAATTTAACACAATTAAAAAATCTTCTCCCCTGGAGAGAAAAGTCAATCACTTTTTAAAGCAGCACAAGAATTCTGATGTAAAAATCAAGACTTGAGTAGGTGTCAGTTTCTGTGAGTCAAGTGTAGAGAGACCATGAATGAAGTCCAAATGGAAAGAAGCACATAGTAATCTTTCAGAGGAACATGTTCTATCCATGGCCAGAACACTCAGGAATGGTGATAAAGAGCTTGACAGGAGTAGGGCAAATATGGAGTATGGGAAGGAGAGCATAGGGTGGCTTACTATAGATTCTGCAGCCATATGGAACCTGGGTATCACTTGGGCCCTTTCTTCCATTGGATATTTTGAAAAATGTGGCTTTCCTTGGAATCTCTGCAGATTCCCAGTCATAGTTTCTTCTGGCACCTTCCACTTTGATCTACTATGTTCAATTTAGACATTGCCTAACTCTAGCTCCTTTTTCAGTTCTACCATCTGCCATCCTCAGGGCTTGTTGGAGGAAGCCACCTATGCTTATTAGAGTTCTTTTTTTTTTTTTTTTTTTTTATTATTAGAGTTCTTTAAGATCCCAGGAGAAGGAGGGCCCATCTCATACCCCCCAACTCATGACACTGCCTGATGAATGCTTGGTCCATCCAACCTCCATGTATCCTACTTAGCCTCTTGTCACCTATGAGATTCCCTTCCCAGGAGATAATGGAGTCCACAGCCATGCCTGGCTATAAGTAATAGGATGGTATACTCAATATAAAATCAAAGAAACTGGCTTTTTAAACAAAAAAAAGCCAAAAATTGGCTTCATTTTATTTGATGTAGGCGTTCATATTATCTCTCCCCTATCGTCAGGAAAGATCATTCTTTGTGATATAGTCAGTGACCTCACTCAGTCACTTCTATGCAGTGATTGACCCCAAAAGTAAATTATTAAGCAGGTAATTTTAACAATGTTTTGAAGCTGCCTTGGGATCATCTCTGAAACAAAACACGATACAAATGAATACATGAATGAATGAATGACATAAAGCTAAAACCTGAGGACTTCAACTCTCCTCCTTTACTTAACACATGAATTTAAATGTCCAAGTTATCTTTTTAAAGTGAGAACAGGGGCCCTTGGGTGGCTCAGTCAGTCAAGCATCTGCTTTTGGTTCAGGTCATGATCCTGGGGTCCTGGGATTAAGCCCTAAACCAGGCTCTGTGTTTGGTGGGGAGCCTGCTTGTGCCTTTCTTTCTGCCCCTCCCCCTGCTTGTGCTCTCTCTCTCTCTCAAATAAATAAAATAAATCTTAAAAAGAATAAGTGAGGTCAGTGTAACATACATTTCTATTTCTACTGTTTTTTCTCCTCCCCCACTTCCAAATGCACCATGACATGTATGAAAATGTTGATAGACTAGATACAGGGAAAGTAGTTCCAACAAGAATTCTGACTAATGTTTTACCATTTGTTGTTGGTCTGTGGTTGTTGTACATATTTTCTGTCCATACTATTTTGACAGCTTTAACCCTTTTAGTACTTTATAACATTTCCCCCACAATTCTGGGTACAAAAAGCAAAAGGTTTTCTCGGTATTTTAAACTCTTGGAGTGTTTATACAATTCAAATTTTAAGTAAGCTTCTATTTTTTTTAATTTTTATTTATTTATGATAGTCACACAGAGAGAGAGAGAGAGAGAGAGAGAGAAAGAGGCAGAGACACAGGCAGAGGGAGAAGCAGGCTCCATGCACCGGGAGCCCGACGTGGGATTCGATCCCGGGTCTCCGGGATCGCGCCCTGGGCCAAAGGCAGGCGCCAAACCGCTGCGCCACCCAGGGATCCCATAAGCATTTATTTTAAAAAGCCATCAGAAGATAACTGCTCTCCTTGTTCATATATTGGAGACCAGGTCCCACCTTTGTACTCTACATCAGAAACAGATTTTGCACGGTGCTAGGAGTCCTGCTTTCCAAGGCTTTGGGTGTCTTCAAAGAGTTGCTCTTGATGGACCTAAGACCACCATAGTTAATTTCACTGCCAATAGGAGTGACTACAGTTTGGATTTACATGAATGATGTCCTCCTTATTCCTTCACAAGAGAATGAGGCCCAGGGAACATTCTCTCAACAAATATTTATTCATTTTTAAAACAAACATTGACTCAGAGCCTAGTTTAAGCCAGACTCTGAGATTGGCACTGAGGACCAAAAAAAAATAAAAGTAGGTTTTATAGGATTAACAGGAATTAATGAGGAGAACAGAAGGGAAAACATCTTGAAGTGGCCAGACCAATTAATTTAGTTCTTTACAAGCACCACTTCCACTTGGACCAGAATACAACCATTCTCTCTTGCAAAGTTTCCCTCTATCATTCAGAAACATGATTGACTATGGGAAGAAACTTTTAGGGGGAAGGTGTGTTCTGTTTTTTCTCCCAAAGATGTTTGCTTTGTAAGACTTGTCTCTTTGGGACAACTTTGTCCACTATTAAAGTATTTTTAACCAGTAGGCTCAGGTTACAAAGCATCTGTGTCAAGGCACTGAGATCCTGTCAAGTTGTCTTTCAATCATATGACATAAGTAATTGGTCATTTTTCCTCTGGTACCACAGGACACGGACCTGGGAAAGAAATGCTTTTAGACTATTAAATAATTTTGACATAGTTTGGGATCCAAGCCTAGTAGTTAAGATTTTAGTTTGTTGTTGCATACAATTTTGAGTACTTTTCATACATTTTTTCTCCTATTTCTTTTTTGGTATTCAAGCTTTTTGAAACTGGTATGTTTATCTAGAAATCAAGCAAGCACAAAGCTCAAATAGAAAACTGTGTTTGAGGCACCTGGGTGGCTCAGTGGTTGAGTGTCTGCCTTTGGCTCAGGTCGTGATCCTGGGGTTCTGGGATTGAGTCCCACATTAGGCTCCCCACAGGGAGCCTGCTTCTCCCTCCACCTGTCTCTGCATCTCTCTGTGTGTCTCTTATGAATAAATAAATAAAATCTTAAAAAATAAAAGAAAACTGTGCTTTTTATACCTATAAAGTGCAGGTATTTTGCCATGAAAACTTGGGTTATTTTTAAACATTATTTCAAAATTCACAGGTTTGTTTTTAATAAACAGTTTGTGTTGTTTCTAATACTTAGAAAAAGAAAAATTCTTAACTTGAAAAATGATGAGTTCCTTGTTCAACAAGCCCTTCTTAGGCACTACAGAGAATGTTTTTTGAATTTTTCCGTAAAGCATCAATTTTCTCTTTTGTCTACTGTAGTTAGTCTAGTTTTCCTTTGAGTTCACTCCTTTCCTAATCTGAGGAATGTGATTTGGACAAATTTGATCATACCAAACTCCAGAAGAAAGGTTCTGATTGGCTTAAGCCCTATAGCATATCCCATTCCATTCTCCATACCATATTGGTTCAAAGATGGGCAAGTGACTGAAACAGAAGAGGAGACTATTATTGGGGCTTCTGGACATAGATGCTTTTGTCTCTTTCCTGGAGCACATTCCCTCCTTTTCAGAATGCTATATGTTAGAGTAAGAGGTGTAGAATTATTGTACTCATTCTAAACCATAGCTGGAATTAAAACTAAACCATGAGAGGCAGAGTGAACAGACAGAAAGAAACTAAGTACTTGAAGACCATGTCCTTGCCTCTGGATCAAGCTTCATCTGCAGCTAGACTTATCCCTAGATTATTCAAATCTCCTTTACATTTATACCAACTTGGCTTGCATTTTCCACCACTTGCCAAATTAAAAAAAAAAGTCTAACTCATGCTCATGTCTCTTACATAATGGGAATGGGACCACATAGATAAACATAAAATAGTCTTTGACTTCAAATAATGAACAGCGATTTAAAGGAGAGAAAAAAACATAGAGTGAGACAGTACAATGTGATAAGTGCTGGTATAAAATTAATAAGAGGATTTAGAGTAACACAATCAACATATTTAGTTGACAAGAATAATTCCTTCCAAAATGGTTTGGTATAGAGGGATATTGGCTGTAACTGACCCTGAATTGAACTATAACTTTTGGTGGAAGTTGATTATGGGTGTCAAATTCCATCATGATAGATCTTTTTGGAGCTGACCACTTATTTTTCCTGGTGGATGACCTCCAGCTAAGTTATACCAATCTCTATCCTTTGACCACCTAGCCATCCTGTCAGAAGAATGCTGTAGAATAGAATTTCAGAAACCTCTCAGATGAAAGCAATTTGTCCCTGAGAGGGCATTATTTCCACAAGATTATCATAATTGCCGTAGATATTTTTCTTTCGAAAGAAAGTGGATCAATCTTTGTCCTCCCTAAAGTTTTAAAGTGATGAAAATCATCTAGAACTTTCACAGAAAAAAAATAGAAAACTTCCCACCAGTCACTGGTTTCCATTCTCCCCCTTCATCTCCAGATCCAAAGAAGCTGAGAGGTCTTGAAGCATCCTATAACCCAATGCCACATGCCATTGCAAAGGAGATAGTATTGCATGAGAAGAAGCTGTCTCTTTGAAAATTCAGAAAAAAAGGAGAACACATTTCTCTAGAAATTTCATATGGAATATGTGCTAGGGTGGCTTTGCAGAGAAGCAAAAGGGAAAAAGGAAAGATAGCTGGTAAAAGATAACAGAGCGGGAGGCTGAAAATAGAAAATGATAATGATACACATACTGAAAGGAAGTAATAGGGTAAAATAGGCAATTAGAGGCATAAAACATTTTTTTTCAAATTGTATGTACTATTATAATGATGGCTACTCTTCCTTGATCTTATTTTTTCGTGCAGCAACATTTTTAAACAGGATAAAAAGATTTTAATCGTGTAGCATGTTAGGCATCTTGATGGAAAGAGCTGCTTTTTGAGAATAAGGCAGCAAAACATTATGTGACAGAGAAAAGCTTTTATGAAAGGTTCCTTTTGTGTTGATTGAGGTTTTGCAAATCTGCCCCTAACAGGAGGATTTGCAGTTGGATTAGCCAGATCAACTTGCTGAGCCTAGGAATGGTTTCTTCTTCTAGCCTGATTTTTTTTAAACAAAATGTTTAAACACAAACCCTACAACGTTCAAGTAGAATTTGTTGAATGTTGATTTAAAGGAGAAAAATTCAATGACTTGGACTCAAGTCTGGGCTTCAGTAAGAATTTTTTTTTTTAAGGCTGCTGATTGGGTGAAGGGTTCACTGTTAATTCCAGTGCAAACGGTACTGTTTCCAGAATTGTCTGACAGTGATTTTAAGGAAAGTAACTTTTTACAAATGGTTCTTAGCATCACTAGGAACTCACATGTGATAATAATGAGAAATAAAACGAAATAGGATCTCATTAAGAAACTGAACCTGAGCTTCCCTTGCATGGAATGAGTGAAGTATGAAAATGACAAGAAGGATGTTCAAAGTTTAAAATCCTTTCCCTTTTGATTTAGCTAAGATGCTATTTATAAGATGAGATATTTCATAAATTTGAGAAGACTTGGCTCCTCCTGCTCATCCAGGCCAGCACAAACCCTAGTCCACTCTGGAGCCCATTGGGTTGAGGGTGGAGGTTCAGCTCTAGTTATCTGGTTGAGATCCATGAGGGCTGTCATTAACTGAAAGGGGCACATTCCACAAGCTGTGCCCTCACCTTTCTGCTGGAGGCAGAGCAGGAAAGGCAGTTCACTCCAACCCCTATCTCATGGTCCTGAGGCCCACCAGGTAGTACCATCGTCTGGGGTAAGGTGATACAGCTGATTTTCCAGAATGATTGTGTGGCTTCACTCACACAGCACATGCTGAAGCTTATGAAGCCCTAGGATATTCCACGGTCTATTCCAATATTTTTAACCCTGAACTGTCTTCTACACGCCATTATCTCCCAGTCAAATGACCCAGGTTTCCAAGGCTTTATTTTGCCTCTTATATTTTATTTCTCAGTCTCATTTTTTTCCCTTTAGTTTTACCTGTCATTCTTCAAACCTGATTGCGGTATCTGCCTGTCAATTACTCCAGCTGTCCTCTGGGATGTTCTACTTCCAAGGCTCTTGGTGACTCCTACCAACTGTAGCCCACTGTCTAGGTGGGACCTTGGGCCCATTTAGACCCTGCTTTTTTTTTTTTTTTAGATGTGTAGGTTTATAGCTAAAAGAGGATCTATGAAACTTGAATTCATCTTAAAATTATGTATTCTGCTGAGCATCTTTCCATGCTCCTACTCATAGCCATGATCCTCCCTATAGCCTTCCTCACAAAGTGTCATCTAGCACTGACCTGAAGGTCTCTAGCAGGTGAGGGACTCAATAGATATAATGAACTCTCAAAATGTGTGCACTATGGTGTTTTCTGAGCAATGCATTTCCCTTTGGGGCTGCTCTTTTCTGAGCCAGACCTGCCTCCTGATGAGTGACACCCAATGGCCCTGAGCCATCTTACCACAGCTTTACAAAATTAATTCCAACCCATTTCTGAATAAACGCTCTGCCCATATTTGAAAATCACAGCACAGCTTCCCCTAGGTTCTCCTCTTTTTCAAATTTAATCTTATTTATAGACTTGTTCTAATGGCACCCTCCTAAATATCTGTGTTTTGTTAATGTTCCTCTTGAGAAATTTGTCCCAGAGATGAACAGGCTCCAGATGAAAACCAAGCAGTGAAGGAGAAGTAGACAAATATGGCTTTGGCTCTGGAGTCTATATTTTGTTTTGTAGCTGATTACATTAGTTATAACTTCCTCAAGGCTAGATTATAAATTCATTAAGGCCAGAGACCCTGTCTGATTTTCTGTATGCATAGAGTCTAGCACTGGACTTGACCTAAGTTTTTTTTAATAATATTATGAATAAATGGCAGCAATGGTACCCTATTGACTTAATTTGCATTTGCATTCAGCTAAGATATGCAATGTTTTACATTTATTACTCCTATTATAACAAATTCCCCTAACCTAAACTTGCACAATTAGTTTTTTTGGACCTAAGGTGTGGAATATTTTATTTATTATATTAGAGGGTTTTTAAAAGATTTTATCTGTTTATTCGACAGAAAGAAAGTGCGAGAGAGAAAAAACAAGCAGGGGAAATTATAAGGGGAGAGGGAGAGACGCCTAGGTGGTTCAGCAGTTGAGCATCTGCCTTTGGCTCAGGGCGTGATCCTGGAGTTCCAGGATCGAGTTCTACATTGGGTTTCCTGCACGGAGCCTGCTTCTCCCTCTGCCTATGTCTCTGCCTCTCTCTTTCTGTGTCTCTCATGAATAAATAAATAAAATCTTTAAAAAGAAAAGAAAGAGTGTGGTATTGAGAGGGGCACAGTTTTTTTTTCCAGTTTCATTGAGCTATAATTGACGCATGACTTTGTAATAAAGGACACAACATAATGATTTGATAATGTATATATTGTGAAATGGTGAGTTTTTGTTTTTGTTTCTCTCTCTCTCTCTTTCATTCTCTGTCATCATCTGCAAGAGCACAGGGTCTTCTCCAAAATTTCTAAAGCAGTTACTGACTAGTATATATGCCCCCTGGTGGCTTTCTGACAAGAAAATAGATGAAAGCCTTGCTACTCTTTTTTTTAAATAATAAATTTATTTTTTATTGGTGTTCAATTTGCCAACATACAGACAGAATAACACCCAGTGCTCATCCCATCAAGTGCCCCCCTCAGTGCCCATTCACCCCCACCCCCCGCCCTCCTTCCCTTTCACCACCCCTAGTTCATTTCCCAGAGTTAGGAGTTTTTATGTTCTGTCTCCCTTTCTGATATTTCCTACCCATTTCTTCTCCCTTCCTTTCTATTCCCTTTCACTATTATTTATATTTCCCAAATGAATGAGACCATATAATGTTTGTCCTTCTCCGATTGATTTATTTCACTCAGCATAATATCCTCCAGTTCCATCCACGTCGAAGCAAATGGTGGGTATTTGTCGTTTTTAATGGCTGAGTAATATTCCATTGTATACATAAACCACATCTTCTTTATCCATTCATCTTTTGATGGACACCGAGGCTCCTTCCACAGTTTGGCTATTGTGGACATTGCTGCTAGAAACATCGGGGTGCAGGTGTCCCGGCGTTTCATTGCATCTGTATCTTTGGGGTAAATCCCCAGCAGTGCAATTGCTGGGTCATAGGGCAGGTCTATTTTTAACTCTTTGAGGAACCTCCACACAGTTTTCCAGAGAGGCTGCACCAGTTCACATTCCCACCAACAGTGTAAGAGGGTTCCCCTTTCTCCGCATCCTCTCCAACATTTGTGGTTTCCTGCCTTGTTAATTTTCCCCATTCTCACTGGTGTGAGGTGGTATCTCATTGTGGTTTTGATTTGTATTTCCCTGATGGCAAGTGATGCAGAGCATTTTCTCATGTGCGTGTGAAAGCCTTGCTAATCTTTTTTTTTTATTTTTTTATTTTTTTTTATTTTTTTTTATTGGTGTTCAATTTACTAACATACAGAATAACACCCAGTGCCCGTCACCCATTCACTCCCACCCCCCGCCCTCCTCCCCTTCTACCACCCCTAGTTCGTTTCCCAGAGTTAGCAGTCTTTACGTTCTGTCTCCCTTTCTGATATTTCCCACACATTTCTTCTCCCTTCCCTTATTTTCCCTTTCACTATTATTTATATTCCCCAAATGAATGAGAACATATAATGTTTGTCCTTCTCCGACTGACTTACTTCACTCAGCATAATACCCTCCAGTTCCATCCACGTTGAAGCAAATGGTGGGTATTTGTCATTTCTAATAGCTGAGTAATATTCCATTGTATACATAAACCACATCTTCTTTATCCATTCATCTTTCGTTGGACACCGAGGCTCCTTCCACAGTTTGGCTATCGTGGCCATTGCTGCTAGAAACATCGGGGTGCAGGTGTCCCAGCGTTTCATTGCATTTGTATCTTTGGGGTAAATCCCCAACAGTGCAATTGCTGGGTCGTAGGGCAGGTATATTTTTAACTGTTTGAGGACCCTCCACACAGTTTTCCAGAGTGGCTGCACCAGTTCACATTCCCACCAACAGTGTAAGAGGGTTCCCTTTTCTCCGCATCCTCTCCAACATTTGTGGTTTCCTGCCTTGTTAATTTTCCCCATTCTCACTGGTGTGAGGTGGTATCTCATTGTAGTTTTGATTTAATCTTGAGTATTGTCCATGGGCCGGCAGCATCAACATTACCTGGGAGCCTGTTAGAAACACAGAATCATGAGCCCTAGCCCAGACTGACTGAGCTGGAGTCTGCATTTTATCAGCATCTACAGGTGAGTTTTCTGCATAGTAAGCTGTGAGAAGCTCTTCAGCTATAGGAATAAGACTTGTAATAACCCAAGAAACTTCAAAAATACCATCCCTATAACATTCTGATTTAATTAGTCTGATCTGTGATCTGAGTGGTGGGATTAAAAAAAAAAAAGTCCCAGGTGATTCTGACTGTAGCTCAGTTTGAGAATCATTGCCATCAATAGTGTAGTTTCTTAACTCTGTGTGTGACCACAGGGCTGCCCCCAAACTCTCAAGTTTCTAAGGAATGAATCTGCACTTCCTAGGAGCTTCCTGACATGACAATGAACCTGTGCTGTGGTTCACAGTCTTGATTTCACACTGGAATCACCTGGTCTGATGCCCAGGTCCCACCCATTAAAGTGTTGAGTTGTCTGGTCCGGGATGTTGCATAATCATCAAGACTTCTAAAGTTCCTTCAGGTGATTCTAACATGCAGCCAAGATCCAGACTCCCTGGACTTTCTAAAGGCCACCAAGCCCAGGACAGTTTGCCTGAGTCCCTCTTCCCTTCCTCCATCTTACCCACCTCCTTTCCATGGAATTTCTCTAGATGCTGACAAGGCAGACCTGGTACAAAGACTTTTCTCCCTTTAGAGTAAGATGAGCATCCGTTGTTTAGGCCTCAGACTCCTGGGGCCTGGCTAAAGGCATTGATTGCTTGGACAAGGTTTTCCATTTGCAACTTGACTTATTGGTCATCCTACATTCCAGGCCCAAACCAATTTCCTCTATTTACTTTTTCACATTGATCCAGTCAGTTCTGTAACTGAAAACATAACTGGAATATTAACCACAGAAGAAACTCCTTCCTCCTCCTTTCCCTGCTCACAGGTTGGCCCTCTAACTATGATTTGTGGGAAGAGACATTGGCAGGTTGGAGGAAGTCAACATTCCTGTGTTTTCATTGGATACTTGGCCTCAGATAGAAGCTCCTCCCTGCCCGGTGCTGGTGTTGAGGATGCTATTTCTGCCCATCTATGATCAGGAAGGAAGGAAATACCTTCTTCATTCAATGGAGGGCTTAAAAAGTCCCAAACTAAAGGGGTTTGAGGGATTACCCCAAAGAAGTAGAAGACTGAAGTAGGAGGATGAGTGTTTGGCAGCCTGCCCTGCAGCCACTTGTAGGTAATGTACATGGATCAGGTAATAAATACCCTGTACATCTCTGAAAGGAGGTGCCAGTGATGGACCTTCTCGTGACTTATTTTAATTTTCTTCCCACTTCCCAGTTTTCCCCATTAACACTATTTCATTCAAGTGTCTCCACTGTCCATGTTTTTTTTCTTTTGGGAACCACCAGATTTACCAAGAGTATAATCAAATCTGAGTCTCCATCTGTCTCTCCCCATGTCCTGTACAGCTCACATTCTCGGGTATCAGTTGATAATGTTTTCTATCCTCTGCCTAGTTGCCATTGCTCTGGTTTTGGCGTCCAAGGCCCTGGCAGGGAGTGGGCCGAGCTTGGCTCCCAGGCACTCAGGGTGGGGAAATGGAGAAGTCTGGAAGGGAAGGATGAGAGAGTTTTATTCCAAGAAATGGATGGTTCTCTCCAGACACATCCAAGTCCAAACCTGTCGCAATACTGCAAAGTTGAATTTCCTTCTTGGATTCTCAAATCTGGACAACTTGAAAAAAACCTATTTTTCATATCAATTTCACTTTTACTTTCTTTTTTATAAACTAACAACTTGGCTTTATAATGACTGACAAGAAACTCAATGCTTTCCCTGAGTTTTATATATATATATATATAAAATCATCTCACATTACCATGACAATGAGACTTTCTAAACCCAAATCACAAATCCCTAAACCCTGAAAAGGCTCAGTCAATGCCACACGACATTAGTCATTTTGTTTTTTTTCACTGAAGAAAGGAATTTTACACTTCAGACTATTTGAAAATTATGAGATACTGAGGCAAATTCATCACACATAAACAGATATTGTCAGTTTGGCTTAAAAATGAAGCCTCTATTTCAAATTAAAACTAGGGAACAGTGTGTGTGTGTGTGTGTGTGTCTGTGTATATGTAGGTTAAAAATTGGTACTCAGAAGCTATTTACATCAATAATAAAACATTTTTAAAATATCAATGTGTGGCTTGTATCTTTCCTATCTACAATGCAGTGGGGACAATTTCACCAAAATATAAAAATTTATTTTATTCTGAAGGTTAGTGACTCTTTTTAGGTTGCTAAAGTGATTTTGTCCATTAATCCAGGCTTCTCAGACTACATTTCAACTTCTGATTCTAATATTTTGACATAAAACCACACCCCAGAGTAAGAGAGAAAGAATTTGGCTTCAAATCTTTTCCTAAAAGCATGACTCTTGGTTTCCTATTTCTATAATGTGATTTTTTTTTGCCAGTTTGAAAGGTACCATTATTTTCGTTTAATGATCATATTTTATGTCACATTTCAACTTCTGTGCCTCAGATATTTGTCACCTCAACATTGCTTTGTCAAGTCTTCATTACACCATGGCTTCCTTTTTATTCTGCACATAATGAAAAAGAATGTCAAGGGAAAACTGACACTTTTCATGAGTTTATCCTGAGGTAGGGCTTCATTTCCAATGTATCAATGATATTTTAGTATCACACTGAGTACACTAAATTTCACAGACGAGAATGTGCAAAACTGATAATGTTGCCCTTCAAAAGAAAGCTAAATGAGATAAAATTGCTCTCTCTTTTCACAAGAAATCCTTTGATTGAATTTGCATACTTGAGTATGACCATTTGTCATAAAAGCTCACAAGCATTTCCTGTAGGACAACATGTGCTTATTCATTTACATTTTTACTTGCTTCTTCTGAAAATAAGTTGCAAGAAACATGGAAGGTATTCTACAGAGAGAAAGCACAGGCATCTGTTCACCCCCCTCTGCTCCCAGCTGACTCCTTATTTTTGTCCCAGTCTCTTTTCAGACTCCTCTTATCCCCCACGCCCCCTCCCCCCCACCTTCACGGAGCCATCACCAACTCTTTCCTCCCACATTGAGTTCCTTCTTGCTCTTTGATTCTGGATTTTGTCTCCTGAAATATACCATAGTCTCCTTAAGCTTAGGGACCGTATTGATTACTTTATAATCCCTTACACTATTACCGTGTGCTAGGTGCATAGTAACTTCATTCGACTTTGACATTCGTTCATTCAATCCATAATTCATTTAACTCATGTTTGTTGTGAGCCCTCTACCTGTGAGGCATCACACCAAGTGCTATGAAGGCAACAAGGAACAATAGTCACTCTATCTTATTTAGTGAAATGGAAGAGCACTCAGGTGAAATGTTTCTTAGGAAGCAGTGGTAGCCAGCAACTGAGGATGTGAGATCTTCATCTCTGGCTTCCTAAGAGCTCTCAGAAGTCTTCTCTGGCATTCAAGCTTCTCCTCGCCCACCAGATGTGAGTGTTCAGGCTCCTCACTGTCCAGGAAGCTCCCAGGGTTCCAAGACACGGCAAACACCTAGGGTAAGTCTGTGCGTCATCCCACTGAGTTCACAGAGGGGCCAGACACCCTAGAAATGTTGAGAGAATTATAGTGACTATGGAACCTGACTTTCCATTCCTGTTTTCTTTATTTTATGGGCCACACTGAGCAGGAATCATACAGGCCAAAGGCTCCTTGGTTTCTTTCCAGCTGTGGTGCTCATTCCTCTCTCTTGGTCTCAGTGTCCAAATGTCAGCTCTGAGTAATAAAAGACAAAGGATGATCCCCTTTCTCCTTGGAGGAAAAACAAATTCAAGGAGATTCTAAGAGGCTGGAGAACAATGTTAAGATTTATTTTTCTTGAAAATTATGCTATCATTTACCATTTGTGATTTGCATTGTGTTAGGTATTTGTTTTGATGATGTCTTCACCACATTGCTAAGAGAGATTCCTGGACTAGGCATTATTATGGCCATTTCTAAATTGTCGACCAAACACGAGACAGCCAACACTGAACAGGTAGGGTTAACAGTCGCTTACTAATTGCATATACTCACACCTAGGGGAAGAGGACACTGCATGCCATGCAAGGTTACACAGGGTTGTGTTTAGGGACAGGGCAAAACACCAGCAGCTGTGGGAGGCAAGTTTTGAAGTATCAAGAGGTTGAAGTGCCCCTCAGTCCCATGGGAGGAAGTGATGGCTTGCTTGAATAATTCTGAGGGCCAGCAAAAAACTGTAGCTCACTATTCAGGGTAAGAAAGGACTATAACTGGTCCCCTAGACCAATGTTAAGCTCTAGGGGAGGATAAGAAGCCTTGTTGGCTAGGTGATCTTGCCCATGGGAGCAGAGTGTTAGGGAGGGGAACTAGTACTCAGGCCATTTGTATCCTTCCTCATTTTACCAGATGTCGAAGCAGGACACAATATTGAACCTTAATCTTAGGTCTTATATCTAGATATCATATCATGCACTTGACACAATAGATCTCATTTCATCCAGGAGGTAGTTATTATTATTTCTCACTTTAGAGCCAAAGAATGAAGATCATAGTATTTAAGTCACTCTAGGTGATTCCTAGGAAATGGAAAATCCAGGATTCAAAGCTGGTTCTATCTTACTCTACAGCTGTGGCATATGCAGTGATTCACCTTGTGAGGGACACTTTGCAAACCATAATAGGCCATACATCCAATTAACAATGAATTTTAACACCAGGATGTGAATAAGAAAGTGAGATGGAAATTCTTGATTCTCTTGCCACATACTTATCTCTCAATGAGCTGCAGCTCCACTGATGGGAAGCTCTAGGGTACAGTGAGTACCTTCGTTCTTCAGCAAAGTGCTAATTATCTTGCAAAAATCTCAACACATTTCATTCCCCATGGATTATATGTCCTTTGAGTTTTATGAATTGCTCAAGCCAATCTTGGGAAGATACTTTATAATAAAATATAGACACATGATTTGGCATGGTTCTAATCAATATTATATACAGTGATTTGGGGAGCTAAACAAAATGTTTACTGATACTCATGCCTACAGTCATTTGCTTTTATGTGAGAATCAAATTGACACATGAGGATGGTGTTTTGTTATCAATGAAGGGTTTGATCAAAGAATTTTTACAGTGGAAAGGTGTGGATTGTTTCTATGCACATCACACACATAGTGCATTTCCTTTTAAAATAAAGTCTGATCTCCAGGCTTAGAACACAGTAGGCCTAGTCTGTTTCTCCCCATCACTGTTGAGGGCCATTCACTTATAGTAGTCAGCAGAATCCTTGAGGGCACTTTTTTGCTTATCCTTTTACCTGTAGATGTACTTTAAGGCTATTGCTTATGGAATGTAATGGTCGCTATGGCTGCCATCATACTGTATACTGAACAAACTAAACATCTCAGTGGCTTAAAGGAGTGCTATGGATTGAATTGTGTCTCCTTAAAATCCATGTGTTGAGAGTCTGTACACTTCTCCCCACACTGTGTTGGTTTGGGGAGGTAGGACTTTGGGGGAGGTAATTAAGATTAGATGAGGTCATGAGGGAAAGTCCTCATGGATGCGATTGGTGCTATTATGAGAATCCTGAAAGAATGTACTTCTTGCTCTCTGCTATGTGAGGATACAACCAGAAGCTGGCTATCTGTGAACCAGGAAGTGGGCTCTTACCAGACATCCAATCTGTTGGTGCCCTGATCTTGGACTTCTCAGACTCCAGGACTGTGAGAAATATTTGTTGTTTAAGCCAACCATTCTGTGATATTTTTGTTATAGCAGCCCGAATAGACTGAGACTAGGAGGAAACATTCTTATTTTTCTGGCTCACAGTTCTGAAAGTCAACAGGGGTGACTCTGCTTCAAGCTACCAGATAATCTGTTTGAGGAAGTTCCAGAAATCCATTTCATGGGTCTAGCATGATCCTTAGCCCAGTAGCTGAGATATGTTTTTCTTATGGCAGGTAGCAGAAGCATAGGAGGGTGAGTGGAAGCAGTAGATGCCTCTTTGAGGCCTGGGCTCTGCTACTTCTGTCCAGAAAGAGGTATGAAAGTCCTTTGGCACTAGATAAGATGTGATGGGAGCATGGTTCAGTCTATTACAGGAGCACTTGATTTTTTTTAAAAAATATTTTATTTATTTATTCATGGAAGACACAGAGAGAGAGAGAAAGAGGTAGAGACATAGGCAGAAGGAGAAGCAGGCTCCCTACAGGGGACCCTGGGATCATGACCTGAGACGAAGCCAGATGCTCAACTGCCAAGCCACCCAGGTGCCCTTGTTATAAGAGTATTTGTTGTTCCCCTATTGACTTTTGAAATTATGCCTTTAATTCATTATATATATATGTCATTTGATTTAGGTAGAGCTAAAGCTCTAGGGGGAGAAAAAAGACTAAAATAATACAGGATTACTTCATTCCCAAAGCTGCTACTTTTCTTACTTTTGATTTTTCTTTTTCAGATGAATCACAAAATTGTGTTTGGGAGACATCTCCCATGTTTAGGAAAAATTTACTGCATACTTTTTTTCTCAAAGAAAAGAGTGTATGTTATGGCTAAAGTGCCCAACCTGTCATAGAAATGAATGAAACTGGAACATTCATGAATTGGATTCAACATCTACCCATTATGTGATGTGATACATTATAATTTATTGTCTTAAATAAGGCCATTTACCTTGACTGTAGCTATTAACTTTTTAAAAATATTTTATTTATTTATTTGAGACAGAGAGAGAGAGAGGAAATGAACCGGGAGATGGCAGGGGGAGATGGAGAAGCAGACTCCCCACTGAGGAGGGAGCCCTATGCAGGACCCTGAAATTATGACCTTAACCAAAGGCAGATGTTTATCCTACTGAGCCACCCAGGCACCCCTATAGCTATTAACGCTTAAAATGGTTGGTAGATTTTCAGTACTGGCAAAGTACTGTAATCTAGGTGAAAACCAGACATTCATGTAACTATTAAATTGCATAGTCTGTTACTTATGATGAACATGAGTTATTAAATCATGGCAGCTAGGTTAAGACATACAAATGTTTAACTTTGATAAAATTCAATCAGGCAGAAATTAAAAATCAATTGAATGAGATGCACTCCAAACTAGATGTCCTAACAACGAGGGTTAACGAGGTGGAAGAACGAGTGAGTGACATAGAAGACAAGTTGATGGCAAAGAGGGAAACTGAGGAAAAAAGAGACAAACAATTAAAAGATCATGAGGATAGATTAAGGGAAATAAGTGACAGCCTGAGGAAGAAAAATCTACGTTTAAAATTCAATGTCCCTTAATTTAAAAAAATTCCAGCTTCACTTTCCCATGCCGGGTGGAAGCTAACATCAGGCATGATGGCACTTATGGCTTGGAATGGGATATGGGATATTGATGCATACTGAAGTCATGGTCTCTGTTCTGTCTTACTGACTCAGGGACCCTGGTCACTCACTGAAGGTTCTTTTGGCATACATTCTGACTTGTAGAATGAAGATAATAATGATACATAATGTTCTCAGGATTAGATGAAGTAAGCCAAGTGTTAATTATCATGATGATGGAAACACATGGACCGTGTCCTCCTGGCATAGAGCAGCATTGTGAAGCTACCTCGTGGCTATGTGGCCTCTGGTGTGGGATTGCTTGCACTGACATCCCTGCTGTACATTGGAGAAGGCATGACCTCATGTGAGTTATTGTCCCTCCTTATTTCAGTTCACTCATTTGTACATGGATCATAACTGTATCTACTTCAGAAAATCGCTCTGAAGAGTAACCAATGAAGTCATGATAGGTGCTTAAGTATGATCCCAGGCACATAGTAATCGCTCAATACATGTTATCAGGGCACCTGGGTGGCTCTGCGGTTGAGCATCTGGTTTCGTCTCAGGTCATGATCCCAGGGTCCTGGGATAGAGTCCACATCAGGCTCCCTACAGGGAGCCTGCTTCTCCCTCTGCCTATGTCTCTATGTCTCTCATGAATAAATAAATAAAATCTTTAAAAAATACATGTTATCAGCTGAAGTGATTGTTTTCATTATTTTGTGGTATTATGTGTTAAGTTTCTGCAACACAAAAGGGTCCCAGAGAATATTTTGTGCCACTGAGTCTTAAAGACAATATACTTCATCTTATTTTTGACAACTAGACAATAAGTCTTTAATAATATAACATTTTTGATTGACCTTTTGGACTCCATGATGTGACATTTGAGTGGCATGGGAAAGCATATTCCAGTTGTTTCCATCCACCCTGAAAGAATATCTCCTTTTGTGAGCTCAAGGCACAAGCACCTCATGCCCTAATCTCCTGAATAAAAGTGAGAGATTGCCCAGCCTCCTACAAAACAGTTCTCCACATATGCAGAGATGTGGGAGGAGCTAGAAGAACAGAGAGATACCAGGTGATTACTTTTCAGGTCAAGGATTAGACAAGAAATTTAATAAGCCACATTAACGTGAACTGAGTTATTTCCCTGCAAGGTTGATAAGCGGTTGCAGTTTTTGATTTAAAGCTGTCATTAAAAGAGGTCTTCAAATAAAATGAAATTCATCCTTTTCTGACTACCAGAAGAAAAGATATGAGATCACTTAATCTGTGATGCAGTTGAAAGCAAACCTATTTTGGGCTACAACACGTTCAACCCACAGTGAAACCATGTGGCCCGGCCAGAACAATTTGGCTAGGTTTTTTGAAGCTTCGTTAATTCCATGTATTTTCATTGAGTCCATTATTTTCATATATAATCCTTAAACGTTAGGCACAGAGAACAAAAGCGATTAACAGCTACCTTGACAGTGGTGAGGATGAGGAGGAGGAGGAGAAGGAAGAGGAGGAAGAAAAGTATGATGATGATGAGAACAGCATGTAGTACATACCTGAACAGATCTCCCAAACATCTCTCAAATCCACCTCTTTCTGGTTCAACTGCCCCAATCCCTGTCCAGGCCACTAGCTTTCTCCACATGAATTTAGTGCAACAAATACTTGAGTTCCTCATCTCTGATCATCCCTTGGCCCCACTGCAGCTTCTCCTGACCTCATCGGCCAATCAGCTCTCAGAAATGCAAGGGTCTCATACCAGCTTGGAACTCTTCAAAGAATCTCATAAGAGGCAGGGGAAGTTTTCAAGTATTCATGATAGGATAGGTGGGAACCTAGTGGAGTCAGGGGTCAGGAGAAGGTGGGGGGTAGGGAGCAAGAGATCATTCTGGAAAACTGGACAGGATTGGTCAAGGCATTATAGAGGGGGGGAAATAGGGAGCTATTAAATGTGTCTGAACGAAATGCATACAATGTCCCTTTTATGTGGAATTTTGTATGTGTATGTGCAGAGAGAGAGATGTCCAGAAGAAAGGTCAAAATGTTGAGCCATAACTTCTAAGTGGTGAGATTTGGAGGAATTTATATATTTCTTCTTCATGTCATTTAAATTACTCATTTTCTACATGATTCTGTATTCCCAAGTTTTTAAACATCGATATTATTTTTATCTTGCAAGCAAAATAAAGCAAGTCTTGTTTTTTGTTTTTGTTTTTGTTTTTGCTTTTTTTTCCAACCTCACCTCAAGGTCAATTAAAACCCTGGGTTAATTGGGCCTCTCTACATGGTAGGCTCTTGCTCACAGTAGCTGAATCTGTAGAACCACAAACTGTTTCCTAATAGGCCTCCCACAGTCGGTGGCTTCGAAGTTTCTTGCCTACAGAAGTCTTTTGAGCCTCTTACTAGCTAAACCCCTTCCTGCTGGCTGAGGGGAGCCAGCTGTGTGCAGCAGCTACCAAATGGCAAGCCCATTCTAATTACAGTGTTTTTATTGCTCTCTGAAAGGTGAGAGGCAAGAGTCCTCATTTACCGGGCTGGTCAGAGTTTTCAGTGCCCCTAATCAGAGAAGTGATCATTGGATTGTAAACTGAGCTCATCTACTGTGAAATTACTGGAAAGAAATTGATAAAGCTTCCCATTTTTAGGACCCATTCTTAAGGACAATAATGTAATAGAGCAATTGAGATTGTGGCTCTGAGGAAATTCCTCAGGAAGCTGGGGCAGGAGATGGAGTAGGGATTGGGCTGTTATTACATACAGGGCACCCAGTAATTAACATCCAATTAAGATGTTTTATTACCTATGGCCAATTTGCTCTTTAAAATAGTTGGAAATGAAGCACTGTCTGATCATTTATTCATTTTGTCTCTTTTGTTCTCATATATCTACATTGAAAAGTCCTCATTTCTCAGTTATTACACTGAATTTTCAGCATGGGGCATTTCCAGAGCAAAGAGGTACATAAGTCCCTTTCAAAAGCAAAAGTGTCCCCAAACACTGAAGGCAATACAGAAAGATCCAGATATGGGGTGACATTAATTAATGGCATTTTATAAAATTTTCTTACATTGCCTCCAAAGGAAACCTTCCAAAATGCTTCCTAGAAGTCAAGGGTTAATATAATGTATTAGACATCTAGGGCCACCATAACACCAGTCCAGAGACTGGATATCTTAAACAACAGAAATGTATTTTCTCTCAGTTTTGGACGTCCAAGATCAAGGCGTCATCAGGTTTGGCTTCTTCTGAGGCCTCTCCCCTTGGTTTGCAGATGGCCACCTTGTTCCTGTGTCCTCACATGGCCTTTCCCCTGGACACATGCAGCTCTGGTGTCTCTCTGTGTCCTAATCTCTTCTTATAAGAACACCAGTCAGATTGGATTAGGACCCACTCTAAAGGCCTCATGTTCACTTAATTATTTCTTTAAAGTCCCTACCTCCAACACAGTCACCTTCTAAGATATCAGGATTAGGACTTCAACATACAATTTTTGAGGTGGACATATTCAGCCAATAGCATATGGCATCAATTGAAAAGAGTAAATGGAGAAAAAAAATAAAGCACTAAAATACTGCTTGTGGTTTTATAATGTCAGCAATAGTGATAATATTATCTGCCAACTTTGAGTACAGATGAATATGGGATTTTTTTAACTCTAAAAAAAACAAATGTCCCCTGGAACCAGATAATTACCCTTTTTCTTAAAATTATCCAAGACCTCTCTCCAAAAGTGTTCATGCCTCATAAATGAGAAATGGATAGAGCACGGGCTTTGGTGTCAAGAGAACTTCTTGCAAGTCTGAGCTCTTTCAGTTATTACACAGAGATGCCTGGCCGGTCACTTAGCATCTCTGGGTCCTGGTACCCATATTTGGAAAATGATGCTCTCTATCATGCATCCCACATTCTTTCTTTCTGTGGTGGGTGATGGGGTCACATGAGTAAAAGCCACTTGGGGGCTATGGGATTCTGAGGCTTGACCTTGCATTTGATCCTGAATCTTATTGATTAAGGCATCAGTTCCATAGCAAAAGATAATTGGGTATCAAACATTTTGGGCACACAAAAGCAAGGAGAAACAAATTATTTAAGAAAAAAAATAAGAACTTCAACAGTACTGAATGGGTAATGAGTCAGAAACAATTTCTAAATTTGAGGAGAATGTAAAAGGCAGCAAATAAACATAACCGTTTTCCTTGTGCCATTGTATGAAGCGTTTGAGGGGTCTTGAAGAAATGCTTATAGTAAAATAGAAGCATGAAAATAATGCATTTGAAACAATCAGAATAACCGATTACTTACATGTGACAACAGGTGAAAAGCAGGGGAATTAAACTGCAGCTGGATGGACCAGGACATCAGATACGGTTACTAAATTAAAAGTTCAGCCTTTTTTGTTTTTCCTTAATTTTCTGGCATGTGAGGCAAAAGACAGCAACTTTTAAGGGTTCAGATGACATTCATTATCCGTGAGGGGACAGCTGTTCACTTTTGTATGGCAGCAAAGTTTTGCCAAGCATAACATCTGAGAAGAAATTTCCAGAGCAAAATGTTCTCTATGTTGGAGTTACCTGACAGGTCACCCTAGATCTCAGGAACAGAGGAGCCACCAAAAAATTCAGAGGCCAGAGCCCATCCTTCAAGGATTCCAGCTCAGCAGGTCTGAGTAAGGCAGTTATTTATATTGTTCAAAAGCTGTGTCAATCCATCTGATCATTAGCTGGGTTTGGAAAGCATTGGTGTAGGGTATACTCGGGGATCTCAGTTAAGGTTTTCCCAGTGAGCAGACAGTGAGACAAGGTTTTGAGTACAAAGTGTTTATTTAGAAGATGAAGGAAATTCAAACAGGGTAGTGGAGAAATAAGACAAGGGAGGAACAATAGCAAAGGAAGTGTGTCATGAAGCCCGTTGGCACAGTGGGCCAGTGGAGCTTCTTCATCCTCCTGGGCACGGAGTGGGACACATGCTTCCAAGAGCAAGGGAGTTGGGTGTTTCTGCATCAAGTGCCCATTAGTCATGGGTTGAGGGTTGCTCCCAGAGGGTGGCGACTCCCTGGTATCCCCAACTTTCTATATGAGTGGCTGTGTGCTGTGGTAGCCAAGGTAAACCCTCACATAACTGCATGCAGGAAGTGCCAGTCGAAATTTGGTGGATGGACACAAATATGGTAGGATTGAGGTCAAATATAGTGGCTACAAAGCAATGCCTGAGACATTGACCTCATTACCCTCCTGGTAGCAACTGTGGAACTAGTCACCATCCCCGTGACCCAGAGCTATAGTCACATCTGCCCTGCCCAGGAGCATGGCTTACTTTACACATACAAGGGATTTCAGAGCTGGCACAGAGGGATGGGTGGAAAATGGTGACAAGCCATTGCAGTCCCCAGACACTAGCCGCTGCTGCTACCTGGCTGAGTGAGCTAAGGCCTGCTGCTTCTTTGGCGCCTTTCTCTCCTGTGCAAATTAAGAAAAATGACTTGCCCTCTCTTTTCCTCATGTAGTACCATGGGGCTTAAGACAAGACTTCATAAAACTAAAGGATGATATGTAACCAGGTGGTGTGGCTTAGGTGAAGCGAAGGACTTTGCAGATAGCTGGACCTTGCTTGATACTGGGTGTTTGCTGTGGGGATTTGGGAGGAATACATTCAGAATCTCAGTTTCTTCATCAGTAAAATGGGAACAATGATAATACCTACTTGGCAGGGCTGTCGTAAGACGAAGGGAAGGTAGAAATGAAGCCTGGTCCCATGCCAGGTAAATGATAACTGTTGTTAGGGAAAGGGGGTTTATTTGATAAAAGGCTCTTTATCTGTGACTTATGTGTGCAGGGATTCTTCAGTTCAGGTTTTAAGGGGAAGCTAGGAGGTCTTGTGAATGGCTAAGTGCTGAGAATGTCAGTTTAGGTCAGTTCTGTTTGCTCCCCCAGGTCCTTCATTCAGGTAGTGCTCTCCCTGGTTTTTCTCTTTCGTTCTTCATTTTACATTCTCCCCTTGTCACTGCAGCCAGGGAATTGGCAAGACAGTCTGTGAGGATGAAAGACTTTGAGAGCAACCAGCATCTTTCATATATCTTTCTTCCAGAAGGAATGTAGACAAGCCCAAGGAAGCTGGATTTGTGTAAATTAGCCTGGCCCCATCCCAGTCCCTGTGGGCCATTTTATTTTAAAATCTCTTCAACAATCAATGCCATTAGCTCAACAGATGGCTTGTTAATCTTTAGACCAACAGCCAGATTTTAAATTGCCTTCCATTTTGCAAACTCTTCTTGGAAGAAAAAAGTAAATGTAATATAAGAGGGAAAAAAAAAAAAGAATTTTGGTCCCAACCCAGACCGACCCACAGTGTATTCAGGCCTAGCTTTTAAGGTCAGATTCAGCAAACTTTGGTCAGTTAGTTGATCATATATCTATAGGCAAAGAAAGTAAATACATTGATTCTTTTTTGAAAATAGTGAGCAAAATGCAGAACATTTGAGCACAGCTCTCAAACCTGATCAACTCAGTTGCCATTAGTGACAAGTGTGCATGTTTTCTCTGGACCTGGGGACAGCCTTCAAAATACATCTGATAATTTCTCTGGAAATCCCAAACCTTGGGCATTACTAGATTAGATTACTGAAAGATTTTGTTTTTAGTGCTCTCACTACCTGTTTTCCTGATGCTTTCAAGACCCAGTTCCCCACCATATTATCTCAATGCACACATGGATGTGCGCACGCACACACACACACACACACACACACACTTAAATAATTCATTTTAGCTTCTGGTTCTTTTAATGTTAAATAAGTTAGAAGCATAAAGTAGGGGTGGGTTTTCTTTTACTGTATCCCCCCCCCCTTCCCCGTGATACTGTTAGACTCTATGTCTGTTTTGTGGCCTCAAGATAATGATTTCCCTGAGCTGGTAGAAAGAAGTCCTAGACTTTAAGAATTGCTGCCTGCCAGATCCACATGACCCACTAATTCATTTGGTGCATCTGGGACCATCCATAAGAGTGTGTGGGCAAATGATAAATTCAGGTCTTCCTTTTTCCTAAGTCCTGATTCACCTATTTGGATTTGGAAAAGGGTTGGGGAAGGCGTTTACAAATGTGTGGTAAATGAGTTTGCCTTTAGTCTGCTTTGTCTGGGTCAGATCAACCAACCTGAGGAATCAATGACATCACTTTGGGAAGTCAGGTTGATGAGAGCTCTGGAATTGGAGAAGAATATCAGGTAAAGGTAAAGACTTATGCTCCTGACAGCAGGTCTGCACTTGACTGCTCTTGGGGGGTTATGCTGTTACTCAAGGAAATATGCTAATCAACCTTCCCTCCCCAGGAAGCTGCACCAAATCATTTTCTCCATCTTTCCCCTGAGAAGCCAGATCTTGCAGAGTGTTGAGCATGTTATCTGGGGGCTGTTTGTGAAAGGAAAACAGATGATCTCATCCTATATTGAGGGAGCAAGAAGCTTTTTAGAATCACAGATATTCTTCATGACAACTCTGTGACAACGTAAGAACCTCAAGTGCCTTCTGAATCCTCAAAGACACTGCTGCTGATAGCCGGGACATTTTCATGGCATCTATTGTTACACTGCCTGTTTCTCTGAAGACCAGGGAACAACGCAGCAGGAGAGGCAGGTGGCGTCCTGTGAAGGACGTTGGGTGGAGAATATGGGCACACGCACGCAAATGTCCAGGGCTGACAGGTTTCCATTTCAGCACCTGTGAAATCAATGGGTGAGATCATCTCTAGGACTCTTCCAGCCCCGAGATTTTAGGAGTTCGCCTATTTCTAGTAACCTGGACATTTCATTAGGCAGAATTTTCCATTCTCTAGCTGTGCCAGATAGATGAGAGAACTTACTGAATGAATTGAGTCTCGAGCCAATAAGGAAAACCTACCCACATCTCATACTGCCTTATGCTTGTTGATGTCAGAACAAGAATCATTGTGGGTAATCATCAAAGGACGTAAAAAAGAACAACACGTACCTAGCAGAATTTGTATGTCAGTGCATTACGATCTGCCAAAGTGTTCTTGAAAGTCAAAGCTTCCATTACATAACTTTTTATCACTTTCTTAAAAATGTTCCAGTTGGGCTGGCATGTTTTATGATTTGTCTTGTTTCAGAGATAAGCACATTGTCAATGATTAGACCAAATTTCCCAGGTGTTTTTGAACGGAAGAGGCTGAGGTTGGCAGAGGGATGCCAAAGGAGGGGGTTGAACAGAGAAGCTGTTATTTAAAATATTTAAAAGGCAAAATGGCACATACACGCCTCGGATAATAGGATGATAGTGAATCTAAAAAATCTTACAGTTCCAAAATAGGTGGCTCTCCAAGTATATAGATACGTAGCAGGGTCAGAAACTTAAATAGCATACTGGATCAAAACCACTGTGGGTATTTTGGGGCTTTTTCTGAATAGCCAGCTGTGGGCCTTAGGAAGCCACTTCTTGGCATTGTGTGCTGTTGGTCCAGTAGGCAGAACATCCCTACAAGCTGATGAGAAGTGTGTTTCCTTCCACTTCTGGTCATGAAGGAGCCTGATAGGCTGTTATTTGTTTGTTTGTTAAAGAATTAATTTTCTCCTCCAATGGCCTAACCACTCCAATTCATGGCAACCTAACTTAAAGTTGTCGGGTTGTTTTTTTTTTAAGATTTTATTTATTTATTCATGACAGACACACACACAGAGAGAGAGAGAGAGAGAGAGAGTGGCAGAGACACAGGCAGAGGGAGAAACAGGCTCCATGCAGGGAGCCCGATGCGAGACTCGATCCCGAGTCTCCAGGATCACACCCCTGGCCGAAGGCGGCTCTAAACCACTGGGCCACCGGGGCTGCCCAAGTTGTTGTTTTTTTAAAGCACTCGCACTCACAGCACTATTAACAGAAAATTTACACATAGAATGTAGGCAGGAGAATGATTATTACCCTAGGATGCACTTCTTACCTCTTTGTATGCAGAGAGTTACAAACTCAAAAATGGGAAATTGACATTGCCACCTCTGAACCAGTATGTGACCATAACACAACACTCTTCAGAGATTTTTTTATAGGTGCTTTCACTTGACTAATGCAATTGGCCATTAGGAAAACAAAAACAAAAACAAAAACAACTCTTATTAGTATGAATATAAAGGCTACTTTGGAAGAAGCAACCTGAAATGGATTATGTGATTTGCGAACGCTTTTCTAGAATGAATATGACTCATACACTGAAATAAACGCAATTGATTTTTTAAAGGATTATTTTAGCAATGCCTGGACTTTCCTATTCTTTAGGCGAATAAAAAGATACATTCAGTTAGGCATCTCTCTGTGGCAATACTTACAGAGATATATTAAAATGTTGTCCTCCAGGGGGCGTTAAATCTTCAGCAAAGCTCCAATTTCTCTGGAAGGCGTTCAAACCCAGTTAGCAAAATCAGACAGTCTGGCTTCTTTCTCACTGGGATGCAGAAGTGCTAGAGCCCATATTCTGAATTTCACATCTCTGACTTGCTGACGAGGCCAATCCTGTTGCCCTGGGGTATCTGCCAAGTGTAGGCTGGCCACGTTGCTGAATGTTCTACTGCAGGTCTTGGATTGGCCGACCCTCATGGTCCATGCCAATAACCTTTTAAGAGACCATTGATATGGATGGATATCATTGTGCTTTCCAAGGGCAGAAATATGATTCCTGGAGGCCGAAAGACAACCCAACACGGGTTGGAGAAGGCTCTGTGGGTCAAAATTGCGAAGGACCCATCCTTCCTACTTAAGCCCTGCAAAGGACTACTTTTGCTGTTACGTTGTTAGAGACCATCACTTAGGAATCTGAAAACCTCCTGGTCTGGGAACTAGCAACTTTTGTATTAAAGTATTTGATTGTAAAGCAGCGCTGTATAGTGGTTAAGAGTTGCGTAAGTTCTAAAATTGACCGACTGGATTTCAGTACCTACTGTACTCCTTTATATGGTCTAGGATCCTGAATTAATTACTGAAATTCCTGTGTCTCTGATCCCTCATTCACTAATAATTAATTATTAATTAATAGGTGTATTTATTAATACAACCCAAAGAAAATACTTGGTGTTTTGTGAGTGCTCTATAAATTCTATTAATTATCTTTACTCCCAAGAATTGAGATTCCCCTTAATATGGCTCCAGCTTGGTCTCTCATTGCTCCTCTACACAAACTTCTATAGAATCATCCTACATACCACCCTATGCTTTTCCGTCTTTGCTCCATCTACCTTCCTTGCCTATATCACTCTCTGATGAGATCTCATCCAAGTTCCAAGGGTTATCTGTAATGTCACCTCAAAAACAAACAAACAAACAAAAACCCCACAATTCCTTACTCCAAGAACGAAATGAGCTTTCTCCTATCTCCGAACAGTAGCAGGGACACGATATCTTGATATATAGGTATATACATTTGTCAAAACTTACGAAACTGTACACTTAACATGGTGACATTTTTTAGCATCTAAATCATACTTCTATAGACCAACCCAGTAGGTACATAATGAGAAGATCTCAGCCTTCGGAGAAAGAAAGACTTGGTTCAAATTCAAGTTCTAGTACTTTCTACTTGGTAGGCCATTGAACTCCTTCCACCTGTAGTTTCCTCTAAATCGGCCAGTTGTCACGTTCTCCTTTCGTAGTGAGGGTTGAAAGACATAATAATTTTATAAAATGCCTTCCACACAGTTGATGCTACACTACTGTTAGGACCTTCTTTTTCAGCATAACTATTTCTATGTTCGCCACATACCCCTGCCCACCAAAAGGCAACCTTGAGGATAGAATATGTTTTGGTTTTTTTTCCATTTTTCCAGTGTAGAATAAAAGTAGTGTGCTTAGCTGTTATCTTATAAATATATTTATATTTAAGTATTTATAACACAATAGCTAAACACACCAACTTTTGGACAGCAAATACCTAGCAGCATCTCAACTGAAGCCTCTGCAGGATGCCACACTGTGTATTATTGCTCAGGTTTGCTAAGGCTCAGTACTTTAAAGTCTGATAGATACTTTCCTTGGTTGATAATTCAGCTATGGCTCCCCAGTGTACAGTAGGGCTTAATAACACATCTTTCATTATGATAGTTCTTTAGGTTCATAAAGGTTGCCTATTTCTCTCGAAAGCAATGGAATGGCCGTACCATTTTCTGAACCAATGAGTCACTCTGTTTTTCATGGTTCAAAGTTAAGCTTTTATTTGGTTTTAAATTAAAAAAATAAATTTCATTATTAAATAGTGAGATGGATCTAACTTATGTTCAGATAGTAGCTTACTCAGGTTATACCACTGGGGGTACATTTCAGGGGTGGGTCACCTAAACTAAAATGAGTTGTTACGTCATCATGTTTGTTAAAAGTTCAACAGTGGCATAATTCAAAAGAAATGGAGATACAAAGTTTTAAATGTTTACAATGGATGGGAGAAGTAAACCACTTATTCTATTGCAACGGCAAACGAATCTGTTTCTCGGTGTCAGTCTGTCCAGATGCTATACCACAGTGCTAATGTCATCGGGCTCATCCGCTTTCTTCTGCCTGCTTGGCAGGGATTTCAAGTATTCAAGGTGTCTCCGGGCATCCTCCTGGTTTTGCCTCACATAATACACCACATAGGAGATCACCATGGTGAACCAGCCAAACATGGTGACCAGCATGGCATAATCGGTAGTCTTTTTCGGGAGGTTACAAAGGTCAGCATCATTGGCAGCATTGAGGAATGGTCTCCCGGCGTGTTCATCCAACACAGAAGTCTTACAGATCACATTATGGGCTGTCTCATGGTTGGATGCCATGCTCCTCAGAACTTGCTGGAGAGTACAGTCGCAGTGCCAGGGATTGTTGGCAATTCTGGCCCTGGCCTTCAGGTTATTGAAGGCATTTTTGTGCACGCTTTGAATCCGGTTGTCAGACAAGTCCAGAGTCTGCAAGGTTTCAGCTACTCCTTTGAAGGCATGCTCATCGATAAACTCAATGCCATTTTTGGACAAGTTGAGAACTCTTAGTTGATGGAGGTCCTTAAAAATCTCATTGGGGATAGATGTGATCTGATTGGAGTCCAGATACAATAAGACTGTTTCAGGAGGAAGATCTCTAGGTATTTCCTTGAGATTTGCATTGCTACAGGTGACATTTAAACCCCCAGAGGAAGAACAGAGACAGCCCTTGGGACACATACTGGCAGAATGAAAGCACAGTATCATAAGAACAAAACTTTGTAGGAGGAGACACATGGAGAGGGAACGGGTTAACCACAGGTCTACCAGATTCATGCTGGAATGTCAGCATAATCACAAGCCCATTCCTCATTCACTCCAACAAGCAAGCGTGCCAACGGTTCCAGCCCTGTCCACACTGTTGATTTCCTTCTTGCTTGGTTCAGAAGGTTGCAACTAACACACGTGTCTCTTCATTATTCCTGTCCTTGCTTGGGTACCTAAAGGAAAGGGAAACAGATGCAATTAGCTCTTTTGCAGAGGGAGGTACATTGCAATTAAAAGTGCTCTCAGGCGTCTGGCATTCTACGTGGGTAGGAGAGTTGGTTGTGTAGTTAACTTTCACCAACAGCACTGGGAGTTATCTGCATAATGGGAGTCTCATGCTCAAATCCCAGGTGTTGGGCAAAAGGACTGTCAGTATATGACAACATTTCCGAATTATGTTGCCTTGGTTTTAGTTGTACAGAATTACAGCAAACAGTCCAGATTTCTCTCATCTCTACTGGTCCTTTCAACATCCTGAACCCCTTCTAAATTAGACAGCAATAAAGTCTAATTAGACCTTCCCTTCTTTCTACAGTAACAGATGCATTAATGCAATTTAGACCTGCTCTTGAGCAGCAATGAGAAATAACACCAATATTTCATGGTTAATGACCATAGATAGCAATAATTGTCATGGCTTTTGAATGGATGTCCAGTTGGAATATTTTCTCTAAAGAAACATCTTACTTGAATTAAGAAATGAATAAATGCATTCCAACTTTCACAACAGACTATTGTTAGGGACTGAGAGAACAGAATCTCCAAAAGAGCTGTCTCCCTGATTCTCTGTTTTCTAAACAAACTATATTCTCCCCAGTAGATCTTTAGATATGATACACACCTCCAGGACTTTTTATTTTTACTCATTTATTTATTCATTTTTAAGATTTTATTTAGGGGTGCCTGGGTGGCTCAGTTGGTTAAACATCTGCCTTCAGCTCAGGTCATAGTCTCAGGGTCCTGGGATCAAGCCCCACATCAGCTTCCTGCTCAGTGGGGAGTCTGCTTCTCCCTCTCCCTCTCCTTCTGCTGTTCCCCTTGCTTGTGTTCTCTGGTGCTCATGTGCTCTCTCTCTCTCTATCTCTGTAAAATAAATAAATATGATATTTGAGATTTTTTGAAATATTGAGATAAAATCTTTTATTTGAGAGAAAGAGAGAGAGCAAGAGGGAAGAGGAGCAGAGAGGAAGGGGGAGGAAAAGGAAGAGAATACCAAGAAGACTGTGCTGAGCACAGAGCCCAACATGGGACTTGATCTCACAACCTTGAGACCATGACTGCTGAAAGGAAGAGTCTGATGCTGAACTGACTGAGCCACTCAGGCACCCCTTCAAGACTTTATAAGATATAAGAACTTAAATATATTGGCCTCTAAGACCTTCCCAATAGCCTATTTTTTTCTCTCCAATCGTATATATAAATAGTAAATTATTTATAATTTACATAATTATAAATATATATAATATATTGTTGGACAGAGCTTCCAAAATGGCAAAAATTAGGACCAGTTCACTGAGGAAGTGAGTAGATTTTGAACAGATTATGTCATTCGTCTGAGGTCAAATAGCTTGTAAGTGTAGAGACAGGATTCAGGTCAAAGGCTTTGTTCTGATTTATTAATCTCCTAATTCTCTCCACTACCCCCACAGATCTCTCCCCATATCATCCGCTCTGTGAGAACAGTCAGTCAGAATCCAGGAAGCATTGCTTGTTGTGATTTCTGATGCTGTTACATTGCAGCTCAAACCCAAATGGAGTACCCTATGGACTTCAATGGGGCTCCATGTCTGACTTCAGAGGGTCCTCTCTCAGGATTTGAGAAACAAGGAGAATGTACCTTCCTCTCATTTCAGTGAGCAACAAATGACTTTCTGCATGAGCAACAAATGACTCTCTGCAAACTTATCTTTTCTAAAGATCCCAGATGGATAAATACAGAGGGAAATGACTCCAAATGTTACCAAACTCACAGAAGAGAAGATTAATGTGAGCTGAAAACATAATGAACGGGGTTGTTAATCATGGAAAAAATGAGATTAGCACCAGCAGAATGGAGTGGATGTGCTTTTGGAATCCTGAGTCCCTTAAATGCCAGAGAATGCTAAAGAAGGACCCCTAGGCTTCTTAAGTCATGCATCAATAGCTCATTTCATTTGCAGTGAGTTTCCCTCCCTTCCATGTTTTCCTTCAAAACTGCATTGCATGACATTTGGGGACTCTAGTGACTGTCTAGATGGAAGAGAGGAAAAATAAACAGGTGTGGAGGTGAAGACACTCAGAGAAGAAAGAGGGTGGCAGAAGGATAAGGCAAAGGATGCTAGGATGAGAACACGAGAAGGACACAGGAAATGGGAGACATGGATATAATTGGAGAAAATAAAGAGTCTATGTAATCAATCAACTCCCATCAATTGGGTATGTACCACCAGCCTAGATCCTTCTGAAAAGTGGTAAGCCTTCTCTGGAGGATACTCCACATTCCTCCAGAGATGGATTCAGAGTCTATCTGATGAAAAGTGTTCACCAATTTAGACTACAAGTTTCAAGAGGGCAGGGTCTTGCTTCTGCCTCATGTAGAAACAACAGCAAACAATTAAAAAGTGAAAAGTACACTGTTTTGCCTCCCAGCTTTAATCCTTGTTAGTAATAGGCTCCTGAGCAAGTCATTTAACCTCTCTGAACCTCCTTTTCCTTATCTTTGTATAGAAATTATAAAAGAACCCAATTACAGAGTTGATTTGAAAATTATATGAGATGATCCACATAAAGCATTTATTCCAATGCCTAAAACGTAGTAAGAGTTCAATACTTGTTGGCTTCAGTTACTATTATTATACTAGATGCATTTTTAAATGCTACCATAGTTCTTGGCATGTAGTAAGGGCTAAATAAATATCTATTGTATGAATGACCTAATAAAATATTGAAGAATCTAGCTGTGCTTTTTCTTCCCTATGGTGATTATTTTTATTTTTAATATAAACATTGGCTCATCCAATGTTCATTGGTTTTACATGTTGACATGTGGTCTTTGGAAAAAATAATGAAGGTAGGCTCTTAGTTGATGGAAGAAAGAATGGAACTTTTCTTTGGTAGGCTCCTTGAGACATAGACATAACCTTGGTTTCTCCAGAATGATCAGTCCATGGTCATGGATTTGGCTCAAGCCAAGAAATGATTAGGATACATCTTGAGTTCTCTTTTTGAGATGGGATCCTTCATGCCCAAATGATCCACCTATACACTGAGGAGAATGCCTGTTAAGAACACAAATGCAAAATATCTTGCATTCAGAGAAGTTGGACTCAAACTAAGCATATCATTTTCTTTCTATGGTATTTGATTAAAAGAGAAATAAAAGCTCTGGGACTGGCTAGATGATTGGGCTGCTATGCCTCAGCCTCCAGAGCCTCCATACTCAGCCAGGACGAAGTAAGAAGAGATGCAAGAAGTAGAGAACTGAGCCCTTGGATGTCTAGGAAGCAGACAGCAAGAACCAAAGTTATTGAGTCAAGGTCATCTGCAGCTGGGAGGATGGAAGGACTGCCTCTCCACCCTATTATGCTGAAATACTATTTTCCAAAGGGATTACCAGCTTGATATTGTCTAAATTGTGGGATAGGGGAGCCCGGGTGGTTTAGCGGTTTAGTGCCACCTTTGGCCCACGGTGTGATCCTGGAGACCCAGGATTGAGTCCCATGTCAGGCTCCCTGCATGGAGCCTGTTTCTCCCTCTGCCTGTGTCTCTGCCTCTCTCTTTCTCTGTCTTTCATGAATAAATAAATAAAATCTAAAAAAAAAAAACCAAAAAACAAAAAACTGCGGGCTAGGTCAACACAGGTTCTTGGAAAAGAAAGACATGAGGAGACGTGCCTCATAGGATAAATGGTGGTATTCTTCTGACATCAGTTACCACCCAGCATAGTATAAAGCTAAATAGCACCTAACTCTGAAACAAACATTCTAAACCCCAAACTCCCTCCTGTTCTGTTTCAGTCAGGTCTGCCCACAAATGCAAAGTAGTGAACAAACTATCCTGTTGGAAAAATCAAGTGCCTCCTTTCTAACTTCCAAAAGGGTATGTAGAACACAAAGAAGGGCTGGATCACACTGGTGATGGTAAGAATAAAAGCAGCATCCACTGCCTGTCCTCCCAATAAGGAACCATACCAGAAAAGGGACAAAGCAAATTAAACAGCACTTTTTTCTATCTCTTGACTCCCCGCTCTGTACTTCTCAACTCTTACACTACCCTATCCTCTTTCCCTCCTTCCATTCAATTATGTCTGGGGCAGGAAGCTACAGTATTTGCGTTGTGGTATTTAGGTACGAGATGTGCTCCCAAAGAGGGTCACTTTATCCCCAGACCCATGACTTGCTCACATTTCCCTGTTATACAGGTATCTGCGTTATAGCAATTAATGCCTGGATTGGGTGGCAACTATCAAGTGCTGTTTTCCAAAAGAAAAAAAAAAAGTGCATTCAGTGGACTGCCTGAGAAGACAGATCTTTCAGTGGTTGATTAACAACTCTATCTTTGCTTCCTGTTCCTTTCTTCTCATCAGTAGGGGCCACTCAGGGACACTCAGGGCTTCTAACCCAAAGCTTTCATTAACTCTTCTGAGATAAGTGAGTCCACCAACTCAGGAAGAAATACCAGATACACCGATTTGTCCTGATTCCATTCCATGCAACTCTGCTCCCAAAAAGGATTTGATTAAAAAGCACAACATTGCAACACAGGCCTTTCGATTTGGGAAGTAAAATTCAAATCACTGAGAAAAATACCAAACCTCATAAATTTTAAGGACTTGAAATTAAAACTTCCATATGGCAAAAAAGTAAGACAATACACAAAATAAAAGGACTGATGATAAAATAAAGGATTGATTTCTTTAATATACAAGAAATTCTTGCAAAGGGATAAGAAACTGATCTAACAGAAAAATGGACAGAAAAATAATGTAGACAAATGACCAATAAATCATATGAAAAGGTCCTTGATCTCACTGGCAGTAAAATAGATTCAAGTTAAAGTACCTAACATCTTGGTTAAAATGAGGAAGAATATCTACTTTCAGTGAAGGCATAAAAACAAAGCACTCTCAAACACCCGATGAGGAGATACTTAGGGCACTCTTTTTGTATGAGCAATTTAGGAGTATCTATTCAAATTTTAAAATACAAGAATAAGTGAGACTGAATTATACTGATGTGAAGATCTCCAAAGATGACCTCAAAAAGCAGCTTGGAAAAAGAAGTTCTTCTAGCATTATCCTATTTGTGTAAAATTTTGAAAAGGGGGAAGTAAATGTGCAAGTACAGGTATAGCATTTATATGTTTACATATGCATGGATCATTTTTTTTTTTTTTTAGATTTTACTTATTTGAAAGAAAGAGAGAGAGGGAGAAGGAGCAGAGAGAGGGGCAAAGGGAGAGGGAAAAGTAGACTCCCCACGGGGCAGGGAGCCTGACATGGGGCTCGATCCTGGGACTCCAGGATCATGACCTGAACTGAAGGCAAATGCTTAACTGACTCAGTCACCCAGGTGCCCTGTATAGATCACTTTTGAAAAGATCTATATGGAAGAAAATGTATAAGAAACTATTAATAGTGGTTAACTAAGGACCAGAACTGGGGGGCTGATAGGGGGAGAGAAGAAACTGTCTTTTGATTTTATACCCTTCTGATGAATTTAACTTTCTATTGTATAAAGGTGTTTTGTGTGTTTTTGCTTACATAAACATTTTTTAAAAAGTTAATACAGGAGGACCAGGGATTAACCGACAAACCAATCTGAACATAATGTCCCAGAAGGTAACTTTTGAGTGCACAAGATATTTGGACCATGGTGGCCAAGAAGGTTGTGCAAATAACAAGACAATACATTTTAAAAAGTGGAACGTGTTTCAATTGGAGAGACTCAATATGTAGAGGGACAACAGTGAGACCATATAACTTGAAATAGAACTCAAAGTCACAACTTGCTGCAACCAGTCCAGGGAGCCAAACTACAACCTCTGTGGCAATTGTCCCAACTCAGATCAATAACTGCCAGCTTCCCTAATTTTCATTCCTAATTTCCATTTAGGACTAACCAGGGAAAGCCATATCTGCTTCCCTCAGTAATCACATATGATGCTCTGGCTCTAGCTAGCCTGACTCCAGCTTTCCCCAAGCCAGCCAAGAGCCACCAATCAGCACTTCCGAAGCCTTTCATTTTCCCCACCATCAAGCTTTTCCACTCCCCTGTCTGTGAGTCTCCTCTGCCAAATGCAAGGGATGGTGGCTGGCTCCCTTACTATAGAAAGCTTGGAGAACATGGCCTTTGCTTGTTCTCATTTGGATTTCCATTTACTTCCGCAAAGACTACAGTTTGACTGTATGATATTCTCAATGGAATATTCCTAAAATTAGCTTTATAACCTATTATAGAAATGATATAAGGATTTCTTTATCTGCCAGGTTTTCCAAAGACTAAGTATGGGTTGTATAAGACATCCATGAGTATAATTCCAGGCCAAAAAAATTAGAGGCCATTGGGATCTGAATAATTTAGGTGAATGAACTGTATAGACACTTTTCTCTACTGCTGCTCTTTGAAATCATGCTCATGGAGACAACATCTTAATTCGCCTGTTTAGCATGGAGTTCTTCATGAACTTTTGTTCTACCTTTGCATTCACAACCACCTCTTGCCACAAAAAGTCCACCCAGGCTTCAAACTGGGCATGCCTAAAAGTAAAATCATTTTCACCCTTCATCCCCACCCAACTACCTTCCTCCTCTCCTATAAACCACCTGTTCTTCCCTCCTGATTTGTTGAGAATAGTTTCCATTTCCATCTTCCTTCCCCCGCTCTCGTGTTTTGGGTCCCCACTGCCTCTTTCCTGTTCAAACTTCCAGCCTCTTGCTCCGAAAGGAAGCAAAAGCATCCTTTCTGGACTGCCCATGTGTGGCTTCCATCCTCCTTTCAAAGCCAGGTTAAAGTAACCATCAGACCATGGATTTCCACTGCTTGAAAAGCTCTAATGACCCCCTGTTGTTTATAACAATCCCCTTTCCCAATCCTTTGTCCCACTGCACTTCCTCACACAGGCACAGAAACCTGAGCTCAATAAACAGGGATCAGTAATTGCAAAGTTGATGATGAACAGCACTTTGTTCAACAAATATGAGATTTATCAGAAGGGGTCCCAGCTAAAGACCTCTATAGCTTGGAATCGCTTTCCTGCCAATGAAGATCTGGCCCAGGAGTCATTTAGGTGCTATCATCCTTTAGTTAAGGATATGAACTGATAAGGCTGATGGATATAGGAGGAACTGAGGGTCCTTATATTTAGAAGGAGTTTAATCTGCTTGCAGACCCATAATTTTTAAAGTCAGGAGCTCCTGAAATCCTGAAACTATTGCTTTTGTAATTAAAGAAATCTGTTTATCTTTGCTACCAGCCCAGGAGTTTTCAGAGGGTAGGATCAATGTCTCACCCATTTTTATATTCTCTTATTGCCCATGGGTAGAATTTAATAAATATTTATTGAAATAATTAGGATCCATTCTCATTACATCATACAATAGCTATTGTTTACTCAGCATTTATTACATGCCAGGTATTTATTAAAAGATGAACTCATCTAGCATGAATAATAGATGATAAAATTGAAGTTCTGACCAGATCCCTGATTAAATGGACATAGAATTCCAAAGTGAGGGGTCAAGTTGCCATGTGGAGATTAGCTGACAATGTTCTGTGAGTCTAACATGTATGTCTTTGCCCACTTTGAGGGTAAAAGGCATCAGAAGGCACCTATCATCAGGAGGCACCTATCCTATCACTGCCCCAAAGAGAGGAGAGAGTTATTACAGGATTCCTGGAACTGGGGTGTAGTGCAGAATGTACTAGAATAAGAACAAGGTTGACCCATTATTTGGTGGCAAAGTGATATTTTGATGTGAGGGTGAACCTGCACTCCCAGAGTTTGCCAGAAAAGGGATAGAAAACTATTTCCTATGAGTCAGATATGGCCACCTGAGGAAGGAGATCCCCAGTGAAAAGCATCTCAGGTTCCTGTTCATGGTCCCATGGGATTCCTTGGTAGGGCAGGGGGACCTAAGCAACAAGAAACTGAAAGGTAGATGCTTAGATTTGCGGGGAGTGATCATCTGGAATATATCCACCACAGGGGTCAGGGGAGCCATATGGTTGGGGAGGGGGCATGAAAGAGCCCTTAGAGAGAAGCACCAGGTTTGCCTCACTCTACCTTCTAGTGAGCCTCTGAGAAGAGCAGCTGAAACCCAGTTCTGCTGAAGGCCTGGGAAAGGGGTGGGGGAGAGGGGCAGAGAGGAGAAATCCAGCTACCCACCATACTCTTTCCCTTTCCTGTATGCCTGAAACACAGAAAAGGGGAGAAT
Organism: Canis lupus baileyi; assembly: GCF_048164855.1. NCBI lineage: Eukaryota > Metazoa > Chordata > Mammalia > Carnivora > Canidae > Canis > Canis lupus. The sequence continues at coordinate 35,310,275 of NC_132859.1, read as the reverse complement.
GGCTGAATATTAAAGGAAATTCAGAGTATTGGCTAATCTCTTGAACTAGACATTTACATTCTCATATTTAATTTTTACTTTGATTTAAGTTAATTGAGTTTGTGACTATTATCTGAGATTGGACAAAATCATGGGGCTGACTGATGTGTTCTTGAGAGACTAGAGGAAGATGGTCACCTGCACAGAGATTAAACGAAGGGTTGGAAGCAGAAAGTGAGTTGCATTTTATTCATATGTCACCTTATATAATCCTCAGTACCATCATGACAGGTAGCAATTACAACCCTTGCCCAGATGAGCAAGTTGAAACATAAAGAGGTGATGTAACTTGACTACTTGTTATAGATGTTGAGTAGAAGAGGCACAGTCTGAACTCAAGTCCTTTGGCCTCCAGAGCTCATGTGGTCAAACATGGCACCACACACCTCTTTACAGATAAACTACCATACTTTTTCCCCTCCTTCTCAACTGATTCCATGAAGATGAGAAGCAAGGACCACAATGCATTTTACACTGGGGAAGTATTACTGAAAAGGAAGACTAGCAGGATGAGAGGAGGGATGGAGAGAAGCTGACATACCGTTCTGAAGGGGTTCAGAACAAGTCTCCCCAGAGAGCACCACTCTGGCATGATGATTATTTTGAGCTGAAGACAATCCAGTCCTAAAAGACTCAGAAAGAGCTTTATACTTCCCTCTCAACTGCCTCTAAGAGTTCAGATGGGCCAGGTTTAGGAAGAGAGCTACCAGGGCCTGGTTTAGGAAGAGAGCTACCACCAGAGGTAAGTACAAAGGGTACTTTTTGTTGTTGTTGTTTTGATTCCTTTCAGTGACTGAAAAGTTCTGATCAGTCACCTTGCCAAAGTATTTCAAGTTCTGAATTGGTCAAATCTTTCCATCTTGATTAGATGCAGGTTAAATATATTTTGAGTATTGAATTAAATACTCTTATAGGTTATGTGAGAATCATATCCTAGTCTGTTATGCTTAGGAAAAAGACATGGATGTCTCTGGAAAAAGAATGATGATTCGTGGAGATGGACAGGGCCTGTTTGTTCAACATCCTTCCTTTGTCCCATTGTCTCTGCATGGCACCACAAATTAGGTTTACTAAACATTCATTCTTCCCATCTTTCTGTGAATGGTCTTCCTTCCCTTAGAAGCCTCAGACCCCCATCCCCTTCATTTTAGCTCAGAATGGCACACACACCTCCACTGCCTGTTAGGGGGTCTCTCATTGTCTTTGTGGGGCTTGCTGTATGTAATTAAATTTGGTTTTCTCCTATTAATTTGTCTTCTGTCAATTTAATTAACAGACCAGCCAAATGAACCTAGAAGCATTGAGAACCCCCCCCCCATAATTCTAAACCAAAAGCTCTAAAATTATATTTGCCTTGCATGTGTGAACTCTATTACATTAGATGCTTGTGGGGCAAGTCCATGGATATGTTCTCATGTAATTAACTCTAAGTAGCCCTTTTGGATACACATGATAAACATCATTGGTCCTATTTTAGCACAATTGAGGAACTCAACGAATGGAGACACAGCTGGTTAGCAGAAGGACAGAACTTGGATCCTAGATGGCCTGCATAGTAGATCCCAGTCAACACTCATTGGTTTCTATATCTCCTCTACTCGCCAGCCCCATTTTGATCTGGAGAGTCTGTAAACACAAGTACTGAGTTTTAAATGCCAAATCAGTCCTCTGTTAACAGCTTCCTACAAACTCTGGGAAAGTCAAGAACAAGAAGAGAAATTTCTTTTCCTCTAAGAATCTCTTAAAGGCTACTCATACAAAACTTTTATCAAAATGATATGATATCCATCTGTCCCAGATCTCGGTAGTTCAGGCACTGCTTTTCTTCTTTTGAATTTCTTTCACAAAATAATTTCTTTAAGCAAACCCTCAATTTATTGGGGAAAAGGAGAAAAAATGCCAACTCTTATGAACACATTGCCTCCTTTCTACATGATCTAATGCCCATGGATCTCCAGGTTGGATTTAAAAAATTCTTCCTATCTTTAAACCCATTGGAAAAACAGAGAAAAACAAAGAAATACACAAACAAAAACCACTTTTTTTTTTTTTTCTTGGACCTAGTATCTCTTTCTCTGTGGGACTAAACACAGAATAAAGAAAGATGAGACTATGTCTTTGCAAACATCTGTATTTATTATTCAACATGCTGCAAGTTTATAGGGAGATTGAGTGGGAACCCATCCATCTCAGTTTCTTTCCGATTCTCTATTATTACTTCTCAGCAAGTGCCTATGACATTTAACAGTGAGTGCTTTGCAAGCTCTTAACACATAATCTACATAAATGTAGGCTCCCTAAAACTCACCAGGGTCCTGAGCCAACCTGAAAGCTGCTTTTAGAAAACACTAACTTATGGTGAATTCAGTTGCATTTCTGAATAGGATGGGTGACTGTTAACCATTTTTTAAAAAACCTTGTTTTGCTTAACCTTATCCATTGACTTGGTGGGAAAAGTACAGGATGGAGATCCAAACCAAGATCTAGAAACTGGATTCAAAGCTCAGCTTCTGAGGAATGAATTCTGGGAATTTAGCAAATCACACATACTTCTAAGCCTATATTGTCCTAGAATAATCAATAACATCCACCTCATTGGTCTCATAGTTATGAGGACAAAATAAAATATTTGAAATGTGCTTCAGAACTATCAATAGCCATCTAAAGATTACACTCTATTGTGGGTTTCAGTATTTGGCTGTTTTCCTAAAATATCAGATCATTCTTTTTCCAGAGACATCCATGTCTTTTTCCTAAGCATAACAGACTAGGATATGATTCTCACATAACCTATAAGAGTATTTATGTCAAAATATATTTAACCTGCATCTAATCAAGAGGGAAAGATTTGACCAATCCAGAACTTGAGATACTTTGGCAAGGTGACTGATCAGAACTTTTCAGTCACTGAAAGGAATCAAAACAACAACAACAAAAACACATACACACACACACACACACAAAAAAAAAACAAACCCAAAAATAGTCTGTAGAACTATCACTGATTAAATAAAAAAGACATATGACAACTAAAGGAATGCAAAACACTGTGAAAAAAATGCTAGGAAAGAGATTATTGGGATAATTAGGGAAAAATTTTGAATACGAACTCTATATTTGATATTATTGTATCAAATAAAAATTTCTTAGGCTTTTTATAATGTAAGTAGGAAGGGGAGACTCCTTGTTCTTAAGAGGCACATACTGAAGTATTTGGGGGTAAAGTGTCATGACAACTGCAACTTTCAAAATACCCAGGGAAAATAAAACTATGTTTTTATGTGGAAAGATAGAGACAAAGTGGCAAAAGTTTAACAACTGGCAAATGGAAAGTGATGAATATAAAAGTGTTCCAATCTTTCAACTTGCAAGAAAATTTCCAGCTTCTCAAATGAAAATTTGGACAGGAGATTCTATACTTCTAAAATAAACAATAACAAAAGAACTTCAAGAGAAAAGAAAGCCCTTCCTGATAAAGCAGGAGAGATTTAGGGATACTCATTAAAGTATGGCTTAACTCCTTTCAGTGACACAAAATAGAAACCCAAGGTGAAATGAGAAACAATTCTTTAAAATTGTATTTCATGTACCCCAAGACTACCAGAGGACTGGCACACCAGCAGATGATACCTGTAGTGTGGACCTGGTTTTAATTAGGTTGCACAGAGATCATGGCTTAGCCACTTACAAATTATGTACCTTCTTTATGCCAGTCTTGTCAGTTGAACATGGGGTTATAGGCTCTCTCTCAAAGGAGTTTCATAAGGATTAACACATATAAAACACTTAGAAAAGCTTCTGTTACGTGATAAAGTCTCCATGCGAGTTTACTATTACTGTCCTTTCTACGACAACTATTTTTGTTACTATCATCACCATCATCATCTTACAATTTGTCTTCTCTCTGCTAGGAGAGTGTAGGGCCAAAGTGTGACCCTATCCTTAATGTAATAAGGGAATAACTCCGATGGTGGCTAACATTTCTTGGACATCGACTATGTGCAAAGCACTGGACAAAACACTTTACTTTGATGATGGAGAGAAATTTTGCCCTAGGAGGGTTCATACCCTGAATATTTGGAGGGGTATGTGGTGACAAGTTGTGCAAACAAGAATTGCATTTGCACTTGATCTGTCTCAGGCTGTATAATATTACTACAGAGAAAGAGTCAATGCCAGCTAATAAAAATTAATAATCCATAACTATCACTAGGATGGTTTTAGTTAATTAAAGAAATTCCCCTTGATTAAAACTATTCATGTCTTTAAGTAAATGAAAATGAATGGGTTATTATTATCTTTGAATTGTATACTCTATTTCCTTATCCTCAGGTGCCATTTTCATTTTTGATAAGATCATTTAATATCGTGATCCTTGAAGACCTTGAAAACCTAATGGCATGGTCAAAGAAAGGGCTGTGGAGTTATATATGCCTAAGTTTGCCTAATTTTGTCATTCAACCACTTACTAGTTATGAATTAGTGCTAGCAACTTACTATTTATCAGTTTGTTTTTTTAGGGCATATTACTTAACACTGGGCCTCAATTTTTTTCATCTATAAAATGTGCATTATAATACTTAATTTCATATGCTGTGGTAGGCTGTTTTCAAAAACAATTTCCATTATTCCCCATCCTGTATTATCCATGTCCTTTTGCAAGATAACCTTAAATTACTCCCATCAAGAAGTGGAGTCTAGGAGCACCTCGGCAGCTTAGTTGGTTAAGCCTCTAACCCTTGATTTTGGCTCGGGTCATGATCTCAGGGTTGTGAGACTGAGCCCAATGTTGGGCTTTGCACTCAGTGCAGAGTCTGCTTGAGATTCTCTCTCTCCCTTCCCTCCTCCTAAATACACACACACTCTCTCTCTCTCTCTCTATGTAAAATAAAATAAGATAAAATAAAAATGAAATCTATTTCCCCCCTCCTTGAATCTAGGCTAGCCTCAGAACTTCTTTTGACCACAGAGAAGCCAAAAGTGACATTATGCCAGTTCTAAGCCTATGCCTCTCCAAAAAGCCATGCATGCTCCTTCTTTTGCTCTTGGAACCCTCCACCACCTCAAGCCACCATGTGAACAATCCTTTCCTAGTCTGCTGGATGATAAGCAATTGGATAAAGAAGGGGAGGGGCAGTTGTCCTAGTTGGGTCACTATAGCCTACACCTGTCCACACTTCCATCCTAGATCAACAGAGTCAACTTCTCTGACCTGCAGCTGACCACAGACTCATAGGAGAACCCAGCTAAGACCAGGAAAACCATTCAGCTTCCCATGAATTTGTAAGTAACACAAATGACATAGAGTTTGGGGGTGCTTGTTAGCTAAAAGTCAGCTGATACATATGACTATTTTAATAATTAAAAAGTTAATATACATGTTTCTTATGACAACTGATTGATATTTGCTTAATGTATATATATATATACTAACTAATAGAAGAGTATGCTTCTTAATAAAAGTATCATAGTGACATCATTCAAGAATGTTATAATTACTCAAAGCTAAAGAATACCAGCAGTTACATTATCAATAGAAATCAAATTATGTAATTATATTTGCTAACTATAATAGCCAATGATATTCGATATTGTTATGGTAACCTCCAAGCAATCCAGAAAAACTGATACATAGATGGAAGATATCCATTCAATTCCTAGGTCAAATGTGAATAACACATTTTAATATTGTTGGCTTATATATTCCTAGTGCCTATCACAATGGCCAGCATGAAGTCAGTGCTCTATTAGTGCAGCCAGTGGTTAGGAGCAAGGGCTCAGTCTGAACCCCAGTTTCCTTGCCTCTGTTTCCCACTCTGCAAATGAAGTTAACAAAAGTATTTACTGCTTCTATTTTCAATAAGGATAAAGTGATATTATTTAGTGAACTACCTACATGGCACATAGTTGGTGCACAACAGATGTCAGTTATTTCTCTTTGTTGACTGATTTTTTTGTTTTAAACATATCCTGGACACAGAGCCTGTGTGGTAGTTCTGGGCATATGTGAGTAGCCATTCTAGTACTTGCTAGATCTCTCAGGCTCTCAGAAGCTATCCGGAAAACACAAAGGTAAACATCAAAGAAACAACTACAAAGGAAGCAAAGTTTCTAGAGGTTCAGTGAAGAATTGAAATGTCATGTCTTAGCAATCGTGATGAAACAGAACTGAAATAAATAACATTTTATTAATTCAGGAGCTAGAACCGGCATGCAGACACTCTGAGGTTCGCACCTGTTGTTTGGTCTGCAAAAGATTTCCAACCAATGGAACCCACTCTCCTATACACTGTCCTGAAGGGCAGAACCCAGAGGCTTCCCTTCCATTTTGCCCATTAACCCCTTAATGAGCCTGCCCAGACCTGGAACCTCAGACATTCTCACCAAATAATCTAGGCTGATGATCTGAGGCTAACACTGGGCTCTGATTTCAATTAAAGGTGAATAGAGAATTTATTTGTACTTATCCTTCCTTCTAGAACCTTAGATGTTCCTTTCTAGAACTGCTGTCTTATCAAAGCAAGTAGAACTGCTGCCCCTCTGATCTGTTAGCAGAAACTAAGTGATGTATAAATCATCCCAATCTTCATGTAATTTGCCCTTGATTTCAGATTTAGATTCTTCATTTTGTGAGGCTCTCTAATGTACAGTTTCAAATTTCATCTTCTCAGACCGCCTGGGGATCAGCGAAGATACAAATTTCCTCATTTATTTTATCCTGTGATACGTATTTTTTAAGAAAACCAAAAACATCAACCATTTAAGTTTTCCCTAAAGAAGATGACAGAATGGAAAAACAAACCAGTATTCATAGAACAACAAAGTCATACAAAGAACTTGCCTGGATACTGTCGATGGCAATAATTCTAACAGGAGGATCATCAGGTAGGCTGTCTCCTGTTTACCTAATTATGCCGGTGGATGAAAGAGGCAGCCCAGGTCAGATCAATGGGTTGCATCTCGTCTAGAAATGTTCTTGCCTCTTCCTGTTCTCCACCTGCGCCCTTTATCTTTCCAGGTAAACATAGGCTTTTCTCAAATGTGAAAACAAAACAAAACAAAACAAAACACTTTCTTTTCATAGTAAAAAAAAAAAAAAACACACAAAACAAAGCAAAAAAAAAAAAAAAAGGAATCAGAACTGAGATCTATGGTTTTATCTTTTCCATACTGTGTAGTTCATTGAAATTGCACAGAGAAATGTGTAGCCTTGAGTTGGCTTGTTTTTCTTTTGGGAATCACCCGGAAAAATTAACAGCTACCCAGGGACTTAGCTCTTGTCAACAACTAACCAAATAAAACTTTCCAAACTCATTTAATTGTCTGCAGGATGCAGTAAGGCTTCCCTTATCTCCTGGCTCAGACATTATATGTCAGTTTAAGTAAAACTGAATTGGTATTCTCCATCTTAGCATTTATTCCATCTCAGTGAACCAACCAGCCACGTTAAGATAAGTAAAAAGTAAATAAATAAATAAATAAGGTAAGAATCAATCCAGGTAAAGCTAATAAAGTTAAATAGAAAAGAGACAGCCATTCCCAGAAAAAGATAATATAAAATCCCATATTGTCTCCTCTAAATGCTTGCACAATTAAAAAAAAATAGGCCAACACAATATTGACATATTTTTACAAATTTCATTGTCTACAGGATGGTTTCAGGAATTGTGACTGAAAGGCTATTGTATTAATCAATTCCTATACATGTTTAGCTCAAAAAATTTTGGTCAGGAGAGAATGTGTTATTTTTACTCAACCTGTTGTTTTTTTTTTTTTTTGCTTTGCACAGAATCTCAGGAGGTGATAACAGGAGGGGTGGTGAGGCCGACTGGTCGCCCTGATTCCCTGATTTAGTAATACTTGGTCTAAACACAAGTACATGGTCCCTTCACCACCACCCCACACCCAGGCTTTCTTTTCCTTTTCTTTCTTTCCACTTAGGCAATTCCTATAGTCACAGATGAAAGGGCTAGATGGAGCAGAGCCACACTCCCATATGTGATAGGCCTCTGGACCATCTGAGTGTCTCAGCTGTGGGCATCCCCAGAGCTGTCTTAGGCCAATGACAGAGGAGGTGCTCGGGACATGTTTGTTCAGTGAAGGGCCAGAGGAAGTTCCTCAAAGAGTTAAAAATAGACCTGCCCTAGGACCAAGCAATTGCACTGCTGGGGATTTACCCCAAAGATACAGATGTAGTGAAACGGCAGGACACTTGCACCCCGATGTTTCTAGCAGCAATGTCCACAATAGCCAAACTGTGGAAGGAGCCTCAGTGTTCATCGAAAGATGAATGGATAAAGAAGATGTGGTTTATGTATACAATGGAATATTCCTCAGCCATTAGAAATGACAAATACCCACCATTTGCTTCAATGTGGATGGAACTGGAGGGTATTATGCTGAGTGAAATAAGTCAATTGGAGAAGCACAAACATTATATGGTCTCATTCATTTGGAGAATATAAAAAATAGTGAAAGGGAATAAAGGGGAAAGGAGAGAAAATGAGTGGGAAATATCAGAGAGGGAGACAGAACATGAGAGACTCCTAACTCTGGGAAACGAACAAGGGGCGGTAGAAAGGGAGGTTGGTGGGGGGTGGGGGTGACTGGGTGACAGGCACTGAGGGGGGCACTTGATGGGATGAGCACTGGGTGTTATTCTATATGTTGGCAAATTGAACACCAATAAAAAATAAATTAAAAAAAAGGGGGGGCGGGGCCAGAGGGCTGAAAACACATAGAAGCTTCTCAAGAACCTAAGCCCTGGGCACCAGGGGGCGTGGGGAGGGGACTACAGCATGGCAGGTGAAGGGTGTGCTGGAGTCCTGAGGATGAGCCACCTTCCCCTTAGCAGGGCAGACTTTTTCACCTCTCATCTGTGTGGCAGTCCATGTGGAAATGTTAGAGGAGAGAAAGAGCCACTTAATTATGAGCTGCTTCCTACGCAATCAGGTTCAGAATAAAAACAGAGCTTCTCACGCTGGGGACCTGGAGAAGGCAGCATCCAATTCATGAAATCTGACATCTAGCAAGATAAGGGAGGGTGGCACCTCTGTGCGCCCCCCCCACAAGGTACCCAGAGATAACTATGGTCACAGGAAGTGTCAGGCTCTGGGAGGGCTCGCCACTGTTTACCATATGGGGATGGATCCTGGTGTCCCAGGCATGCTTCGGGTCTGTGACACTGGCCTGGCCCACGATTTTGAGAAACACATAGTCAAAACATGAGGGTAAAATATCTCTGGGGTGTGAGTGGCAGAAAGAGACTAACGAATCTGTACTAACTGCATTTCTCACTTTAACGTGTAGCATTTCCCTCTTTGCCTCTACTTTGTCTCAGCTCTGGAAGATAAGCCATCATCATCACCCCTAAGGGAGATGGAGAATTCGAGCATCTATAAGACCTGCTTGTGTGCAGCTGCTGAGAGCTCTCTGGAGTCCAGGAAAACATGGTAGAGCTACAGACACTGAGCTCTGTGCAGCTGCAGAAACAGCTGACCCTCCTCTGATGATGGAGAAACTGAGGCCCTGGTCACATGACAGGCTGATTCTTGTACTAGCCACACTCTAGATTCTTGTCATTTTGGAGATCCAGCCAACCAACAATGATACAGGCATACCTTGCTTAATTGCACTTCACTTTGTTATACTTTCCTGATATTGCATTTTGTTTTTTAACAGATTGATGGTTTGTGGCCACCCTGAATCAAGAAAATCTACTGGTGCCATTTTTGCAACAGCATTTACTCATCTCGTGCCTCTGTGTCGCATTTTGGTAATTCTCAATATTTCAAACCTTTTCTTTATTATTATATTATTATATAATATGTTATATTACATATAATTATATTATCATATCTGTTACAGTGAACTGTGATCAGTGATAACAACCCGCTGAAAGCTCAGATGATGGTTAGCATTTTTTAGCAATAAAATATTTTTAAATTAAGGCATGTACATTGTTTCTTAGACAAAATGCTACTGCACAGTTAATAGACTACAGTACAGTGCGAACATAACTTTTATATGCACTGGGACCCCAAAAGATTTATTGGGACTCACTTTATTGCAGTGGTCTGGATTTGAACCTGCGTATTGCCAAAGGTATGCCTGTGTATGGCAGAGGCCATTCTTGCCCTGCTATAGCCAGAACTAAGAGGGAGTGGTTGAAAAGTTTACTCCAGGTAGGAATTGTGCGGGAGGGATGGGGCCTGGCATTATCCAAGGCTGGTGCCCACATATACACCCCTACTAGGCTGAGCTTCCCCGTCACCCGCCCCTGCCCGCCCCGGTACAGAGCAGCAGCAAGTCCTCTTTTTTCTCCCTGTATTCCCCTAAAGGACAGCGCACTACTCTTATGTGCTGACCAGAGGAGGGCAGATGGTCAGGTATCTGCAAAGGGCTGTGGACTGATTTTTGAAGGGTCATCCCTTTTTTATTAACCTGTGATCGCAAAACTTCTGTGTTATGTCTTCCCAAGTGTACTTGGGGGGTACCTGAGCCTCTTTCTGAGATGACCGAGATGACAGCTCCGACGAGGTGTCTTTGTAGTGTCAACAAAAAGAAGACTCAGACAGAAATCTTTCCAGAGACCACTTGCGGGAGCGGCTCCTTGTTCAGTGGCCACCTGAGATAAAGCTGTGGGAGGAGAAGGAACCAAAGCTAATTCTTGAGTCTTCAAGCTATGGATTATCTCAACCCCTGGATTCCACCCCCCCCACTTGCATCTGCCTCCTGGGTCCTGGGTCATTTTCACCGCTCATTATCACCAGCACCAGAGGGAAGGCAGAGGAAATGAAGGGAGATGAAATTCAAATGAATCGATCCTGCCACTTGTTAGCAGCTTAGCTTGCCAGTGTCCAAGGGGGAGGAGGCTGTAGCTCTTCTGTGGGTTTCAATTCTCCATGCTATTCTGGTCCCTCGTGCTGCCAGGCAATATCGAGTGGGCTGTATGGAAATGATCTGTGGGATGAAAGAAGAGAAGGGAGGGGGAAGCTGCCTCCAACAGGAGCTTCTTCGAATAAAAGGGAAAGGAATTATATGTTCAGTGGCAGCATGCCACACAGAGTAGCCCAAATTTTATTAAACAAACTCATGTTTGGAAGCATCTTATCCCCTCAGAACTGGAAGGAAAGGGATGCTGAGACCATATTTAGAGCAATTATAATGCAGAGGATGCACTGATTGTCATAGCAGCAAAAAGAAAACGAGAAAGTATTCTTGAAAGATTATGCCAAGGACAGCAAAGGCAGAAACCAGCAAGGGCTGTATCAAAAGCTTGCTAGATATTGAAAGGGAAGCAAAACAAACAAGATCTTTAAACCCACTATCCCCAGGACAAATAGGATGGCATGGGGAGGATGGAACTGTGTTGCAGAAGAAAATGCCCTCCTCTACAAGCTTCTGGAATAGGAAGGAGTAGGACTATAGTTACCAATGTCCTGTCCTCCTCTGTGGTGGGCACTGTCATGTGCCACCCAGATGTCCCTCTAATGAAGGGCTTGTCCCAGCTGCTGGGAGTGCTGTGGCAGAGAACTTCCTGCTGTCAGCCCCTTTGGGGCTCGTCACTTTGCCCTCCAGGGACAGCCCTGTCCAAAGACTAATGTAGGAGGACAAAGGTCTGGCCTTTGTCAGCTCTAACCGGGCAGCTCTGAAGGCCCGGCCTAGCCTCAGAGCTGCCTGAGGGGTTGGCTGAGGTTGCCACTGGGTGTGCATTACAGCTCAACTCTCTCTCTCTCTCCAGTCCATCCCAGCCCACCCATAAATGTGGATCCCAAAGGTACTTCTTAATGAACTTCTCCCATATAGAGTCTCATCTCCGGAGACATCTACCCTAGCAGCTCAACATCAGTGGTCGCCATTTTTTCCTCATCCTTCCTGGTATGTATGGCTGATCACTTTCTCTGAGCTAAAGAATTACTTTTATGTCTGAGATTGGCATATATAGGAAGAGAAGTTATGAAACACATCAAAGAAGAAACCCAGGTTGGAGAGGTAGGGGAAGTAGGAGAGAGCAAGATTATGAGTGCACCAAATGGGAGTACACCAAATGGGAGTAGAATAAAAAGACTAGGCTTTGAATTCGATGTTTAGGAAGAAGTTTTGAAATAACCCTACAAAATATTGGGCATGAAGAAGTCACAACTACATCATTTAAGAAATGTGGATGGCACCCATACCAGGTCCAATACTGGGGAGAGAACAGGGATGGGGACAGCATAAACAGGCAAGAGGCAGAGTCTGCATGAGTCCTGTAGCTGAGTCCATCCATGGGAAAGTAATGTTTGTTTGTTTGTTTTGTTTGCTTTTTGGGCTTTGTTTTGTTTTTGCTTTTATGTTAAGCCTAAGAATATGGTACCTTTTATTTGGGAGAATTATTGGCAATACAGTCTCAGAGAATGCTTGCCACCAGATAAGATCATAACAGAGAGTCTGGACTAAATGACTGAGAGATATGAATACACTTCCCCACTGAATGGTATTAGACACAGTTTTTGGACCCTACATCTGACAGTAAAAAAGCAGGAAACAGCTCAATGGATGGAGATTCATGAAACGAAGGTCTTCCCGAATTGTCTTATGGGAATTTTTCATCACTTGAACTGCCTGAGAAAAGTAAGATACAGCCAAAAAAAAAAAAGAAAAAAAGAAAAAAGAACAATATGTAACTATTTTTAAAAACAAGATGGATACACACATACACACACATGCACACAGGCACACACACAAAGTCTTACGTGTCTTAATATTTTTTTAAAAGCTAGTTACAGAACAGTGTGTGAAGTGGTATAACTCCATTTGAATCAGCAAATACTTCTACGGCATCAGGTACTACATCTGCTAATTTCACGATTATTATCTCAGCATGCATAACACTTTTTGAGGAATGTACAATTATTTTTTATTTTTAATATATTTATCTAAATTCAATTTGCTAACATCTAGTGTAACACTCAGTGCTCATCTTATCATATACAATTATTGTCCCCATTTGCCAGGTGATGAAGTTGAAAAACAGCAAAGTTAATTAATTTGCCCAAGCTCACAGAGTTAGTAATGGATAAAACCAGGATTTGAATAAAAATCTATGTTAACCTTTATGTTGCGCATTCTCTCATTTATCATGTCTGCATAAATAAAGAACATATAGAGGTTAATTTTAAAAATCTCTCTCTTGCATCACCAAATTGAAGCTGGATCTTGTCAAGAGTAACTATAGTGATACCATCTTTCTGGGTTGATCATGCACTGTACAGAGATGTGGCTGCCATTTCATGCTTTACAAAATTTTCAGGCCTCCTTCTTCTGGAGGATGGTAAGATTGCACTTTTCCACCCTTTCTGAGGTAAGCTGTGACCATGTGATCACTTTAGTGAATTCTGAGCAGAAGTTAGGCGAGTTTTAAGGCTCTCCTGCCTCCCACCTCTGTCTTCCTGGGTTATGAGTAACTATGAAAAACAGACCCCTCACTGACCTATGCTAGACACGTGATGTGAATGAGAAATAAACTTGTGTCCTTTTACCCCCTGAGCTATGGGTTGATACCGTTGCTTTCCTCTTTCTGCAGATAAAGAAACTAAGGTTCAAAGAAGCCTCATACCTTGTCCACAGTCACATACTAGTAAGATGTGAAGCACTTTGATAGGCAGAGAGTGAGATGCAGTATTATTTCAGAAAGGAAGAGCAACTTTAGCAAAGTCAAGAAGGTAAAAAAAGTATATTTGAACAATTGCAACAATTTCAAGTATTCCATTTTTTTTCCCAATGGAGAGCTTCTGACCTGAATAAAAGTAAAAAATCAGAGTTCTGAATGCTAAATGAATAATGAGTTTATTTTTAAAAAAATATTTTATTTATTTATTAATTATTTACTTATTAATGAGAGACACACAGAGAGAAAGAGAGCGCGGCAGAGACACGGGCAGAGAAAGAAGCAGGCCCAACGTGGGACTCAATCCTGGGTCCCCAGAATCACGCCCTGGGCTGAAGGCGGTGCTAAACTGCTGAGCCACCTGGGCTGCCCCAATGAGTTCTTTCTGAACTTCTTAGATCTGTTTACAGGAAGTCAGCAAGAGAGCTACAACAAAGGACCAGAAGCTGTCAGAGGAAAGAGAGAAAAGTGTGAGCATAGATGCGGTTTATACTATCATCAAGGCCAAGACATCATCAAGATTTTCCTACAACCTGCCCTGTTCTTGACACTGTATGGTCCTTCCAATGCCATGTAGACTGAAATTCTAACTTGATTTCCTGGGAACCAGCTGGACTGACCAGTTCCATGCAACTGGTTTTCACCTTTGGTTCCTCTGCTGCCATCAGAAAATGTAAAACCTTCATAGAGTGTTGGAACTTTACTGTCTTTGTTTTAAAAATAGGAGGAGAGGGACCCCTAGGTGTCTCAGCGGTTGGGTGCCTGCCTTTGGCTCAAGTCGTGATCCCGGGATCCAGGATCAAGTCCCGTATCATGCTCCCTGGGAGGAGCCTGCTTCTCCCTCTGTCTACATCTCTGCCTCTCTTTCTCTCAGTCTGTATCTGTCATGAATTAATAAATAAATCTTTTTAAAACATAAATAAATAAAAAGTGGAGGGGGGCTTCCAAGGGACTTGTTCATCCAGCCATGATCCTGACCGAATAATAAGCAAACCATCTAAATTGGCGGATTCACCAGCAGAAACGAGACAAGGCCACAGTAGACACTTGAGCCAGAAGGATCTTGAAGAAATACTGAGTAGAACAAGCCCTGTAGACTATGGGTCAGCTCCTGTCAGACATCACTATGCCTTACACTCAGGAAAGAGTCCAAAGAGCTGGTGCCACACTTTGCCTGGCAAAGTGCTGTAAATTAAGAAGAGGTTTACTCACAAGAAATCCTGCCACGAGTATCTCAGGAAAAGTAGGCATCCCAGCTCTGCACAGATAAGCAGAGGGATACAGAACATGGAAATGTGGAGAGGCTGCCCTCTTGAGCCAGAAGAACAAGTAACTTCTGGATTTGACGGCTAGTGGAAGCTGTCCTGCATTGAGTAGGCAGTAGTTGAGGGAAGGAATCTGGG
Source organism: Canis lupus baileyi (assembly GCF_048164855.1). Taxonomy (NCBI): domain Eukaryota; kingdom Metazoa; phylum Chordata; class Mammalia; order Carnivora; family Canidae; genus Canis; species Canis lupus. Next base: position 35,295,182 of record NC_132859.1, on the reverse strand, counting down.
ATTAGTTTCACTGCTGAGTCTCACCCACGTGTGGGTCTGCATAGTCCCTGCCCTTCCACAGGGGATCAGGCCTTTGAAAGCTGATGAGCTTTCCTTTCTGATCTGCATCATACAGTCCCTGGTGGGGCTCCACCATGAACCTCTCTGTGTCTGGGGGATCCAACTCCATGCATATCCTGGCCAAGCCCTTCTTTATTTCTCTAGACTTGGCTACAGCGTCTGCTTAGTCAAAACCAATGGGACCCCAGGAACTATAATACTGTACTGCTCAAATCTGGCTCTGCCAACATTTGGAGATTCCAGCTGGGTGTTGATGCATCCTCTATCAAGCCAGTTTTTACCATGCCCCCAGAAGGGTGATTTGAACTGCTGTCCCCTTCCCAGATGGGGTGAGGGAAGCCCCCAGCTACTTTAGCTTCACTTCCCTGGATCCTGACTTTCTTACCCTCATCCCATACCCACAAGGTGCTTCTGAAATTCCTGCACGCCTGGGAACAAAGCATAATTAGAATAATAAAAGACTCCAGAATGGAGTTGCTTGGGTTTAACTGGTTTAAAAAAAATGCAGACAGAATTGTTTTTGCGTGTCATTCTTAATACATGCTGCAGAATGCCTGTGCAGAGAAATACAGGGTGTAAATTAGGAAATCTCAGATGTTGCATTGTTTTGGGTAAACACAATGGGAAAGTGAAAGAGGGAATACAGAGCTAATTGATGTAGAAGAAGGAAAAACAGCAATCTTTTGATGCTAATGTTCTGTGCATGAATGCCACAGGCACTGCGCAAGGGGAAGGGGAAATACCATCCCACCAGGGTAATAATACCCCTGGAGCAAGAGTCCCGATGTGGGGCTGCACAGAGGTCCAATGGTGCTTTTAAAGTGAACAATGTCACCACCAAAAGGAATGTTTGATTTTTCTCTAGGCTGGGGACTGTCTTTCCCGTGGCACTTGGCCAAGAAACATGTTTTTCCATCTCCGTGACAGGACTTCCTGGGGGTAAATAAATAGCTCTTCCCACCAGGAACGAATGCAAATGAAATGTAGTATAGGAACAAACCAGAGGACAAGAGAGCAAGCAAAGAACTTCTCTTCTTCAGGTGACCAATGTGTGTGCTTGGAGGGTTTGGAGAAAAGGCGAAAGAGAGGAGTGACTTTGCGAGTTTGCCAGAGAAAGGTGACAAGACACACATGTCTTATGTGTAGAGGGGTCTCAATCCTAGGCAATGTGCAAAAAGAACAAAGTAGGTGTGAAATAAAAGGGTTGGACAAAGGGAAAATGCTAGCTATACCACCCTTGCCTGAGTGAGAAGGGCTTGGGGTTCACTGTGTGAATCAGCTATATTGCAAAATGGCTCTGGTTAATGGCTAAATCTGGTAAACACCCTGCACATAATGATTTATTAAATGAATTGTTTTGTTTATAAGTTTTCAGTTCAAGAGCCTTTGCCCATTTCAGAAATACTTTTGCTCATACCAAATTCATCAACCATCTGGTTGCAACTCTCGTGCCAGACAGTGATTGACATTAATGAAATTATGATGATAAGAATGACGATTATAATTGTAGTGGCTGACATTTAGTTAGCCTTCACATTGGACTATATGCTTTATACACAGCATCTCATCCTATTCCACATGCAGAGATACCTGGGATTGTATGAGCTGCTATGGTTCCCTTTTACAGATGAGAAAATCGAGGCTCAGAGAAACTTGCTTGAGTCAGGTGCACAGTCTGGATTTTGATCCAGATCTGCCAATTTAAGTCTGAGCTTATAAACATTAAAGGATTTCATCTCTTGCTGGGCATAACTGATGGAGTTTACATCTATTCCTTCCTACTAGACTGTGAGGAAGAGTTTCATGTGCTACAAGTATGTTCTCATATATTTAACTGGGCTTTAGTTTTCAAATAAGTTCCCTGCTACAACTACATATTCAATATTACCCTTTTATTAACCATAAAATCAACACCTATAATTGTGTTTCTTAACACAGTTTAGTGGGATCCCAAAGGATTGATGTTAGAGTACCTGGGGCTAAAAGAACTTCCATGAACACAAAAGAACAACAACCAGAAAAGGACAAGTAAATGCCAATGAGAACAGAAACTATATATTAATTATTTCACTTTCCAACCTTTCCTGACTGCTTTCTTGCTCCCTCAAAAGCTTTTTTTTTTTTTAAAGCCTGACCCAGACCACAGTATTTAAATTGTCTTGTGTAAAAATAATAATAATAATAATAATAAAAATAAATAAATAAATAAATAAATAAATAAATAAATAAATAAATTGTCTTGTGTAGTATGTATGTGACAAAAATACACATTTGGGAGAAAAAACAACAGTTTTTCTTTTCTCTGCCCAATGATACCTTTGGGTTTTAGGCTACAAAAGAAAATCCTATGATTAATAATGAAATAAGAAAGATAAAGCCATCTTTCTGTATTAGGATACTTGTCTGAAATATTTGGAGATCTGTTTTCAGATATACCAAGATAGATCCCCTCTCTGGGCTGGACTATACCTGGATTCTTTTAACCACAATGAAACAAAAGATGTTGAGCCCAAGAGGGAGAAGCCAGCTACAGTTTCCTCTGCCAATCCCAATGCCCAAACAATTTTTGCATATTACCCACAGGCTCTCTGCATTCCATTTGAAGGTGTGAGAAGTCAATTGTTTAAGCAATTCTGGGCTGCAGGGTAGGAACTGCACATTCATGAGTTGGGGTGACATGGAAGCCTCAGGGAGCTACAGAAGTGCCTTATGTGTGACATTTCTGGGATAATCTTCCAGCAAATGGATAAGATATAAAATCCTATTTTCCTGGCATTGGGAAATTCACAGTCTCTGCCCATGGCATTAGACTTCATCCAGGGGAAATCCTATCAGAATCTTCTTTTATTTCATTTGTGAAAGAAAGACATGGTCCAGTCCTAAGTAGATTAACAAGGCATATATTTCAAAAGTGCAATTTAGCAGGATTCCTTAACATAGAAACTTCAAGAGAATTTATCATATATATATTTTTCTCCCTCAGAGAATATTTTTGACTGGAAAAGTTCTTGAAACTTTGGGACAATCATCACATTTTATTGACACCTTTAGATTAATATAAGAAGAAAAATCTTTGATATGGCAAGAAGCAGGAGATTCAGCTTTTTATGGAAATTTTCCCAAGGATCTCCTATCAATTTCAGTTAATTCTAAAGCTCTGTGCATTCATTTCTCAATAAAAAAGAAAAAAATAGGCTTAAATATCAAACACATTTGACATTTCTTCTATAAAAACAAAGTTGTCAGCTGATGCTTGAATCTGCTAGTTATCAACTGTGATTTTCAGAAAGTTACTTTAACCTCTCTGTAACTCAGTTTCCTTATCTATGAACTGCTTTAGCTTTAGCTTCCAGAGTCTTATTCTACTACTCTCCATTTGACTCTTAGGTAATAAGAGTAATAAGAACAGGTGATCAAAGCCTGTAGGTGAAATGGAAGAGAATCTCATGTTGGCCAAGTAACCTTTGCTACTCTTGCAAAGGTAGTGCTCAGAACACTCACTTCCCAGAATTAAAAAAAATAAATAAACAAGTTGCAATGAAATGGATTTCTAGGGCAGCTGTTCTTTTCTGCAGACTGCCAAATATAACATGGTCATTATCTGTACTAATCTAATAATACATCTTTCAAATTATATGAGTATGGACTTTCCCGCTAGATTGTGATGGGTAGGTGGTAAACTGGTGTCTGGTTTCTAAATTCCAGTTTCTCAATCATCCATAAAGTATACCTTGTTTCTCTTCCACATATCTGGCTGGAGAGGGTTAGCGGTCAAGGAAGGGCCAGAGATTTCAAATATGGAGTCCTGACTGAGGATGCCAGGCACAACTTTGAGCCTCTTGAGTTAGGAGTGGAGAAGAGAACCCCGTAGAGGACAAGGAGGATGTAAAACCCTTCTGGAGGGAAAGAAGATGACAAGGGAAACATTCATTCTCTCATTAGTACAGATGTCACTGCAACCTGGGAGTCCAGACAATTTTCCACAAAATGCAATGCTCATCTTAGCAAATGGTAATGACATTCAGTCATTCAATAGCCATTTATTTACCAGGGGGCCTGTTATGTCCCAGGCATTTATTAAAGAGTCATGGGTGCAGAAATAAAGACAACAGAATGAGCCTCTGACTTCACAAGTTCTACAGATACCATGCAAGCAGCAAGTGACATGGACACCACCTCCTTCCCTATTCAACCATGAGTTCCTATGTTTCAGTTTTAGGGACCACAGACGCCATGGGGAGGAAGAGTTTGAGTCCAGTCTCGGCAGTGTGATTCTGGGCAGCTGACTTAACCTTTCTAACATTCTGTGAATTAATTTTAATTTTCAAATGAAAGCAAAACCATTATGGTCTCTGGTATATCTTCTTTAGTCTCTCTCTTCTGGTTAATTATAAATGAAATGCAGAGAGAAGCTACTTTCTTGTTCTGATAAGAAAGTCTTCAGGACTACCAATACAGGATGTTTAACACTATAGATATAGGATCCCTAACACTATCTAGCACAGGGTCGTCATTTCGTAGAGATCACCCACTGTCACATTTCACTGCCTACCCCAGGACTCTGAACTGTTCCAGAAATTATCTAGTCATGCTAGCACGGTACCAAATGCATAACCAAACTGTCACAGTTTATGGCATCATTTCCATAATCAGTAGAAACAGAGTAAAAGGGATAAATAACTTTATAAATTAATATCAAAATGCATTAAAGAACTAAAAAGCTCTTTTGTTATCTTGACTCTTCAGTAAAGATGAGACACATGGAAACTGAAATTATACAATTTGGAAGGATGGAGGAGGAGGACCTAGGACAAGCAAAAGAGCTCCCCCCCCCCCTTGAAATGCAAAACAACACCTGGGAAAGCATAGTTTATTATTATTTTTTAAATAAATAGAGTCAAGAAATCCTAGAATTCGAGATAGTCTGGGTTTTGTTATTTTATAATTTCCTTGACCTTTACTAACTTTCTTAAGAATAAAAAATAGCATGGTGAGAGATCCTTGGGAGCTCATTCAGGGGAATTTACCTTAACTATCCTGGGTGAGAAGTCGATTCACACCTTCCTTAGGTTCTCCCTTTTGCCTTTTACTGCTCAGGATGCCACATCACCTGAAATCCAAAGGTGGGGACAGGGGGTGGTGGCGGGACCAGGAGGACTGTTTTGTTTCAAGCCTGATAAGAAGTCACTGGAGGATTGTGAGCATAGAAGCAAGACTGTCTGGTTTATACATCAAAAAGATTACTCTGGCTGGTTGTGATAATACCAAGGCCATTGGCCATCACCTCTCCTGCAGAAGCGCCTACAATGCCACAGATTGCCCACCCCAAAGGGTTTTATACCTCTTGTTCAAATATTTGATGATTGGGTCAAAAACTGAATGAATGAGTGAGTGAAAGGTTCTGACTGCCCAGATTTGGGCTACCGAAAGCAAATAATCCTATGCTATGCCATATTCAGAAAGATCTTTCCTCACCATATCTACTTTGATTTGCTATAGGATAACAGACATATTCTCAGAAGAAAGCCCACCCAAATATTCCTGGAAGATCTGAGCTTTTTAGAGAATTCTAGATTTCTTTTTTGTTTCTAATGGGAGACTGTGGAAAATACACATTTCACTCATAGGCAGAACTTAATAAAGAAATTCCTAGCAGAAAGGTCCTTATCTCAAAGACTTTCATTGTAACCTTCAACAGAATGTGAATTGGGTATCAGTTGACCTTCAAAGTCATTTTTATCTCTGCTTCTATGAATCTATGACTTTATGTTCTCTGACTATAGTGCTTTTCGAACCTTTCTTCCAGAATGAGCTTCAAGAATCAGCATCATGATTAGCATGTGGCTTTGAGGGTCCTCTGGCTCTTAGCTGCAAAATCTGTTTCCTCAGACACCAACACTGGCCAACAATCTCTACCTCTGCCAGACATTCACAAGTTTCATCAGAAGCCTTTGCTTTTGTATGTACCTCAAACAACCTTTAATAATCCTAATCTGGCCATTTATCATTTTGGTAGCTCAATTTTGGCTAACAATGAGAATGTGTTACATGTGTACCTGTGTTTCTCTGGAATTATAGTATTATTGTCTTTATGTGCTCTAAATAACCTTCACATTTTTATGGCATTAGCACAGGGGTGCTTCTAGTGTCCCTCAATCAACTGGCCCACGAGCCAATCTGCTTTGACTTACACAGACCATCCTTCCTTCACATTCAAGCCCACTACTCCTTCAGAGTGGGCCAGGACCATGGTGGAGGAGCCTATCTCCTGGCAGTAGTGCTAGCTTCATGATAGGTCTATTACCCAACACTAGCCATCCCACATCATTGTGACCATTGCCCATCACCTTGAAAACCTCCCTTATATTTGCATTTATGTGGAAGCTTTATGTGAAGTACAGTCTCTGCAGAACACAGTATTGGGAGTTAGTCTCAAAATCAACCTATGCATTTCCTACTTCCTCAGAGGAAAATATGGCTTCCTTGTATGATATCTTATTTTTGTATGATCCTCTACAGTTTTCAAAGTCGTTCATGCACATTATTTTCTTTGATTGTCCAACATCCCTGTGAGTAAAGTAGACATAGTTTGTATTTTCAATTTGCAAATGAGATTAATGACTCATCTTCATGACTAGTCAGTGATGGAGCTAGACTGATGGAGCTAGCTCTTCTCTGACCCCTAGACGAGTGCCCTTTCAATCCCACCAAGACACCCCACCCAAGTCCTATTTTTGGCTGTGATTTTGAAGCACAAACATCTCCATTCTACACACCCCTTCAGTCAGTGCCTGCACTAAATCCGAGATTCCCACCTTCCAAAACCATCTTCTCGACCAGTGTTCATGGACATGCAAAACACAAACATGAAATAAACTAAGAATTTATATAGTGCTGCCATATTTTATCTTGCCAGCTACCACCATTATTTCATAAAAGAGTGACAGCTTCACCACAAAAATAGAAAGGAAAACATTTTAGAACATGAACTAGTCTTTCCTAAGAAACAATCATTAAACTGTTTTATACTAGTCTATTTTAAAAAATATAATTATATTTTCAAATCTAAAATGCAGAGAAACGAAAACAAGTTTCTTTAACTATACTCCATATGTAATTATTAATTGACACAGTTTGTCAATCCAAGGGTGTCTCTCTCTAGATATATTCAACACTGCAAGGAAAAACAGTTATTTCAATTAACTTCATTTCTATCAGTATTATCAAAACCCCAGTTTCACATACTATTATTTAGTAAAAATGGAAATGACACTCACTAGGGCTTCTTCATACAACTTGGAATATTCTGGGCAAACTGATAGAATGAATTGTTTCTATGCCACTAGCTGCTTTTCTGACTGTCTCTCCCCCTGGAACTCCAAAAAGACAGTGGGTAGTTGACAGGGTGTGCATCTAGCTGAAAGTAACAAGCACTGTAGGAAGGAGGCTGTGGCACCTACAGCCACTGCTAACACCCATAGGCCTGACTCTCAACCCTGCCTGTTGCAAATCATCTGACTAGGGTATTGTAGGCCCTTGCATTGCAGATCTGATTTTAAGAATCACTGGCTGTGTTTACATGCTATACCTGAACATCTCCATTTTACTTTAAGAAAATGATGTAAGTTCCTACTGTATGGTTATCTACCTACACAGGTATCTTCCTATATGCAATAGAAATTAGATGGGCAGACCCCATTGGGAAGACATTCTACAAAAGTACAGAGAAAACATATGTTAAAGACTAGAAAACATCAAGAGAAGGATTTCTTGGCCTTTCTGCTTGTGACACCTCAGGGTGTTTCTAATTACTTCAAGTCAAGTCATGGAATGTCAACACAATAGCCCAATATACAATGATGTTAAATCCATTTTAGATTATATTTCAGCACATGCTATTTGAGAGACAATGAGGAGTGATGATGAATCGGATTTGAAACATGCTGACACTCAGGTCAAACCTGGTGACTCTTCACTGAGAAAGAAAATATGAGAGGAGTTATGTTGTAGGTTGGAGCAGATAAGCAAGGGGAAAGCTTAAGCTCTGTTAGAGGAATGCTTAGTTTGATGTACCTGTGGGACTTTCAGGTTGTGAGGTCTCATAGGTAATTTATAATCCATTTAATCATTTAAAACATTTCATTATATACAGGTGATCCTTGAACAGCACAGGGGCTAGGTGTGCAAACCCCCGACGTTGAAAATCTGTGTGTAACTAACTCCTCAAAAGCTTTATGAATATCCTATTATTGACCAGATCCTCACTGAGAACATAAACAGTTGATTAGCATATATTTTATATATGTATTATATATTGTATTTTTGTAATAAAGCAAGCTAGAGAAAAAAAATGCAAAGAAAATCATAAGGAAGAAAAAGTATGTTTACAGTACTGTATTGTGTTTGTGGGGGGAAAAATCCATGTATCAATGGACCCGTGTAGTTCAAATACATGTTGTTCAAGGGTCAACTGCGCGATGAATGACTGCCAAACACTGCTCTAGGTTCTAAAACAAGAACATATGCCCTGCTTCCACAGAGAATCTATATTTTAATAGTAATGATTTCTGAAGTTAGTGATAAAATGCTTTTACTCTGAGAAAACTTGTTCTTAAATATATATGTAATTCATTTGGAAATTTTAAAGTGATCTTTTTTTTAAGTAATCTCTACACCCAATGTGGGGCTCAAAATCATAACCCCAAGATTAGGAGTCACACACTTTACCAACTGAGCCAGCCAAGCACCCCATCTTCGTCTTCTTCTTTTTAATAAGAACGCAGGAATAGAAGTCAAGTGCTGTGACATTTGCATGATTCCAACATTTTATTTTTGTTATTTTGATCTGGCTAACTTAGTCAAAAGCCTACATTTTATTTCAGTCCATTTAATTTCATCCTAATATTTTTCACATTCATGAATAAATGTATTTGCTTTTGTCCTATGACAGTATGACAAAATATATTTACCAAATATTCATAATGAACTTATGGAATTGGATAGTGCTACCTCCCACAGGCTTCAAAATATCTCCATGAATTAACTTTGGGAGATGGTGAAAGTTACAGCCACATTTGTTTCTTTCTTTTTAAGATTTTATTTGTTTATTTATTTATTTATTTACTTATTTATTTATTTATTTATTTATTTATTTATTTATTTATTTAGAGAGCAAGCGGGGGAGAAGCAGAGAAAAAGGAAGAGAGAGAATCTCAAGCAGACTGCTGAGCATGGCTTGATCCAATGACCATGAGATCATGACCTGAGCTGAAATCAAGAGCCAGATGCTTAACTGACTGAGCTACCCAGGCACCCCAGAGCCGCATTTCTGATAGTGCTCCATCATAAATCCACAAACTACTCCCAAAGATCTCTCCTGTAAAATGCAGAGTATGCTTGCTTCAAAAATTCAATGACTTCTATTAAATCACGGAATTGATTTTGTCCAAAATCTCATCAGCAGCAAACCTATTTATTTCTTTGTTACTTATTTATTATTATTTGTTATTTACAATCTCCACAAGGCCAGAAGATGAGATTCGGTCTCCTACAGCCTGCCAGCTTTCCATTCTGGCGCACAATTCAGGGTTCATTTCCAGGGATGTGCTATACCTGAGTGTCTCTATTTTATTTTATTAAAATGGCTCAAATTCCTACCTGTATGATGTCTATCTACCTATGCCAGTATCTTCTATGCCATCGATACAGTCTGGCAAAACAGCCAGAGAGACTTGAGCCAGGAAGCAAGATTGAGAGCATAGCTTTTACCCCATCCTGTGCCAGGGAACTAGCTCCACTGGGCTTCTCTTCTGTCTGTATTATAGGCTGGGAATAGGCGTGGAACAGGCAAGCACTCACTAGTAAGTGTCTGTATCCTCATCACACTGTCCCATCTTCTAAGACTGTCCCTCAAAATTTCCCTACACAACTGAGAGAACTTTAATAAAGTCACATTTTCATTTACTGTGGCTCAACTCTGGTGCCATTTTTTCTTCTTATCTCCATATTTTGCAATAACCCCTTCAATATCTTTGGATTTTCATCTCACACAAAGTATATATAGAGATGCAGCACTATAGTTCCTACTTGAAAGGAAAACCTTAGTGTAAAAGAAATAAAAGACCACATAAGCTCAGTTTTAGATACTTCATGTCCTCATTTTTTAAGGATATGATTTCCATAAAAAAAGGGGAGGCAATCTATGAACACTTTTTCTTGATTTGACATTTGTGCAAAAAATACCGCTCACCACTGTAGCAGACCTTCTCTTGGGCTATTCAGGAGTGATCTCTTAAGATTCATTTCATGTGGCAAGGTTTACATTTGCTGAAGCTAGAACTGGGATTCCAAATGCTACAAAGCGGGGCAAGTAGTGTGAAGCTTTAAAACAGTGAGTAAACCTAGCCTGCCGCCCAGCATCCTCATCTCATGTGCAGCTTTGCTGTTCTCACAGTCATCCTTTACAGTCACTTTGGTGACAAATGATAAGGAATATTGTTAACTTTCCAAAGAGTGGCCCCTAAAAATAGTATGCTGTGAAGTTGTTTCTGAATTAGGATGTTCAAAAAAGACTTGGATGTATTCTGTTCAAAATGGATTGATTTCAACGACATGAAAAGGAGAAAATATCAAATATGCTGAATGCAAAAATCTTAAGTAGCTACTAGCTTAACTAACTTCAGTAACTACTGGTGTTGCTGCTATAATTTGAGCAATAGATTTGGGGCTGACGTTTTAGTCTTTGATGGAAATGGGATAATCGATTTGAGATTTTATGTCTCATAATGAAAATGTTAATACCAACAGGCTGATCAGGTTGGAGGTTGGGAGTGGAGGCTCAATGAGCTGCCAATCCAGGAAATGCATGCTAAATCTAATGTTCTTTTTCGAAAGGCAGGTGGTCTTCCTGAATAACCACCCAAGTGAAGGGTGGTGGTCTTCTTCTTCTTCTTTTTCTTCTTCTTCTTCTTCTTCTTCTTCTTCTTCTTCTTCTTCTCCTTCTCCTTCTCCTTCTCCTTCTCTTCTCCTTCTCCTTCTCCTTCTTCTTCTTCATCTTTACAATTAACTGGACATTACAGGAAGATATTCCCACATGCTTGTATCACAACTAGCTTTCATTGAACAGTTAAGAACTGACCTAGCAACTAGACAATGACAAGAAACCAGGCTGACAGCTACATGGTATGTTGCAACAGACTCATCACCACCTCTTTCCCTCAAAATTACTGACTGTGATTGCCAGGATATCATATAATTAAAAGCTGTGTTTCTTCTTCCCTGGTATATCTTCGGCTTTGCCCTTTGAAAAAAATCAAGAATATTCTTTTCAAAATGCATTTTGCCTTCCAAAAAACTTACTTAAATTTAAATTTAAGGAATCCATTTAAAAAGACTGACATTGCCATACCAATGTGTGTGTGTATATGTATATATATATATATATATATATATATATATATATTTCTATTTAATATTTTTCCTGTAAATCCAAAAATATGTACAGAGTGACATAGTTACGTAACCAGAAAGCAAAGGTTTTTATCAGGGGATGGACGTCTTGGTTACTGGACAGTAATTTATTTCAACTAGTTGAAGCTTAGAGCTGGGGCGGGGGGAAGGGGTGTGCACAAAATACCATGTGTTTGAAAAGTCTATAAAATGAGTTTAACAATGAGTCACTGTTACTGTAGTGGCTTTTCAATCTTCTGGGGACAAAACAGACATTGTGTTTAAAATCTGCAACATTTATATCTTGGCCTTTCTGGGTGAGTTTTCTGTTAGGGAAGGATGTCAAGCTCAAGTTTGCAAATACAGAAGAAAGAATTCTAGGACATAATCTGAAGACCTAAAAAATGGTCCCAGTTAAAATAATCTGCTTCACATCCCTGAGCCTCAGTTTCCTTTATCAGTAAAATGGATCTAGTTTTGGTTCTTTAAATAGAGATTTTTTTTTTTTTGTAAGATACATGAGAAAAGGCCTCTGTTCACCTCTCCCCACCCAGAGCCCACTATGATGCACTTGGCATAGGATAAAATGAACATCCCATGAATGAAAGAACTGAAATATCAGAATTCTCCTTGCTAGTTCCTTGTATGTGCTGATAAAGACATTAATGGTTACTGAGCTTTTATTATGTTTCTAGCATCACATTGAGCTCTTCATGTGAATTATGGCTTTCCACTTGCCTAATCTGATGAGGTAGTAGTTATGATTAACACCATTTTATGCTTGGGAAAACTAAGACACAAAGTGGTCAAATAATTTGCTCAAGGTGACACATTAGTAGGACTGGAAATTCATACCCAAGCTGGTTATCTCTTTGGATACAATAAAGAAACAAGAAACAAATGACTTTTCAGCTTGTTGATAAAACCTTTGATTCCTGATATTATTATAGCACCTGTGGTGTTTCATGGGATTCCCAGAAAACCTTCGAGTATCAGGAGCTTTATTTGATGGATTAAAAGACCCAAAGCTCAGAAAGAAGAAAAAATTTGCGCAAGGATCTTAATAGTGACCAAGAATCCAAGCTTTCAAAATAATAACACAATGAACATTCCCAGTATCGCCCACCATGACCTTCTATCAAGCAATGGGGTAGGAGGGAAGGGACAGGAGGCCAAACTAAAACCCTTCAGTTATTTTGGGAAGCACAGCACTAATGTGTCTGTCCATATTCTAGAAGACTGCCTCACATCTCTCGCTTGTGAAAGGCAAAGTGATGAAATGATTTTTCTTCAGAACGGAGCATCCACCAGGAAATGTACCTCCTTTCTTAAACCACCCTCACTTCTCCTGTGATGAAAGAAATAGATTAGTTAACAGCACCCACAGGATAAAAATGAACAGGACAAAGGAGAGAAATGATTAGAATGAGGTGCTAACCTGACGGCGAACTCCATCAGGTGCAGAAAGAACAGGAATATTAATTCAAATCACCTAAAAAGAGAAGGCTAAGTAGGGTGAAGAGGGGGAAAAAGTATTATATTAAGCTTGGGAGTATGTGATCACATTTGGAATGCACTGGAGTGGATGAGGAAGACTTGACCTTTAGCCTGGGAGCCAGTGTGCACCCCCAAATAGCAGAACTGAACCCAAACAAATGAAACTAAACTAAAATAATTGGTTTGGAAAGGGCATCGGTTAACACATCCTGCTTATGGAAAATCCAAGAAATCATCTTTCACCAGCAACCGTATAACTTTAAGTTAAGACTGAACTTTGGGGAGAGAAAAGTAATGAAGTGTGAAATCATTTTATTCTTCAGAATGGCAAATAAGAAACCTCCTTTATTTTCCAAATTACTGGTTGCTTATTTCAAAGAGAGTAGATTTCACTAAGAGAGTAAATCCTAAATAGTAAGAATCAAGCAATTAGTGAAAATTGGGGATCAGTACTCTTGGGGTCATCAGAGATAAAATGGCAAAGATCGTCTCCTTATTTTACAAATGTTGGTACATTTAGATAGTATTTTTGCTTCAATAGTGAAATCTTCATTTTCTACCTAAGCCAGTACAAGTTTGGTAATACAACTATGGAAGAAGGACCTTCCAACTCTTGAGAGTGATTTGCTTCTTCTCAATGAAAGAAGCAGTAAGAAAAGCAAAGACAAAGGAGGTGTTCTGGAAGCCTCTGACTGGCATGGAAACAGTGATAGCTACACAAGTCACTCATCCCTCATCACAAGCACAAGGACTCCTTTGGAACATCAGTACATCTATGTGCCCTCTATACAATCACTGAATTTATTTAATATTCTTTGACTGAAAAAATAACTAATGGCAGTAAGCTACACTAAATTCAGTAGTGCTTTTGAATGAATTTGCATTTATTAATCTCAATGAAGAGCATCTTTGTATGTTTACCCAATGGTTGAACATATGTGTGTGTGTGACATATTAATTTGTTCCACCTACAGATAATGCTTGATAAGTGTGCAGATTTGAGGACCCTTATGAGTAATTCGTGGCTCCCCGGGATTCTTCAGCTGCCAGATGGGAACTACTAAACCCTTTCTCTTCTACTAAAGACTCCATGGACTAAAAATAGACTTTTAGAAGGCATTCCAGCATGTTATCCTGCAAAAATTTGCAGTCTATCTGTGTTGAGAAAGAGCCAGAGTACCATACACTAAAATGGTAACAGTATTCATTGCTGGCTACAATAGTTTAGGGAGGTTTATTTGCTTTTCTGTATTTTTCAAATTTTCAACAGTAATTATTTATCCCTTTTGTAGTAAAAACAAACATCAAAAACATCCAACCAAAACTCAAAAAAAGGTCCCCATGCCATGATATTAGGAAAACCCTAGCAGTCCTCTGTAAACTTAAAAACCCAGATTCTTGGAAAACATTCCTAATGACTGCTCCTATTTGCTCCTGGGGACCCATTCCTGCAAAGCAATGTGGGAAACTATGAGAATGTAAGAGTGCATTTTACTACCACAACATATTCCACAAAAACTGGGTTTCTGTCAAGAACTTCATCTTCAGCACAAAAATAATCCTGCCATGCTTCTACTTACATCCTTCATTGGTCCCCCATTGACCTGGAGGAAAATTTCAAAGCCCTCAGAGCTTTCTGATCCTGCCCCCAGTTGAGTAACCAACTCTGGCTCAGTGGGTCATGGCCTTTCAGAGCCATCTTGCTTGCTATTTCTTGAAAGAGTCTAGTCATTTCCCAGGATACATCCTCTGGAACAAAAGCTCTCTGATTCATTTATGGAGGAGAAAAGACAGTTCCACTATTCTATGCAGTCCCAAGGTAGATTACCAAGACTACAAATCCACTTTATTTAGGATTTAACCACAATCTAGATACATCCCCATCATCTAGTTACCAGAAAATTATAGGGCCAAAACAGAATTTAGGCAAAAATTAATGATAGGTCCAATATTGAATCTAAAACCTCAAACATTGATGCTACACTGAATGATCTGTGTTTTCATATGCAGGAGGAATTGTACATTTTAAGTGTGGTGCTGACCACTATTTATCTTCCAATTTCCAGAGATATTCGATTTTTGCTAGGTATATGACCACCTACAATAATAATCATATACCCAGCCTCCTTTGTAGTTAAGAGTATTCATGCAGCTAAGTTTTGGTCAAGGAGATATAAAGAGAAATCGTTGTGATATATTTCTAGAAATCTTATAAAGGAGAAGGCACAGCTTTTTTTTTTTTTTTTTTGCTCCATCCTATTCATGCAATATAGATGTGATGAACAGAGTTTACCAGTCCTTCTGGACCAGAAGAATGGGACCACACTTTAGGGATGACAGAACAGGCAGCTGAAGGAGGCCTATGTCCCTGAGTGAATAATTTCTACAATTCCAGTTCTGGATTGTCTACTCTGAATTATTTCTAGGTGAAAAAATAATAAATGTTTACCTTCTTTAAGTCTCTATATTCACTAGCCATTTCTTTTAAATCTCTGTGCATACAAACCAACCTAATATTAAAAGATAAATGAAGCTTTGTACAACAACCAGACATTTTAGCAGAATGCAGAATTAGAGCCCTTAATAAACTTAATAATTCACTATAGTTAGTTGAATATCAAGTGTTAAAGTGTTAGTGATCCCTAAGAATTTACTTAGAAGGTTAGCATCCTCATCAAATCTCCCATACAGATATAGAATTGGGTATACTGGTCTAAACTAAGGTGTATTTCTTTTTCTTGAAAGGGAAGACTTAGTAACAGTGAAAAAAATCACAGAAGGAGCATTTCTGGAATTCAAAGAGCCCAGGCATTGCTACAAAACAGTTCCTTCTTAGTTTTCAATGTTCTTGCTGGCAAAAGATATTACTGATACCTTTCTTTTCAGCCCAAATCTTTATCTTTGATGAAAATGTTACAGTTGATACATTTCTATTAAAAATAGCAATTTCGGGGATTCCTGGGTGGCTCAGTAGGTTTAGCGCCTGCCTTTGGTCCAGGGCGCGATCCTGGAGTCCCGGGATGGAGTCCCGCGTTGGGCTCCCGGCATGGAGCCTGCTTCTCCCTCTGCCTGTCTCTCTCTCTCTCTCTCTCTCTCATAAATAAATAAATAAATAAATAAATAAATAAATAAATCTTTTTTAAAAAACAATAGCAATTTCAATTTTACAAAACACCTAACCAGTACTCTTGAAAACTTCCAATATCATGAAAAACAATGAAGGATTGAGAAACTGGCATGGGCCAGAGCAGTTGATAAGGGTAGTGTGGATCCTGGATTGGATCCTGGAAAAGAAAAGCACTGTGGTGACATCCAACTCAAGTCTGGAGTTTGATAGTGATATGCTCATACTGGAGTTTTCATTGTGACAAAGTAGACTAACAGAAGATGTGAACAAAAGGGGAAAGTGGATGAGGGTATGCATACAGGAACTCTGTTTTATCATTACTTTTTTGTGCATCTAAAATCATTATAAAGGTTAAAAATTTACTATAAAAAGGGCACTATATTGTCAATAGTCTGGTAGATTGGTTGTGATAATAGGTATAAAATCATGGACTTGTAGAAGGGATCCAAAAAGTAGTAATATCCTTCCTTCCATACAAACCCTTAAAATCCCATCAACTCTTTAATTATTAGACAAATTTTTTGACATACACTTTTTCTGACTTGGCATACCTGAAAAAATTATTCTCTTATCATAAACTTACATAACTTTGAAGATGGTTATGTTTTTCTATCCTTTCCTTCATCACCAATTACCTATTTGTCATTGGCTTTTCCTCTTATACTTCTTCCTTCCTTGAAGTCTTTTTTTCTTTGTGGTCTTTCTAAGTTTTACACATATGACTGAACTTAGGATCCAAATCATACTAAGGGGCATATGTCCTCCTTCCTCATGGTTCTCCCTCCTCCTCTCCCTTCCCAGGTTCTACACAGAGTAGGTTCTCAGTATGTTTCTGTTAAATTGACTTAAATTAATAAACAAGGAGTATAGTGAAGGGACCATTTCATGATTCCTGAGTGATTTATTACCTTTGCAAAGATTCCAGCATGATGTCAGATTTAATTACAACACTAAACTTTTAGCTCTCTCATATTTATTTCAAAGCACCAAGTTAGACAGATTTTCCAGTACATAATGAGCTACTCTGTGAATATCAGATGCCTCTGGGAACTCCATGAACTCTTTCAAACAACCAGGATAAAAACAGTGAAGGAAATCCTCTTTAAGTAAAATAAAATCATACCTAATTTTGACCAAAATTCCCAAAATTGCCAAGATTCCACTTATTTACAAAGAGCATTTGGAAAATCAACAAACCAATTTCTATTTTTTTTTTAAATTCTAAGTCCTTTTTTGCTGATTTAGCCTATTTTAGTGTCTGGTTATTTATTTCTTATACAATACTTTTTTATTACAGTGTATTTTTAGTTTGTTGCATCAACTATTTTCTATATTACTTTACTTTTTCTGGTTAGATAACAACATTTTGAAGTTTGTTTTGGTAAATTATAATAAAACGGACTACACAAAGAAGTCGGCTAGGAAGAAAGACATGTCAACAAGACAATGTCCAATGGTACTACCAAGAAGCAGAACTTAATGAGGAGGACAAGAAGAGAACCAAATATGATAAGAAGAAATAGTTTAGTGTGATCTTCCAGTACAGCAAAGTGAAATTTGATTTAAAAGTTAAATATTCACATTAGCCAATCCTTCAAATTGGGACCTGGCTTTGGAATAGAAATGTGGCCAGAAACACTGTTCTGGACAGCTCAGGTCTTCTCAGGCATTAGTCAGGGCCCTGGAAGCAGATGCTACTGATGCTCTATCCTTATTCCCTTGGATCCCTTGATGATTCTGGTGTATTTTCATTCCTAGCAGCCTGTACTCATGCCTTTATTGTAGGATGACCCTCAGGCTACTGTAACCCACTTTGCTTAAATCAGTGCTTCTCAAAGTATGATCTGCAAATCAGAGCATCAGCATCACCTGCAAACTTGTTGGAACTGCAAGTTCTTAAGCCCAGCTGAAGATGCACTGAATCAGCAACTCTGGGGATATGGCTCCACAATCTGTATTTTAATAAGCCCTCCAGGGGATTCTGACACATGTGTCAGTTCCACTGACCTATTCATATATATTGAAAGCCAAGTGACTAGGATTTTATATTTTGAGGGAGAAGCAATCTATAGCCAATGTTGATAGATGTGAGTGTATCCAACACACCAGATACCCCACCCCTGGTAAGGACAAATCAGAGGCAGGACCCAAACTGTCTCTAGAGCTCTCCTGTAGAATGGAGAGAAAATTACTCTCTGTGAGACTCTCTTGATAGCACTCCCATATTTGGCCTCCTTCTCTTTACTTCCCTGCCTCACTGCCCTACTCCTTTACTAGTTTTTTTTTTTTCTAGGACTAGTTCCTAATAAATCATTTTCACATGATCCTTCAGCTCAGAGTCTGATTCTAGGGAACTATACAAAAATATATCCTATAGTGAAAAGAAAAAATTCAACTTCATTGTCATAGCCCGGAACTCCGGCATGACATTATCGATTGTAACTAGACTCCAGGCACTATGCTAGGGGCTGGGGATAACAAGATGAATGGGGTTCTTTCTGTCCTCAGAGAACTTAGGTGTAGCGACAGTAGTGGTGGGTAGCAGACACATGAATGGATATTGTCAATAGTTCAATACTGAAATTCTCATCTGTGCTAGGAAAACACTTTCCCCCAAAATTCCTGAAAGAGGCAATAGGCCAAGCTAGCTGCTGAGTGTGGATGAGGATTTGTGAGTCAGGATATGGAATGTGAACAAAATATTCCAGCCCAAACCATGGACTGAGACATGAACCCGAGCAAGAGAGAAAAAAAGTACATGATTTGGTGGTCGTGTGGTGTCAAGTTCAGATTGGAAAGGGGCAGGTGATGAAGCTGAAAAAAAAAAAAAAAGGAAAAAGTACTGAAGCACAGGAAGACTTCCAGGCCTTGCGAAGTAGCAGGCCTTTTGCTGTAGATGATGGGGTGTCTGCTGATAGCTTTTAAGCATGAGAGCAACTTGTTCAGAAGTGCATAGAGGAAAAAAAAAAAAGAAGAAGAAGAAGTGCATAGAGAGATCCTTCTGGCTGAATAAGAGGGCCTATTCCAACATCAGGGAGACCAAGTCAAAGACTGTAGGGAATAGTCCAAGTGAGACCTACCAGGGGCCTGAGCTGGAGGAGGATATGTAACCCAGGAAATATTTAGGGGGTGAAATTGGCAAGATTTTGACTATATAAATGTTGTACTGAATGACGGGGAGGAGCTAGGCAAGGACAAATCCAGGTTTCTGCCTTAAATGATGCAATTAGCTTAGAGTCATAATCATTTCCATTTTGTCAGTTCAGAGTGAGGACTAAAACAGTCATGCTGAGAACTGCTCCCCTACCTTGGGAAAGCTAGATAACGACTAAAATTCTAAATCAACACAGTTGATGGAAAACTTCATCAGCGCAGACAGACGCAAGGCAGCTCTGATTAGCACAGATACAGAATTGCCTCATCAACAAAAACACTAGGCACAATTAATACACAAGCCCTTTCAGTTAAATGCAATTTAGGCATGATTACTTAAATGGAAAGTTTATGAAATTATCCAGTATTTCTTAAGTAATTAATAAAATTTGAAGTCTGGAGAGAATTAGACATAGATCCATGCAAAAGTTTCCTAAAGAATAAACAAAATGCAGATGCATGTGTGAGTGTTGGTGTGCAGGGAGCAAAAACACAATTAATGTTTGCTATCAGCAAGGCAACCTGCAAAATGAATTCCACAAATTACTACTTGGACAGAAGCACACACAACACCTAATTTTGGTACATAAATATTACCATTAGATGTCTCCGTTCTCTCAAAGCCAGAGCTTTCTGCCTGCAAGAAGGGAGGAGTTTGCAGAACTGACATGGAAGAGGTTTTTACTGATGCCATTGTACCCAGGAGGGCCTACAGTGTAACCCAACCTGGCTGCATCCTCTTGCACGTGGTACATTGGGAGCAATAGTGACAGAATGGCAAAGCCAGTGCAAGAACTCAGCTCCCGTTCTAAGTGTCCAGTCTCTTAGGAAGGCCCCCTGGGTAATAGAGATGCACGGATTCACATCTCTCCTTCTTGTTGGCACCCATTGACTTCAACTCCTTGGTATGCAAAATGAAAGAAATAGCAATAGGAAAGATTGGTTTCAGGCTTTACTAGAAATAATGGAGATGCCAGTTGGCCTCATCATCCCACCATCAATCTGAGAAAAACTTCTTTTAAAGAAGTGCTCTGGGTCGGTGAAAGCAAGAGACAGTGATGGGAATCAAATGCTATCCCTACCACCAAAGTAGCTGCATTCTTTCTCAGAAATTTAAAGATTCCAATCTCAGACTGACTAAAGCAAAGGCATCTGTCTGTCTTAGAACATAAGCAGAAATCAGTCAGTATGGACACTGCCATAGCTACAGGAGAGTCGAGAAGCTACATGGCACAGAGACTTCAGTGGAGGGGCTGGGGCTGTCAGGATAGAGAGGGAGTTGGAGAAAGTTAAAGAGTGAGAGGTGGCCCTTTAAGGGGACAGAGCGGTAGAAACTATTTATTACTCAGTACTAATGCATTCAATATTTCAATGACGGATGTGCTGGTACCACGTGGATCAGATGAATATCAGTCCTAGCAAACAAGAACATTTTTCTTGTATTAAACTCTCTAAATCCCAAAATGTGGAGCATAGGTAGGGCATGGCAGAGAACTTAAGGACAGTAATTAATTAAATTGACTATAATGATCAAGGGGAAAAAAGATAAGGCAGGCTAGCTTTAATGGCTAGAAGAAATGACTTAAATTATCTAACTCAAGAGAAAGAAAAAGAAGGGATTTAGCTAGAAGATCTGAAATTCATATTCCTGTAAAGGTGAAGTTCACATAACTGCTTTTCTGGGACAGGTAACAGAATGCTGGGGTGATAAGTTAAGGACAGCAGCATTTATTCTTCTTTTCTTTTTTTTAAGATTTTATTTATTTATTCATGACAGACACAGAGAGAGAGGCAGAGACACAGGCAGAGGGAGAAGAAGGCTCCATGCGGGGAGCCCGACGTGGGACTCGATCCAGGGCTCCAGGATCACACCCTGGGCTGAAGCCAGTCGCTAAACGCTGAGCCACTGGGGCTGCCAGGACAGCAGCATTTCTCAGAAGAGTGTCAGGATCCTCAGAAAATTACTAAAAGTTTCTGAGGGGTCACAGGGATCACAACCTGTAACCCCAAGAATATGGTTGTCTGAGCAAGATGAGCAACCTCTCTCGATTCCAGACCTTTCTGCACTTTCCTGACCTTCTAGCCTTAAAAGACACAGAAACATCAGAGGCTGACTTTGGGCTTTGATCTTGAGCTGGAGGAATCTAAGAACATCAGGAGATACAGCGTGGGGGATCGATGGCAGCTGTGTGAACCAGGTTCCAACTCTAATAACTTGACGGATCTGGCATGTGCAGGACGCACATGACCATTGTCACAAATGCTGCAGTGTCAGGATGAAAGCAAAGAACTGGGAAAGCATAAGTGCTTTACCCTACAATGGTGGCTGGACGATCGACAGCACATACATTCAAGGTGATGGTACGTAGCCATTAAAATAACCTTCATAGGGACGCCTGGGGAGCTCAGTGGTTGAGCATCTGCCTCCGGCTCAGGTCATGATCCCAGGATCCCGGGATGGAGTCCCGCATCGGGCTCCCTGCATGGAGCCTGCTTCTCCCTCTGCCTGTGTCTCTGCCTGTGTGTGTGTGTGTCTCTCATGGATAAATAAATAAAATCTTTAAAAAACAACCTTTGTAAAGACACTTAATGATGTTTTTTAAAAAACATAATGAAAGGGGAGGATATAAAATGACCTGTACAGTTTGACACCAACTAACAACAACAAAACACCTAATAGAAAAACCACCAAAGTATTAATAAAATTTGGGTGGGCGGGGGGGACACTTGGGTGGCTCAGCAGTTAAAGTTCCTGCCTTCAGCCCAGGGAGTGATCCCAGAGTCCCGGGATCGAGTCCTAATATCAGGCCCCCTGCGTGGAGCCTGCTTCTCCCTCTACCTTTGTCTCTGCCTCTCTTTCTCTCTCTCTCTCTCTCTATCTCTCTCTCTCTGTCTTTCATTAATAAATAAATAAAATCTTTAAAAAAATAAAATAAAATTTGGGTGTGGGGATTGAGATTTTGAGTGGCATTTCTTTACCCTCCCATTTATTATTATTTTCCTAATTTACTTTAAATAAGCATTTGTTAACACAATGAATTAAAAATAATAATAATGTGCTTTGGATGAAGTGTACATACTTCCATGGATTCTACAGGTAGTAAATGTGGTCTTCTGAGAGGAATTATCCTTGGGTTCCAAATTAGAAGTTATAACAATTTGTATTCTCTTCTCAGGAGACCTTCTAAACAAAGGCCAATGTTAGTGTGAGTGTATGTGTGCATGTTGTGTAATGAGGAGGCTTCTCTTTAAGGATACACACATTTCTGGGGGGGCATTTCTATGCACTGGTTTGAAAAGCGTCCATAATTCTTTCAGAGTATTTTTGAAATTGTTCAAATGTCTAAGACAAATTATTGCAGCTATTATGGTCCACATTGATTAATAGCAAGCCAAAGATAAATTCATTTCAAAATTAACTTTTATCTTGACAGTTTTTATTATTTTTTAAAGACATATATGGCTTTCCACACAACACATTGGTAAAGTCACCACCATACCCCTGAGGTAGAAACTATTATCATTCCACAGAAGGATGAAGGAGAGGCTTAGGCAAGACAAGTCATTCACTCAGGGTCATGATGGAGCTAATAAATGGAAAAAAAAAAAAAAAAAAAAAAGGAGCAGGATCCAAACTGAGTGTGCTCTGACATCAAGGTCTGTATTTTTGACCTATGCTATCTTGTGTGCATTTTTTAACACCAGAAATAGACACCTAGATACCTTGGAAGTCAGTAGTCCTCACAGACCATCTTTCTCTGTCAGTGTTCGTTCTAGAACAATACCAGAGAAGACAAGCCATGTTGGGGAACAGACACGTATTAACTACTGGAGCTTCTTAAGCTTCTTAAGCTTAAGTGAACTACTGTCCACTTCAGAAATCTAAATGAACCCTATCATAGAAGCTACAGTTAAAGGAAAATGATGATGTCATTGTCTGATGGCTCTCCCTTGATTAAATCAGCTTTAAAATGTTACCTCCTTGCACACATAAAATTCACTCCTTCTTTGTTCTGTTTCAAATTTGCTAATTTATTTAAGAGAGCTAATCATATCTAATTCTAACATTTACTCTGAAAGACTTATGACCTGCTGCCAAAAAGGAAACACATTGTGATCCAACAAAATTAAATGAAATAGAATAACATTCTGGTTTAAAATTCACTTGCTTGACTTCCATGGCTTTCTGACAAAAAAAAAAAAAAAAAAGAGACAATTAATCTCTAATTGTAATCTTTATACTTTAATAATAAGGAGACACCTCCGTCACACTCATGCAGGAACCAGAGGCATAGAAATCCTGGCCCCAGCAACACAAGCAAAGGCCCTGTGATCTCTCCTTCTGAGAATTTGTATTCTCAAGTCCCCTGAATTCTTGGGGAAAGGAGGGATGTAGTAATACAATTATGAGGGGAGCCCTACATTATCTCTTACTAAAATTCAGAGGGAGAAAAAAATGTGTGCAGCTGGAACATTAAAACTCTAAGTGATGGCTTTTGCAGAATGAGAAATATGCTGGCACGAGACAAGGCAACAAGAAAAATCATGGACTAAATCTGAGTGCAAAATTCTATGGTGAAATGGATTTCATCACAGAACACCTTTCCAAATGAAGAGCTTAACTCTAGAGGCCTTGGAGAATCATTGCAATCCAGATGGGCTGACACTTCAGAGATGAACCTACAGGGAATAATACTTCACAAAATAGGAATGAATGAAATCAGCTGATGGGGTTTCTATTGGTTTTTCGCCTCTGCAGAATATTCTATTTTCAGAAAACCTAAAGAAAGCAAATGCAAAAAGATTTTTTGTTGTTGTTGTTTTCTGTTTAAGTGTCCAGGCAAAACTAGTTCTTCCTGAGGAAGCAGCAAGAATATAAAAATAGAGACTCAGGAAACATAAGCTGCATCTTTACACACTAGTATTTAAAATATGTCAATGGTAATTGAATTTGGCCATCAAATCTTTGAATTTGTCTTATATGATCTACACAATTCAATGCATTATCTTATCTCAACTTCCCAACGATCCTGGGAAGTTGAAGGACATAATTAGGCCCATTTCACAGATGATGAAATTGACAGAGAGAAACCAAAGGGCTTATCAAAGGACAGATGCAAATGGCAGAGTCTGAACTTGAACCCCCTGTTCTTGCCATATGTGAGCCCAAGACAAGCAAGATGAGAGACAGACAACCTGCTCAGATTCAAAATTTGAGCTCTGCTGAATTGGAGACTATACTTAATCTCTCTGTGACTCAGTTTCCTTATCTATAAAGTGGAGACAAGGACAGGATTGTTGTGAGGATAAAATGAGTTAATATGTGCAAAATACCTGGAATCCTGTAAGCACCATTCTCATGGTTGCTATCATTAACTGTGTTAACTGTGTTAATGATAGCACTCTGCTAGCTGTTTAGTGGGCAGGGAAAGTCAAGATTTGCCTGAATTTGATAGTCAGTCCTAGGATCTATCTCAGCAACCGTTCTAGAACTAAAGACAGCCAGTCTGTCCCTGATTTGCTCTACTGTCTCTTGTTATTTACTTATTAAAACTTCAAAAAGCAGATGCGGCCTCACCTCCACAACTCAGAAAAATAAGAGTGAGTCATCCCACTTCCACAGTTAGAAGAGCCACGCTGCTTGTCAATGCAAAGCTGGGTGAACCCAGGAATGAATGAAAGGCCCAGGCCAAACAGCCCTCTGTGAAACTCAGCTCAGAAAGCAACCTCTAATGTCATGCACTCCTTGGCCAGAATTTAGAAGTTTCAAGAGATTCCAACAAGAAAAAAAAAATGATTAAAAAAAAGAGGAAAAGGAAAATAACTTAATGAATCACTCTAATTGTGGTGATACTCAATGTAGAAAAGAAAGTCTGAGTCTGTTTAAATGACTAATGCCACCTTTTAAACCTAAGAATGTATTCATGAAATTATGTCTCCAATATTTATATCTGGATATCTCCAAATTCCCAACATACTATGCAACATCATTAGCAAGTTAGTATCTTATCCCAAGTCGGATCCTTAGTTCTCTATGATCCTGATATACCCCTGCCCTTATAGTTCACCATCTCTTTTGTTGGGGAATTGGTTGTAGTCATGCTCATATCACCGCTCAGATGGAATGGGATCCGTTATTTTCCTGTTCACTGCCAGTGTAGACACAATCTTAGAACTGGAGCTGCCTGAATTATGTAAACTCATTTGGACCCAGAAGAGGCACTTTGTAAAATATTGTAGATTTAAAAGAGTAAATAAATAAAAGATCCTACTTTCCTCCTGATTGCAACTTTTTATCCATTTTCACAATTGCAGCCTGGTTATTATTCCTTATCGCAAAGACCACATCATCTGAAAATATTTTGTACAAAGGATGAGGCCTTGCAGCACCTACCAGTTTGGCCATCTTAATTACCCCGAATTTCAACTCCCAGAAATTGAGTGTTGGAAACAAAAAATTCCTTGGAGAGCTCATTGTCACTTGCTATTTCTGATGAATGGCCATTATTCTCTTTAAATTTTAATACATTCAGAGGAAATAACCATTCTGTCGGAGCTAATGAAATGTGCTACATGAACAACATACTTTGAAAAAGCTGAAACTTAGAGTTTGCTTTTGGAATTATCATAACTTAATTTGACAGTGGTTTAAGATACAGATAATAATAGCTGTATGTATTAAGTATTAATGAGGTGCTATGTGATGCTCCTAGCTTACAGCCAGTCAGTGAAAATGCTCAGTAAACGTCTATTCCTTCTCATTCACTGCCCTCCTCAAAAAAAAAAAAAAAAAAAGTCCTGGTAAGAATGGTTTCAGCCTCATCAACTCTCCTCCTCAAAGAATGGTAGCTGGACCAGAAGCAGCCCTGGGGACCTTGTTAGAAATGCCAAAGGCCCCACTTCACATCCACTGCATCAGACTCTGCATTTTAAGATGTTCTCAGGCAATTCTTATGCACATGAAAGATTAAGAAGCCCAGGGCTACCTCTCAGCAAGAACTTCATTTGCCACTCATTTTCTCTCCTTTCCCCTTTATTCCCTTTCACTATTTTTTATATTCCTCAAATGAATGAGACCATATGTTTGTCCTCCAATTGACAGGATGAGCACTGGGTGTTATGCTATATGCTGGCAAAACGAACTCCAATAAAAAAAAAATACAAAAAAAATGTCGAATTCAAACCTGTGAATTCAATATCTTCAATATCCAATACTCATTATCTTGATATATCATTAACTGTGCTTAACTGTGCTTATTGGACACGAAATAGACATTCTCTGGTTTAAAAAAAAAAAAAAAAAGAACTTCATTTGCAATTTTCTCTTTCACTGGAGGGGCTACTCAAGGAATGGCAAAGTCAAAATTTGCCTGAATTTGATAGTCCTAGGATCCACCTCAGCAACAATTCTAGAACTAGACAGCCAGTCTGTCCCTGATTTGCTCTACTGTCTCTTGTTATTTACTTATTAAAACTTCAAAAAGCATTTGGGGAATATAAATAATAGTGAAAAGGAATATAAGGGAAGGGAGAAGAAATGTGTGGGAAATATCAGAAAGGGAGACAGAACGTAAAGACTGCTAACTCTGGGAAACGAACTAGGGGTGGTAGAAGGGGAGGAGGGCGGGGGGTGGGAGTGAATGGATGACGGGCACTGGGGGTTATTAATTATTAGTAAATTGAACACCAATAAAAAATAAATTAAAAAAAAAAAAACTTCAAAAAGCAGATGCGGCCTCACCTCCACAACTCAGAAAAATAAAAGAGTGAGTTATCCCACTTCCACAGTTAGAAGAGCCACGCTGCTTGTCGATGCATAACCGGGTGAGCCCAGGAATGAATGAAAGGCCCAGGCCAAACAGCCCTCTGAAACTCAGCTCAGAAAGCAACCTCTAATGTCATGCACTCCTTGGCCAGAATTTAGAAGTTTCAAGAGATTCCAACAAGAAAAAAAAAATGATTAAAAAAAAAGAGGAAAAGGAAAATAACTTAATGAATCACTCTAATTGTGGTGATACTTGATGTAGAAAAGAAAGTCTGAGTCTGTTTAAATGACTAATGCCACCAATTCAAAGAACTGATTTAGCAAATAAGAACATGGGAATGTGATCACTTAGGATAAACTACTCTCAAAGAGAGAAATGAGAGCTGCCGGAGTCCACGTTATATCTCAGGGTAGTCATTCACTATTATTATACCAGCCCTTTGGTCATTCTGTCTTTGGCCAGAAAGTATATTTTAAAATTAAATGTAATGCAGTAAACACCAATTAGGTGGAAACTATATACCTGGATGATGGGGATTTCAAATGTGGAGGTGATTCACACTGTTCCCTCAGGAGCTTACAATTACTCATGTGTGTTGACAGTGGGCATCTATTTCAGTCTTTTGAAAAAAGTATTTTTACACATAAATGTTCTACTTCAGGGAAGGTGGAAAAGGCAAAGCATGGAGCAGGGGGTTCAGAAAGCACTCTCTAGGTAATAGGCCCTTAAAAGCAGAAGTCCCCAATGTTATCAAAAACAAAACATTAAGCACTTAAATTATCTCCTTGACATTTAAGGGTTCTTCAAACTCTTTCACAGAGGCTACTGATTTGTATATGTTCTGGAATCCTACAAAGAAGGTATAAGGAGGTGCTTTTCCTCCTAACTTAACAGAAAAGGCTCTACAGCTCGGAGAGCTCAAATGAGTGAGTCATGCTTACATCACTAGAAACTGGCAGAAAAAAAAAATGTGAACTTGGATTCTATAGCTCAATCTAGGTCTTTGTCTACTATACCATGCTAAGTGCTAAGCATACCCACATACCTTATTTCACTCTAATTTTGATCTTAAATTACCCTGTGGAGTGGAAAGCAGCAGGGGCGATTGATTCTGATTCTCAGATGAAAAACTTGTCAAGTGGCTCTTAGTAATGGATCATCAGGACTGAAAACCCAATCTTTGCATTCCTAGACTGGGGATCTTTTCTCTGCTCCCTTGATGTGAGTATTCTCAGCAATTCATTTCCTCTTCTTGGAAACCTGGCTTGACTATATTCACTGCCTTTCCTGTAATTAGGGGTAGCCAATTGACTGAATTCTGGCCAATATAGTAGGTGTTCAAGGAATGTACTCCTTTCATAAGGCCTGATCTATCAAAGTATCCCACACACACTCCTCTAAACCTCTTTGCTCCTGGCTGGCTGGAATGGCGAACAATGGCAAACATGGAAGCCATGTACTGGTGATAACAGAGTTGTAGTCAGCTGAGGTCCCTGAATGACTCCATGGAGCAAAGTCACCTTTCCCTCCCACCTTACCATCAACTTCAAAGTGGACAACCATGTGATTAAGAAATAAAACTTTTGTTATGTTGAGTCATGACATGTTTGGGTCAATTTGTTCAGTTAGATTATCTTGGCTATGATATACAACCAGCCTCCCTGCATGCCAGCTCATTTGGGGCAGGAGCAGCAGCAATGTGAATTTTGCTCGGTTTCACAGAGACGATCAAAACCTTCCCTGCAGTGATTGTTCAGGATGCTCATAAATCATTGAGCCAAAATAACATGGGGGGATGAGCAAATAAGCATCGCCATTTGGAGGCAGTGTAGAGAGGCAGATGAGGTTAACTCTGAATAAACCTCAGTCTGGGACGTGCTCTGTCATTTATTAGCTATGCAACCTCTTGGCTGGTCCCTTAGTTTCTGATTCTTGGTTTCCTCTTCTACCAAAGGGTGATGATAAGCAACAATAATGTGATGGGGAATTTTATGCCATGTTAGAATTTAAGTGATATGCTTGGCACAGACCCTGGCACATGAAAGATACCTGGTAACCAGCAGGCATTATTATTTAGCATGTACACTGCTGGGCTTTTCTGCCCCCACAACACAACTGGAATTACAGCTGAAGGAGATATGGGTAATTAGTAATAGAAAAGCCGAGATATGAGCTCTGCTTCATTTGGTATTCTAAAGAGGACACAGCTACAAAGGACAGTTAAGACAATTAAAAAGATACAGGTAGTTGCTGCTGATGCAAACAGGGCAGATGAGTTAGTGAAATGAACAGAAGCATATTTGTCTCCAGCACTACTGGGTTTTACTCATAATCCTAGGTCAACCTGTCAAGTAGACCCATTTATCAGCAGAATGCCTTAGTCATGCAATTGTAGCAGGCTCTAGATTGGATTCTACTAATAGTCTACATAAACAAAGCAGCATGTAACTCAAGATAAGGACATTATCATGCCTCTCAAAGGCTTTAAGAGAACTCCAGAGGGTTAGCAAGAATTACATTTCCTTCTCCATTGGTCACTGGCTTAAAAGATAGGGTCATAATGTTTGCTCTATGACTGCAGGCTTATTTCTCTCATTACTTTCTTTGCCTAGTAATTTTGAAACTACTTTGGAAAGCTTCCATTTACCATTGTGCTTAGTGAATATAAAACCCAGACACACAGTGGACACCACAGCATTGCCATTGCTTCAAATCTAATCAATCCTTCATGAAAATAAAATGTGCCCATATAAAACTATAGCCATGCAGTATGCTATTTTCTAATTCCATGGCATTCCAAATTCTCATTATTCTCTTATTTTGTATTGAATTTTAAAAGTGACAATCATGGGGTCCTGAGTGGCTCAGTCAGTTAAGCAGCCGGCTCTTTATTCATGATCTCTGGGTTGTGGGACTGAGCCTCTCATGGGGCTCTATGCTCAGGAAGTCTGCTTGAATTTTCTCTCTCCCTCTCCTTCTGCGTCTCTCTCCACTCATGTGCTCTCTCTCTCTCTCAAATAAACAAATCTTAAAAAAATGACAATCACTAAATCCAAGTATATCTAGTTACATTATATGTTACCAGTTAAATTCATTTACATTGTCAGCAAGTATATCCTTCTTGGGATTATCAAACCATCGGGAACTGCCTTTTCTGCAGGCAGAGTTAAAGGCAATGATTAGATCTGAAGGAATCCTCAAAGATTCATTGTTGTGATTTTTACCATGTTTCTCAGCCATATCCCTTATAGGAATTTTAGCATTCAAGCTGACACATGGCAGACAGTGAGTGTACTCTCTGGGGCAACACTGACAAAACGCCCATTGCCCCCGTGCAGAACCAGCAAGGGCCACTGGCTGAAGACTGAGTCCATCTGCCCCTGAGCTGTCTCGTTTCCATCCCCTCTTCTCCAGACTCATGGCCATTGCCCTGCCTGGTGCTGTTCTGTCTTTAATATCTCTTGCAAATCTTCCCTTTTCCACAAAGAGCCAGGCCTCAAATTAGGATCATCAGCAGGTGAGAGGATCTATCAAGAAGTGCCTTTGTTTTATTTGTATAGTATTGGTTCCTAAGGTTAAACTTCTATTTATGAAAAGTGCTACTAGCTTTCCATTAAGGGAGCTGTAGACTGTATTGATAAAGATACATATAGATACATATTCTTTATATATCTATTTAAGTAAAAAATAAGTCCATTTAAAGAGAAATTGTAGGAAATTATACACAAAAATCATGTAGATGTAAGCTAATGACTAAAGTTAGGAAATGCCACTTAAAAGCAACATAAGCCCTCAAATGTGGAAGGTTATGGTTTCTGCTTTCCTGTAGGCACTTGGAACACACCGATGTTATGTTCATTAAAAAACAACGGAAGAAAACATCTGCAAATAGGAGTTGGAGAGGCTGCTGGGAGCCTCTGGTTTCTGTTTAACATGCACAATTAGCAGTTTTAGGAAGCAGCCTTTTGGAGATGAGTCCTGAAGTGTACCCTTTCATTTCTTTTAAAGCTGCAACTCAGTGGCTGGAAGGCAAGCTGCATCTACCCTGGCTCATGGGCCACAGTGCACTGGCTCTGCTGGCCCTGGAGGCCAAGGATGCAGTAGCCCGTCTTCGAAGGCAGGCATTCTGCAAGAAATGGCAGCTGCTTTTTCCAAGGAAAATGTGGTTTTTCCCAGCTTTATTGAATGTGGAGCAAATTTTTTAAGTGGCTAAAAACAATAGGTTTGGTTGTTATGGTTGTTTTCTTTTCTCTCTAAAAATGGTTTCCTGGATGGCAAAGGCAGTGCACATACCGCTTGGCTCAGCCAAGTTGCAAATGAAAACTTCAGATCTACCCCCATGTCCTCACTTCTGCTGCAGCCTCAGCCCCTCACGCCCACCCCGTCCCAGGACCCTGCTCTCATCAGGAAGGAATTAGGTTCACAGACAAATACGCATGAGACAAGGTGCCCAGGAAGACTGAAAAAGAAAAGAAAGAGTTTTCTTTTCCTCTTTTTTTTTTCCATAGTTGATGGGAGGTTAAAATATAACCAAATGGTCCCATTTTTCAACAAAAATGAGTTCTACCAGCCATAGGAGGTCTTGTGAACCAGATGCCACTTCTCAATGGTTTAAGAAACATGTGACCTGGGATCCCTGGGTGGCGCAGCGGTTTAGCGCCTGCCTTTGGCCCAGGGCGCGATCCTGGAGATCCGGGATCGAATCCCACGTCGGGCTTCCGGTGCATGGAGCCTGCTTCTCCCTCTGCCTGTGTCTCTGCCTCTCTCTCTCTCACTGTGTGCCTATCATAAATAAATTAAAAAAAAAAAAAAAATTTAAAAAAAAAAAAAAAGAAACATGTGACCTGAAGAATTACGCCTGTAACATGGGATGCTTTTATCTGACCCGAACATCAAAGAGCTATCATAACATTTAAATGGTATCTTTAAAGTGCTTGTGGTTCTCAGGGGGTGGGGTATCGTGTATGGGGTGAGACTAAAATAAAGCATCCAAAAATGAATGAAAACAAACAAACAACCATTTGTCTCCAATGGTTACCTTTTCCTAGGAAACTACGCATAAGATTTCATCTGCCTGGTAGCCAACTCCCTTTACAGCATATCATGATACTAGGTTATATTATCGCCTGCTCTTCCCTTGTGCCTCCAGGCCACAGCCAAGCAAAACAAACAAACAAACAAACAAACGCCCCCCCCAAAACAAAACAAAAAACCCACTTTGTACTTTTCCACTACGGGCTTTCTCATCTCTGTGTTTGCTTGTGCTGTTCCCACTGTCTGGAACACCCTCCTTACTCCCTGCCAGGGAAGTCTTTGCTATTTCTCTTTCTTCGGAAGCACATCTAGAGTATATTCACATTTCTTATCAGCATTTGTTATTGTATAGCTGTGTATCAGAACCAACGGGCAGATAAACTACTAGTGGCTTAGCCTTGGTAATTCTGATTTAATGTGTGCAGAGTATAGCTTAGAACCTGGAGGATTTTAGAAGCTCTCCAGAAGATTCTGGCATATGGTAAAGTTTAAGAACCATCGCTATACATACTTAAAATCTTCTCTAGGCCTCTGATGCTGGACTGTGAGCTTCTTATGTTTGCCCACCTTGGTACAGATGGATGGCAAGCTTCCATTTCAACATCCTGAACAGATCTGGGCCTGGGCTTGCTAGAGCCTACCCTGGTCTCATTCCAGGACCCCTACATTTCTGATGGATTTTTGGTCTGATTCTATGACACTATTATGCAAGTTATTAGAAACAGACCACGAGGAATAGGAAGGCATCACAATTCAGCCAGGCTGTGGACTGCTTCTGCATCTAGGAAATGTACCATGCAGGCTATTTTAGGTTCTTAATTAGATGTGGAAAAAATAGCCATCTGGTGCCACCAAGTATGGACACTACAAACTTTTTCCCCCATATCCACATGATCTAATTGGCCTCTTAAACTAAATGGCACCCGTGAGATGAACCGTTGTTTCCAATACAGTATCTTTCAGTATGGCCATGCATAACTGTTTCATGACACGTACACAGATATAATCTGTTCTCAAAAACAAACAGTTCAGAGTGACTTTAAGTGAGTTATAATATAATTCATAGGAAAATCTAACACCTGGCCCTGAGTGGTAATCAGATACATGATTTAAGGGTCTGAAATACCCAGAATCAAGAGTTCTCAAAAATCTCTGCTAGACTTCAGGTTATCTTACTGTTGTTTAAAGGACACTGTCTGCTTCCTTCTCTGTCAGTTCTTCTTTCTGACAGTTTACATGTTTTATTTTATACTCCATCTCTCTCATCCTCCAAGAGGCTTAAATCACTGAGAAATGGCACGTCAGTTTCTCCTAAAACATTATTAATGACAGACCAATTTCTGCAACATCTGAATTCATATGTATATCCAAGCCCATCGTTGAGGATATTTCAAATCAGTCTTGCCACTGTCTTTGTTACTCTGCCCGAAGAAAAATGACAGGAATTCTAGATTTCACGGAGAAACTGCCCAGAAATAGGCTATGGCTAACACAGATCAACTGAACTGAATGTCAGGGAGATGCAAGGCATTTTCCTTTCATTAATTCTCACTAATATTTTCTTCTTACCTCATTTTCCCCTTTCCTACCTATATCTGTTCTTTTTTTTTTTTTTTTTTTTCCCCACCGCTTAGGCATTTTTGTTCTCTCTTCCTTGGTCTATTCCCTGACATCTCATTCATTTTTTTTTTTTAATCTCACAAGCTCAGCCTCTGGTTTTGGGGTGGCCTCTCTATGTGTGAATCTACAGGGAGGTTGTCATCCTTTCACCTCCTCCTTGACCCCAGCCGTGTCCTGCACTAGTGACAGTGGAAACCACATCTCCCTCCAGAAACAGATTCCAGCACATTTCAGATACAGGCTTATGCCAAAATAAAAATGTGGACACAGACAAGAACTGGAAAGGGAAGAACCCAGAAAAAAAAAACTGAAAATATTTTTTAGAATGGTGAAATTTCAGAAGGTGCTTTGTTTACTTCCCTTA
This sequence comes from Canis lupus baileyi, assembly GCF_048164855.1. Lineage (NCBI taxonomy): Eukaryota > Metazoa > Chordata > Mammalia > Carnivora > Canidae > Canis > Canis lupus. The sequence continues at coordinate 35,261,113 of NC_132859.1, read as the reverse complement.
GTAATGTGCTAACGTTATTATGGCAGTATTTTCTAAGAGGAATTTAAAGTTTCAAATTAAAAAGTAGGCACTTCTTAAAAAGGTGACTTCAGATCTCTTTTGAATTGTTTGGGAAAAAAAAAGTGGGGTTGAGGGGTGGGTAATTCAAAGAATGAAGCAGAAAATAATAGTCTCTTTGTGAAGGTATTCTTAGTATGTGGACATAGGGAACTGGCCCATCCTCCTTGTGCACACTTAACTCTGTGAACTAACATATTTCTACACATTCTTTCTCCCAAGGCCCATCTCTTTTATTCTCACAGGATTTGAACTGATGCTGTTCTCCTAACCCTCTGAAGCCCTGCATTTAGTCCCCTAGCTCTTCTGTGCTACTCCTTCTGCTTCTGTCTTCCACCCCACTTCACAGCTGTGCGGTGACATCTAACACTTCCCAGCAGCATATGCCGGCAGGAGCAGGTGCCAAAGCAGTAGAGATTGTGAGAAATGGAAAGGACCCTGTGACGGTTGGGCTCTGCCTCACAGGGCCCAGCCTTCCTTCCTCCTCTGTCCCAGGGACAGAGCAGGTCCAAATGATCACACTGATATTATCATTTTCTCCCCTATAAAATAGTTTTTTTTAAATAAGAATTCATTGAGATAATACATATTAAAGGGCCTATCTATAGTAAATTTACAGTATTTTTTTTTTTTTTTTTTTTTACCTACTTCCTTCTGAGTTAGACCTACAGGTTGAACCAATGGGTAGAAAAGGTGGGGGCAGAATTCCATCAACTTCAAAAGGCAAAAAGGCATTTCTGTAACCCATTTGAAGGTCTGCTCATTCTCCCCACTCAGATGAATTCCAGGGAGAAGAAAATAAATAAAAGGTCTCTGTGGGGGTGTATGATGACACTTTGCTCATTCATTCACTTAACCAATATTTACTGAGCACTGACTGTATGTCAGACTATCTTACTGATGTCTAGGATACAATGTTAATAAAGCAAATTTCCTGGCCCTATGGAAAGTGAGAGTAGCAGAGAAGACAAATGGTAAATAAGTGAGTAGACACACACACACACACACACACACACCACATAATATGCTCACATATAATGTATCAAGGGGTGAGGAGTGCTATGGAGGAAAACAATCTGGGGTAAGAATGATAGAGAGTTGGGGCAGGGGAATGACTCATATTGCGAATGGTTGCTCAGAGGAAGCTTCTCTAATAAGGTGACATTGAGTGGAGCCTTCTATGGGGAACTTCTAGGAAACTATTCTTCAGTAAAACAAACAGATCCATATATAAGAATTCTCAGTATATAGGACTCTTGGACTAAATCATTTTTATCGTACTCTTTCTTTTCTGCATGAAAAAAAGATTTTCAGGGATAATTATGAAATGGGACAAATATATTTATTTCACGTAAAGATGCACTTCAATATGCACTGATCAAACAAAATCATGTACTCTGGAGTATCCAAATGCTAAAAACAAACCAACAAACAAAAACCACAAGTGATCATATAGGATGAAAGAATTAATGTAACTCAAGATCTATTCCTTTTATGATCATTCTTCTCCACTGCTAATTCCAATTCTACTATTTAAATGCAAGAATACATGATACCCTAGGGGCTGGGGACACAAGCTGTGCCTGAAGCAAGGGAAGGATCCCAGATCTGTTAAGTCATTTTTATTAAGTGGACACCTGAGGCCATGTGTGCTAGTCAGCATACTGGGGACTTCTCCAAATTAACATCCATGAGTAATTCAGCATTTACAAGATAATAATAATAATATGCTAATTTGCACTTTACATATATTATTAAAATTGAACAGTAAGCACAGGAACACGTGTTTTTGGGAAGAAAGAGTATTTTATCACTGACGTTGTTTAGATGTGCTAGTGTTTGGTGATAATAAGAATCAAAACCACTCAGTAGGGTTTTTTTAAATGATTTTATTTATTTATTTGAGACAGAGTAAGAGAGAGAGCTTAAGCACAAGCAGGAGGGAGGGGCAGAGGGAGAGGGAGAAGCAGACTCCCTGCTGAGCAGAGAGCCTGATGCCAGGCTCTATGCCAGGATCCTAGGACCCTGAGATCATGACCTGAGACCAAGGCAGACACTTAATCAACTGAGCCACCCAAGCACCCTGCACTCAGTTGGTTTATGACAGTTTTAAATCCTCTGTGCACCTGCTTATTGGCTGATCCCAGGGTATGCCACTCCCTCTGTCCCACCCTAGACATGCCACTGATGGGGTGAGCTGAGTGACCCCTCTCTCCTCACTTCCAGATCTAAGTGTGGCCTTCTAAATATGTTTTACACTCTTCATTCATGAACCGTACAGGCCCTGGAATACAACAGCCTGTATCTTGGAAATAAAGTGACATGCTACAGTTGCTGAGGCTCAGCAGAAAAGCCTATTTGATGCCCATAGAAATGGAGCTACCCAGCCTTTGTGTTAATGAGAAAGAGCATGATCTCACTCTTCAGAGTAAATAACAGATATTGACTGAATATTTATTTATTTATTTTAAGATTTTATTTATTTATTCATGAGAGACACAGAGAGAGTGGCCAAGACACAGGCAGAGGAAGAAGCAGGCTCCCCACAGGCAGCCCAATGTGGGACTTGATCCCTGAGCCAAAGGCAGATGCTCAACCACTGAGCCACCCAGGCATCCCTAGACTGAATATTTATAATGTGTAAGATGGCAAGCTAGGCAGTGAATAGGGGTCCACAAAGTTATAAGACATGATCTTGGGACTTAAGACATAACTTGGACACAGCTTATAAAAGGCAAAAAACATAGAGCAAATCAATTCAAGAGATAGAAGCTTATTAAAAGGGAGGGATTACTTTAATCAGAGATGCTCAAGGCAAACATCTGCCTTAGTGTTTGACCCAAGCGTCAAAAGATGCAATGAGGGGCACCTGGATAGCTCAGGGAGTTGAGAGTCTGACTCTTGATTTCAACTCAGGTCATGGTCTCAGGGTCCTGAGAACGAGCCTGCGTTGCGCCCGCACTCAGTGCAATGTCTGCCTGTCCCTCTCCCTGCCCTTCTGCCCCTCTGCTCTATCTATCTATCTATCTATCTATCTATCTATCTATCTATCTATCTATCATCTATCTATCTATCTAAAATAAAAGCATAAAATCTTTAAAAAAAAAAAGGATGCAATGACATTGGATGAATAAAAGGAAGAGGAGAAAGAAAATCTTCAGTGGAGACTATATCAGGGGTGTAGAAAATGCAGTATTAAATAGTCATGTCCAACATAAGCCCTAAGATGCACCATGGAACACATACTAAGGGAAAGAGAATGGTGCTATCTATGCATAACCGTGAAAGACAGGTTAAGAAGTTTGACTTTATTGACACCCACGAGTCACCAAATGTTTTAAGCAAGGGGGTAACCAAATCAAAGTGGCATTTTGGGAAAATGAATCTAGTGGTAATATGAAGTAGTATGAAGGACTGAGATAAAGGAAGAGGATAGAGTAGGAGCAAATTTGGATACAGGTGTAAAGTCATAAAAGAATTTAAGGAAATTCTCCTTCAAACACAATGTAAAAAAAGAAAAACACAATGTAATATATGACATTAGACAAAGGGTCAAACATCACAAAATTAAAATTCAGAGTTTGGATTAAATTTTAATTTGGGGAATGTGAAGATATAGGTCAAATTCCCTTATCTTTGTTGACATAGTATTCCAAGCAAAAGATTCTGAGCAACAAACAAAAGAACCACTTGCATGAAACTCTAATAAAATTACGTCTGGTGGTTGGCCCCACGTAGGACAGCCCGGCCCTAAGTCAGATGATACAATATGAAACCCTTTAGAAATCTAAGATCTACCTTCTATTTCTAATTCTTTTCTTGAAAACATAAGTGGCTTCAATTATAAACACAAAAAAAAGAAGAACAAAATTAATCCTCCGAATGAGTCTATTTCAGGGCTGCACTTAATTTGTGATTTCTCTTGTGCTACTTAATTCACCTCTCCTCTTTAAATAAAGCTCCCTACAAGAAATCTTCAGCTTTTCAAATAAAAAAATGTCTCCCTCTCATTTGTGAGTTGTTTTAAGGGAGAGATGCAAGTTTAAGAGATTCTAGGCAGTCGTTATAATTGGTCTTTCTTATAAATAGTTTTCTGATTTAAGGCATGGTCTATATTACAAATTTTGTGTCCATTCTTCAAGTCATTCAAATTAAAAATAACATAATTGAAATATTTTTCATCAAGCATCAAAGTCCTTGATATATGTATCCAGTTGATATGAGCATTTGGGTGAGGGTTTCTCTTGGGAGAATAAGACCCCACATCCTAGGAGGTGAGGGTAGGATTCTGATCTTCTGGGGAAGGGAAGGGAAAGGAGGAAACAAACTAGATATTCCATCTCCTATTCTGACTTAGCTTACCAAAATCCTCACACTTTGAGAAACAGGGAGAACAGGCACAGGTGAAGTATTTTTTTCCCAACAGTATTCAAGATTTAGTTTCAGTTTCTTAAACTGGAGATTTCAATTTCCACTGAAACTTAAAGAAGCCCTTTTGGGATGCCTGAGTGACTCAGCAGTTGAACGTCTGCCTTCAGCTCAGGGTGTGATCGTGGAGTCCTGGGATCGAGTCCCACATCGGGCTCTTCACAGAGAGCCTGCCTCTTCCTCTGCCTATGTCTCTGCCTCCTTCTCTGACTCTCATGAATAAGTAAATAAAAATCTTAAAAAAAAAAAAAAAAAAAAAACCTTAAAGAAGCCCTTTTAATGTCCTAATGGAATGTTTAATGGAAAGAGTGTCGGGAGGGGAAAAGGCAAGCATCCCTGTATATTGTGTCTACAAAGTGGCAGAGAGAGGGGATTTCGCTGTGAAATCAACATTGTTCACTTCCTGATTCAGTCTCTATCAGGATGGTTTTCACACTTTCAAAAACCCATCTTTCTAAACATCATGAATAATGGATTGAGATTTCTGAAGCCCCTTCCTTTCCTTCCACAATTTAAATCAAGCTCTTTCAAAGCCAACATACTACATCTTGATTGAAGCCTGAAAAGGTTATAAATAGTAAAGGTTGAAAATTTTCCACAAAGGTAGATAGATGGAAAAAAAAAAAAAAAAAAAAAAACCTTATACCATACACAGGCAAGATGTACTCTGCAGCTCATTATCAACACTGTCCTCCTCATCACTGCGCTGATGGCTGATGTCTTAAAAGAATGCAAGGAACAAAGAGGGGCCATGGCGCCACTGAGCTTTCCTCCAAGCTGAAATCTCTGCATTTATTTCCTGCCTCCCCAAAACCAGGCATATGATGCCATTTGCTTTAAGCTAAACTCAGCCCAGGGAAGCTGTAACTTGAATTCTTAATACTGTCTCCCTCTGCTGCTGGCCATTGTTTGAATGCTGCACGCTCTGCGCACTCTAAAGGATTGAAGCTTACACCTGTAAACTGTTCACTGAGTACCAATTTCCAAGCTGGAGGAATTTTTTTTTTTCCCTCTTGCTTTGAATTCCTCTAGGTTTCATGTGAAACTCTTGCCGATGTCACAAACACCAGATCTTTACAGAAAGGCTGTTAGAATATGAAAAGGACACTTCCAGCTGGGGCAGTGGAAGGGGTACTTCAAGGATTAGGTGGAGAAGGCTTAATAATAATAAGTTTATGTGCATGGTGTCAAATTTCTCAAGGATTCTCAGAAACCTGTAGCATCTGATCTTCAGAATAGCCCTGTGAGGCTGCTCCAGTTCTCAGGGAGTCCTCACTGACTTTCATGCAGTAACTATATACTGAGTGACCAGTATGTACCAGGTGCTGCTATGCCCACAACAGTCAAGGCATCTGCTCCCATGGAGCTCAGGGCTCAGAGCGAGACACAGGCAATAAACATCAAACACAAATGAATCTTCTAGATAAGATAGTGCGAGAAGCCATGAAGAAAATCCCCTGGGGTGATATCTTAGAAACAAGGAGGCTGCTTTTAGGGGTGACACTCCGCAAGCTGAGAACTGAAAGAAGTGAATAGCAAGCAATGGGGTGGTCTGAGGGAGGGGCATGTCAAGCAGATGGAAGTGCCGTTCAGCAACCTTGAAGCATGTCCTACAAATGGCAAAAAGGCCAGCTCAAATGAGGGGAGCTTTGGAAAGGATGGTAAGAGATGGGTTGGAGTTGGAGAGGTAGGAAGGGCCTCCCTACTTGGAAGCAGATGACCATGCAGAAGAGGAGGAAGGGGAGGAGGAGGAAACGGGGCTCATATTTGTTGAGTGTTTACAATGGGCCAGGCTTTGAGCCAAGTTCCCAGTCATAAGTGGTGGGGGCTGGGGCTTACACCAGGTTCTCGGAGTCCAAATCCTGTATGTCTTATACTATGCCATGCTGCCTGGCCCACACCCTGCCATCTGGAAGGCCAGCTTTGGTTCACCCAGGTGGAAATGGGAAAGAGAAGGAAAAATGATATGCTGAATCCCACACAGGATCCTTTTTACCTGCTGGCCTGTGTCCTGAGTGACTTCCAACGAGGGGCATAATTTTGGCCGGAATTTTAAACATTACAATTTCTCTAAATGCAAAGGAATATTGTCTTCACTTCCTATCTTTGGCGGCCTCTGGTCTAAAGAATCAGCTGACTGTCTCTACACTCTGAGGCAAATTCAAGCACTGAAGACAGAATATGGTTATCAGATGAAACTAAAAAGGTGACTGGAAAAGAAAAGACAAAACTTAAGCATATTTAATGCCTCTAGGAAATGAATCCAAATGGATCTTGATTAGTGTTTCAAGGAGAATGCAATGTAAGTTCTTTCCACCACCTTCCTTCAAGCAAGTTTGAATACTCTCTCTGACACTGCTTTTACATGTGCTCAAATTACTTTAGAAACCTGTCATATTGAATTAGCAAAAGAAGACAGTAATTCAGAGGGGTGCCAATGTGGCATTATTGAAAACTGCTGGCTGGAAGGCTTCCTCTGCAGGATTATTTGGGGACAATAAGTCACTTTCATCACCATGTGTCACTATGACCAGATGATGGGCTTTCTGTGGCTTTTGGAGTCAACCTTTTAAAAAGCCCACTATACAGATGAAAAGTGTACAGAGGACACCTGCACTCACCAATAAGGGAATGAGGACACCCACAAGCAAGAGCACAGGCAAGGGTTGGCTTCATTCTGGCCACTTGGCAGGGACCAGAGCCAGAGACACTGACCTTGTGGCAACCCAGAAGAAGAGTCAGGTTTCAGAAGACCCTTGACCTCAACATCAAACTCAGAGGCTGCAAGAATGAGGAATAAATGGCACAGATGTATGACATAAAATACTCCCTGTCATGATCCCAATGATGGGCCACCTCTTCAGAGAAGCCTTTCACGACCATTCTACCTCACCCGGCTTCATCACTCCCTGTCATGTTACTTTCATAATTTTCTTTTTCTTGATAAGATGAAACAATTTTTGAAATCCCCCAATTTGTTTGCACTACTCGCCTGGCTACCCCCCACCCATCCCAGAACATGATATCCATGAGAAGCAGAATTTTAACCACCCTCCACCAGCCCCTGGGAACAAGGCCTGGAGCATAGTAGGCACTCAAGAAACATTATCTGAAAGACTTTTGACTTCACAAAAATCTCATTCTACAGGAGCAGAGGCTATTCTGTGTCCAAGAGTGCTGTTTTATCAGCTGTAACAGCGAAGCTTATGCAAGCAAGAATCCATGCAGTCATCATGAACCGTCTGCTGATGAGAGATTGACTGTATGTCTTATGGTTCCTTGGTGGAGGGAACCTTAGCAGTGGAATAGTTGCAGGGCGATTTTGGTTCTCCACAGCAAGGTAGGCACACTCCTTAGGAAGCTCGGGAAAAATGTTATCCAACCCTCCAACACCCACTTCTTGATCGGCACAATGAAAATTGTACATCATCTTGAGATTTCTCTACCTCAGCAAGTCTAATCTTTTTTGGCAGCTTTTTATTTTGAAAATTTCTAAGGTGTAAGCCTCCAGAAAGGTGCAAGAATTGCACAGTGAACACTGTAGTCTGACCAGCTGTAAATATGCTGTCACAGGGCACTGGGGTGGTTCAGTGGGTTAAGCATCAGACTCTTGATTTCAGCTTAGGTCATGATCTCAGGGTCGGGAGACTGAACCCCACAACAGGTTCAATGCTCAGCAAGGGAGTATGCTTCAGATTCCCTCCCTCTCCCTCCACCCATTCCATGCTCTCTCTCTGTCTCTCAAATAAATAAAAAAAATCTTTTTAAAACATAAATATTCTGTCACATTTGTTTCCCCTCTTCTTGTACATATGTGAATGTGTGCATGCGTGGCTACGTGTATGCACAGGCATGTGTGTGGTGTATGTCTATGTATGTATGTATATGTATATATGGGCATTAGGTAAACAACTGAGTATGTATATTTGGCTTAAATTATTTGAGAGTTAATTGCAGACATTAATATATTTCATTCCTAAATACTTCAGCATAAATCTCCTTAGACCAAGAATAGCTGCCTATACTGCAATTATCACACTCAGGAAATGTAAAATTTATAACTCTACAGTTTTCTAATAAGCAGTTAGTTTCAAATCCCTTAAATGTCCCCAAATGTCCTTTATAACATCTTATTTTTGATCCAGGGTCTAATCAAGTATCACGCATTATATTTTGTGGTCATCTTTGTTGAGTCTCCTTTAATCTAGAATGGTCCCCCAGCCATGTTTATTTGTTTATTTTTGGCCCTTTATGACACTGACATTTTTGTAGAGTACTGGGCCAGCTGCTTTACGGAATTTCCTTTCATTTTAATTTACCTGCAGGTTAAAGTCTCTCATTCTAAGTACCTAACATGACCAACATCAATGTTCCCACAAGGAATAATATTTAGGCTGAAATACCAAACCAGTGAAGAATAAGAACACTTCCGTGTTTGAGGTCTCACCTGGTAGGAGACTCTCCTCAATTTGTTAAGTCTCATCAGCGCCATCAAGTTAGCACTGCCCACATACTAGTCGATCACATACTACCTTCAAGAATTCTGTTAATCCAGGTTCTGTCTGTGTTAGCATTTATGCAATCTTTTACTTCAATTCAATTGATTTATTTAAACGATTATCCTAAGAAATAGCATCCATAAAAAGAGTTTTGCTATGCTTACTGTATTTTTCTAATACCTATCAAAGCACACAAAAATACCCCAAACAAATGTATGCACATCTAAAACTATCTCCCATACCACAGTGGGCTTCTTGGGGAAATACTGAATAGAGATGGTCATACTGCTGTGTGTGTGTCGTGCATGCGTGTAGACAGAGCTGGCATAAAAGGCCTTCTTAAGAACTAAGGAAACAAGAAAAGTATCACGGTTGTCGGGCCAAGCCAGGGACAACTTCCAAACAAATGACAAGACCTGCAATGCCTGAGAGGCACAGCTGCTATCTCCAGTCCCCTGACACCAGATTGATTGCTTCTCTATTCATTTCCCAGGCCCTCAGTAGGCAAGATTGAAAACAGGCTCAGGAAAATGCTACTCAGGCAAACTCTTGACACTGCTGAGAGGAATCAACGTGTCCTCCAGAAGATCACTCTTTGTGGCCTGTAAGATATGTATATTGGATCACAGAATTCTTGATGTTTCATATCCCTCTATGTTTGCCCGAAGGAGACTGAGGCCCAGAGATGCTGGGTGGGTTGTCCAAGGTCACACTGCTAGTTGGTGGCAAACCAGAAGGTTCATCTACAACTTCAGTTCCTCAGGGGCAGCTCATCACTTCATGAGCTCAGGCTTCCACAGGTCTGTTTCTCCCTCTTCTGTCCACAGCTCTCAGACAGAATCTCACAATCTATATCTTTGCATCCCCAGTCCCTGGAACAAATGCATATTTGTTAAATGACCTGAACACAGGGGAGGTGGGATAAATGTGACAGTGGAGTTCTAAAAATCAGACATGGGGGAAAAGAATGAATGAGAAAAGGTGGGATCAAAGAATCTCATATGTCCAAATTGAGGAGGTGTCTGCATAAAGCACTGCCTTCTATTTTTTTTTATTTATGATAGTCACACAGAGAGAGAGAGGCAGAGACATAGGCAGAGGGAGAAGCAGGCTCCATGCACCGGGAGCCCGACATGGGATTCGATCCTTTGTCTCCAGGATCACGCCCTGGGCCAAAGGCAGGCGCTAAACCACTGCGCCACCCAGGGATCCCTAAAGCACTGCCTTTTAAAGTCACTAGGCACAAGAATTAGTCAAGGAGCTTGTTAAAACTGCAGATTCTTAGCACCACAGATGCAGCTATTCTGACTTTGCTGGTTTGGGGCAGGGCTTAGAACTCTTCAGTTCAACAAAACACAGGCTATTCTGATGAAGGGGGTCCTCAAAACACACTTTATGAACCACTAGCAAAAATAATACAGTGCAGGGGTGCTCAGGGCAGTAGTTACTAGATTAGGCTGGGCTGAATCACCTGGGAGGGGATTGTATGGACAGCAAGGAAGATAATGAAAATGCAGTTTCCCGAGCTCCACCCCAAGTCTTCAGAATCAGAACTGGAGATGCATTGGGGGGGGGGGGGGGGCAAGAGTCAGGAAACTTTGCTCCTGTGGCTAAGTGCTTTGTTATAAGAACCTGGAGTGGGGGTATTAGCTTCTTGTCTTCATCCAATCATCTCCACTCATCCCCAAACCTCCCATCTATGAAGCAGAGACCATATGGCTCTCTCGGATGTAAATGGTAAATACTCATAAGGAAAGGCTCTTTGAAAAAAAAAAAAAAAAAAAAAAGAAAAGGCCCTTTGGAGGGTCATATAAATGGATTCTAAGGAGAAGATGGGGAGATTTGGGGAAAATACTAGATTAACTAAAAGACCAAAATAACTATTTTATACACAGAAAGGTAAGAAAAACTGGAAGGATGAGCATCTCCCAAGAGTTTAAATGTCCACACTGTGTCTATGGATCCTGCTCCCATTATTTCCCCATATAATCTAGACTCACACAACCGGATACAGTGATCACTAGTTACCAGTGGCTACTGAGGACCTGAAATGTGGCTCCCATGATTGAGGAACTAAATTTTTCATTTTATTTGTGATTAAATTTAAAACCCAATACACCAGTTATTAGAAAACATTTAAGTGTATTTGAAACAACATGGATATGTGAACCTGCTTTTTCAATTGTCAGTTTTTTGAAATCTGAACATAGGTCAGATTTCTGGTGAAAATTCAGTGTCCAAAGTGCAATTTGCTGTATAAAATACACATTAGATTTCATAGGCTTGGAATGAAAAAAAAATCAATAAATTTTAACTTAATCACAAGTTAAAATAGCAATCTTGGATATACTGGGTTAAGTGAAAAACATTATTAAACTTAATTTCACCTTTCTCTTTTTACACATTTAATGTGGCTACTGGAAAATTTTAAATTCTGTAAGTGGCTAGCATTATATTTCTATTGGAGAGCACAGTTCCATTCAAGATGGTACAGAATGTGACTATTGAATGTTGTCATTAAATATTTTGAAACCATCTTGGTACATTACTTTATAGAGGGAAAAGAGCTTTCCTCTATAAATTAGTCACCCTGGGGACTGAAGGCTGATTCCTAGGATGCTATCATTTTGGAAATTCAATCTTTTCCAGATCTCATCCCTATCTTGCCTCTACCACGATGGAGCAGCTTCCAGAATAGATGATGAGTCTCTTCTGAAAAGAAGCCTCCAAATTTTCAACTGCCAGTCTGGTGTTTACATACCCGATCACCCTCTACATTCAGCAGCCTTACTTCAAGTGACTTTGGCTTACTTCAAAACTCCAGACCCACCCTTAAACAGTTTAATAATTCACACTAATGAGACCATACACATTATGCCACTGGCTCTCAAAGAAGACCCAATACTCTACTGAATAAAGGCTACAGCATCTCTCTCCAAAGAGACTAGTTACTAAGCCAACCATGTCAAATTCTGGCATGTTGGTTAAATAAATTACCAGGTGGTGATATTCTTTCCTAACCCCTACTGTGGGTTTTCTGTCTGAAAACTGCTTTCATGGTTATTTTTCATGTTATCAGGCATTGACTCACCCCTTGAGACAGAGGTTTTTGACTTGGGGTCCACGGTCCCCACTGAGAAGCCAAGACCACAAAGCAGGGAATCCATAACTGTAGAAGGTCTTTTCTGCCTTTTTTTTTGTCCCCACTGATCAACAACTGAAATTTGGCATTTTCTTCAATTTTATTTTCTTCAATTTTATAGACAAGCAACAGACTACACTACTGCCATTAGTATCTGTGGCAACACCAATAAAAATCACAGCTATATATATATGGCAATACAATTGTTCAGAAATCCTGAAATATCATTTGTGCATATCACAACTTTATTTTTAAAATTTTATTTATTATTCATGACAGACATAGAGAGTCAGAGACATAGGCAGAGGGAGAAGCAGGCTCCCCACAGAGAGCCCGATGTGTGACTCTATCCCAGGACCCCAGGCTCACATCTTGAGCTGAAGGCAGACACTTAACCACTGAGCCACCCAGACATCCTTGCATGGCACAACTTTAAAGTCATAATAGTTAATTCCTCCTGAGCATAGCCATTCCTAATACAGAGAGACAATTATTGGTCAACTTCTCACCTGGTAGTCATTCAGCCACAATAGGGAAAAGGTGCGTCTTCTCACCCAGTGATCCAGATATCTGGGTTACTTAATGGCCGTCCCTATCTACACTTATTTATTCTTCACGGATAAATAGAAGTCAACCATTTAAATTATTTGTTATAGTTTTGCAAAAGTGGACATTCTAAATGAGAATGTTTAATTCTCCATAAATTAGCACTGTCTTTTGAAATTTGACAGGTGTGGGCTGCAAGTCTACAGCAGGCAAGTTCAAACACATCTGATGGTAAAGCTAACTATTGAGGAGTATTATTTGAAATGTTTTTTTTTAAATACTGATGACAGATCAGGCAGTGATATAGGTCATGCATTATACTCTAAATACAGTGTGACAGAGATTCCAAGAATCCCTGAGAATCCACACGTTTCATGGGTATTTTTGCTGTGGTGGTGGTTCTTGGTAATCTTATTTATTTTTTATATTTAAAATATTTTTAGATTTAATCTAGACAAACTAAAAATGTTAATTTTACATTAGAGAGTAAGAAAGAGCACATAGGTTTTACCAGACTTCCAAAAGGATATATAATGAGAAAAATGGTTAAAAACCCCTGAACTAGGCATTGCCAGGACCCTGAACATCCATGTGCATTTGCTAGAAACATCTGTTACAGATGGAATGCACAAATGTTAACTGGTCACAGTCATGTTCAGTCACCTCTTCAACTCTACCCTTAACCAAGGAGAAAGATTTCTCTGTATTAGACTCTACTGTGATCGGCATCAAGAAAAGATAAAGAACATGACTTTTTAATAAGAAGCAAAAGTGCACACTTTCACCTGTTAAAGACCTAGAGGTTGATGATGAGTTAGAGGTTTTGGAGATTGGGAAGCAAACTGTAACTTCTTAGTGAGTGACTCAATAAATTACCATTAATTTTTCTAGAAATTGGTTGGCTCTTCCACCTGCAATATGCAAAGTGAATTAAAATCATGCCTGTTATTACTGAATCTATTTCCCTCAGTTAAGTACAATATGAATGTATATTTAGAAACACTGCAACACCTTCCAGTTTCAAAGAAAGCTATGTGGGGCTTCTAGGCTAAAATCAGGCACGGCAGAAGAAAGCGACACTCAGTGAAGACCCATGTTTCTCAACGCTGTTGTCCCAACATTTAGAAACACCCCTGGCATAAAAACAATGCTGTCACTTGGGGAAATTTTGTTCTCTTTTTTTTAACACCAAAAGCCAGATTCAGCCCACAATTTAATATTGTCAATACATTTTCTTCATTACACAACTGGCACGCCAACTGTTACCTAAGCACTTCACTCTTCAAATCCCACACCCACACATTCTGAACTCATCTGCACCCAGATATGAATAAAGATGAATAGCATCTTGAGGAAATAGCTTCTCCATTCTCAAATGGCAAAAGCTATGGAGCAAACATCCCACGGTACCTGAGGGATTTCTCAGAGGAACAAGAAAGAAAGAACCCTGAAGCCACCATTTTGTCAGGAAGATCACATCCTTCCATGGCTACTTGCCCATTGGGGAATCTGAAGTCCAAAGGGACATCAGAAATCCTTTTCAATATTGAGGTTCTGTGACTTTCTTATAAAGAGAGGACTTTTTTTTTATTTTACTAAATTTCAGATAATTAGGTTTTGGTAGGTCAGCAGCCCAACTCCGCATCTCTTTATGGGGAATGGTTCTAGGAGACCCTGATGAAATTGCAAATGCTTGGAAATAGTCACTTGCTTGCATGCTGGGTAAATAGGAAAGCATGCTGACTGTATTTATTTTACTATCATTATGTCTCCATGGGGTGGGCTAGTAAAAAAGTGCAAGCTGTTAACAGCTTGGTATATACATACACACACGCCCCACACACACTGTATACTCTAAAAGAATTTATTTTTCCTTCATCTCAAACCGTGACTGCAGAAAATCCCCAATACTCAAGTGAATTGTTTTCCAAATGTTTATAAATGGGATGTTTTGTCAGTCTGTTCATTAGTGTTCGTTCATTTGACAAGTTGTTAATGAATGCCTACTATGTGCCAGGCTGGTGGTGAACATTACAGACAGTGGTATAAACACAGGCACGTCTTTGCTCAAAGAAATGTTTCACAAGGTGGCTAGGTGCCCAGACTAACCTATAGTAACCTCCCATATTAAGCATCTTGGGCTGCAGTAACAAAATACCACAGGCAAGGTGCCAGCATGGCCAATATCTTGTGAGAGATCTCTCCTTGGGTTGTAGATGGCCTTGTTCTTGCTGTATCCTTATGAGACCATTCTTCAGGGGATGTGGATGGAAAGAGAAGAGGCAAACTCTCTGGGATCTCTTCTTACAAGGGCACTGATCCCATGACGAAGGGCCCACCTTCCTGACCTCACCTAAACCAAATTACCTCCCAGAGCCCCTATCTCCAAGCACAATCACATTAGGGGTCGGGGCTTCAATACTGCTTTAATATCAAATGTGCTGTGTCACCTATAATGTTGATTCAATAGCCCTAA
The DNA here is from genome assembly GCF_048164855.1 of Canis lupus baileyi. Classification (NCBI taxonomy): domain Eukaryota; kingdom Metazoa; phylum Chordata; class Mammalia; order Carnivora; family Canidae; genus Canis; species Canis lupus. The sequence goes on along the minus strand of NC_132859.1, from coordinate 35,245,965 downwards.
GTGGTTTCAAATCCATCTCAGAAGAATACGACTTTGGTTCCTCCGTGATTTGGCCTCTGCAGGGACCCCAGATACCAACAGAGGGTGAGAACCACAGTAACATCATACACCTCAGTCCTGAGGACCCAGGTGGTTTGGGGTTTAGAGGAGAGTAAAATAAGTTTTGAGGCTCAGGTCAGCATCTAAAGCAGAAATCATTAAAATCTCTACAGTGAAATCAAAATCCAGAAATGTCATGCTTTTAAAAATCAGGTGTCCTTACTTCAAAGCCTGCCTGCCTCTTCGAAGCATCTTATGATCAAGTTCAATCAGCCAACACAGCAAAACAAATAAAAATAACACAAAATCAGAATAACAGCAAGATTCAATGTATTATATCAGGCCTGAGGCTTTCAAAAAGCTGCATTCACAGAGTACTCCTAACCAGGCCTGAGGAAGTAGGCTAGCTGCATGTTGGCTCCTCTGCTGTGGGAAAGCCAACATCCATTCAACCCCATCCCTCAACAGGAAAGGATTTGACTCTTCCAAGGTTTGATCATTTCCTTAAAAGCTTGTTCAAAGCCAGCCTGGAATGGACAGGGATCGATGAGAAGAAATTCCAGAAATCCTCTGATGAAAATTGTGTGCAGCTGACTTCCTTCCAGACAAGCCTCTGCTACCTCAAAGAAACAACCAGCACATAGCACAGAGGTGGAACGCGCCTTTCCCCATGGTCCGGAATCCATGCAGAAGCAATCAATAACTTTTAGCTGTATCTCTGACATACACACTTCCAAAATGGAATGTCAAGCTCCCTCACGTTTTTCATAGAACGAAGGGAATAAAACACTCCTACATTTCTCTTCCCCCATCTAGTGTCAAAATTGAAAAGGCAGGTAAGGACATTCAGGTACCTTTGGGTGACTTGACTCACTCTTGGGGCTGTACCGAATTGTGTATGGCTTTGCCACAGCACAGAGGGTCTGGGAATATGTCTAATGCGGGTCTGGTTCTTTGCAGGGGCTTTTATTTCCATAGTCCAAAAAGCTCCTCACAGCAAGTTACATAGGACAAGAAATATGACAGCCATTTGGCAGGCACCAGGGGCTCAGAGAGTGGAAGGGACTCTCACCTTTGGTCACACAGCTAATGACAGAACCCTATTCAAAATCAGGAATTCCAAGTGCAGATTTTATCATCTTCATACCAGCTTGGGAACTAGATCTCCATTCTTCTGCAGGAGGCTGGGTAGAGCCTGCGGATGTGTTCTGTGTTTTGTTTTGTTCTGTTTTTAATTGAATTAGTTCAACCATTAAACGTCAGGAGCTTTCACATAAAAAATCTGGATTCTTGACTTTTTTTTGGGGGAAAACCAAACAAAGCTCAGATCCATCCTCACACAAAGGCAAAAGAACAGAGCTAAGAGGAGACTGTAGCTCAATTCCCTGTGGATCACCTATAACCCAAACATGATCAAAGACTCCTTCTCCCTCCATGGGTTCATGCTCAGCTACACAAAATCCTAGCAGGTCATGCTGTTCTCCCTTCCGTGCCCATGCTCACGTGACTTCCTTCCTCTGCAATGCCTCAGTCTGTCTTGCCAGTTTGGTGGGTGTATGGGATCAATCTTTCAGGATTCATTTCGAATGCCCCTGGCTCCATGAAGTCAGCTCTTGGTATTCCTGGAAAAACTAACCGGCTCTAGAATATTTTATGTTTATTTTATTAAACCTGTTTTCATTTGTTCATATTCAGTGTTGGGCACACAGGAGGCAATGAACAATGTTTTGATCAATACTAAAAACAAAGAATTAAATAGTACTTATCACGTGCCAGACACTGTTCCAAGCACCTCATACATACAAAGTCATTGAACCCTCACAACAGTTCCCATAGAGAAAATGGAGGCATGTTAAAGGTTAGGAAATTTTCTTGGTCTGCTATGAAGTTGCAGAAGGGGAATTAGAACCAAGTCTGGCTACCTCCGGATAGATGGGTGGGTGGAAAGACAGAAGGAAAGGAGAGATGGAAGAAAGGAAAGAGAGAGGGAAAGGAGGGAGAATCAGTCAGGTGAACTGTCAAGAATAGGCAATGGCATGTTCTGTGGCAGGAACTGCAAGGCTGCTGGTGGAGTGGGGGTAGGGGCAGTGGTATGTGCTGGTAAATTTTAACAACAGATTCCCTGGGGATGAAAAACGCTGCTTTGTAGTGTCTGTGAGTTGCTCTGGTGTCAGTAGTCCTACCATAGGGAATTTTAGCTACCAGCATGATACCACTATCATTGAACGCAGAGCTGGAAAGAGGAAATGTGACCAATTGGCGGTACTACCCAGTATTACCACCTCAGCTAGAACACACCAGGGCACAGGATGTGCCCAGGAAAGTGACTGAGGAAGAGACAGGCAGGACCAGGTGAGGAGGGAGCTCTCAAACCATACTAAGGAAGTAACTTCCTCAATGCAACAAGGGGTAATTTGAAAGTTTTTAGCAGGAAGTGATACAGCATATGGTTACAAAGATTGGCACATACTCAAAACTTCAGGAACCCTCCTTCATCTTTCCTACAACTTTCCTGAGTGACAGTTATTGCTGCAAGGAAACTTATCAATGCTTCTACCCTTTTCCAACTCTATCCTTTTACGCTGCTATACTTCCCTCTACCACTACTCCTGACAATCACCACCATCCCCTTATTCTGGGCTCCTGGAAGTGCTCTGGGTGTCAGCAGACCCCCGGGACTGTAGAGTGCCTCCCTATCAGTACTGGTTCTGGGGTATGTCAGGGGTGGAAGGCCTAAGCAAATAAGTGAGCTTGAACCACCTGAATAGGAAAGTCATCATATGGAGTGTAAATAAAACAAATGCCAGATGCACCCTTGACATTATGGACCACAGAGCTGGTAGGAGCTCTAGAAAGCCTCCTGTTTACTGGGGAAATAGAGCAGAGGACAGTGAACTTACCCAGCCCAAAGATACCAAGCTGGTTAAGGCCACGCTAGAAGTAGAATGAGGTTGCCTGGTTCCCAGGAGAATACTCTACCTGCATATAAAAAGGATGTTTTCTGAAATACTGCCTCCCTGCTGAAAAGTCAAAGGTTTTCTTAGGAGAGCTTTTTCTACTAAGCAGGTTCTATTTCACCAAAGAGAACAAGCAGAAACATGGTGATCTCCAAGATCAGGGACATCCTGTCACCTCACAACATAGGACAATATGAACCATCTATTTAGAAAACCCTATACGACCACAGTCCCCTCTCTATCACTCACAGCCTTATTATTCAGCTTAAGAATTCTCCAGATCTGGACCCTGTCCCATGACTCTCCATCCACCTGCCTGCACTAAAGCCATTTCCTGAAAACCAGAAGTGGGTAGGGAAAGGAAGTGAAACTTTCAAAGCCATTGTGGCAGCTCTACTTTAGGAGGAAAAAAATCATTGGAGGAGGAACTTAAAACTTTCAGGCTGAAATGCAATGTAGTCTGATAATTCAACCTTACTTCAGGTGAACTAGCCTGAAACCTACAGGGCATGTAGCCAAGGCAGCCATCCGGACCGAAATACAGGCCAGTATTCATCTAGCCAGGAGCCAGAGGCTGCTGCTGCTCCAAGGAAGCCCATTTTCTAGTTCTTACAAAGGCATCCCATAGCCTGCCCATGCCCCTGACATATGACTCTCTTTCCAATAAAGGTCTTCTTTATTTGCCGATGCCCACCCATCTCTACAACCATAATCCCTAGGAATAGGTGGGGTAAAGCCAGTTCCTTGGGCCAGAAAAGTGAAAATTGGTCCAGAGAGAGAGAGAGACAGAGAGAGAGGTCCCAGAGAGATAAAAGCAGTTCGGAGGACCCTCTTACAATTTGCCCACATCTGTTCCAATGCACAGCTGCAGTGTTAGTTGCAGATACTAAAGTATATGGGTTCAGGGTCCTTGGGGTCACAGACGCCTAGGGCATTTATCAATAGGAAAAAAAGCCACAACTTTGTTTACTAACGTTGAACAGCCATTTAGTATTTCATTCCATTATGAATGCAGGCTGCAAACCTGACATGTAGTAGCAGTCCGAGCAATCTTGCCACTGATATAAATCAGATATTCTCCTATCAGGACACAGCTGGAGCTGTTATCTCAAAGCAGCATTGCTGCTGATCCCTACTTAGGAGAGATGGTAGCCATCCATCCGTCCTACCAATAGATCTTGGGGTTACACGTACATTAGTATGTCACAATGGTGTGTGTGTGTGTGTGTATGCGTGTAGTGTTATAATCATCTGTGTTACATTTTAAGCATTAAATACATAATTCTGGGGGCCCTAAGCTTGGCAGACTGCCAAAGAGCCGTAAGGCATCAATGAGATGAAGCACCCTCAGCCTGGTGATTGAGGAGCCACATTAACAAGGAACAGGGGGATGTGAGTATGAGGCATGCCCGCTGGCTGAGATGCTAGCCTGCCTTTGTGTTGACCTAGACCTTGAGGAATTATTTGGGTGTATTATTTTTCCTTGTGTACTTCTTCAGCTCTTTAACACTTCCATTAACTTTATCTTCTTATTTTTATGCCTTTTTAATCTTATCCTTCAGGTCTGGTTTGCTATCAATCTCATTTAATCTTTCTGTACTGATGGCTGGGTTCTCTTCCTTCAGGTGGTCTGTTTACCCTCTTGGCCTGCCTCTTTTACCCCCCCTCTCTCCTACGCCTCCTTCTGCTGCAGCTCGACTACCTCTCTCTCAGCCCTCTTGACCTGGGTGGCTATCAGTCATCGTCCTTTCTTGGGTTTTGCAATAGATGCTTTGGGCACCAGGGTTTAACCCTATACCTTGCATTAGGGAAGGGAATTAATTTTGTCTACAGGACGTGTTTCTAAGAAGTAACCAAAAAACAGACTAACCACCTGAACAATGATAACAAACATTCCATGGTAGGAGGGTACCCACCTTTGCCAACCCAAGCTTAAAATATAATTTGTAGGAGGACAGAAAGCATTCCTGCTTGATAATCCCTGATGTCCAGAGATGCCTAGGGAAGGTCAGAGGACTGGACCAGGATTCTTCTCAGTGCATAAATTCCCAAAGTAGCAAAAGGAAAGTATACTGCTGTGTCACTGCTAACAAGGTGAGCCCTCTGTAAGCAGGCCTATACCAGCATTGCTTTTTCTAAATCGGAAAGGTTACACTAGAGGGAAAGCTGGTGTGACTTCCTGACCTTTGTGCTTTAGCTTTGGACAAACATACAAGTGCACTGTACCTCCTCTCTGCCCTCACCAGGGGAAATATTTGTCCTGAAATAGACAACTCTCCCAGCAAGGTATTAAATACTCACATGTAGACTGAAAATTATATCAATGGCCTACAAGAGAAAGGAAGAAAGGAAAAAAGGGAAGAGTGAAAGAAAAGAGAGAGAAACAAAGAAACTAATCTGCATTTGAAAACAAACTTAGCCTTGTCAGGTATTATTCTGTGTCTGATCATGGCTCACAATATTTTATTTTTTTGTATTTGTTTCTGACTTCTAAGAAAAGGCACAGGTCTTTAAAAAAAAAAAAAAAGCTGTCTGAAAGTATAGTGATACTTGCATTGGATAGTTAACATAAAAATCAGCTCAGAGAACTCAGGATAAATTGAAACCACAAATTTTATAAATCTCACTGATCTGGGTGGTTCTTTTTCAATATTTGTTCGTTTGTTTATTTTAAATGAATTATATAGCCTTTATGATAAATTCATCTCCTTTGAGAAAATAATGCATTCCAAGCCTGCTAGCTCTTGAGAAGACCTCAGACTTCATTCTCACATACAATGGCCATTTCATAGGTCATGTTGCAAGGTATTAATTCACTGGCTTTTTATGTAACATGTATAATTATATACTAATATGTATGTCAGACTATAAGAGCTTCCATCATGGTTCCCAGCCACTTGTAGAATAAAGCTCATCAAAGTCACAATCTGCAGTTAAAATATTAAATTAAATATTATTAAATATTAAATATTATTGATCATATGGAGTATTCAAATTTAAACATAAATTAAGATATTAGATATTTATTTAAAACAAAATTGGTGAGGTTAGTAAAGCTTCTCAGGTTCTATTGATTCTTTTTTTCCCCCTGCCAACCTTCTTCAAACTCCACAGAAACTTATGTGGCTTCTCTTGCTACTAAAAGTAGGTCAAGTTCAGATGCTCTGGTCCTTGCTTATGTTTTTGTTTTCTAACCAAAATATCTAACCCAAACTGAGAAGTTTAATTCATGCTATGTATTGCATAAATGCGTTTACTCATTGTATTCTGAACAAAGGGCTTCATTTTTTTCACAACCTTTTCCCCAGAACATGCTGTTTAACAGGAATCATTATTCTGCCAACAAACTGATATCAGTTTATATGGTTTAAGATAAATACATGCAAAAAGAATTGTCCCAGCAGAAATGCTGTGTGGGCCCTTTAACACTATACCACCTAGGAGCCACAGCAAAATAGGTAGACAGGATGCCCACCGTGCCCACCACATAAACAGGGTGAGGCTCCAGGTAAGTCTCCCATTGTCCCTGAAAAGCTAGGAGTTGGGAACCAGGATGTCTGCCCAGATCAAAAAGGATTCTTCTTTCTGTGGTCCCTCAAGGAGAGACTCTTTCTTTTGGATTTTGTCATACTTGATTTCAGTGTTACATCTTTTTTTGCTCTCACATTGCTATAATCTAACTAAACCAGCATCCTTACCTTCAGAAGGTTACTCTTCTGGGATAATTTGATTTTTTCATAGTTCTCCCTGAAGATTAGGGTAACTGTGTATTTTTTTTCCTGACTTACATAAAACAATATTCATTTCTAATAAATTCTCTAGAAAGTGAATGCTTCCCTTGAGATAACTGGGGACTCTGGGGTTTAGATCAGTCAACCCAACACATATGGCCAAACTGAGGTGGTGGGGAGGCAGGGAAGGGGGAAGAGTATCTCTTAGTGTAGGCTAACCATGGCCATTCCATTGTCACCCCTAAGCCCTTTCTCAGCCAAGCCTCCATGGATCCCTACCCCAGGTTCTTGATAGCACTGTTCCCCCACCCTCATCTTTTCTTCCTCCACCCCCAGTTACTGCCTGAGGGCTTCTGTCCTGGCTTGTCACAACATCAGGGATGGAAATCCTACTCCAGGCAACATAAAAGGCACCAAGTTTCTACCATCTGTCTGCCTATAATTCTTACCCCTCATGTGATTCTAAGAAACAGGCTTTTCCCAGTCCCCCTCTCTGTTTACTCCAGCTGACTTTTTCTTGATTTGTCTCTGGGGGCAGGACATCCTGATACTATAGCTTCAGATAAAAGACATGGGATGTTCTTAGAAACCAGAATTCTGTCCTACAAGAATGCCTAGGGGTATATGGAATCCCTAACCTGCTGGAGAAGGTCCCTTTGTTATAGGGGATCAGTGGGTGAGAAAGTGGCAAATAACTATTTTCCCCTTCATAAGTCCCAAGTATGTGGACGGGAAATATACTGTTTTGCCTCAGATTTGCATCAGCTAGGTTGGACCCAAGGGTCAGAAATCCAGAAGAAATAATATCAAATCATTTCACTGTATTCAAGAGGATTTCTCTTATCTTCCCGAATACTTGGGGGTGAAGCCAGACAGAGCTACTCAACTTGACAAAAAGACCGCTAAAATGATTGAAAACCCATTTAATTTTATTTAGAGTCATCTAAAGGTCTGCATGGTTAGTTAGATCTTGTTGATCTGAAGGTGTATAAGTACTGGGTTGCAATTTTTTGCAAGTGAGGCACATTTGTGCTGATTTATCCGTCATAGGATACTTTTCCTAGTTATGCCGATTGAGGCATTTATGAAAAACTGAAGTTTTTTGATAAACAGTTTTTCCCTAATTGATTTTAAGAGGCTGTAAAACAATAGCAGACGACATAATCTATTTATGCACTAACATACTTTCTTTTGACTAAGAGTCAGAAGACAGTGCTTCTAGTACTAGCTATGCTAGGAACCTCACATTGAGCCTAGAGCGCATGGCCCAGTATCTTCCCTGCCTCTGGATTGGGACCAGTGCTGAGATCCCTTTAGCTCTAATATTCTGTGATTCAATCACTAGGAAGGGACTCATTTGCAAAATACAGCTTGTGTAGTTTGTGACTATAGAATCTCTGCTCACCTTTGAATTCCCTCCTTGCCATTTCTCCTCATATTTAAAAAAGGAATGTCTACCAAAAGGTCCAGAAAAGAAGTCCATTGACAGCAGCCAGTTTCCTAAATTTAATTCCAAAACCAAGATCTCATCCTACCCAGATGCACCTCAACAGACTTCTCAGAGGGGGGATATGCACCTTCAGTTTCCCAGGACCATAGCAAGGACTGGCACGTATATAGTATGTTTCTAGGATTTGGAGTAAAGGGCTCACCTCACCTCACCTCACCCTCACCCATACTTTCTTGTGGACAAAAGGTCTCTAGCGCCAAATAGGGCTGGGGGCAGGGAGCACACCCAGTGTTCTCCACCCACAAGAACTAACTAGCTTCACCACTTACTGCTGGATGACAAAGAGCCAATAACTTCATTTCCCCATGGCTTAGTTTTCTTACCCATAAAATGGGGAAAAAAATAACTTAGTCGTCCAAGGTGGTTGTGAAGAGTATAACTAAAACAGTTCACTCGAAATATCAAGAAGAGTGCTTGCCTGGCACAGAGTAAGAGTTCAATAAATACTAGCGCTGATTGTCATTACTACCTGTTTCCCCCGAGAGCTCAGCAATGGTGGGAGGGAAACTCTGGTGTGGATTTGAAGTCTTCCTTCAAGAGTTCCCCAGGGACATGTTCCAACCTGTTTCTACATGCAAAGGGAAGTGGCCTGAGCACAAACCTAGGTAATAAGCATCCAGAAGGAAATGGGCCCAAGGGTGTTGGAAGCTAACTCTTCCCGGGGTGAGGGACTTAATTCTGGGATCCTACCTCAGGTGTCCAGGTAGTTCGGCAGAAGCCCACGCTCTATCCCCACGTCGCCTGGCCTGTGAGGGTGTGGCCTTTGTGCTCAGGAGCTGCACCCGGAGTCTGCGCTGAGGGAATCCCCGTTCCCGCTCCTTGGGGCTCTGGGAGCTCGCTGCTCCAGGGGTGCCCCAGGATGGGAGGGACCGACCTCAGGATTCCTCCCCGGGGCCCTGAAGAGTCCACGGTCTCTTCCGCAAGGGTCTGGCCCAGGCGTGGGGCCCAGGAAAGGGGACTGCGCTGAGCTCTGCTTTCTGCCAGCTGGTTACGGAGGAGCAGCAGACTTATACAGGGCAACCCGCAGAGACGGCTGTGCCCCAAAAAGCCTGCACGTGGGAGGCCGGAGCAGGCAGGGCCAGGGGGTTGAAACAGCTCCAGACCCACGCAACCTCCAAATTCTCCTGTGGGCCAGTGGGAAGCGGGACCGGACTCCCAGCCAAAGGCGCTGCTGGGAGAGGGGCGTGCACCTCTTCGGAGAGGGAAGGGTTAAAAGAGGTGCTTCCGGGCCTTCGGTAGCCCCGTGTGCTCCCCACCTGGACGCCGGAGCCCGGGGGCCGCCCGTTCTTTGCCACAGCAGTCTAGGCCCCCTCCCGCAGGCGGTCTTGCCTTCCGGATTGCTGGGGTGCAAAGGGGCAAAGAACCTCGCCTTCCTCGCCTTCCTGCGCTTCCCGCAAAGCGTCTGGAACAACCAGAAGGATCTATCTAGGGGCAGAACGCGGACAGACCCACCGCTGCCCAGGGGGCCCGGGCCTTGAAGCCAAGTGTCCCCTCACCCGATGCCCACACCCCCTCGCCCTGCTCCGCACGCCCGCCGGCTCTGCGCTCCTGGAGCCTGCGGGAGCAGCGTGGGGCTCCCCCACTCCCTCGCTCCGCCCAGGTGCGATTGGCGGAGGGGCGGGGGGTGGGGGAGGAAGGTGGCTCCCGCGGCAGCCTCCGCCCCTGTGCTCTCCTCCAAACGGTTCGAACCCCTGCCTACTCGCGGGGCGCTGGGGACTCCCCCCTACCAGCGCACGCCTCCCCTGGGGGCCAGGAATCCCCTTCCCACCCTGCGGCTGTGCAGACCTCTTTGATTCTCGAGCGCCCGGCAGGGAAGGTGGGCGTGGGTCTACGGACCTGGCTGCGGAGATCGAAGGGTGCATAAGTGGGTGCGGGCGAGAGAGGGGACTAAGGTCCTCTTAGAGCCAGGGAAGGCATCCCTGGTCCAGGATGCGACCACTCAGTCACCGCCTAAGATGCTAACGCATTCAGAATCTCGCCGGGAGGTTTGTTTCTCCTGGAGAGGAAGGAAGATCGCCCCATCCCAGGCACCCAGAAGCCGGCCTTCCCCAGTCCCCCTCGGGCGCTGGCATTCCTGGGCTCCATGCTGCCTCCCTGCGCCTCCCCAGGTGCCCAGCCCCTCCCCCGTCTGTATTTACACACCCGGGCCGGAGCCCCCGGGGCTCAAATCCCTTTTCCTCCTCGTCAGGTGACGGCTCAGGGTTGGCCCCTCGCCCACTTTAAAAGCAGAGCCCAATGGTACCCTTTCAACCAGGTGTACCCCCGACCCTCGGTTTCCTCCCCCACCCCTCCAGCAACATTTCCCTCCCCGAATGACTTACTTCACCCACCCGGATCTGCACTTGCCGTTCCCGCGGCACACAGCCGCAAGCCACTCCAAGGGTTTCATTACCGAGTTGGGGGTGGCATTCGCAAGGATGGACCGACTCCCGCCGTGCTAGACAGAGCCCCAAGGCTAGCCGCAGCCTCCCCACCCCAAAACGTCCCACCTCCCACCCCTCCTATTTCATTCTCTCCGCTCCTCTCCAACCCCCACGGGCAGGATAAGCATTGCTGGGTCCCAAAGCCTCGCGTCTCCAGCGGGAGCTGCAGGGAGTGGAAAAGTCGACTGGCAAGAACACCCGAGAGAGAGATGGGCAGATGCAAACGTCAGGGGGTGGTAGTGGGGTAGACTGGGGGAAGGGCGCACGCGAGAACTAGACGTGCAACTTGCTCGGCACGAGGTGAGCACCGCGCAGGGAGGGGGGCACAAAAGTTTGCAGACTATTGCATGGCAGCCGGCTGCACGCGAACGGAGGGGTCGACTCCCACTCGCCAGGAGAGGTCTCTTCCAGGGTCTGCGCCCAGGGCCCCGGGGGTGTGGGCACGGCTCTGACCTGGGGTGATAGGAGTTCCCCTCTACTTGTTACGGAAGGGGCGGCCTAGGCACCCGGGCAGAGGGACGACACCGCGCTTTGCGAAAAGCAACAGGCGGCTGCACCTTACCTTGCGCCAGTCCCGGGCCGGGGCGGCTGCTCCATCCTCCTGGCGCAGGGAGGAGGCGTTGGATGCGTCTGCCTGGGGGTGTGCAGCTGCCAGAACTGCGGCGGCCGCGCTCCCCACCCCGCGGCTGGCCGGGCCGGGCCGCCCACCCCAAGCCCCGGCCGGGAGGGCTCGTGCCGGGTCGCGGCGGCGGCGGAGCGCGGGACGCGGGCGGTGCGGGGCTGGCTCGCGGGGGCTCGCGGGGGCTCGCGGGGCTCGCCGGCGTCCTCCGGCGCCTCCGCCGAGCGAGGGTGCGGCCCCGGGCGGCCGTGCAGAGCCCCGCTGGGCTCCGGCGGCTGCGGCGGCTGCTGCAGACCCTGCGCGCGGCCCCAGAGCCTCGCAGGAGGAGGAGGAGGAGGAGACAAAGACGCGAGCGAGGCGAAGCGCCGCTCGCCCAGATGCGATCGTCTCAGTCACTAGAGGGGAATCGCCTCCGAAGCCGGCTGGGGTGAGGGAGGAGGGGAGGAGGGGCGAGGAGGCAGGGGATGGGAAAGCAGCAGCGAACGAACGTGACTTGGGAGCCCGGCCGCCGCCGCGCCCGCGCTGCCCCCTCGCCACCCGCGAGCAGGGTCCGAGACCGGGGGGGCGGGGGCGGCACGGCTGCTGCGGGAGAGGAGCTGGGGCGGGAGCACGGGCTCCGCCGCCTCCCCGGCCGGCCTTCCCAGCTCCCCCGCCGCGCCCCGCCCCGCCCCGCCCCGCCCCGCCCCGCGGGGGTCGGCTCCGCTCTCGGGAAGCTACGGCCCCATTCTTTCTCCTGTTTTTCTAACTACTGAGATCCGAGCTGAATAAAACTGGCAGAGGAAGCGTGACCTGGTGATGGGTTGCCTGTCCTCTAAGGGGGCAAAGGCCGATGCCTAAAATCTACTCGACGAATGATTGCCGGTCGGGTGCCAAGCACTACTAGGCTGTTGGGGGTAGGATGAATAAAGTGAGGTATCCCCCCTGATCGAATATCAGAACGATCCCCTGCAGTTCCTGAAGCCCAGAGTTTGGGGGATGAGTCGGGGGCCCCTGATCCCCACCCCCAACCAGCCCAGTTTCCTAAAGCAGAAGGTGTTAGGAGAATCGGATTTGCCTTCCCATTGCAGGGAGAACTTGGGATGTACAGCCAAAATGGAGTGTATGGTGTATAGAGACCCTAAGAAAGTATGTGTGTGTGTGTGTGTGTGTGCGTGTGTTTGTCAAGATTAAAGCAAATTACTGCTTTTAGTAGTTCTTATGTCATGATTTAAATTATTCATCAGACCCGCACCTAACTAGATAATTGAATACACAAACAAACAAGCAATTTGGGTCAGATGAACAAGCCTTCCAGCATCTACAAATGCCACCTTCTTTTTACCTAACCCCTCACTCCAGGCAGAATTACTTTTCCCTTTCTCTTTGCTGCCACCATCATACTTGCCAATTGCTTGCAGAGTTCACATATTTAGAGATTTTTTTTATAGATTTCTGCTGCTTTACTCACTCACCTGTATTACCTCCTACCCCTCCAACCCCCTTTTAGGATTCCACTGCGACATCCTGCCTTGTTTTGTAGCTAATGGGTACTCGAGGAAAGCTTAGCCAGTTGCAGGTTGTTTTCTCCTTTAAACACAGCTAAATCTCAGTGTCTCCAGAATTAAAAGAACTTGTGTGATGAATTTTAAGTTTGTGGCAGAGGAGGACACATATATAGTTCTACTCACAGCCCCCTTGACCTAGAAATGTAAAAGGATGTAATTCATTTGTGTTTCTAGACAATTTTCTTCTCCCACTGACCAGCCTACCTCTGCCTGCTGAGTTCCCAGAAACAAGGGAAACCATGCTGTTGGACAACTGCATAGAACAAGAGATACATACTCAGCTGCCAACGCCTAGAGCAAACTCATTCCAGGTGGAGAATGACCAAAAAATCTTTATCATCTCATGACCTGTGTTAAGTATGTTGAAAGCCTGTCAAAGTCTCCTCAATTCCAATGAGGTTCTCCATGTGGATACATTTTAAAGTAGTTTGAACAGCATTTCATTGCAGAGAGGTGAAAAATGTGCTGTGAAGTTTAGGGGTATTTAAAATTGTTCTTTATCTTCTGTGCCACTTTCTAAGCATTGTAGGACAGATACCCTAGATCAGGGACGCTCTATCAAAGAGGTCCATAATGTGTAGGACATTAGAAAAATGACTGCTAAGGTATCTTCTGTCTCTGAGATGATACGGTGATTGGAAAAGTTGTGTTTTTCTGTGATTTAAGTTTTGTTTATTTGTTTTGTTTTGGTTTGTTTTGCTTTTTAAGTGAAGTTTTAGGACCCAGACAGAGGTACGTATGGATGGAAGATATGTAATTTGGCGTAATTTTTCTGAAGGGAAACATGATGTTATTCTTGAAAGCACAAAATTTTTGCATGGCACTGTACTCCTAGAAATTCATCATTAGGAATAAATAAGGATGTACGGTAAGATTTATCTACAAGGATATTCATTGCAATGTTGTTTATTCTCATAAAAAATCGAAAATAAACAAAACCAAATTGAAATGTCTAATGAGATAGGAATGGTGAATATTTTGGAACTCTGTAAATGGAATATTGGTTAGACATTAAACCATGGTTATAAGTAAATAAGTGAATATTTCAACAATGACAATTACAATTTTAGATGTAAAAAAAATCAGATGCACAAGATGAGAGATACAGTAATAAAAATTAATATCTGTAGTCAACAGATGCAGGTTTGGAGCTAGACATTTCTACTTGATAGCTATGTGATCTTAGACTTGAACTTCCAATTCCTCAACTATGTAATTGGTTGGGATCATTTACTTCATAGCGTGTTTTAAATGAAGTAGTATTTGTGAAACAGTACAGTGCCTACTGCATGGTAAAATCTTAATGCCTTTTTCTCTTGGCAATCACTAAGTGTATAAATGTGAATACCTGACTATATTAAGGCTCATGTCTAGAGTTATATACATTCTAGTATTAATAATGGCTATCCCTGTAAATACAGGAATTGTGAGTATCTTTTTTTTTAAATATAGGGCAATCAAAAGCAGAAGAATTTGTTTTTAATTTAGTTTTCTTTTAATTAAAAAGAATGATTTCTAACTATTGACACAGGAAAACTCTAGACTTGGATGCTTTCTGCTGTAGTTGATTCACACGATCATCAACAAGACTTGCTGACCATTGGTGTCGCCCATGCTATAAAAAGGATAAATGACAGAGCATGGAGTTTGTCACCTCTGATATAAACTTAGATTTGTTTTGTAGCAACCAGGAGTCAAATCCAGCTCAGCAAAATATGCTGTTTAATACCAGGAGCTGATTGGTTGCTTCCCCTGACTTGTCTTGACAGCCTATTAAAAAAAAAAAAAAAAAAGAAGAAGAAGAAGAAGAAGAAGAGAAGAGAGGAGGTATCAGAAGCTATGTTTGCAACTCGATTAGTTAATTAAGAAGGAAGCCTAGCATTGAAGGGCCATGGGATTCAATGACCTTCACATCTACAGCAGTGGCCCCTCTGGGCCAGAGGTGGAGCTTTGTAAAATTTATTGTGTGTGTCGTAAGTGTTACAGAAATGTGAAGGAAAATATCATTTTCTCGTGTTTTCAGTTTAGCTATCTTTACAAATAGGGTAAGCATTGTTTTAAAATCAATATATTCCAGTAATTTTGCATATTAAGGAAATCCCTTGAATTTTGAATTGTATTCTCCATCTGAAACTCTCTAGAGAAATGAAAATGCATCTCTCTGAGCCCCTGAGTTGATTTTCTGAAATCTGAATAGTTGGGGTACCTTAAATGCATGAGATCAAGGCAAGAGGATGTTAATATCATGAATCCTTTGTGGAACATGTTCCAGTTAACTATTCTTCATAACAAACTACCCTAGAATTTCTTGGCTTAAAATATCAACAATCTTTTCTTGGCCTGAATCTGGAATTTGGACAAAGCTCAGGGACAGAGCTCACTTGTGGCCCTCTTGGTGTCAGCTTAGGGCCACTGGATTCAGAACTAGAGGATTCACTTCCCAAAAGACTCACTCACATGCTTGGCAGTCTCTGCTAGCTATCGGTGTTCAGAAGGGCTGAGAGTCAAGGACCTCAGTTTCCACATGGTGTCTCCATGTGCACTTCGCCATAGTTTCTCATAGATTTTCTTGCTTCGTGGCTTTTAGGTTCACAAAGACAGCCCCGATAGGAATCAGACCTTGTCTGAATAACGAAAACCTGAACAGTTAAGTGTTGTTTATCGTACAAACATTCTAGTCTTCATACAATATTATAAATATTAATCCAGAATTCACTGGGCAAAGTGAACCAGTGAAACTAACTCATCCTTTGGATTATTTAGGTAAATAGATCCATTCTTCTTCCATTTACTAAGATCATTTGGAATGTGCATTAGTGCACCCACAATGGGAAACAATATAGAGATTAATCAGGAAATTAAAGATAGAACTCTTGTATGATCCACCAATTTTACTTCTCGGTATTTACCCAAAGGAAACAAAATCACTATCTCAAAAATATATCTATACCCTCATGTTCAGTGCAGCGTTATTTATGATAGGCAAGACGTGGAAACAATCTAAGTGTCTTATTGATGGATGAATGGATAAAGAAACACACACACACACACACACACACGAATATTATTGAGCCTTAAAAAAGAAGGAAATCCTGTCATTTGTGACAACATAGATGGACCTTGAGAGCATTATGCTAGGTAAAATACACCAGACAGAGAAAGACAAACATTGTATGATTTCACTTCTATATGGAATCTAGAGAAAGAAAACAAAAAAGAAAAAAAACAAAAACTCTTAGATACATTGAACAGGTTGGTGGTTGTCAGAGGTGGGGTTGGGGGAAATGGTAGAAATGGGTTTATTGTTTAAAGAAATAAAGGAATTGGAGCATCAGCTATTTATAAATTCATAATAATTTCTGTGTGTGCCTATGGAGATATGCATATAGTTTAATAATGGTTCCACATAATAAAGACCAAATTCCCTATGATGGTTTTCATGGGCCTTTGCAATTTAACTCTCTTTCTAGCTCCATCTTATAACTTCCCCTAGCTTCTCATGTTTATCCATCTTATCTGGACCTTGTGTTAATTCACATTTGGTCTAGCTATTGACAAGTTCACCTCTCCTAGTAGACTTATAGTAGGAGACTAAAGTTCCTTGAGAGCAGAGATTTTATTCCAGTTTATGCCCCCACTCCTGTCAGCCTAGCCATGCAAGGAGTGGGTGCATATACATGCTTATGAAAAGATGAATAATTCAACACCCCTTGCCTTTCCAATTCAATCATTCTATCTCCAAAATGGCAATATTGCTCGTGAGCTGCTCCACAGGGGAGCTAATTAATTCTCTGAAACTGGAAAATGTTTTGAAGTTCCACAGTACTTTGGAAGCACTCAAGAACATTAATATGTGCAATAAAGACATTATTATTACTTCCCTGACACATAAATGGTGAATAATCCACTTTAATGTGTTTGTTTTGAATACACTCAACAAATTTGCAAGAGGTAATGTATTGTTGGCTCATTTCTACTAATGGACACTTTGTGTGGACTGAATAAGATGTGGCCTCTTCTGGCTCTATTGTTTGTTCATTTCTCTAGCTTTCAGAGCTGTTATTATACATGCCTCCTGCTAGAAAGGTACCCATGATATGACAATCAGCCTTCTAGAGGTTCCATGTCTTGACATGTAGGATAGGTAGTTATGAGATTCTAGGATTGTACTCTTAGTCCCCGGCCGTATAATTTCTGTAGGAAATGTAACTACAAAACTGAGTGATCCAGTAGAGAATTCCTATCAGCTGGGACTATTAGTCTTTTCCTGGAATTTTGGACAAGAAAACTGGGAAGACTGGGCTCATCTCTCTGACGGCTAAAGCTACAAGATGTAAACCATCAGAGCCATGAGCAGGCATGATATCTGCCATGTGGAGAAGGCCACACTGCAGCGTGAATAATAAAGCTGCCACAAGGGGAAAGATGTTAGAGGCAGAGTGATTCTCTTGCAGGGTCTACTTCCCTAGGTCCAGCCATTTGGAAGTTCAGTATGTCTCTGCTTTTCCCTGCTTTAATTCATCCTCTCTTTTCAAGAAATCACCTTTTTGACTTAAACTAGTTCAAATTTAGTTTCCTTCGCTTGGGACCAAAAAAATTCCAATGAATGCAACATCAAAGAAAGATTTGAGAAATGCTTCTCAGAATATGTTTGATTAAAGGTTGGAGAGAGAGTAATTGGGAATACTTTGAGATGAGGCTTATATTTTAAGAAGTTAAAAGCTCAGTGAATAATATAAATGGAACCCTGTTTTCCCAGATAATAAATATAGGATCTTACATGTAAAAGCAGGATCCCAGTGTTTATGATTTACTAGAATGTAGGCTTCCTGAGGGTAGAAATTTGGATTCTTAACAACTGTACACTCATGAATACAATAGAATTCTGTACATAGTAGGGGTTTAATAAATATTTGTTGAACAAGTTAATGCATTTATTTGTTGCATCTCTTCCTTACTCCTAGTAGAGATATGAAAAATGTCTACTTAATTGACCAACTACTGTGTTCAGTGTCATCAGACTTGTCATTTAGTTTATTACCAGACCTTGTAGTGGAGTTGGGGGAGGCCTATGGATTAAGAGAACCTGTTCTGAGGTTAAACAGTTTGTTCAGCTTGCATGCAGACTTTATATGTTGAAGGTCAGGATTTGAACTCAGGACATCAGTCTCCAAAATGCGTGCTCTCTCTAATATACCGCATTGACGTATTAACATACGGGGCGGAGATTTCTTCTGGAGCAATAAACTAGAAGGGGCTAGGGTTGGACTTGAATGCTGCCTTATATATAATTCCAACTCTCATTATCAAGGATTTAGTGAACACAGAATTAATCCTTATTTTACAGACAAGTGAGTGCAGGTTGACAGCATTGCTTCCAGTACTCACCAGTCAATATCTCCTTAGAAAGTCTCATTATCAAGATGTAGGCTCCCCTCTTAATCCCCTTATCTTCCCATAAGGGAACTTCATTACACTAGGAGTCCCTGATAGCTATTGGTGCTCCACTGCATCCCTTTGGCATCACCGTTCCTAATCTTACAACTTCCTATTGCAAACACCTGCTACTCTATGCCTGGTCCCTTGAAGGGGAACCCTGGAATTGTCCTAGGGGACTTAGTTCTTACCCCTAAGACTGGAGGGTATTGACCGATAAATACCCTATACACTACTCCTCTATTTGTTTGACTCTATGGCATGTTCTACACTGTCTCCAAGAGGTCCTTGGTGGGATTGTGCCCCAATTACTCAAAACACTAATTGGCTCAAAAATAAACCCTTTATTGATTTTCTCCCCTCCTGTGTCTCATTTCCTTAGACCTCTCCCAAATCTTTCCAAATAAACTATTCAAACTCTCACCTTTATCTCAAGGGTCTGATTCTGGGCTAACCAGAGCTAAGTCATCTCTCTGGCCCCGTCATCCTCATCCCGAAGGGAGAGGGTCAAATTACGTGACAGATGAGTCTGAAAGAAACTGATCACTATTACTTCAACTATTTCCAGGAGGGCAAGTTCATAGGACATGCATATTTGGACTACCCTTTGCCATGGGCTTAAAGGTTTGCCTTCATGGGAAGGTCTTCAGTTAGTAACTGGATGGATAAGTCAGTTTAATTCAGGAGTAATGTATAGGACACACCCCAGGTCCTTACAGATCTAAAAATCATGCTCTCCAATCAGCAATGTAGTGGACATTTTGATTCTAACAAGATTAGATTCACATGATTCATAAAAGCCAGCATGTAGAAACAACCCAAATAAACATCAATTGATGAATGGACAGACAAAATAGGTTATATTCATGCAATGGATAATTATTTGGCCATTAAAAGGCATGAAATATTGATATCTGCTACAACATAGATGGGTCTTGAGAACATGACGGTAAGTAAAAGAATACAGTCACAAAATATCGCATGTCACATGATTCCATTCATAGATAATGACTAGGAGCTCTGCAGAGACATAACATGGATTAGTGGTTGCTTAGGGCTAGAGTGTGTGGAGGGGAGTGGGGAAAGGAGGAGACAGCTGAACCGGTGCAGGGTTTCTTTTTGAGGTAGTAAGAATGTCCTAAAATTGGCCAGATGGGGGAATCCCTGGATGGCTCAGCGGTTTAGCGCTTGCCTTCGGCCCAGGGCCTGATCCTGGAGTCCCGGGACAGAGTCCCATATCAGGCTCTCTCTCACTCTCTCTCATGAATAAATAAATAAAATCTTAAAAATAAATAAATAAATAAATAAATAAATAAAATTGGCCGGATTGATGGCTGCCCATATCTCTTAATATACTAAGAGCCATCGAAAGGTACACTTTAAATAGGTGAATTATTTGGTATTTGAATTATGTCTCAACGAAACTTTCGAAGTTAGGTTCACACCATGATGCAAAACACTAACATAAGGGGAGGATGGGTTAAAGGTATATATATGAGAATGCTCTGTACTATCTTGGTAACTCTTCTATAAATGTAAAACTATTTTAAAATAAACAGTTTTTAAAATTGGATCTAAACTTGGGAAGGTCCTAACTTAGAAAGGTTCAAAACTTCTCTGACTCAGCTTCCCTTCCTTAAGGGAGTGTTCCGTCGTACTATAATACTCATCTCATAAATCGAGAAAGCATGTATAATACTATATCTGGCAAATAACCTCTCTCTCTCTCTCTCTCTCTTTTTAAAAATATTTTATTTATTTATTCGCGAGAGACACAGAGAGAGGCAGAGACATAGGCAGAGGGAAAAGCAGGCTCCCTACAGGAAACCTGATGCGGGACTCCATCCCAGGACCCAGTGATTACAATCTGAGCCAAAGGCCTAAGCTCAACCGTTGAGCCACCCAGCTGTCCCCCTCTCTCTCTTTCTAACTAAAATCAAGACCTGGGTGCATAAAGCAGAATCGTCAATGTATCTCAGGCATCCCATTTCCTACCCCCATGCCCCCAAGATCTCCCTTATCCTCCAATCTCCCAATTACTTTTCAGATACGAGGTTTGGGCTGACAAAGTGTGGTCAAAGGTTCACGTTCTTATGACTACAACATAACATGTATAATGAGCCAACTCAGTTTGCCATGCCAGAGATTTGGGGCAGGGGTGGGCAGGGGAGAAGCTGGGTGACACTAACAATTGATGCCCAAGTTGCCCTCCTTAGCAATTAGCGGTTCTTGTTTCTTTTGCCTCCCATCATAGCTATTTTTGTTGTTATTTGTGTTTCGTGAAATGGTATCATTCCATCAGACCCACATGTAAGCCTCAAGTTGCTGAGGCAGGCTTTCCTTGCCTCCTTCAGTAGCACTCATGGAAGCCAGCACAATATTTCTGCTGGCTGGTCTGGAGTCAGTTTTGTATCTAATTATGGGGTTGATTTTCTTCTTTTGTATTCAAGTTGTCTCCACCCACTGGGGGTGTTAGAGATTTGACAAGGAAGCTTTCCCTATGGTCCCTGTTTCATTGTAAGAAGCCAAGGGCGTAGGGGAAATGCCCTTGTTTGGAGTGGAGGCTGGGGCTGCAATCCCTTCTCTAAATTTAAGGGACAAAGGAAGCCTGGGACAAGCCATTTAATTCCCCAGCCTTCGGTGTCTCCTTTATAAAATGAGAGGATTGGCTTAAATCCTGTCTTCTGTAATTCTTAGTTCCTCCTAGCACTGACATTCTCTAAAACGCAAGCATTTTCCTGAAGTTTACTGACAAGT
This sequence comes from Canis lupus baileyi, assembly GCF_048164855.1. Lineage (NCBI taxonomy): Eukaryota > Metazoa > Chordata > Mammalia > Carnivora > Canidae > Canis > Canis lupus. The sequence goes on along the minus strand of NC_132859.1, from coordinate 35,224,949 downwards.
AGTTGCCAAACACCAGAGGAGTGCTGATATGTTGTTAGCTAATATTATCTCTCATCTGTTTGCAGCATCTTGATGGGAAATCATCCCCGGGAGCAGCCCTCTGTTCTGGTGTCTGCTCTGAGAACAGATTTAGAGAACACAGGAAGAGGGCATTATGGAGGCAGTGGATCCCTCCAACATGGACAGGGATGGTGGCATTCTGTTACGGTTCCAAAACTGGTACAGAGAAACCAATGGAAGGCAGGTCTTAGAGCCTGGAAAAAGGAGTATTACATAAGTGCAATTTTACTTTCCGCGTTAATCTTTGCTGAGGTAATTGCCTTTATTCTATTTTCAGTGTGTTGTTGGCAATGCTGCGTGGCCTAATGACAGTTGTTCAATAAAATTAGAGATCATACCCAAGAGGAAAAGTGCAATATTCACTCATGGCCAAAGTTCTTTGAGCCACAGCACCCCATTCCTCAAGAGTTATATGGGAGAGAGGTGCTGACTAGCATTTACCAGGAGTCGAGATCGAGTGACGTTTTTAGGTTGTTGGATGTATCTGGCACACACCTCTGGATGTGAGGAACAACAATTTCAGCAAGGGGAGTGGAGGAGCTTTTCATAATGAAGGAAAATAAATGTCCTATTCTTCTCTACTTACCACATATTCACCCTCAGCCTCCCTACACATCACCACATAGAACTAAGTGCATCCCCTAAATCTCTCTCTAAAAGTCCACACCACACTATCAAACCCCTTCCCCCCACCAGTGTTGTCTTGATTCAGAGCGCTATCATTTCTCACCTGGATACTGTACTACCCTCCAAAAAGGACTCCCTGTCCTCAGCTCTGCTCCCAACCTCTCTTCACTCTCAGGTCAGCAGTGGGAGTGATCCCCTGGCCTTCCAGAGTGTTGGTCACACACCTTGCTCAAAATTCAGTGGTTCTTAATCAGACCTGAACTTCATCACTCAAGCTCTGATGTCTCACTATAATCTGCCTGCCAATTTCACCAGCCTCACCCTCTGGCATTTTCTCTTCTAGGGTCCTGCCAACCTTAGCTGTTCATGGTTCCCCCAAATTTACCACACTCTTGTGCCTCTTGCTGGGATACTGCTTGGCATCTCAACCCTTGCTTCCAGCTTCTCCTTAACTTTTAGGTGTCTCTCACCAACATCCTCTCAAATTGCCTGTCCTAACTTACTAAGGACAACTCCTTTCCCATTTCCAATGTTCTATGTATATACTTTTAATATGGCTATAATAAAAATAGCATTTCCAGGGTGAATTCAAGTGTGATCATCTAAAGGCCACGTAGCGGATCTTCAACTCCCTAGCACCATACCAGATGAGAGGTACTCAATGTCTTAGGATGAGAATGAAAAGAGCATTTTCTAAGCACTTAAGATATGACAGTCTCCATGTTTGCTTTTGGGGACATATAGGACAGGAAGGGAAAGTAAGCAGCCTATGACTTACATCTGAGAGAGTGATAAAAATAATGAGAGGATAGGCAGAGATATTAATAATAATAAATCATGCAGAGCGAAAAGTCAATAAGCCAGAAAGTCCTTGAGTCTTGGGTAAAATTTAATAAATCATAGAAGGAAAAGCAAACTAAGGGTATTATTAAGGAAATAAGAACTTTGACTCCAAATGACTCCCACTCTCTCAGTGAATGGAAGGCTCCTGGAGTTCTCACTATTAAAGCTTGCTGGCATATTTGGGGATGGCCATGGTAATCAAGCATCTAGCATATGAAGTGTATCAGAAAATGTAGATGTTCCAAAACAGGGAACTCTCCATAATCATTTCTCATAATCTGAAGAGATATTAAAAGGAATTCTTAAGTAGATGACTTTATACCTATAGAATTTAATCATTTCTCATGATCTGTAGATATATTAAAAGGAATTCTTAAGTAGATGACTTTATGCCTATAGAATTTAATCATAACTCCCAGCAAAATTATTCTCTTATTCTCCTTAGCATTGAAGACTGACTTTCAGTGGGGCAGGTGAAGCAAAGCAAGTAACAGATAGGAAATGATAATCAGACTTGAAGACTGTATTATGGCATTAATATTTTATCAGGAACCACTGAAGAGTTTTGAACAGGTATGTCACAGTGACATTTGCAGGCCAGGAGTCTGACTGCTATATGCAAGATGGGTGGGAGGTATAAATAGAGGGGTGGGGATAGTGAGAGCATGTACGACTCCAGGACAATAATCAAGGTGAGAAACATCAGTGTTTAGAATCAAGACAACAGAAGGGTAGATGGGGAGACATGTTCTGACAGAGGAAGACAATTCTGGGGTAAATTAAGGCATCCAATGTTATCTACATGACACATTATATGATGGATTCCAATTTCCCTTTCTGTGTGCTAATTCAGTGGGGTGTTCCCAGCCCCACTGTGACAAATACAGTCGACTGCCCAGCCAAATGATCCTTCTCCCCACCATTCTTACAGTGGAGCCCATACCTCACTCTAGAAGCTGAAAACCTACTTTCTCAGCAGAATTTGCAGTAAAGGGTGGGCATCAGACATACTTGCAGTCCAGTAGAAAACAAGGGGAAGCTTGCTGCCAGGACTTTTTTAGTAAACGCTTTTCTCTCTGTAAAAGGAATCACAAGAGGAACAGTGTCTTTCTTCTACTGGTCATGCACCTTGTCATGCCCATGTGTGATGCCTCATACTGTGGCAGCCATCTTGAGACCATGAGAGAAAAACATGAAGACAGAAGTAATTGTGTTGAGGATCAGGGAAGAATGGAAAGAACCTGGTTCCTTATTGATGTCATTTGAGGTTTTAAACCCACCCTGAAACCACCTACCTTCAAACTTTTTTTATTTGAAATACTACAAAGCCTTGTTTTAAAAGTTCTTGCTACTTGGGTCGCCTGGGTGGCTCAGGGGTTGAGCATCTGCCTTGGCTCAGGTCGTGAACCCCGGATCCTGTGATCATGTCCCACATCAGGCTCCTTGCATGGAGCCTGCTTCTCCCTCTGCCTATGTCTCTGCCTCTCTGTGTGTGTCTCATGAATAAATAAATAAAATCTTTTTAAAAATTAAAAATAAAAGTTCTTGCTACTCAAAGGGTGGTCAGTGGACCAACTCTATCAACATAAACTGGAACTTTAAAACGGAAAAATCTTTGGTACTATCCCAGAAAAACTGAAACAGAATCTGCATTTTAACAGGATCCTCATCACCAGGTTAGGCTACTTTTAAAAGAGTATTCTGTTATTTTCCCTTTGAAGTATCCTATTTAATAAACTCACTACATACAGCTGCCTTGATAACTAGAATTAATTATACTTTCTTCTGTTATTCCACCATATTTGCCCACCCCTCTATCATGGTATGTATTTTATTTTGCCACATATATGTAGTACAGTTAAAACTATCTGTGGCAATCTGACCCATACAACTTCACAAATTCCTTCAAAGTAGGCCCTACATCCTACTGACTTTCCTGTTCCCCTTTCTGTCCAGCATTAAGCTTCACAAAAACAAATATTCAAATATCTGTTGAATGAAAGAATAAAAGGAGTAATAATTTCTTTTATAATTCCTCTGGCCAATGAGAATTTGAGAACCCCTAATAGGTAGATATGCTAGACTCAAAGGAATGCTCATGATCTGCCTTGAGCTATAAATGTATTGTTTTCTTACTCAACTATTTTTCCAGGCAAAGCCTTGCTCAACAGAGCTCTTTGGAGGCAAAATGCTCAATAAATCTTGAGTCTTCTTCATGGTGGGCCACATCTTTGTCATCTTCCAAAGCTTACTTGCCTTATTGTCGCTGGAATAATGAAAGTCATCTCAGGGTTGCCCTGCTCAAAAGTCATCATATCTGGCCCTGTTGGGACCACTCTATCCATTCACTGATGAATTTAAAGTCATCAATGCTACAAATTAAGCCATCTTTTAGCAGCAATTATTGACCACTGAATATGGCCAGGAAGGAAGTTTCTGGCCATCCAGAACTCAAGGAAAAGCCAAAAAAGAAGCAGGCTCATTCAGCTGACTCTGCTTTCCTTAAAAGGCTCTGGCAGTGGCCAAGCTTAGAGAAGCTAGAATGTGGAGATAAATATAGAAAATTGATTTATCTTTTTTCATTTAATAAAAAGTATCCATAGATTTCATAAAGTGGAAACCCTGCATCTAGGTCATCCAAAGAGAGGACACACACACATGAGAATAGCTTTGAGCCATTTTGCAACACATACATAAATATATAAAAACGTGGTTTGACTTTCTGTTTTATTCATGATTTTGTAAACACACTTGCACAGCTCAGCGCATAACTGCATGCTCTTCTGCTCCCTCAGTATCTGGCAAAACCGCAGTCATTGTAGGTGTGGTAAGAAAAACCCAAAACGTAGGGTGAAGAGACAGGATCTGCTCCCAACTCTGCACTGGTTAAAGAGGAGAGGTGAGCCTGTCCCAGCCTGTTTGTTCAAATGAGTGCCATCCTTTTGACTATGAATACTCCTCAATCTCAAATTGTAGAGTGGATAAGAAAACTGTACACTGATTTAGAGGAAATAGTTTCCCAAAATTTAGGGAAGTTATACGAGATAATTTAGAAGAGGTTTCACTGAATTTTTCTGTTTCAACTATTTCATTTATTTATTGACAGCTCTAATTGGGTAAAGGAGCAGACGTGATATAGCAAAGTAATCCCTAGCAGTGCCGGCCATAATTCAATATTGTCGACTGAAAGCTAAACTTTATTGGACCAAATTGCCCAATAAGGCCCACAGAAAATCACACATGGACAGCTGTGGTTTTAAGTCCTCAATTGACTTTGCAAATAGGAAAATTGCAGAAGCTATTTCAGAATCTGGGAATGCTTATTAGCAAATTTTGCCTGTTCAAATTATGGCCTAGATTGAGAAAATCAGTCTTATAATTGTTGGGGGCATTTTTTCACTCCCAGGAGAAAAATTAATTTTATGTTTATATTAATAAGATTTTTTTGAGACACTATTCATTTGAAATTCACTGGAAGTTAATTCCCCAGAAAGGAGTTGGTTAACCAATTTATAGAGTTTCCAATTTGGGTTAACAGACATCTCACTCATATTTATGATAAACGCACAGCAAGAAGTAGAGCCCTGAGCAGTTAGTGGCTTGCCCAAGGTCACTCAATTAGAGGCAGAACTAGGACCACAGCTTCATTACCCCTTTTAGAGCAGTAGTACTTAACTGGTGGTAATTTTGCTGTCCCTAAGAGACACTGAACAATTTCTGGATACATTTTGGTTGTCACAGTAGGAAAAAGGTACTACTTACACCTAGTAGTCTGGGCCAGGAATGCTGCTAAAGAGCCTATAGAGTACAAAACAGTTCCCCAGCATAGTAGTGATAAGGCTAAGAAGTATTATTTAAATGATATTTGCATACATGCACATGCATGTATTTTGTGCAAACACAAAAATGACCAGAAGATAAGATAGCTACATTATCTGACACTTGTTTATAAGCAAAATGAGAAGAGTAATGACTGTTCGAGATTTTCCATAACACTTCTCTTTTGCTCATTTCACTCCCCAAACCAGCATATCCTGCTAGCTCCTCCTCTATCAAATAATATTCTCAAAATAGCTGCTTTGGGCCACATCCACAGATGCTTCCCAGCCCTGGACATCATTCTTTTTCTCCTGGACCACTGCAACATTCTGCATGGTTCTCTTCAACTCTCCACCTGTTCAATCTGTTTTCTACTTGGCACTCACAGCGACCTTCCAAAGTGACCCTGATCATGCCCCTTCTTCTTTTTGTTTTTTCAAGATCTTATTTATATATTTACAAGAGACACAGGGAGAGGCAGAGACACGGGCAGAGGGAGAAGGAGGCTCCCTGCCAGGAGTCCAATGTAGGACTCAATCCCAGGGCACTGGGACCATGACTAGAGCCAAAAGGCAGACACTCAACCACTGAGCCACCCAGGCGTCCCTATGTTCCTTCTTTTCATAGAGCTTAGTCTCCAGTGGGATTAGTTCCATATCCCAGCCTGCTGTTGGAAATGAGTAGGACCAATTTTGGGTTGTCATAATAATACCTGGGGGCAGAGCAAACGTATTGTCCTGTGACAGGAAGGATTGTGAAGAACTGACTTGCCCAGACTGTTTAACACTTGTGATACAATGCAGTAGCCTCGCTGTCTGCCTAGCTCTCCAGCTTGCTCTCTTTGCTCTAGCCTGTGTGCTTGGTGTCCCTTGAAACTGCCAGGCATGGTACATTCTCAGGGATTGGAAGACGAGTTGCTCCCTGCCTCAAAAACTCTGCTACAAATATGTGTTGCCTTGTTCTCTCACTTCATTCTGGTCTCACCTAAACTGTCATCTGATCAGAGAAACATTACATCACCATCTTATCTAAATTAGCATCCTCTTCATTAAGGTGAGATTCTATTCTAATCAATGTTTCTTCCTTTCATTTATCAATATCTGACACCATGATATAATATATATTTTTCAGTGTATTCTGTTTCTTATCTGTCTCTCCTTTAGAAAATGAGGTCCTAGAGGGCGGGGGGGGGGGGGTTGTCTGTTTTGCTTATCTTTGTATCTTCAGTACCGAGAACAGTACCTGGCACATAGAATATAGACAATATCTGAGAAATGAATAAATGAATCTATGTCTTTACTTAACTAGAAAATTATCCTTTGGAAATGTGTGATCACATTTCCAAAGGATATGTGAGAGAACATCATCAATTTTCCTTTAATTTGACAGCTGTATATATTTTTAAAAACCAGATATTACTAGGGAAAAAAAAGAACCCTGCATTCACCAACGTTTGCTTGGAAAATTATACTTAGGAAACAATTTTAATTGTTGTTTTAATTATTTGGTCACCATAATCCCTCTTTGTGGACTGAGAGTATAAATAAGTCAAGCTATTTCTCAAGAACTTCAGGAATCACGGAAGAAAAAGAATAGAGAAAGATCTATTCACATAAGATATAATTGAAGGACAAACATTATATGTTCTCATTCATTTGGGGAATATAAATAATAGTGAAAGGGAATATAAGGGAAGGGAGAAGAAATGTGTGGGAAATATCAGAAAGGGAGACAGAACATAAAGACTGCTAACTCTGGGAAACGAACTAGGGGTGGTAGAAGGGGAGGAGGGTGGGGGGTGGGAGTGAATGGGTCACGGGCACTGGGGGTTATTCTGTATGTTAGTAAATTGAACACCAATAAAAAATAAATTAAAAAGAAAGATATAATTGATAGTCTTCTTAAGGGATGCAAAGATTCATGGGTTATTTTGTGCTGGCAATCGTAAACATAGAAATTCAACAAGAACAGTGAAGAAGCCTTCCTCATTAACTCTGTTGGGAGCCAGGCGTCTGGCAAAACTGCGATTGCCCTGAAGCCTAGTTTCAGGCCAAGGAAACAAACTGCTTCTCTCAGGGAAAAGGAGGAGTCTGGAGAGAGAGTCCTTTGATCAGCTTCCGTCCTGATCATCTTTCTGAGCTCTGACTAACTCCCTGTGCCTCCCTCAGCCTCCTGGCTAAAGAACAATAGGGATGTAGCACAGCAAGGAAGAGGTTGTCCTGGGGAAGGAAATACCTGTAACATTCATTGCCATTTGAAATCATTGACACCCTGTTTTTCGAGTCCTGTTCCATAGACCCAGAGCCCCCGTGGGTATTTCTGTGCAAGTGATTTACTGGGGGATCCTCTCAGGAGGACAGTAGAGGAAACTGAACAAACTAAGGGTAGAAATCTAAGCAAGGATATAATTTTCAGCCAATTCCATGGGAAGATCTGGAATATGAAGTGTACCATGGGGCAAGGAGACCCACTTTTTATAACCCTTTGTTAGTCAGTCTTGGCCTATGACTGCTCAGTAGGATGGGATATGACCCCCCAGGGGACAGCCGTGCACCCTGAGTAGCCAACAATCACAGAGGCTGCAAGTGGGGTGTTCCTATCCCGTGAAGGGGATTTAGATGAGACACCAACAGCATTTGCTTTATGTCTGCTAGAGTCCGAAAGAGACATGAATCACAGTTTAAAAAAGAAAAACAAACCCCAAAGCACTTTCTCTAAGTATCACTGCTTGGCACAGCATTATTCATAGTGGCCTTGAGACTCATGTCTGGCATCTTGAGTTTCTTCTGAGGGAACTCTGCTAATGTAGGGCAATGCCGACATGGTATTTGCAATGCCGAATAACAAATATCTTCTTTTCTCCTTGAAATATTCCAAACATCTTACAAAGAGCCATATTAATAATTCTCAGAGAACAGTGGACGAGGGTAAGAATATAGACATTAAAACATCTAACTTAAAAATTTGAAAAAGGAGTTCATTTTATCAGCAAATTTGAGTAATAGTCAACTGAAGTCATTGCAGCAAGTCCTTCAGAAATGTTGTTTGCATATATTTTCTTTTCACTTTTTTTCTTTTTTTAAATTATTTATTTATTTGTGAGAGAGAGAGAGAGCCACATGAGCGGGGGGGGGGGGGTAGAGGGAGAGGGAAAAGCAGACTCCCCGCTGAGCAGGAAACCTGCCATAGGACTCCATCCCAGGACCCTGAGCATGACCTGGGTCAAAGGCAGACCCCTTAACTGACAGAGCCACTCAAGGAGCCCCACTCACTTGTTTTCCTTAAACAGACAAACAAACATATCTCTGAAGCAGCATGATCTAGTCCAGGGTTCTCAATCCTAGCACTACTTACATGTTAGAACAGATAATTTGAGGCTCTTCTGTACTTTTCAGGATGTTTATGAACATCCTGTCCTTTACCTATTGGATGTCAGTGGTATCCCTGATCCATCTCTACCCCTCACATTGCCAAATATCTCCTAAGGGCAAAATTGCCCCCACTTGGGAACCATAGGTAAAGCTAAAGAAACTCAAGATAATCTATGGAATCATGGCAAGGCCACAGACTTAAGCAAATTTCTTATGTGTCTTAAGCAAATTTCTTAGAAAGTTATTCTAAATTGTGGTTTAATCATATGTGAAATGAGAAAAATACCTCTCTTATGGGACTGCTATAATAATTTCAATGAAAAACAACAGTGTGGCACAGAATCCAACACATTAACCACTGTGTGTACAGCTCTCTTCCTTTCCTTCTGGACTAAAATACTTTTAAAAGTGTTTATTGGATTTTTATGGGTAGAAGAGCAATGAAAGGATCACTTTATATGAGTTAGGTCACAAAATACGGTTGCACTTCAAAGATCTAAGGTTGAGAGAGAAAAAAACCCTAATTCCTTCTAATTGGAAAAGATGTCATTCCCACTTGCCCTCTTTCAGTTTTAACTGAAAATTCTTTGGGGAGAGTATGTTGGAAATTTAAATAGACACTTACAATACCTAACCTTTTCTGAATGCTTGAATGTGTACCAGATACTATTTTAATAAGTTTATATGGATTATCTTTTCAATGGATACTAGGATATCTACTCAATTTTTAGATGAGAAGTAGAAGAGAAGGGTGAAGCAATTTCCCCAAAAGAAGAGAAAATAGTGGCACTGGAATTTATGTTGAAGAAGTCTGTTGGAAAGTAGAAGAGCCAGGTCAGCATCTACAAGGACAGTTGGTAGTTTGATAAGGAGAACACACCAGGAACTAGAGCCACAATAAGTTGCCAACTCTTTGTTGACCTACCTCTGAAGTCATCCCGAAGGCACACTTCTTCCTTAAATTAAGATGTTAGAGGGCTTAAACAAGGAAGAGTTGCTGCCACATGCCATATGCAATTCAAATTAAAACGAGTGATCCCTGGGTGGCGCAGTGGTTTAGCGCCTGCCTTTGGCCCAGGGCGCGATCCTGGAGACCCGGAATCGAATACCACGTCGGGCTCCCGGTGCATGGAGCCTGCTTCTCCCTCTGCCTGTGTCTCTGCCTCTCTCTCTCTCTCTCTCTCTGTGACTGTCATAAATAAATAAAAATTAAAAAAAAAAAAAACAAATTAAAACGATAAAGAATATGAAATTTAGGAAAACCCCAAGAAAGTCCAATTTTTCCCACGATGAATATATTGATGCTTTCTTTGAAACATCTAATATCACGTTTTTGGAAAAATATTTTTCCCCACATTTAGCTTGTTTCCTGTGGATCTTGTATGGATAACTCTGATTTTTTTCATCCTCCTACAAATGTCTTGATCTTGAATCTGTGATCTTGACCTTGATCTTGGATTAGAAAACTTCACTTTACTCTCCTAACCTTGGTCAGACACCCTCATTTGGACTTTCATGTTCCTTTTGATCTAGGGCAGACACCAGCGGACTTTTCCTTCAAAGGCCTGGCTAGTAAATGGATTAGGCTGTGTGGGCCATGGGGTGCGTCTCAGTCACAGATAGTTCTACCACTGTGGTTCAAAAGCAGCCATAGACAGTATATTAAAAAATTGACATCGCTCTGTTCCAATAATGTTATAGTTACAAACCAAAAAATGAAGGTAGTGGTCTCGATCTGGGCTGACAAAAACTTCTTCAGTGACACAGAAAAAGATAGGAACTTACTAAAAATTGTGTCACAATTTACATATGTCAAATGGTTAAGAAATACACAAATACTACAAGTAATATTGAAAAATGTCTGAGGTTTGCCTGTAAAAAGGTACTTTGGAACCACTATACTTTGTAGTTATTGCAAAGTGGTAGAAAGAGGATTGTGGGATTATTCAGAAAGTTGTAACACCCGATGCGGATAGGTGTGACTCAGGACACATATGGTTTAACCCAGAGTACCTGGTAGATGAGTGAGGTGGAGGGCAGGGGGCGGCGCAGGGAGGGTTGGTATTTCTGTGTGGCTTGGTTCAGCTGGGTACAGTTTTCTGCATTCACAGAGTGCTTCTTGGAGATGAAATCACACATGAGCAAACACAAAATTCTTGTTATGCTCAAATTGTTCCTTAATATATTACTATCATTGGAACAAAGTCAAGGCTTCAAAATGAGTGTTATAGCAAGACTGATGCCTCACAGGCATCTTGATGCTAACACATCAGACCATAATATGTCCAACCATTTTTCTTCGCCAAGTCTTTACAGAGAACATAGTCTGTTGATGCCATCAACAACTATCCAACCTCCTTTAACAAAATCTTTGACACGATCTTCAACTACTTCTGTCTCACTCGCTACATTCAATTAGTCATCAGCTGCTGTCAACGTTACCTTAAAAATGTGTCTCAAATTCATCCTCTCTTTTCCATTGAGAACATGTTAACACTTATCATCTCTAGCCAGCACTCTTGCAAGAGTCTTTCTTTCTTTTTCTTTCTTTCTTTCCTTCCTTCCTTCCTTCCTTCCTTCCTTCCTTCCTTCCTTCCTTCCTTCCTTCCTTCCTTCCTTCCTTCCTTCCTTTCTCTCTCTCTCTCTTTCTCTTTCTTTCTTTCTTTCTTTCTTTCTTTCTTTCTTTCTTTCTTTCTTTCTTTCTTTCTTTCTTTCTTTCTTTCTTTCTTCTCTTGCTTCCAGTCCCATTTCCCTGTACCTGCTATCTGTGTAACCATCATAGTGATCATTCTTGGAGTAGGGGTTTCTAAGAATAAGGGCACTGAGTTTAAGTACTAACTTTGCTTCCCTATCTATATGATCTGAAGTAACTTACTTAACCTTTCTACCCTCAGTTTCCTCATCTAGAAAATGGGAATGCTAATAAATCTTGTGTCATAGGACTGGTGTCAGGATGAAATGTATAAAATCTTAGCAAAGTGTCCAGAATATTATTATTAATTTATTATTATTATTATTATTATTATTATTACATACACTCAGTGAATGACAGTTGTGATCAAAACCATTAAGATTTTTAATTTTATTTATTTATTCATGGGAGACACAGAGAAAGATGCAGAGACATAGGGAGAGGGAGAAGCAGGTTCCTGCAGGAAGCCAGATTCAGGACTTGATTCCAGGATCCTGGGATCACAACCTGAGCCAAAGACAGGCACTCAAATACTGAGCCACCCAGGAGTCCCTGATCAGTACCATTAATATGGTCATTAATGTCACTTTTATCAGCATCATTATCTCCATCATGAGGATAGCATCATTCTGAGAGAGTTTCCCCAGGTGAAAAACGACTTTAACCCTTTATGTCATTTATTTGAATTCAGTGTAAAGTAAATGATAATTATTTAGTGCCTATTGCATACAAAGCAGCATCAGTGTAAATACTCAGTTGAAGGTTATCACCTAGGCTGACAAAAATATCATATTAATATCTCCCATTTAAAGCAGATTGTCATGATGACTATAAATAGAGTACAAAGGGAATACAGGCAACAAGAAATTCTTGTTGGAGGATTTGGGAGGGCTTTGGGGGAGAAGATAGGAGGATTTGACTGGTCCTGAAGGATGGGTAGGGTCTTGAGAGAGTTAGGAGGGATATGCTCTACTTGGAACCATCCAGGGTTGGGTATGGGTGGAAGATGAAAGGTTTAGAAAGGAAAGATCTTCTGTTGTGGCTGCAGTGTATATGAGGTGGGAGGAGTTGGGATAGAACATGGTTCATTGATGGACTAAGTTGCAGTGAAGGGTCAGTGAGTACTGCTCAGTCTACTTGGAAGTAAAGTTCAAGTCCACTCATTCTTCTTCATTTCCACCATTGGGAAGTAGACCAAACTTTAGCATTCTCTGGGGATAAGGTATTCCAGGTGGAGGAAAGATAGGCCAATGGTGGGGATATGCTGTGACTCTTTGTGGGTTGCCTCTAAACTAGAGTGGCTTGAGCACAAGGTCCAGGGGTAGAAAAGGAATATCTAGGATTAGGAATTATTATTATTATTTAATTTATTAGACTTTTTAGAAAGAAGAGTAAATGCTGAGAAGACGATGTCATGCCTAGCTCTTTCCAAACCTGCTGAGTCAGGACCAGCCCACAATAATCAGTTTCTAGTGGGTGATGGTGTTGCGCTGACCTCATGAGCTACTCACTCCCACCTCAGTGAGTGTGCCCCAGCCTGAGAGCAGGCCCTATATCTTGCTTCCACCAGTTTTATACTGAGCTCACCAGAAATGTCAGCCCCAGGGTTCACTCACCAAAGTCACTTCCAGTGAGACTCAGCCCCAAAGCATTCCTGAAAATGTGTTTGACATTAGCAACTGGACTTCTAGTGTATGAGATGGGCTTGCCTCATGGATGTTTGCTTGCAACAGCATATAGAGAGACCAACAGAGGACAGGTTGTTCATCCCGAGAGCCTGGGGGATACTCTGTCTGGGTTACACGGGTGTCAGGATTGAGTCAGACAGGGTCAGGCAAACAAGTCTCTGATAGTATGGCCTGAGGGCACTGTCCTATTTTAGAACCTGTTCAAACTGCTTTCTGCAATAACAGAAGATCCATGGCTAAGAGCTGACAAAATTCATTAGCCTCTAATTCCTAACCTGGGTAAACCAGAGCTATAATAATTAGTAACCAGGGACCGAAGTATGACAACAAAGAGGGATCCTGGCAATATTGCTTCCTCACACTGGGCAGAGAAGCAGACATCGTGCCTGACAGGGGCTCAGCAGATAAACACCACCCAGCATTTGTGCCCCTTTGCAGAGATGGTTCTGAGGTGCCCTGCATTGTCTCCAGAGTTCCAGAAGGGTCAGTCTTCCACAGCAGGACCTGGTAGAGAACTCACCCTCTGCTGACTGCCCTACTTCCCCACTGTCCTATCTTGCTTTCTGATGTCACCACCCAAATAAACTGCTTGCCTTCAAGTTATTCTCACTTCTTCCAAGGGAATCACCCAGCACAGCTAGGTAGAACCTGGCAAAGAAAGCTTGTAAGAGGGATCTCCATGTGGCTCAGCAGTTTGGTCCCTGCCTTTGGCCCAGGGCATGATCCTGGAGACCCGGGATCGAGTCCCACGTTGGGGTCCCTACATGGAGCCCACTTCTCTCTCTGCATGTGTCTCTGCCTATCTCTCATTAATAAGTAAATAAAATCTTTTTTAAAAATGCAGTTTTTTTAAAAAAAGAAAGAAAGAAAACTTGTAAGAAAGGAGAGAGGGAGGCTTTGGCTGAAAACGTAATAGGAGCCAGGTTCTTTGCCTGACACTTGCCCTGTATTCACTCTGTCTACCCCCTCAATACTCACTCCTGCACAGCGAGACCACTCACCACAAATTCCTTCCACTGCTGACCAAGGCTAGACTTTCCCAGCTACAAGAACACTCTCTGCTACAATCTGGACAACTCAGAGCTGAGACAGAATGATTGCCATCAACCCTTGATGGATGGCAGCCAGTCCCACACCTCTTAGGAGACATAGCTTTCAGGCATGTCTCACCCTGTTTCCCAAGATCCCTGTAGGGCTGAGTCTCCAAGCCCATGGCGGTGACTTGACCACTAACACGCACTTTGAAAGCTGCCTTTCCTTCCTCCTCCCACTTCCTGGCCCGCTACAGTACCTCATGAGACCACCTCCCAGACAAAGCCCTGCCAAGGGATCTGCTTCTGGGGAGGCCAGGTTGTAGTAATAATGACGATTATTCATTATTCTAAGTGTTTTCTACAAATTAACTCATTTCATTCTCATAAGACCATAATGTCCTGAGTACTCATATTTTCTCCATTTATAAATGAGGAAAGCAAGGCATAAAACATTGATTATCTTTCCCAAGGTCACATGACTGGTTAGTAGAGGAATCAGGTCCAGCAACCTGCCAAAAGAATTCATGCCATTTTTCATAATAAGGAATCTAGGCTCAGAGAGGTTAGTCAACTTACCAAAAGTCACACAGATGGCAAGTGAGAAGGCTGACATCAGAACCCATGTCCATCTGCAGCCAATGCACTTTACTTACTAATTAACAAAAATCCGGGCAGCCCGGGTGGCTCAGTGGTTTGGCGTCGCCTTCGGCCCAGGGTGTGATCCTGGAGACCTGGGATCGAGTCCATGTTGGGCTCCCTGCATGGAGCCTGCTTCTCTCTCTGCTGTGTCTCTGCCTCTCTCTCTTGCTCTATGTCTCTCATGAATAAATAAATAAAATCTTAAAAAAAAAAAAAATTCCTCCTGGAGGTCCTTGCATGCATTCAGCCTCCCACTTGATTTTCTGAAGGAACAAGCCTGGACATGTCATCTAGAGCCCCATCCAGTGGTGCTTTGCCTCACTCCACTCTATACTCTTGTGCCGAGAAAGACACAAACCCAATGAGGTCGAGAAAGACACAAACACAATGAGGTATGATAGGAGGGAACCCCCAAGCCACCATGCAGCCTGAAGCTACCTCATGCTTTCACCTGGATGTCTTCCAAAATGTGAAATTGCTTAACAAGAATTTGCTTTCTTACATATTTCTGATCCTTGATCCTAGCCCAACAGCTGGCATTTGATGAATGTACTGTTCTTCCAAAGCAAGGGGAAAAAGAATACGGTTTGTGCTTTAAGAAAACATCAAGGTTTTTGTCTTTCAGAATTGTTCTCTAAGTCACTCCTAAATCACTAGCCACATCAGTAGGAAGAAAGGACTGAAAACCCAAAGCATATTGCAGTGGGATGCCTGGTGCAAGTCGGAGCTATGGTACTTAACTGTGAATTTATGGAAATCGCTTCACCTCTCTGAGCCTGACTTTTAACAAATGAGAATAATAATAGTGCTGGCTATATCAACCTAAGGTGAGGACTATCACGGAGCAAGGTAGGAAAAACTTTGCAAATATTAAGATGCTGTAATGTACTAGGGACACTACAATATTGCAAAGCAGGATTGTGTGTCTCTTCTTTTAATTCTGCCAATATTAACTTACTTAATAAATACTTATTAATAAGTATTTATGGAGTACATATGAAGTGCCACACTATTTTGTAGGCTCTGAGGACACAGGGTAAGGAAAACAATTTCTTGCCACATACCCTAGTGCAACCAAAGTAGGTAAATATTTAGTTTGTTAGAGGGTGGTAAGTCCTAAGGGGAAGAAGAAAGCAAGGAAAGGTAGAAGTATTGGGGGAATTACTGCACTTTTAGATATAGTGGCTAGGAGAGATCTCTCTGAGAAGGTTACATCTAGGTCAAGACTTAGAGAAATGAGAGTGTAGGATACTCTGGGGTTCCAAGGAACACACTTTGGTAAGTAATTCCCTGGTGGCCAGACCAACCTCTTGCTCTCTATGATTATGATCCTTTAGAAGAAGCAGAGTGTGCTTCAGTTGGGAAAAAAGAAAAGTGACCTTAGATGCTCTTGTAAGTTATGGGGTTCAGGACATGCTACCCCCAAATATGGCAGCTTGGCATATTAAATATCTGAAGCTGAAGGATTTTCTTTTTTTAAAAAATGACAGGAGTGAAACATTTTCACCCTTCTTACCTGTAAGCAGGAGATAAATCCCTCATGTAAAAGGTACGCTACCTGACTCTGGAGAGAGGGAGACATTCTTACCACCAGAGATGGGGAACTGAGGGCTGAGAAATCTACACAAACCTTGTTAAACTCATTCTTATCTTCCTGGTTATTTCTTCACCATTTACTACCCCTGGCCCAAATGCCTCTGTCTTGTTTATTTTTTATAAATTTATTTTTTACTTATCTAAAAAGGTATAAAAAGCTTCCTGCTTGGGGCACCTGAGTGGTACCGTCACTTAAGCATCTGACTCTTGGCTTCAACTCAGGTCATGATCTTAGGGTCCTGAGATCGAGCCCTGTGTTGGGTTCTGTGCTCAGTGTAGACTCTGCTTGAGGGTCTCTCTCTTTCCCCGCCCCCCTCTCTCTGTCTCCTTCTGTCCCTCCTGCTCATTCATGCTTTCTCCTCCCTCAAAAAGTAAATAAGTAAGTAAATAAGTAAGTAAGTAAATAAATAAATAAATAAATAAATAAATAAATAAATAAAGCTTCTTGCTCTGGCCTCTTTGGGTCTACATTCTCTTGTGAAGTTTCTCATGTGCATGCAAAAATTCAAGGAAATGGAATATGCTTTTCTCTTGCTAATTGATCTGTGTCAGTTCAATTTTCACACCCAATCAGGGACCCTAGGGGAATTGAGGAAAACTTTTTCATCATCGCCATAAGCTACTTGCCATCTAATAGTTTCTCTTATCTGGAATCCCAGTTCAGGAAACCTGAGAAAATAGCCCATAAAGCTTTCATGAAACTGGCAGCTCAAGAGAACCACTCTGCAAAGTCTGCTAATTCTGCAGACTCTCCAGCTCCCATTAGAGCTGTTAATTAGAAGAGAACATTCGCTATGCAGAGGGTGAGTGCAGAGTTGGCAAGTCCTGCCCAGTACAGGGTCCCCTTGTTATCAGAAAGTAGAAGGGACCTATGAACCCTTTCACAAGCCAAAATGGCATAAAGTGAAGCAATTACCATTAATTTATATGGAAAAGTTTTTGAGCATTCCTAGACCCCCTCCAAAAATAACCTCTTGGGCTTTTCTGATACCTTAGGACACATCTTGCTAATGGATGCAGAAGATCAATTGAGATAAAGCACAGATGCTCAGAGACACAGTACAAAGCCACGCTGGCCTGATGATGCTGGGATGCCGAATGTAGTTCCCAGGGAAGGAACCGGCGGGGGGCACTGTCACTACTTAGGGTGTATGCTGCCTCTCTCGCTGCAAAACAAATACTGAATGCTATTTTCACTTTTTGCCTTTTTTTTTTTTCATAAAAGCAAAAAACTCTTTCCGGATTTCTCTTGGCTTTCAAAAACAGGTACTAGCATAGGTCTTTTGTAAAAGCAAAGTGGCATGTCGCAAACTTTGAAAAGTGGGGGCTCCTGCACACTTTCTGCACAGGGATGCCAGCTGCGTTCCAGCCAATTGCTTCTGACGGCAGACGCTCAGCAGCGGCCGCAGCGCTGGAGAACCAGGGCAAGCTCAGCAGCCTCCTAGGCATCGCGGAGCTACCGAGGGTCCCCGACGGCACAGAAACACCAGGAGGTCAGCAGCGACCCCAGAGTGACCAAGCTGGTCTCAGGTTGGCCAAAGAGTGCATTCGGACCACCTGAGCGTCAGTTAGACGTAGGGTGTTTGTCGGGGCTGGAGCACCGCATTGGCCTGCGGAGAACAAGAAGCAGAGCGCTGGGCCCAGGCAACACCTTCAGCCTGAATCGTACTTACCAGGTGTTAGGCTTCAGTTGCTGTGCTCAGCTTCATAGTCCCACTCCTTCCACTGAAGCAAGACGAAAGGACTGAACATGTCTCATTTACCCTGGGATGTGGCTTTTTCTGTCTTTTCTTTTTTTGTTGTTGTTTTGTTTTTTAATGTATTTATTCATGAGAGACATAGAGGCAGACACATAGGCAGAGGGAGAAGCAGGATCCCTGCGGGGAGCTCCATGTAGGACTCGATCCCAGGACCCGGGGATCACAACCTGAGCCCAAAGCAGATGCTCAACCACTGAGCCATGCAGGTGCCCCATTTTGGGATGTGTTCTTGCCGCTTAGAGATAAAGAGACCCAGAGGTGGAGAGCAAGAGATAAGCTTCTAATCCCAAGCACGTCTAGCCAAGGACCTCTGGCAAGGCGGTAAATGCTCTGGGTTTCAGTATTTCTATCTGTAAATTGGGAAATCATTTCTTCATCTAATAGAAATTCTCCTGGGGATATACCATCTCATTGAAAGTAATAATCATGTTACTTAAAATGGGTTTTTTTGATGATCAGTCAAGTGCAGACACAAAATAGCAGCCGGGAGGGGCATGAGAGTGAAAGAGATCTGTTACACTCACAAGTCCTAGAGAGAGAGGCATGGCAGGCCATGCAGGGGGCCACCTGGGAGGAGGGCCCAGGGAACAGGCTCCACCAAGTAGGTGGTGAGCCAAGAGAGAATGAGGACGGTGGGCCAGTGCCTTTACTGGGGGTCAGAGTGGAGTGCACAAGCCAAAAGTGTGAGGAATTTCATTGATGTGTTTGAATGTCAGTAGGTCACACTCCAGGGAGGAACAAAAAGAGAAACTTGTGATTGGCACCAGCCTCATCACACTAGTGTGCCTGGTCACGGGGGTAAAATGCTCATTGCCTGTTTATGGATCAGTTAAGGTAGCAGGAGAATATCAAGTTTTAAAAATTTATCATACAACATCCTTAAAGGAGAGGCAATATTGTTCGAGTCTACCTGTGCAGGACAACCCACCAGGGTATAAACCATCATACAAAAAATGCCCAGGTCCTTCTGGCAAGACCAAAATCTCTCTGGGGATTTAGATTAATATGCAAATTTGCAAACACATAGATGGAACTAGAGGGTATAATGCTAAAAGGCATAAATCCGTCAGAGAGACAAATACCCTATAATCTCACTCATGTGGAATTTAAGGAACAAAACAAGGAGAAAGGAGAAAAAAGAGAGTGAGGGAGGCAAACCAAGAAAAAGACTCTTAACTTTAGAGACCAAACTACCAAACGGTTGGTGGGGGGTGGAGGAGAAATAGGTGAAGGGGATTAAGAGATTAAAAGTACACTTATCTTGATGAGCACTGAGTAATGCAAAGAATTATTGAATTGCTATATATACAATATATATATCACCTGAAACAAATATAACACTGACTGTATCTTTACTGGAATTAAAATAAAATTTAATGAACAATATGCAAATAAGTCAGACTACGGGACCCCTTCAGGACCACCAGACATCCAACACTTTTACCAGCCTCTCGCCCATCTTATCATCCTGCTCATTGGATTCTTACTGGTAAATATGTTTCCTCTAACCTCTTTCATTAGAAACTAGTTGCACACCAAATGTAGATAAAATGTATGTTTTATATAAAAAAATTGATATTTGATGTTTCTTTAAATAAGATTTTTTTTCCCATTTAATCATATCTCTATAAGGTAGGAAGCAGGAAATGAAGTTGCCGATTTTTAGATGAGAAACTGGGGGCTCAGAGATGTTAGGAACCCACAGAGGTCACACAGCTAGAAAGTGGCAAAGCCCGCCCTCCTCTGTTTGATTTCAATTCCCAGATCTAACTGTAAAGCTATACTAGTTAACTATTTCTGCATAACAAATTACTTCCAAATTTAGCAGCTTAAAATAACAAACACTGGTGATCTCACTCAGCTTCTGAGTGTCAATCAGGGAGCATCTCAGAGGAATGGTTCAGGTTGAGGTCTGTCTTTTTTTTTTTAAGATTTTATTTATTTATTCATGAGAGACAGAGAGAGAGAGACACACACACACACAGAGAGAGAGAGAGAGAGAGAGAGAGGCAGAGGGAGAAGCAGGCTCCACGCAGGGAGGGCCGCCCTGAGGTCTGTCTTAAAGCTGCAGCCAAGATGCTGCCTGGGGTTGCAGTCATCCCATTGCTTCGCTGGATCGGAAGATCCAAACCTGCTCCCATGGATGTTGGTGGGAAGCATCACGTGTAGGCCTGCGCATAGGGCTGCTTACAATATGACAGCTGGCTTTCCCAGAGTGAATGACCTGAGAGAGAATGATACCCAAATACACATCCTAGAAGATATATTACCTAATCTCAGAAGTGACATGTCATCGCTTTTCCCATAAAATGCTACTGGTCACAGAGACCAATCCCAGGAGAATGTGAAAGGCACGATACAAGCGTGTATATTCCAGGGGATTGGGACATTGGCGAGCCACCTTGGAAGCTGGACTGAATTGCCCAGCAGAATTTGATGTTATCACTTGAAAAGGACTCAACAGCCCCCTTGGCTTGCGGTCTTCCTACCAGCTACACATCAGCATGGAGAATATAGGGGAAGGCTTTTCCAGCCATCTTTTTAATATAGAGACCAGGAAAAAAAGAGAAAGAGAAGGACTACATAAAAATGTGTTATTTTTGCACCCTTTACCAGTGCCTTGAAAACATTGGACAAGATATGTTGAGGATAGTTAAACCTTCTTAGGACATGCACACACTCATCTTTTGATGAGAAACAGAAAGTGAAGTGAGGAGAGGATGGAGTTTACTTTTCCAGTCTTTCTAGACGCAGATTCCCCATCAGATTTAGTGCTGTTTTTCTCATAACATGGCAGGATATAATCTAGCTCAGAAACTAAGAAATCCTGATGGGGAGAGACAGGGAGAAATGAGCCATAAATGTTGGATATGTTCCACAGCACCAACAGATGATAAACTCCTGCTGCTCCTTGCATAGATCTGTAGCCACAACAGCACTTGCCTCTTATAAAAATAGCAGTTGGAGTGGAGAGCATTTCTAAGATAGTAGAGTGTCACCTTCATTATTATACATGAATAAGCTACACAGATGAAGCATGTGGAGGCTAAAGCATCAGGCAAGAGAGACTCAGGGCATAGGCAGGGGTTGATTTTGTCAGGGGGTTCTAGAAAAGAGTTAGTTATTCATCACTCTTTCAACTAACATGTAGGTAGCCTTTACTATGAGATGGCTACTAAGCATTTGGGGGAATATTAAAATATATGGGGTGCAGACCCTGTTTTCCAGAGGTAGTATGCTATTGATCGATTCCTATAGATTTGATAGACATATCTTTAATCACTTATTCATTCACTAACCAGATATTGTGGTGTCAGACACTGTGCGGGACACTGGTGTGGCAAAGATAGTAAAATAAGTGTTCTGTTCACCAGAGCCCACAGGATCCTGGAGGGTCAGGATTGCAGTGGATCTGGAACGATAAGGGAAGAAAGAACAAAGAAGGCACCCAATTCAGTTTGGGAGAGAGAATGGCGAAGTTTCTACGAGGAAGTGGTACTGGAACTGAATGTCAGAAAGAGAATTTAAAACATTCTTTAAATGCATGCAGTGTAATATGTATAGAATTCATAACTGCCTTGTATAACTGACTTTCCATCTATCTGTCTGTCCACCAGGCACGTGGCTTAGAGGTTACAGTCATGGGCTTTGGATCCCAGTTATGTCACCTACTAGCTGTGGAACTGTAGGTAAGTGACTCTCTGGATGCCTGTTTCCTCATCCACAAAATGGGGATACTATGAGAGATTATTCCCCATGATCATTATGAGAATTAAACAAATGAGTTAATGTCTGCGAAGTGCTCAAAAGAGTACCAAACACAAATAAGTACTGAGAGTGCCCCATGCTCTACGTAGGTATTACTTATTTCTGTCTACAGAGAGAGGCAGCAATAAAAATTTTTCCACCAGGATGCCTCCCAGTGATATTCCTCGGTCATAGGAAATAAAATCATGGCTCACAAAAGAGAGAGGCCAAGATCCTGGTTTTGAGAGTGGTTGTAGAGATGAGGTGAGAAGTCTTTATGGTTATCCACCAGGAAAAGCCAGAATTGCAAACTTTTGGGCAAGAAGCAGAGGCAAGAGCCAGGCATCTCAGATCTTCACAGTATCAGAGGCCTTGAGGTTGGGACTTTTGTACAGATACCCTCACGGATGCTCTGGCTAAATTGACCACAACGTGGAGGAACCAGTGTGCTCGGGTTGCATCTCCAGCAGCTTTCTGTGGGGTAGAAGATGGGCTGCTTTTAAGTTCCATGTCCTCATTTTGTCTCCCCTTCTCTACTCTCTCCCTTTGGGAGGCCCAGAGACCGTACCCATTGGGGAAACTGAGCCTGCAATCAATGTATGACTTGTATACAAGTAACCGCTCTACAATGTGTGGAGTGAGAACCCTTATTTGAAGCAAAAGAAATAAAATTAATGGTTACGGCATTTTGTCTACATTATGGTATCATGTTATATATGTATCATTCCGTGTTTAGCTTCAAACCAGCCTCCTGAGGAAACTAGTATTATTACTCTCATTTTAAAATGAATGAGGAAATATTCAGAGCAATCAATAAGTTCTCTGATGTTATTATTAGCGATTGGAAGAACTGTGTTGTGAGCATAGATCTATACGAATTTAAAGCAAATGCTTGTAACTTCTGTGATATGTGGTATCAAAATCAAGGAGTTCTAGAAATCCAGAGAAGAGTAGAGGGGAAAACGGTGAGGACTTCCCCAGAGATTGGGTATTTGGTTTGATTATCAAAAATGGGTAGTGTTTTACATGTAAAAAAGGTAGAACAAGTCATTCCAGATGAAGAAATGCAAAGGTTATGAGGGCATGAGAGTTACAAACTTCCCAGGGATATGGAGAGGAGGTCAGTGTGGCTAACACATGGGAATGTGGCGCTTCACAAAGCTACCTAGGGTCACTTTCAAGGAGGTTCATTTGTTCTTTCAACCTAATAAAAATGCAAGCTCTTCTTTAGAGCGAGGCGGTGGGAAAGGGGAATAGAGGGAGAGGCTCTGTGTCCTACCATGTAGCACACACAGGTGACATTCTGTTCCAACAGCCTTTTGCCTATGGCTGATGCTCAGATCTGCATCGCTGTCTGAATAGGTGGCCTGACCTCTAGACACTGCAAGGGACCTAGCTGTCTAGGCCGAACTTGATGATGTGAAATGAGCAGCAGAAGAGAAACCTGTGAGGAGCTGAACCTTAGACCCAAGAATGATGGATTCTGAAGCAGAGGGGTTTCCTGGCTAGGCCAGGAAGGAATCCCCTCTGGCTCCTCTGGGCGATACTGACAATTCCCATGGTGATGCCAGTTTGGACACAACCATTCCACAGACAGCCCATGTGTTTCTGAATTGGAGTTCATGGAGGTATCAAGTCTGGGATTTGTTTTTAATGATCTGTTCTTTCCCTATACCATTCTGGACTAGAAATCACCCCCAGGCAGCTAGCCTGTCACTTTCAGAGGTAATGTGAATCCCAAACAATAAAACTATGACCTATTCACTATGAGAGCAGCCAGGGTATCACTTAAACAAAACAAAACAAAACAAAACAAAACAAAACAATGAAGCACTGGTTTTGTAACCAACGGTTCAGATTGATGCCCCAGATCTTGGCACTGAGCTGTCCCATGACTTTGGACAAAGAGTTTACCTTGCCTACGCCTCAGTTTTCTTAACTATAAAATAGGGTCAAGAAAGTGTCCCTCACAGGGTGGATGGGAACAGAAGTGAAATAATGTGTGTGAAAAACCACTGTTATTTTAAAGCTTCAAGCTTTTAGACTGCATGAAAAATAGGTAGGTTGTCTCATTACTTTCTTCATAACAAAAGTTCTAAATTTGATGAAGCACAATTTATGTTTCTCTTTTTGCTGCTTTCAGTATCATATCTAAGAATATATTGCCAAATCCAAGGTCACAAAGATTTAGGCCTACATTTATTTATTTAAGAATCTGAGGGAAACATGAGGACCCCTAAAGGGGTCCCCTTGAATACTACTTTGTGCCCTGCTCTGTTAGGTCCCCTGCAAGGACAGCAGAGCTTCTTCCTGGGGACAACCAGAAGAGAGAAGACTTTGGGACACTGTTGGCTCCTGTTTTAGGCAAGGTCTCCAATCACCTTCACATCCTTCTGTGTCCTAGGAAATGTTAGAGATGGTGACATCCAGGTGAATTTACCTTTAGATGTCTTTTTTTTTTTTTTTTAAGATTTTATTTATTTATTCATGAGAGACACACAGAGAGAGAGAAACAAAGACACAGGCAGAGGAAGAAGCAGGCTCCACACAGGGAGTCTGACATGGGGCTCGATCCTGGGTCTCCAGGATCATGCCCTGGGCTGAAGGCAGGCGCTTAACCACTGAGCCACCCGGGCTGCCCACCTTTAGATGTCTTGAACAACAGCACAAACCCCAAAAGCACCTCTCTCCCCTGCTCCCTGGCATGGCTAGGTACTGTTTGCAGTTTGGTGGTCTTGAGAAAGTCATTTCAATGCCTCACCTTTGTCATCTGCAAAATGGTGACATTAATAGTACTTCCTTCGTCGTACTATTATTGTGGAGAATACTCATGATCCCATATATAAGCAAAATGCCTGGCACATAATAAGCACTCAATGAACATTAGCTACTACTAACATTGTAATTACCGCAGTACACTGCAATCACCTTGTTCCTTTCCATGGGGGACTCAGCCCCATTGGACCGCACATTCCCTGGGAGTGGTCCAGCATGCGGGGAGTCTCCCATACAGTAAATGAAGAGCAAATGAACCCAGAAAAGCCAGTAACCCCAAAGGACAACAGTGGGCAGACAGCATGACAGGAGAACTGCTTGGAGAAAACAGAGCTGAGACTCAAAATGAGTTGATGTCAAGGCCAAGTAGGGAGGCATGGCCTGAGCACTCATCCCAGGCCTGGTCCAGGCACCCTACAGGGTGACAGTGAGGCCAGGGCCATCTGGGAACTCAAGGTAACAGGTAGTGGAGGCCCCGAGCCACACATTAAGCAGCAGGGATTCCCTCCCACTCCCACGGGAATCAGTGTTTTCCAAACTTCAGCCAGTATCACCTGCACAGGTTTTGCCACATCTGAGTAATGTGGTATTTCTTAATTAACCTCTTAATATTTTCCTTAAATTAATTTACCTTTTTAATTTTTTTATTTTATTTTTATTTTTTAAACATTTTATTTATTTAGTCTGAGACACACAGAGAGAGGCAGAGACACAGGCAGAGGGAAAAGCAGGCTCCCTGCGGGGAACAATGTAGGACTCCATCCCGGGACTCCAGGATCACGCCCTGAGCCGAAAGGAAGATGCTCAACCACTTAGCCACCCAGGTGCCCCTAATTTACCTTTTTTAAACTTAAATAAACCTATTATTGTTGTCAGTAATAATCCATATCTTCTGCTGTAAATATAATGGCAAAACAAGTAAAGTAAAAACAAATTACTTTCATAAATGCTTGCTAGATACTTTTGCCTGCAAAGGCTCTGAGCCTACTGTCTCTTGGCTAAAAAGGGAAATCAGTAGGTTTTCGAGGAGTGTGAAAACCATCAAGCACATATGGCAAACTTTTCACTTAGAAGGATGGAGAGGAAGCTGGGAAGGGAATGAGCTTGGTGCTGTGGAATCCAATGTCAGGTAATGCTGTCACCATGAGTTTCTTAAAGCATCCTCAGAGCTGCCAGGGGCAGAGTTCCCACAATTAGGGAAACCCTCTTGGGGTGATAGGAACATCGTTTAATGGTTTTAAGGAAGAAAAGTTACCCTTTTGGAACATCTCTATGGCTATGTTGAAGGGTGTAGATTTATGGGCACTAAGACTGGTGGCCAAGAGTTCAGGTAGAGGCAAATGACCACAGCCCAGGGGAGAGGTAATGAAGGTCTGAGAGAGGAACGTTGTAGGGCTCAGGGGTGGGAAGTGGGACAGAGAAACCACTGATGGAATATTCAAGGAGTATAGACTGTGCTTGCTGATTGGCTATGTAAAGAAAGAATCTAGGATGCCCTCCCTGGGCTCAACTTGGGCCAGGGGAATATAACGGAACCATAGCGGAAGAGAGCTTTATAGGTGACGTTCTCACTTCTCTTTTCTGGACTTGTCCATCAAAGGACTCTAGGCTCCCGGGGTCTTCCAGCTGACTTTTAGGTGCCCAGACCTTCAGGATGCCCCCAGTCGGACCTGCAGAAGAGTTCATACTCCAAACCCATGAGACTGCTTAGGATGGTCCTGAGGTAAGGCCTGGCTGAAGACAAATCACTCTATATCTTGCTGTCTCCATTCCACTACAAGTATACAGTTGAGGACTAGTTAAAAAGAAAATCAAGTACGGGGGCAAAATGAACCTCAAAATTCACCCAGAGAACCCCACAAATCCAAGTGTGGATTCCAGGATCTCATTAATTTTTTTTTCCACTTGGGGACTAAGTGGGGTTGAGAAAGTTAGAGGCTGCATGTATGCATTTATATCTGAGATGATTTCCTAGTGCTGCTGGGGGAACAATTTCCTTGGTCTCAGGCTTCCTTATTTCACTGCCCAGACAGATATCTTTAATTGCTACCGTGGAATTCCTGCCCTTTTCTCGAGGGGCCAGTGGTCTTCACATCAAATTGCTATATCCTGAAAATGACACTATCCATCTTATTTCTCCCTGATCCAAATGAAAATATCAGCTGGCAGCCACAGCAGCAAGTGGCTAATGAACTAGCTCACACTATGGTGTAAATGACTATGAATAAGTTAACTGTCTAACACTTAGTGACAAACTAATCCAAAGTAATAAATATCTTATGTGGAGTTTCAGATCCCCGGGGCTTTATTCTGAAGTAGCAAATACATCTTTTCCCTCCTGTTATCTTACCCTAAATCAACAGACACCAAGGCACTAAAGTTTCATTGATTGGATAAGAGTGGTCCATAAAAGACACTCCCAAGAGTCTCATCAGCAGTCTACTTTCAAGTCTGGCCATAGAGTCCATTAAGTTCTGAAACAAACACCTTCTCCTATTTTTAAGAATGATCACGTCTATTTCAAAATGAAAACGTCTCCTTTGGTAATGCTTTAAATTGAAAAGACACTAAAGGTAGTGACAAATGCATAAAGGCCCTCTGTGGGATCAAAATATTTCCGTGTAATTTTGTTAGTCTGTTAGTGATGTAATTTGACATTTCATGGATACTTCAAACATGGTATCTGATTAGGAAAATGGAAGGGGAACACAGGAGGAGCTGATAAACATTCCTGGAATTATATAGGCAAACTATGGAGTTCACTATTTTGAGAAAGTAGGTTTCTCCTGCCCTCATTATAAATATGTCAACTTCCCTTAAGTGGACAGACTTTGAATTTGTCCTTGTTGACAAGTTCCCCAACTGAAACTACTTGAAAATATTGAAGAAGTGGTTCCTAATTAGATTTCAGAGACTTAAAACACATCTTGACTCTGACATGCACATCTTGCATAGGTGTTGCAAATCGTAGCCATTCAGAATCTGTAAGGTCAGTGTCAGCCAACAGGTCTATGTCCTTTAACTTATAGAAGGAGAGTATCTAAAGTGTGTAACTATATTATGGTCTGCTATGTCAGAGAATCAAAATTAATGATATATAGGCTACAGAAATATTCTTTCTCCACTGAGTCATGTTTTTCTAACCCAAAAGTGCCTTTTTTGACACAGTGCTTGATTATTCACTCAAATCATAGATTCCTAAGATAGAAAGGAACTTAAACATACATATACCCCAGTTGTTAAGTTTAAAATAATGGTTTCCAACCCTCGATGCTCATTAGAATTCTCTGGAGAGCTTTTTTTTTTAAGACACACACACACACACACACACACACACACACACACACAGCTGGGCCCCACTCTTGAGCTACAAATCATTATCTGTGGTTGTTTGGGCCCAGGCATCAGTATTTTTTAAAGCAACCCTCCCTCTCCATGATCCTGATGAATAGCCAGGATTGGGAACCACTGACTTAGAGATCAAACTCACCCCTAGTGTCGAGATTTTGCTTTTAAATGGTCAAATTCAAGGAACGCTTCACTCATATATAAGGGGTTTAACTTGTAAAAGGAGCCCTATGCATTTTTTAGTTTGTTTTCTTGTTTCCATATACAACATTGATTTTCCCTTTCCTCTGTAGTCAGAAGAGAGCTTGACTGAACAAGAATAAGATATTAATTGAATAGGGAGAGG
Organism: Canis lupus baileyi; assembly: GCF_048164855.1. NCBI lineage: Eukaryota > Metazoa > Chordata > Mammalia > Carnivora > Canidae > Canis > Canis lupus. The sequence goes on along the minus strand of NC_132859.1, from coordinate 35,196,604 downwards.
GGGGTTGGAGGCACTGTCCTTCCCACCACCATGCCTTGGAAAGAACCTTCTTCAAGCTTCTATTGACAACATCCAATGAAGCCAACTGGGATAGGAATGAAGATTGGGGGACTAACCCACTAGATCCTATGTCAGTGCAACTCAGCCTGGACTTTACACCCTGTGGCTGCCCCATCCTTGGCTTGGGAAATGTTGTGTTTTCTGCCCAGGGAGTGAGCTACAAGGATTCCTCTCAGCCTATGAACCTGAGGCATTTGTCAGGTGTAATTATTACAAGAACCAAACACAAAGAGAGTTAGTGACTATTATTCACTAAATTTAAATGTATTCTCTGGCCTAGGATATTGGTATCATTGGGGGTTTTGTTTTTTGTTTTTTGTTTTTTTTTTAATTGGCATCTGCAATATGTACTCCTTATTCTCAAAAATGATGAATGGGCCTTTAAACCTAATGAGTCAGTATATAACTGTTGAATTTCTACTGTGCTTAACACTGTATCAGGTGCTTTTATTAAAGACCATTTATTTATTTATTTATTTATTTATTTGAGAAACAGAGACACAGAGCATAAATTGGAGGGGTTAAGGGTAGAGGGAGAGGGAGAAGCAGTCTTCCCCTGACCTGGAAGCCCAACGTGGGCCTCATCCCAGGACCTCAGGATCATGGCCTGAGCCAAAGGCAGCCACTCAACTGACTGAGCCACCCAGGTGCTCCTGTACCAGGCCCCTTAGTGAACAGAGAATAGGACCTAAACCCTGTCCTCAGAGAACATCTATTCCTGTGCACCTGTAAGAGTGAGAACATTGTGAGTTGAAAAAGCAGTGATCTCAGGGACTTAGATCCTGACCAAAAGAGAAAGTACGTATAGCAAAATAACAAAGAATAGATTTGGACCCAAATGGGGAGATATTAGGAAGGGTTGTAAGAATACAGCAGAGATTACACTCAATAAAGACAGTCACAGGAGGGATTTGGTTCCAAGCGTTGTGAGCAGTGGTACAAGCAGGAAAGAGTGTGAGCTGGGAGGTCGGAGGCAGGCTGGTGAGACACTCCAGCAGGTGTTGTTACATGACTTTGTGGCCATGGGATCCCATTTTTTAATGGGAAAATGATAAGAATTAGTCTTTGGGATTGGAGAGCAATGAAGAACATGCAAGATTTCTAGGGTAAATAAAGGTAGGGCTATAAACAGTGGTGTTGGAAAGGAACCAAAAAGACTTTGGATTTGAAGCCATTCTAGGATATCTAAATAAAATCTCCCAGTTGGTAATAGAAGAGAAGAGGTTAGACTCTGAATAAGAGAGACCAGGATGATGGATCCTCTAAGATCGAGGACCTAAGGAAAAAAAGAGGACAGAGCTGCAGACTCTGGGGAGCAGCCTCAAGAGGATATCATCCATGAGCTGAGCGCTGCGTGTGAGAAAGATGCTTGTGTCATTATTTATATGCGTAAATGCCTCCTACATGGTTTTACTGAGATTGAAATCTCAGGCTTTTGCCCAAAACAACTGCATTTTATGCCATCAGTTCAAAATCTTCCACATAAAATGAAATTCTGTGTTGACCAATTAGCTCAAACAGAACATTTTGTCAGACAGAAGAAATGTGTACAAAAAAGGGGAGAGACAGTTACCTTTTAAAACTGACCTTTCATTTTTTGTATTTTATTCATCCTTTTTCAGCAGATAAGGTTAAACTCATTGTTACTTAAACCATGTTACTATTTCCATGAATTTGTGAGAAAAACATTGAAACTTAATAGTGCTGACAATTTTAAGCGTCTTCTTTTTAATGAACCAATTATTACTTTTTCTCTAATTACCAATCAGTCATAGCTCCTTTTTATTCCGGACTGTAAAATATGGAGCAATCTAGAAGTATTTAGCTGTATGTAATGGGATTCAACAGGAAACCACACAGAATAATCATTATTTCTCTTTGGGACTCCGAGTGCTATAAGTAACCTACCTGGGCCAAGTTCACCTCATCCATGAAATGGGCCAAACGAGATCTGATTTGCTCATCTAATAGGTTTTCTATGAAGGCTAAAACTAAAAAAGTGGAATAGAACATAAAGGAACTTTCTAATCCATAAAGCCTCACAGGCATAAAAGTTCCGATTATTGGAGATTGTATGAGTTCCGTGAAGAGAGTTCTCTATGAGCATGATGCTGAGGCTGATAAAGGAGCATTGGGCTGGGCTCTGAGTGATACAGAATGTGGGTGCTTCTGAGATTGTCTTAGTTTGGGTCCCCTCACAAAAGGAGACACTAAAGCAAGGGTTTTCATTCATGTTTATTTGGGAAGCACTGTGAGGGAGGGAGGGAGGAAGACAGGGAGGAAGGGCGGCAGTGAAGCATGTGGACGTGAGCAGGACACCACTATAGGCAAAGTGAGTTGAGGCCCACAGGGATCCTCTGAAGGACCCTGTGCAGCGCTCCTCCAAATATCCACTGGGGGTGAGGAAGCTCAGGTAGTCTCTAACTGCCGTCCCACCCTGGAGGGTTGCTCTGGGGCCTTAACTTCTGATATTACTGGGCTGTGACATATGGGAGCTGAAGAAAACAAGAACACGTCACCCCGAAATATCCTCCTTTAACAAAAATTATTTTGAACTGAAGGCAATTAATAAGCAGCAAATAAGTAATAAGCTCTATGTACCTTCCCCCTTTTCTGCCTAAAGCCAGGATATAAAATCTGTTTTACAAGAGACGGCACCAGAAGAATCTATAAACAAAGCTTATTCCATGAATTTCCTTCCTTATATATACTTTCCCACAATTTTGCCATCTTTGGAAGCCAAAAACCACCTTCTTGTGTCCTGTTGTTTTCCCACGAATTGACTATTCTTTGTTCTGACCCAGAGTTCTGAGCCACCTCCGTGTTACTCATCTGTGGGTACTCCCATGTGACACACATGTTGGTCAACTTATTTTTCTCTTGTTTATCTGTCTTTTGTTGCAGGTGCCCCACTTTAAGACCCTGAGATGGACAGAGGAGAAACGTTTCCTCCCCTCCAGAGCTAAGCATACTTCCTCTGGCTAGAGAACACCTCCAGACAGAGTTGCCGGAAGCCCCTACACATCCAGGAGGGTCGGTAGGTGACTTCCAGGGTAGAACAAGGCCATGCAGGAGGGGCACCATGCCTCTGCTTTGCAGCCAGACACACCGAGTTTTGAATCCTGGCCCTGCTCCCCATAAACTGTCCTGCTTCTGCACATCACTCCACCTTGCTAACTTCAATTCCTCGGGCTGCAAACCGGGGACAGAAACGATAGCTACCTTGCAGAATATTAAATAAGTCATTATGCATTCTTTCGATGGCATATCCAATCGCCAATGTTATGCAAAAATATTAAACGTCCTGGGAAAAAGTTCACATTATAGAATTAAAAGAATATAGGAAGTCACACTTATTTGCACGATGAGCCCATTTTTGTAAAGTACATACATTGTATATGAAAGGATAATGATTGGGACAAAACGTATTAAAAGATTAAGAGTGCTTATTCTAATTTCGATTTTCCTATGTATGCTTTTCCACATTTTTGAAGTTTTCTGCAAAGAGTATATATTACTCTACAATCAGAAAAAGGCAAGTTTCACAGAACACATTCTTCAGGGCTCTTCTGAGGATAATAGATGATTGCACAAAAAAAAGTATTTATTGCAGTACATGACACAGAATATGTGCTCCATATCTGATCATTCAAAAACCAAGTAATAAACATTAACAAGGAAATGAGAGCTTAGTTACCATATACCAGACACTGTGCACAGCGCTTTGCATTTATATCCTCTTTTAATTCCCAAACTGGTCTTATGCGGTAGTTACCGACCTCACCACGATTGCACAGATGTAGGGTAATGAGAATTAGGAAGAATACTAAAGCTTATTAAAGAAACATCTTTCTATGTATAAGAACCCCTCAGAATGGCTCTGACATTTTAGAATAAATCGATCAGAAAAAAAAAATTCTCTTACTTTTTTTTTTTTTTTTACTTCAGAGACTGAACATAGTTTGAATAACTGCTACTTTACTAGAATACTGGTTAAGGTTAATGTCAAAGAATAGCCCCTGGGTGACTGCAGTTCATGAGCAGAATGAACTTTGATCCTGTGGCAGAAATCAAATGGACCCAGGAAGTTTGGGGCTTGGCCTGCAGGGGAAGATTTCTGTGCCTCTCCGAAACACAGTTATCTCTTCTACTAGCAAAGGAGGGCTGGAGACAGCATTTCAGCCTGCAAAGACCTCATACCCCAGAGATGAGAAGAGGCTGCTTCGTGGACAGTTCTGCTGCATACCATATAACAAAACACACCCTGGACATGCCCGTGAGGAGCGCAGCCTGAGAAGCAAAGAAAGGAAGGCTTTATATTGGACAGAATGGTGTTACTTCATTTTATTTGTGTTGCTGACAGTAAGGCAGAGGCCCTTTTCTTGTTTCTTTGTTATTGTTGTTGGTGTACTGTGTTCCGCAAAAGCATTTAGGACTTAATTAAAATAGTTTAAATGGCCCTAGTCTGTCAAGCTTACAATTTCCCTTGAAAACCTCTTTGTTCTCCCCTTACTGAATTTCATTCTAAGAAAATCAAAGAGAAAACCTCTGGAAATTGTCACCACGAAAATAAATGGGGAGAGGGTGGCGGGGAGGGAGAGAGGGGCCGGTGCCTATATGAGTTTGGGTAACAGCAAAGCCATTTGTGATTTTCGTCTTCACTCTTTTCAAATGACAGGGAGCTCAGCTACTGCTGGTCAGAGGTAGAGGCCTTTGAAAATACACAGGAGAGCTCTAAGTCTGTTTCCTGGCCCCTCTCTGTTTCTTGTTGGCTGGAGGGAAGTGGGGAAGGCTAGATCGAGAGCTTCGCCTACTGCTCTCTTGATTCCAGGTGGCAGGAAAGCTTACAAGCCCTTGGAACATGTGCTCCAATTAATTTGATGGAGGCTCCTGTGTGGATAAGCAAAAGACCTCATGTCCCAGATAGAGGACAAACATTGGTGTCTCAGAGCTATGAATCCTGGGACCACCACTAGTGGGCTTATTTTGGGGATTTAGTTTCTTGTGGCTAAATTTTAAGAAAACAAAGAATTAGGGGCACCTGGGTGGCTCAGTGGTTGAGCGTCTGCCTTCAGCTCAGAATGTGATCCCGGAGTCCTAGGGTCGAGTCCTACATCAGGCTTCCCATAGGGAGCCTGCTTCTCCCTCTGCCTATGTCTCTACCTCTCTCTGTGTCTCTATGAATAAATAAATAAAATCTTTAAAATAAAATAAAATGGCCTGTTATATTGATTTTAACATCATTCTTAGCTTCATTTTGTAAGCCTTTCCTAGATTTTCTTCACCTTTTTAAAAAATGTATATTCTCTTGCATTATCTTAGGCATTATTGTGAGCTTACTTAAGGTAAGTTGTTTTTAGAAGAGAGTAAAATATAAACAAGGTTAGAAGACTTGTCTGTGGGCAATAGTGAGGGGTCCACTCAGTACTTGGCAAGAAGATTGTCCCCTAGGAGTGAAATCGAGGGGACACAGTGTCCTGTGGATATAGTTGCAGATTGCTTGTTCCATCTAGAGAAGGCATGTTTCAGCTAGAAGGGCTAACACGGAGAGAAAACTGAGTTCAAAGACACCAACTTGACAGTCCACCATTGTTCCAGAGAAAGTCCCTAAACCTGGGGGTGACAGGAATTCTGGCCATCAGCCAGGGGTACCACTAGTGTGGGGGAGAGGAGATTTATCAGGCCTCTCCGTGGCCTGGATAAATAGCTCCACAAACATCCATCTCCCTTTGGCTATATCATTGCCAACCTGACACATTTCCGATCATTTTATTGAGCTTTGGGCACCCCGATTCCTAGAGCAAACTCTGTCTTACTATAAAGTTACTCATTGGACTTCTGGCATTGAATCATTAGGCATGTGTACATAGTTAAGAGAAGTTTAACACTAAAACACTGATCATGCCAGTGAACTGAGAAAGTCTTTCTATGGCTGTCTGGTCGGATCCTGGGCTGAGTTTATCAATTCATCCAGGAAACTGAACCCTATGGGGCTTTGAAGTAGTCAGGCCTCCAATGTTCCCTTGGTTATATCCTCTTGCTGGGATCTGTCTTTGACTGGCTTCCCACAAAATCCTGAGATAATGATTTGACTGCAGTTTGTTTATTTGGGAATGATGCTCAGCAGTACTGGAAAGGCGGAGGAGGAATGAGTCAGAAATGGGAAGAAACCCCTGTGGCCAACTGAGACTCAATCTCCTTGGAATACTTTGCTAGACGGTGTTGAATTCTTCAACTTCACAGGAGAGGTATTTATCCTTGATCACATCCTCCATTGGCTGAGGACTGCTTCAGGGGGAATTAACTACTGGAGACACTGCTTAGGCTGTGTAGACTTCTTTGGCTAGAGAAAGCCTCAGGCATAGACGTAGAGTTGCTGGCAGTAGGAAGCCCTTGGGGTAGAGGGAACAGTGGGCTCTCATAAGATTTGGGAGGGGCAGTGTCAGTGTCTATGACAGCACCCTTCAATGATGTCAGCAAATGACACTGTGCTCTTGCATTTCCCGCCTCCACCTACTGCTACTGCCCAATTTATTTGCTGTGTTCTTTGATTTTGATCCTGAATTCTATAGTCAACTTCATAAGAGTGGTCCATGTTGGATCACTGAAGAATACTAGTTGAGGGCTTAAGGTACTAAAAATGCTTGTTTAAAAAACAATTTTAAGAAAGAAGAGCATTGCATCTATGATCATGGGAAATAGCACTATTTTATCGACTTCTTTTCATTGATGTTATGGTTAAAATTATTTTCACTTTGAGTCATATGTGGTGATTGGGGAGTCATGATAACTGGAGATCAGGCTTCCACTGGTGTTAATACAGCCCTGAGGCTAAAGATGAATCCAATCAGGGCATAATAGCCCTAAGTGTACTAGAGCTGCCTCTCCAACAGCCAAGCAACTGTCTTTCCTAAGAATGGCCTCAGCGTGTAGGGGTGAAGTTGCAGTAGCAATGTATTTACTACATGATCTTGCCCTTTTGGCCATGGTGATTGGACATCTGATGCAAGATGTGTCAACCAGACTTGCTTTCGAGGAATTTAAAGTTTGGAATGAAGAAACACTGAGTAAGAATGATTGGACCTGACTAACTTTAAAATGATGGAAGTTTGGAAAGAAAGTACACATGCCCTTCTCAAAAGAGATCCTGATTTTTTCTTTCCATTCCAAAGCGAACATCATCAACTAGGACTCCAAGGTATAGGATGGTGGACGTTCATTTGTTACCTGATTAACATCTATCCCTCAACTCCCACTTTCTAACAGGGCACTAGTTGACATTTAGGTGTCTGTCTTGTGGCTAAAGTGATCCCACCCTCAATCAGACATGGACCGTGGTGAAACTAACCCAATCAGCTAACCCCATTTTCCTTGTCACAGTGACTGTTCAGGTAACTCAGGTCATCCCCCAGGCCACAAGGATTACTTAATTGTTGGACACATCACCCAGTTTAGGCTGTTATCCTTCAAATAATACTGTATTGGTTCCTGGTGTTGGCCACCTACTGAAAGAACCTATAATTAATGGTGATAATGAGCCATGATATCTTTTCACAAAGTTCAAAGAGTACTTATATGTTAATGCTACAATAGCTAGGGAAATACTTTGAATAACCCAAAGAGTAATGCAGTCATCTGATTCAAGGGTGGTCTCCAAGGATTCCCCCCTTAGCTATTTTGTGCCTCTATATAGTCGGTCCAACACCAAATAGAGCTGGCTTGTGCAGCAAATAAGACATTTCAGAACAGATGCAGTGTCACTTATGAGACTGTGTCATAAAAATCACTGTGGCTTGTTGTTTTCTAAGACCAGTTGCTTGCTCTGGGGATACCAGATACCATGTCATAAGAAATTCATGAAGCTGAATGGAACGTAGTAAAGAACTGAGGTCTCCTACTAATACCAGGAATCGCTAACATCTATGTGAGTGAGCTATTTGGGAAGTGGATCCTTTAGCCCCAATCTTTAAAGATGACAGTTCTGGGTGATATCTTGAACATGTATTTGCTAAGATTTCTTGAGCCAGACAATTCAGTTATGCCCTTATTAAATTCCTGATCTATAGAAATTATGTGAGATAATAAATGTTGTTTTAAGCTGCTAAGTTTGGGGGTACATTTTTATGCAGCGATAGATAACTAATACACATAGCAAACCACCTACACATACATACACTTGTATTATATATTATATATGTATGTATATACATATATATATATATATCTCCCAAGTGGAAATATACAATATACTTTTCTTAAGAATGAATACATATTTTTTATTTCTTTCATCCATCCATCGATTTGTTCATTCATTCATGGAATGTTCACCATGAACCAGGAAATGAGTTAGGCACCAAAGATACATTGTCCCAGTGCTCTAAGGACTCTATATATAGCCTGTATATTTCCTAAAAATACTTGGGCTTGCCTCAGGTTTATCAGCTACTGGCTTCAATATTCATGGAAAACACAAAGCTGATTGGAAACACTATTTACACATCAAGCTAAAAGCCTGAGCAGAAAAGAAAAATAAAATGAAGACAGGCTCTCTAACCAAGTACACATAAACATAGCATTTTGTCAAAAGCCAGTGAAGCTGGCTCAAAACTGATGTCCTACCCTAACCTAATGGTGTTAGGGAGAAGATAAGTCACTGCCACATCTCCAGTGCTGTGTTTTTGTTCTGTTCAGTAGCTATTCCTCACAAACAGGCACTCAATGCCTTTCATTTGGATGGGAATGATGATCATAATCATCAGACCCAAGTGCAATACTTCGAAAACTCAAGAGCATAGTCAGATCAGAGGATTTGGAGGCTCTGATGTTAATTTACCCAGACAAATTTTTCCTCTCTGAAACAGAGTTAATGGTGAAGCCATAAAGAAAACTAATCTGTCTAGAAAACTAATCTTCCCCACACAGACACACAATTTATATACTTTTTCATTCCCTACTTCAGGGAATGTAATACTAGAATTGAGCTCAAGTATCCCCCAAGACTTCTTTGTTTTAGATGATGCAAATGGCACGTAGTCATTTATATAACCTGCATGGTTTTAGGTAGTATGTATAATTTGACAAACATCAACAAATACCACCTAATCAGACACTTTAACAGTTTTCTATGCCGATACGCTAATATTTTACGTGTCATTTGCACAGCTTCTTAAAGGCATATTTGATACGTATCAACTGAAAATATTTAAACTGTACAATTTGATGTTATGACATATGTATACACTTGGGAAAATACCCCAAGGAATATAATGAACATGTCTTTCATGCTTAAAGTCTTCTTTTATAAATATTCCTTCTGCCTCTCCCCACCAACTTTCCTCTATCCATAGTTAACTACTGACTTACATTTAGCATTATAGATTAGTTTACATTTTCCCATGTTATATAAATAGAGTCATATGCCATGTGTGTTCATGATCTGGTTTCTTTCACTTAGCACAGTTACTTTTTTCTCTCTCTCTCTCTCTCTCTCTCTCTCTCTCTCTGTCTCTTTCCCCCTCTTCACATAGGCAACACCTTTTTGGATTTTTGTTTTGTTTTGTTTTTGGTTGTTGCTTTTTTTTTCTTGCTCAGTAGTGTTCCATTCTAGGGATATAACACAATTTTCTTTTTCCTTTCAGCTGTTGTGGATTTTGGGTTTATCTCAGGTTTTTACTATTACAAATAAAGCTGCTATGAACATCTGTGTACAAGGCTTTGTGAAAATGTGCTATCAGTTCTCCTGGGCAAAATCCTAGAGGAACAGCCACCTCACATGACGGATATGTGTTTAATACTCTAAAAAATTACCAAACTGTTTTCCAAGATTGTTGCATCGTTTTACCTTCTCATTAGAAGTATCTAAAAATTCCAGTTGCTCCATGCTTTTATCAACACATAGGATGGCCCAGTCTTTTTAAATTTTAGACATACTAATAGGTATTAGTGGCATTGCATTGCGGTTTTAATTTGCATTTCTCTAATGATGATGAACCTCTTTCAGGTGCTTATTGGCCAACTGTATGTCTTTAAATCTTTTGCCCATTTTTTGATTGGGTGTTTTGTTGTTTATTACTCAGTTTTGAGAGTTCTTTATATTCTGGTTAAAAGTCCTTTGATAGATATGTGATTTGCAGGTATGTATCTTTTCATTCCCTAAGAATGTCATTTAGAGAGAGAATTCTTAATTTTGATGAAGTCTACTTTATAAATTATTTATATGATGGATTGTGATTTGGATGAATATAAGAAATCTTTGCCTGACTTAAAGTCACAGAGACTTTTTCCAATTTTGTTTTCTAGGTTCTATTGTTTGGGGTTTTACATTTACTTTATCATTTATTTCCATTATTCTTTGTGCATGGCTTAAGGTATGAATCAAGGCTTAGTTTTTTGCATTTTGGATATTAATTTTCTTCATTTTTGACTATTAAATTGTTCAGGCATTATTTGTTGAAGAACGTACTTTTTTCCTCTGCTGATTTGCTTTTGCATATTTGTGAAAAATCAATAGGTTATATATATGTGTAAGTCTACTTCAGGGCTCTGTATTTTGTTCTACTGAGCTGTTTGTCAACATTTATGCCAATATGATACTGTCTTGATTGCTGTAGCTATGTTATACATTTTGAAATCATGTAGGGGAACCGCTTCTTGTTTCTCTTTTATTTTTGCAAAGTTGTTTTAGCTAATCTAGGTCCTTTGCATCTTCAAATGAATATTGAATGAAGCAGCTTGTCAATTCCTATAAGAAAGTCTGCTGGAGTTGTGTTGGTATTGCAGTGAATCTCTACATAAATTTCTGGAGAAATGACATCTTAGCCTTCCCAGTTTTCTATCTCACAAACAGGAACTACCTCTCCAGCCCTTCTCTATCTTCTTCCAGCAATGTTGTGTAGTGTTCAACGTTTAGGTCTTGCATATCTTGTATCAAATTTATCCCTAAATATTTTACACGGTGCTGGTATTGTAACTGGTCTTTTAAAATTTCAGCTCCAGCTCACTCATTGCTAGTTTACATTAAATAATTTTAGTGTACCATTCTTGATCCTACAAACTTTTTTCTTAAGATTTTATTTACTTATTCATGAGGCGCACACAGAGAGGCAGGGACATAGGCAGAGGAACTCCCTGCAGGGAGCCTGTTATGGGACTCCATCCCAGGACCCTGGGATCACGACCTGAGCCGAAGGCAGACACTTAACCACTGAGTCACCCAGGTGTCCTTTGTGCCTACAAACTTCCTACAAGTCCACATACTGCTTCTCATAACTTTTTTTGTGAATCCTTTAAGGTTTTCTTCAGAATCAATCATGTCATCTGTGAATAAAGATGGTTTTTTTAATCTTCCTTTTCAAGCTGGATACCTTTACATTTTTTCTGCAATAGTTTTAGATTCACAGAAGAGTTGCAAAGATTATATCAAGTATTACTCTTTATTCTCTATTTTCCTTTAATGTTAACAACTTACACCAGTGATATATATATCTAGCAAAAAAAAAAAAAAAAAATTAACCGTGGCCCAATACTAACCTAGATATTAGTGTAAAATTTACCTCTTCATCTCTGATAATAATCCTTCCTTAAGAGTCTACCTTCTGTGAAATTACCTTAGCCATTCCAGGTTTCTTATACTTTGCTTTGTAAAGTATATCTTTTCTACTCTCAATTGTTGCCTGTGTGATTATATTTGCAATGTAGTTCATATAGACCTATATAGTTGGGTTTTTCTTTTGAACTCACTATGTTCACCTCTGCTTTTATTTGGGCTGTTTAGAGGATTCACATGGATCCATATATAGATACATAGATATAAAGTAGATAAAGAGTAGAGAGTTTGGGTTTATACCTATCATCTATTTTTTTTTCTACTTGTCCATTTTTTCCCCCGGTTTCTTTCTGAGAGTGTCGACATCCCCACCACCACTACCCCTGCCACTTAGGAAGTAAGGTTACTTAGAGAGCAGTCTGATTCTTGGATGCCTGTTTTGAAGATTTCTTAGGAAAACCTTTCTCTAGGGCTATTTTACCCCTATCAGTAACATGTGATCCTATTGATATCTCTACTAAATGCCCTGAGGACGCAACAAGATCTCATTTTCCTGGCTGGGCAGCCCCAGAAATCACTGTTTACAGTTGCCTGGTAACTGTTCTTTGCCTGAAATTTGTTCTTTTTCTAGTAGTTGCTCTGGCACATGAGATTTTCCTCTACATTTTCACCACTTTATCTTTAGCCAAAGACTTGAGGGGACGCTACTGCAGATTTGGGGAGCTTTTTTTCTAGCAGATACCTTCTCTCTGGTACTCTTGCTTAAGCAAATTCTATCCATCTCCAGTTCGATTGCTAACTATCTAATTGCTAAATATCTCCTGAACTTAGAGAGACCACTGGGCTCTACTTATGGTTCCCTTTCCTCTACTGTCTGCTCAAAAATGCCTCTGGACAGAAAACCAGGGTGATAAAAGAGCTCTCAACTCTTCTCATTCTCTCAAGGATCACTTTCTTTTCTTTCCTGTTGTCCAATGAAATAATTTCATTTATTTGTCTCATTTTATACTTGCTTGTCGTCATTGGGCAGTGTTTTAGTTTCTTGGGTCACTATAACAAAATAACTCCAACTGGGGGGCTTAGCAACAGAAATCTATTTTCTCACAGGTTTGGAGGTTGGAAGTCCAAGATCAAGGTTTGGCAGAACTGATTTCATCTGAGGCCTCTCTCCTTGGTTTGTAGATGACAGTCTTCTCCCTGGTCCATCACATGGACTTCATTCTATGTTCATGTCCTAATCTCTTATGAAAACATCAGTCATATTGGACTATAGCTCACTCTAATGATCTCATTTTAATTTAATCACTTCTTTACAGACCATGTCTCCAAATGCATTCATGCTCTGAGGTACTGGGGGTTAGGGCTTTAGTATATGAATTTGAGAGACTGGGAGAGGGGTAGAACACAATTCACCTCTAACAGGCAGTCTACAAATGGCTACTCTTACATGCCAGTGGCTGAATTTTTGAATTTCACCATTTGCCAGTTATTTTAAGAATGTTGTTGACTTTAATTCACTTAATATTTCCCAAAATCCCTGTCAAGAGAGGCATGATAAATCCTATTTTAGATCTAAAAACATTGAGCCTCAGGCAGTTAAGTAATTTGCCTAAGATTCTATAGCCAATAAGCAGAAAGGCCTGGATTTAAATCCATGCATTACTCCAAAACTCTGCCTCTTAACCACTGTGCTTTGCTTTCTTTTAGGACACATGTGAATGACATGACTAATGTCTCAGTATCATACTCTCAGAACTGTGGGCAGATATTCCTAGAATACCTAGCCTTGAAGCTTGACTGAATACAGAGTTTCACTTCTTAGCAAGCAAGTCACAAATTTTCCCATGTCAGAAAACAGAAGAATACTAGAATATTCCAGGACTCAGAGGAATCTCATTGAACAATAGAGGAATACTAGAGTACACCAGGACTCCAGGGACATAAACACCTTTCACTTCATTCATCTATCCTACCCAAACTCTTATTTCACCTATGTTTATATCACTCCCTTAAGATATTTTTTAAATAAGCAAAATCTTGGAATTTTACATAAGTTAGATGTCATATACCATAATGATCTACTGCATGCTGGGTAAAGTTTACTTTGTATCTAAATTATCAATTATGTATGGATAGCTGACAAAGATGACTCTCATCATTTTGGAGATAACAATTTTTTAATCAGGCAAGTAAAAAGGTTCATTTAGGCATCAAGAGAAGTAGATGTTGTTTAATGTTCTTCTATGGGCCCATTTCTGTCAAGGATAATTAATGATCATCATAAATGTATTATGACAGCAGTGTTTTCTATCTTGAATAATAGATTAGACTAATACTTGCCATCAAAATTTTAGTTTTTGAGTTGTATCGATGACAGCATGAATGTTCTGAGCAAAATAGATAGTCCATGCATGAGGCAGAAACAGACAGGGTAGTATGTACTGAAGATTCTAATGTCAGTATGCCATTTTGAGGCACTGCAATGTGTTTTTCTTTTTTTTTTTTAAAAGATTTTTATTTATTTTTTCATGATTATGGTAGGAGAATTCAGAAATCTGCAGATTGTCTTTGATTTTGAAGGCATTGACCAAACAAAGTTTTCCCATTTTCTCCACGACACTGCTAAGCATTAGTGTCAAAATACCTTTGTTTTATATTGTGTTGTTTTATTTTATAATTTTATTTTTTTAAGATTTTATTTATTTATTCATGAGAGACATAGAGAAAGAGAGGCAGAGACACAGGCAGAGGGAGAAGCAGGCTCCGTGCAGGGAGCCTGACATGGAACTAGATACCAGGTCTCCAGGATCCCACCCTGGGCCAAAGGTGGTGCTAGACCACTGAGCCACCGGGCTACCCCTGCAATGTGTTTTCTAAGCAGATAATGTTGCCATGTGTATTTATGCCATTGATTGTCCAATGATAATGAGCCCAAAGGCTCTGTTTGGTTGGAATTTCTCTTATAGAACTGATCCTGATGTTAAATAGAAATATCATTTTCTCACTCTCCTTGCTCAAGTACTGTTATTTTTAACCTGTGATTAGAATGTCAAAATTTTACTTATGAAGGATTGAGGAATTAAAGGAAAAGATGTCAAAAACTTTTTGAAGTTTTCAAAGAACACTCCACTTTACTATCAAAAATTTTTGCTCAACTTCTTTTGTAGACTTACCCATGAGCTAGATGTTGAACTTCTTCACTGAACATGAAGATTCTGATGTGGTAATGATGATAATCAGAACTTGAGACAAGGTCTAAGATGGAGTTAATTATATTTGGGAGATAATTCCTGGAAGCAAAAATGAGTAATTGGGAAGAGAGAAAAGAGAACTTATCAAAGGCAATCCGAATGCATAAGTTATTTGCTCACTACTGTGCAATGGGACTCATGTCTAAGTTAGCTCTGGGGCATTGCCTAGAATGTGCTTTAAATTCCTCTTGAAGGACTATGGAATGAAGGTAGCATGTGCTTCTATTCCATTAATTGAGGCTTGCCCACAGAGCATTAAATCCTGCTCAGTTCTGGCCTGTGCCTGGTCACTGGCTGAGAGGGCTCCCTAGCATCTAGAGGAAGGCCATAGACAGAAAAACAAGGGCACTGGAAGGGGAGGGCATCAGTAGCCAATGCATGAGACTTTCCACGATGGCTATTCTGGGACACATGTGAATGGCATGACAAATGTAAAAAATCTGCCACAAGGGATCCCTGGGTGGCGCAGCGGTTTGGCGCCTGCCTTTGGCCCAGGGCGCGATCCTGGAGACCCGGGATCGAATCCCACGTCGGGCTCCCGGTGCATGGAGCCTGCTTCTCCCTCTGCCTGTGTCTCTGCCTCTCTCTCTCTCTCTCTCTGACTATCATAAATAAATAAAAATTTAAAAAAAAAAAATCTGCCACAAATTGCTTTATCTTTAAAATGTAGATTCCTTTTAACAGTGAACTTCCTGATGAGCCTGCTTCTTTCCAGGGAGGCACAGAACACCTCTGAGCAGGGGCATTTGTCCAGTTTTCTAAAGATAGATGAAGATGAAGTTTAATCTCTCTCTAGACACAGTGCCATCTGGACCTGGGATTAATGACTACTAAGATGAGACCTTTAGAGCATTAATCCCAACGCAATGGCAAATGCACAAATACAAATGTGTGCAAATTCAGGGCTAAAGAGTCTCTAATGACATTGCTTTTATAAGAAATCAGGAGGGAATATATTAAATATGACCTTGCAAGCAGATAAAATAGGTGGCTATGTATAACCTACATTTTGAGAGCTGTCATACTTGGGGGAGAGAGGCTGCACTGGCCTCACCTTAACTCAGGAGAAATTTCATTGTAATAGTATTTGTAATGGCTTTCACTGACACACAATAAACCACATATGTTTAGGTTGTACAATTTGATCAATTTTGCCATATGAATGCATCTGTGAAGCCACTACCAGGATCAAGATAGTGAACAGATCCTTTACCCCAGAAAGTTTCCTCAAACCCTCTTTAATCCCTCGCCCACCCCTCCATCCCAGGATCCCACTGATCTTCTTTCTATTGCTGTATGTTAGTTTCCATTTGAGACAATTGTATATAAATATAAACAATTGCATATAAATAGATTCAAACAGTATGTATTCTTGTTTCTGGCATTTAAAACTCAATATACTTATTCTAAGATTAATTCTTGCCGTTGTCTGTTTCAATAATGTATCCTTTCATTGGGGTTGAGTATTTTCCACTGTATCAATATAATACAAATTGTTTATCTGTTCATTTACTGAGGGACATTTCAATTCCTGGCAATTGCAAATAAAGCTGTTCTGAACACTGAAACACACGTCTTTATATGGACATACAATTTCATTTCTCTTGGGTAAAACAGGAATGACTGGGACATATGGTATGTGTATATTTAATTTTTTAAGAAACTGCCTAATTGTTTTCCAAAGCAGTTGTATCATTTTACATTCTCACTAGCAGTGTAGGAGAGTTCCAGATGTTCTCCATCACTGCCAACACTTGGTGTGGTCAGGAGTTTTACCATAAGTGGTATCTAGCAGTATCTCTTTGTGGGTTTAATTGCATGTCCCTAAGGGCTAAGATGTTAAGTATATTTTTATGTATTCAGTTACCATCTATGCATCTTCTTTGGTAAAGTGCTCATTCAAATCTTTTGCCTACTGTTTTATTGCTTATTTTCTTCTTACTGAATTTTGAGTTCCTTATATGTTCTGGATACAAGTCCTTTATAAGTATCTGAATTACGCATCTTTCCTCCTCAGATGGGGTTTGTCTTTTCATTCTCTTCATAGTGACCTATGAAAAGTAGGGGTTCAGGCACCGCCTTCAGCCCAGGGCGTGATCCCTGGGTCCCGGGATCGAGTCCCACGTCGGGCTCCCTGCATGGAGCCTGCTTCTCCCTCTGCCTGTGTCTCTGCATCTCTCTCTCTCTCTCTCTCTCTCTCTCTCTCTTTCTGTGTCTGTCATGAATAAATAAATAAAATCTTTAAAAAAAGAAAAGAAAAGCAGAGGTTCTTTAACTTGACGAAGTTCAATTCTTTTTTTTTTTTTTTTTTTTCTTCTATGGGTCTATTGTTTTGCCTATCCCAGGTCACAAAGATTTTCTCCTACATTTTTATCTAGACTGGTATAGTTTGGTGTTTTATATTTAGGTCTATGATAAATTTTGAATTGATTTTTATGTGGTATGAATTGTGGATTAAAGCTCTTCTTTATTCAATTGTTCAATCATAACATAATCAATAGTGGTAGTAGAAGAGGTAATTGCAGTGGTGGGTTAATTAACATAGGTTTCTTTGAAGAATGTAAGGCTGCAGCCTTTGTCCACTATAAGTCAGGTACTCAGGCAGATGCTTGGAGGTATCATCCCTAATCTTAACCCAAACTGGAAAAATAGGTGTAGGTGATGGTCCCTGTGGCATATCTCCTTAACTTACCTCTTATTTAAGTTATCGTTGCGATGAGCATCGGGGACAGGCTCAGATTCATTTCTGTTGCCATCGCCCACCCCAGCACACTCTACTTTCCTCAGGGTCTTCTGTGATGCCACAGAGCCAGTTCTCACTCAGCATTGCAAATGCAGCCTCAGAGGGCAGGGACATTCACGCTTTGGGGCAATCCTCCACCAAAGGAGACCGAACACCAATGCGTTGCTTGAGTCTCATGTCCTTCAGGTAAGCAATCCTGAGAGGCAAACTGTGCTTTTCTCAGGAGGTCATGGAGGAATTAGGTTCTCACTGACCCCAGTACAAACTTCATAACATACCCTCCGCTGCCTTTCCCTCCTGTTTTATTCTCCTTGCTCCCTCATTGCTGCTTCCCTTATTTTCCAGATAAAACACTTGCATTCAAGTCCTTCTCTTGACTCTGCTTTCAGGGGAACTCAAACTGAGGTAGTAGTTATTTTTATCCCAATTTTAGAGAGAATTAAATACCCCTGAGATCAAAAGACTATTCTAAGCCACTAGGCTCATAAGTGATAAAGCTGAGATTTGAACACAGATCTATCTGCTCCCAGAACCTACATTCATTCCTCATTAGGATCAGCCTGCTGGGCAGTCCCGGTGGCTCAGTGGTTTGGTGCTGCCTTCAGCCCAGGGTGTGATCCTGGAGACCCAGGATCGAGTCCCATGTCGGGCTCCCTGCATGGAGCCTGCTTCTCCCTCTGCCTGTGTCTCTGCCTCTCTCTCTCTGTGTCTCTCATGAATAAATAAAGTAAAATCTTAAAAAAAAAAAAAAAAGGATCAGCCTGCCTATTCATCAGCACCCTGGCAAAGGCAGCAATGTGTGGTAGTTAGGAGGATGGATTCTGGCACTGTCACCACTGGCTGTGAGGCCTTGAGCAAGTCATATAACATCTCTGTGTCTCAGTTTTGTCATACGTAAAATGGGCATGCTTTTTTATTTTAACTCATAGGATTAAATGAATCATTAATATAAAGTGCTTAGAACAGTGCTTGGTATATTATAAGCATTACATGTGTTATGATTACTATTATTATCATGTTGTTCGTATTGCTGTAAGTCATACCATATTCAAAATATCTTCCCCAACATAGAACTTGCATGTAGTAAACCTCTCAGTGGTTATATTTCCAGTATAGTAGCTTTATTCCAGAGAAGTGGAGAAGAAGAAAAGTTTAGGAGTCTCAGCTGGCACCCTATATAATCAGAAGATGAAGAATTTGAATTGACCTACCTTAGCAAGAATATTGCTGTGAAATGGATCATGCCCCCACTTCTGTATTCTTTTTTTTAAGATTTTATTAATTTATTCACGAAGACATAGAGAGAAAGGCAGAGACATAGGCAGAGGGAGAAGCAGGCTTCCCACAGGGAGCCCAATGTGGGACTTAATCCTAGGACCTCAGCAGATGCTCAACCACTGAGCCACCTAGGAGTCCCATCCCAGTCCCACTTCTGAATTCTTATGTTGAAGTCCTAACCCGCAATACGATTGTAATTGGAGATGAGGGTTTTGAGATGTAATTAGGTTTAGATGAAGTCATGAGGATGGTACTCTCATGATGAGATTAGTGTCCTTATAGGGACAGACACCAGAGAGCTTATTTATTTATACTCCTGCCTCCCTCTTCTGCTCTCTCCCTCTCTCTTGCTGTCTCTTCACCATGAGAGAGGACGGTAAGAAGACGACCATCTACAAACCAGGAAGAGAAGCTCACATCAGACTGGACCATGTGGGCATCCAGTATGTTGTATTTTGTTATGGCAGCCCAACTGACTAATACAGAAATCATGTAACTTGACTTAGATAAATTTAAACAGTTTTATAAAGTGTTTACATCAATTTACACCCCATGAGAAGCATATGATAATTAAGATGGTATGGGAAAACAAATCTATGATAATAGAAGCCGCACCCAATGAGAAGTCAATACTGACCATTTAGTGCAAAGACCACTCCTCCCTAGAAAGTCATTCTGTTACATTGTGAACAGATAACAGCCCACAGTTGCATTAGCAGTACTTAACAATTTTGTCACAATTGAAAACACATATTTTCACATTTTCAAATCACAGTTTTTACAAACATCATGAGATATTGTTTGAAATTACTTTGAAATTATAGTAATTATCAGACCCTCTGCTAGATCTTGTTATTTAATGCATTAATTAAAAAGAAAACATATAATTCCATCACAATTTGTAAATTTTTTGCTGACTACATTCTGATATAATTAGTTTCCTTGATGATCCTCTGTGCTTGATTTTATGGATTTAAAAACATTATTCCAGGAAGAGATCCACTGATTTTACCAGATAATCAAAAAGATCTACATCCCCCCCAAAAAAGTTAAAAACCTATGTCTCAGCCACTAAGCTAGGGTGCTTCTGTTAGACTTCCTGGTCCAAAATTTTGCTGGTTGATGTGGAGACACTTTTACTTCCCAAGAGGTTCTACTCAGTTAACACTAAATCTAGTAAACCTCCCAGCTCCCAAATTAGGAGCAGATTCCTGCAATGTGTCATTTATTTGGCGAGTTCAATCCTGGTGAGTGTTTCTTGTGTGTAGTTTAGTGTTTCTGTATCCAAATAAGGTTGAAATAGATATTCTGTGCATTCTGAAGTTGGTGCGGAAATAAACATTCTTCAGGAAGAGCTTCTCTTAGGTTTAATCTAATTAAATGGTGGACATATTGTCAAATTAGGCTGTCATCAGTATTGTAGGGCTGGATGAATCCACCCTATTACAAGGATTTCTGGGGCTCTTTGTGAATTATTTCTCCAAAATGAGTTTAAAATGTATTTCTTTATCTACTTCTTTGCTTTTAAGGGGTAGTAAAGCAGAGAACAATCTTTAGGAATAACCTCACATCTTCAAAATTGAAGGTTGAATGGATACAAGGTTTGAATACAGCCCTTGAATAGAAGTTGTATTTGCCCACCAAACATGAGCTGGTCACACACGGGGTAGACAGATCAGTAAAAACCTTGTGGCTGAACTAGTTGTTTACTGGTTATACACTGTTTAAATTGATGCTAAATAAATAAACTACATCATTGTAGGGTAAGAACTCAAATAAAAATCAAAAGAAATATTTTATACGCAGTTAGGAAAACATTTGGGCTTTCCTCAATGTGAAGAGAAACTTGTCAGTTCTTTAACCATAAAGCAGATGATGACTCAGGATTGTCACCATCGCCAACTGTGTAGGATAATGTTGTTGTATGATATTTGTAACCTACTCATAACTTTATATTTCTAAGCTGCCTGTAAACACATCTTCCTTGTCACAACTTTGTGTGTTCATGCTGTAAAGGAGGCAGGATTGAGTAGACAACAGAGTATTTTAGGTTGATCCAAACCAGCAGCTGAGGCAAAGGAAGATCTCAGGGTATATTAGTTAGGATGTTTGGGGTTGCAACTAAAACAAAACAAAACAAAACAAAAAACAACAAAACAACAAATAAACAGTATCTAAACTGGTAGAAGATGGTTATCATGTCTTATTTCTTTAATGTTTTCTCATAACTGCAAATAATAACAGCTTTAAGCCTGGCCTTATCTAGCAGTTGAATTATGGAACTAGGACCCGGATTTTCTTTTTTCCTTAAAGGCTCCTTCATCAGTGATAACTTTCCTTCTGTGGTCATGCAGTGGCTGTGGAAATTCAGGATGCTATAGGTTTTTTTGATGTGATGCTACTGGAAAGAAAAAGAGTTGTCTCTGATTGGCCTCGCCTTTGAATTTACTCACTTGGACAATTTGAAAACTCTGCCCACCCACCTCCTCTCACCACCAAAACCACCATTAAATGCCACACTCTCCATAGAGCCTTTGTTAATAACCCCAAATGCAAATCCATTTCTTTCCTCTGTGAATCCAACACTGGCTTGACCCTCTGGTTGCTGTGCAGTTGGAAGGGCCTTGATATCCCCTACGATAGATACACAGACTCATTTAATTTAGCACTTAGCCACCTAGTTGTGTGTTCATTGTCAGGGGTACGAAGATGAACAAGGCATGGTCCCTGACCTAGAGAAGTGTATGGTCTAAAATGAGAGAAAGTACAGGTCACGATGTGAAAGAGTTGTGCGCACTGAGATGACATATAGCTGCAGAAAGACAAAACTAGGAGAGACTAATTGAAAACCTCAAGGTACTCTAGACAGGGGAGGGAGGGATGTGACAAAGAAGTAATGATATCAGCACAGACATGAGAGAGAGAGGGTGTTCAAGAGAAGGCCCACCAAGGAAAGGCATAGGGTATATCAAATTTCATATGATGCTTAGACAATCTTGAGCAATGTGAGAATGTTTTGAGAAGGAGGCCTACTTATTGCCTCCTTCTTTGCTGGGGTAAATGAAACCTGGATTCTAATTCCAGCTTTATGACCTAGGAGCTGTTTGACATTGAGCAAATTAATTTCTTTGATCCTGACCTTTCTCATCTATAGTGTGGGGAAACAGTAATGTTCATGCTTAGGTAGAAATGTAGAACACGATGATGTATGTCCATACTTAGAACGGTGCCTCCCACATAGTGGAGGGCTTATCAAATTGAAGTTTTGGAGTTTTTGTGTCTTCTGTATCTTTTGCCTAATGCTTTAAGGAGGACTATATCAGTGCTCAGGGGATCTCTAGATCCTCTCACTTAAGTATTTGACCACGGTGTGTCTTCTCTGACTTCCATGAAATTTCCATGGCCAGAACCTGTGGCTTTCTTCACAGAACTAGTTTCAGGCTGCTGGAACCACATGTCCGGCAGGTGCAGAGAGCAGAAAGTAATCCACTAGGGTGGTAGTTAATCAATGATTGGCTGGTGCAAAATTTTACATCAGTTTAGGACAGTGCCACCACCTGGCACAACTGACCCTCCAGCTTCCCCCAGGGCTTAGACTGGAGCTCCCCTCTGTGCATGTTGCCTGAGACCACCCTTCTTGGTTTACTCTCTTCCCTGCCCTACCCCCCCCCCCCCCGTTCCTTTAATGGTCTCTCTGGCACACTTCCTTAATAAACTACTTGCACATGAAGCCTCATCTCAAGATTTAATACCAGGAACCCAATATAAGATATGTGTCCCTCACCTGACTTCCCAATTTCACTGTTGGCTTCCAGCAACTTCAATCAGGCTGTGAGAGTAGCAGCAAAACTAGATCTAAGAGAGGTGGAATGGACAATACATGGTGCCAGGCATTGTGAGGAGAACTAAAGAAGTGAGATGGGAGGCCAGTAGAGACTCTAGGAGATTCCATTGCTGAGATGTTCTTTCTATCTAATGGAAAGTAATTGATGCTTTAGGGCAAATCCATTCTCCAACCTTAGCACCATGAAAACATCATTTGCTAAAAGCACTGAGCTGTGTGCACCTGATAGTTTCTCCAAAGGGCCAGTTTGCTTGGTTCAGAGAAGACAGTGGGCTAGCTGTTCCAAGGTGAGTGCTGGAAAAATGTCCACCACCTGGCCAGGACTTCAGAGTTCTAACACATGGGTACTTGGGATGCCAGACCATCTTGGCTGCTCTCATCACCTTTTCTGTCTATCTTCTCTATGCAGGACTCCAGTGCCAGTTTAAATTAATCCTACTGTTAATTCATTATACCATAATCAACCCCATCCCCAGAAGCTCTACCAATAAACTGGAGATCCAAATTACAGTTAGTTTCTAAGAAAATTCCTATGAATCCAGAATAAATATCAATATAGATTAAATTTGTAACCTTTTATAATTCTTACTATCATAAACTATAACAAAAAAAGCAGTTGTCATATTTTAGATATCTCTCTCTAGACATGTTGCTGGCTAATTTGAAAATCCCAAATCTAGCCAACTCTTCCTTCCTGTATGGTGAATTCTTAAAAATGGTAATTTCCAGGGCACTTGGGCGGCTCAGTTGGTCTCAGGGTCCTGAGGTCAAGCCCAGCATCGGGTTCCCTGCTCAGCAGGGAGCTTGCTTCTCCCTCTCTTCCCCTGCTTTAGCTACACACATTCTCTCTCTCTCTCTCTCAAATAAATAAAATACATAAATAAAATCTTTTTAAAAATGGCAATTTCCCTAAAGGTTAATAAGCAGGAAAGACTTCTTAAATTTAATTAATTAGATACATTTTCAAGTTTACACACACACACTCCACCTCAAGATACAAAATATCAAGGTATCAGCATGAGAGCTTATGCTCTATATTTGACAGTACAATATATCAAATAAATAAAACAAGTTCTCTTTTTTTTTTTTTTTTTTTTTTAAGTTCTCTGTTTTTTAAACAAACTATTGATTGATTTTTTGAGAATCAGAAAAACGCATTTGGCTTGGAAAAATAATGTTTTTCTTTGGCTATGCCTAGATCATTTAAATAAGCATATTTGTAAATTCTGTAAATGAAACCATAAAATGTATTGGCCAGTAAGCCAGATTCCCCCAGTGTTTAGAAAGTGGACATTTGGGGCAGCACCAGTTAGTAATGAACCATCGATATCACTGCTTAATATATCACCATTAATGTCCAGATAGTGGGACTCCCATCATTTCTCTGCCATGTTATAGAACAAGAAGGGCTACCAGAAGTACCACTTTCAGAGGAGCTACGAATGATGTGATGGTGTCTATTTTTAAGACTATTTAAAGCTTATTCATTTTGCCAAGGCCAATAGCCTATCCTTGAACCACTGGGTATTAAGAGACATGGGGAACCAAACCCATTTCTAGAAAATAGTTATAGGTCATAGATGGAAGCACAGAAGACCTGGCCTATAACCTTTGATTAACCATGGTTTCCTGAGGGAAATTAGAGATTTCCTGTGTCCTTTTGGCTTTACAGATATTAATTAGCTATGCTTATAGACTCTAATTTCTGAGTGTGGGTGAGAGATGGGCAGGGTCTACAAATATAGCCATATATGCAGCTGAGCTCACCTGCTGCATTCACCAAAAGGAGAAATTAGTTCTATTGAAATACTGTATGTTACTAAGCCCCAAGCCCAGTGGGGCAAGAATGACTATATTAACCTTGTATTCTTCTTAAGAAAATCAGACAGCCCCTGTTCTGCCATAGTGCTGAAGAGGTGAGGAGATTAGAAGATTTAAAGAACCCTGACATTGTATGAAGTGATGCGTTGCCTCTACATTTCAAAACCTATAGTTAGGATCTGCATTATCGATCTCCTCCTCCCTCCTGAATCAGTCCCGTAAGTCCACAATCATACTCTAAAGAGGAGTTGGCAAACTCTAGCCCATGAATTGAATCTGGCCCACCACCTGTTTTGTAGTAAAGTTTTACTGAATGTCAGCCATGCTCATTCATTTATGTATTGTCTGTAGTCACTTTCATGCTACCGCAAGAGAGTTGAATAGCTCCATTTGAGACCAAATGATTCCCACAGCCTAAAATATCTGGTATTTTATAGGAAAAGTTTGCCAATCTCTGCTCTAGCATATGTCATTAAAGGAAAAGAAAAAAAATTAAATATCTTACAGCACTAAGAGAAAACGTTTCAATACTTTGAGAAATAGTAATACAAATGTATTATTTAGAACTTTAAGGCAACAAGAACAAGGAAAAGAGTTAAAAGCAGTTGCCTCTTGGCTAGAGTCAGGGCACTACTGGGTTTTTTAAAAATTTAAGTTTTGGTGCCTGGGTAGCTCAGCGTTTGAGCATCTGCCTTTGGCTCAGGGCATGATCCCCGTCCAGGGATTGAGGCCCATATCCAGCTCCTGCTTCTCCCTCTGTCTATGTCTCTGCCTCTCTTTCTCTGTGTCTCTCATGAATAAATAAAATCTTAAAAAATAAATAAAAAATAAAAACTTAAGTCTACTAATACAATTAAATTTTTCAAAATAAGAATATGTACTACTTTGATAAGCAAACATGTAAAACCAGAAACAACCACAACGCTCTTCCCTTTACTCCACCTTTCTCTAGGTATCACCTCCTTTCTTTCCTTTCATACCACAATTTCTTGAAGGACTTCTCCAAACTTGCTGCTCCTTATAGTTCTTCATTCTTCAATTAGTAAAATCTGGCTTCAGACCCCTCAGTCTAAGGAAACTGTTCCTGTCAATACTGTCAACATCCTCCATGTCGCCAAATCAAACGAATGCCTTCTCCATCTTCCTATCTGATTCTCAGTAGTACCCAACACAGTTCATTCTTCTTTCTGACTTGCAATATTCTACATTTAGCTTCCTAATTTTCCTCTCCCTCAGAAGCTGTTGTTTCCTACTGTTCTATGCCAGCTATTCTGTGCCGTTTCAATCCTTTTAATCAACTTGTCTCAGGGCTTAGCCTAGCACCCTTTACTTTCCCATGAGATCTTATCCAACCCCATGTATCCAGCTTTCAAATTTCAAATTTATTATGACTAAAACTAGAGTTCTTGATAACTTGCTAGAGCCCCCATCCCATCCCCTTGCTAGAGCCTTCTTCTACCCTAGTTGGCTTCATTTATTGAATTATACTCTCTGATAGCTCAAAACCCCAAATCTAGGAGTTATTTTTGATCCCTTCCCCTTTTTCACTATCGCCTTGAATCAATCACTAAATCCTAATCATTTTACCTTCAAAATATATCTCACATCTGTTTACCTCTCTCCCAAGACCACAGCCAACATCTTAGTTCAAGTAACCATCACGTCTTACCTGGTCCACTGCAATGGTTCCTAAGTGCTCTGTCAGCCACTATGCCTGCCTCCACCATTACTCATTCACCACACAGTAGCCAGAAAGATCTTTTTAAAAATAAACCAGATAGTCTTCAACACACACTCCAATGACTTCAGACTGCTCACACAATAAACTGCAAACCCTTTATCCTCATCTACAAGTCCCCATGAAATCCACCTCCTGCTTCCTGCTCCCACTTCACTTCAACCTTCTTCCCACTCATTGTGCTCGTCTCTCTGGCCTGCTTCCGGGTTCTGTGAACACTTCAAAGCTTGTTCTGCCTCCAAGATTTGTACTTGCCCTTCCTGGAATGCTTTTCCCCAGCACTACACAGGGTTGCTCCTCATTCTGGCCCTAAGCAGATTGTTTTCTGACTGGAACTAATGGGGCAGCAAGGGGACTGCGTAGCAAAATAATCCAAAGCTTTGAGGCTTACGGCAGCAGTTTACTGTTTTTCAAAATTTTGTAGGATTTCAGGCAGATCCCAACTGAGTGTTTTTTCTGCTCCATGAGATATTAATTAGAGCCATCTATTCAGCCTCATTCAGCCAGCGATACTGAGAGATGCCTGAGGACTTCATTCCCACATCATTCCCAGGTCATCCCTGAGGTATAGTCTGGGGCAAACTTGCCAAAGATTCCCATCAAATGTTTGCTAAGAAGAGTGTTAGGCCAGGGAAATTACTAGAACCACGTGACTAGCACCTAACACAGATAAGGAACTAGAAAAAAGTCAAAAATTTTTTAAGATTTTATTTATTTATTTATGAGAGACATACAGAGAGAGAGGCTGAGACACAGGCAAAGGGAGAAGCAGGCTCCATGCAGGAAGCCCAATGTGGGACTCGATCCTGGATTCTGGGATCACGCCCTGAGCCAAAGACAGACACTCAACTGCTAAGACATCCAGGCGTCCCGAAAAAAGTCAATTTTTAAAAAAGATTTTACTTGTTTATGAGAGACACAGAGAGAGGCAGAGACATAGACAGAGGGAGAAGCAGACTCCCTGGGGAGAGCCCAATGCGGGACTCGTTCCCAGGACCCCGGGATCATGAAGTGAGCCAAGGGTAAATGCTCAACCACTGAGGCACCTAGGTGACCCAAAAGTCAATTTAAGTAGATTAAAATAATATCTTTTTTTCAAATAAACATGTATGTTCATACATACACACACTAATATAGACATTTCTGAATAAATAAATATGTCAGATTTAGAGACAGACAAATTGCCTGTCCTGGCACCATTGTTAACCAGCCCCAGTTGCTCTGTCTCTATAGCACCTCTGGCTCTCCTTGGAAACAGTTGATTAAAAATGGTTGCATAAGGTAGAGATGCCAGGCACCTTTGAGACTCTATCAGTGGGCACTTTTCCAACTTCTTCTGCCAAATATTCCCATCAAATGTTCAGATTATCTCTGTATATTAACTCATGGCCTTTCTACCTGGAAATTGGCCCAAGTCCGCTTTGTGATGTCCAACACTTGCTTCTAGACATGTGTTTTGATTTTATGTTCCCCTAGAGTTTTCCCACTTTGTATTGGGCATTGCCATCATAACTAGTACTTTAGAAGTTATTCCATACTTTCTTCATTAAGGAGCAGATTCATTTTTTCATTTTGATCAACTATACATAGACCGGACACTAAGTGAAATGTCTTGAATGTTGACTTCCCTTGGGGACATTCAAATACTGCATGTTGGAGACCCTATCACTGCTGGAACCATCACCTGCCAGGTACTCCTATCTCCTTTGTCACTACATTTTGCCACTCAGTGGGGCTGCCTTTCATATTCTCAGGCTGGTTCTTTCCCCGCGTACCTGCCCCATACCAGTGGATGAATCTAGACCCAAGCCTTTTATTAGTGTGTCCCATTGTGATGCAATGAACCTAATTAAGACTGGCCAGATTCTGACAAATAGTAGATTTGCAGCATAGTCTCCAGTATTTTTTCCAATATGGTGGTATTGACTACCTGGATACTCTGAATTTGTTTGATTGCCTGTGACCTCAGGTATGATTTTTTTTTTTTACTTGGCCACCTATTATCTAAAATTCACATTGATCTGGCGGAGGTGGAGGTAAGCAGGGGGATAGGTATCTTAGATGCCAATATAAGGTTTTAGAAAGAAGCAGAGTATGCTGCTTATGACTATGGGAATAACCCATGAATTAACAAAGCCAAAAATGGTCAACCGAACTACCCAAATAAGAACAAATAAGATAGTTGAATCCAGAAAGGCAAAGATGAGTTTAAAAGTCTTGCAGAAATACATGGCATAAAGACATCATCAAAGACCTTGGCCTATTTATAGTACAATGATGATGATCTATTCAGTCTGGAGATATATTAGCAATATCATTACTAATACTAATGAATTTCCTCTGACTTCATGCAAAGAGATAATATGGTATTAGAAGAGGAATGTGAGGGGCATCTGGGTGGCCCAGTTGGCTAAGTGACCAACTCTTGGTTTCCACTCCAGTTGTGATGCCAGAGTTGTGAGACTGAGCCCCTATAGGTCTCCATACTCAGTGCTGAGTCTGCTTTAGACTTCTTCTGCCCCTCTCCCCTGTGTGTTCCTTCGTGCTCAGGTACAATCTCTTTCTCTTAAATAATCTTTTTTTAAGAAAGAAAAGGAATGTGAGCTCTATAATCACAGACTTCTATACATTACTTATTATTTCTTAGAGGTTAAGATCATCTCTAACGTTAGGTGGTGATTGGCACTTGTAGAGACTTCATAAATTGCAATGACCACTATGCAATAAATCTGCTTCTTGAAGCAGAGACAAGTCTCACTTGGCTTGTGTCCCCAGTGTGTGTCAAATACTTAGCACACAGTACGTGTTCAACACATGTTGAATAAAAGATACTTGAGAGAACATAGCCAAAGAAAGGTGAATTCTGCTTTTATTTCAATCCACATCTGTTTCATATAATTTTTCATGGTTGACATCCAGTCCTCTTTACAATTTCCCTCTCTCTTGACATTTAATTTGGGCTTTCTCTGATCTGGTCTTTGAAAGTACCCACATTTAATTTGTTCTGGGTTTTTAGAACTTCATTGTGATGTTCATAACCCAAGATTATGTTTATTTTGGGATAACATATTTTTCTTGCAAAACCTATCATTTATTCCATTCACTATATTTTCAGTTGCCTTAATTATGCTTAATTAAGGACAATGACTCATCAGGATCTGACCCACCTACAATCTATCCTGCTTCCCTTTCTTATAGTTGGTCTCCAAAATCAGTTAGTGTTCTAGTCCAGTACTTCTCAAACCAACATTACTCAAGAGATCAGGGGAAAAACCCAGATTGCAGGGTCCCACTTCCAGAGATTCTCATTCAGACAGTCTGGATTAGGGTCTGAAAATTAGCATTTCTACTAAGTTCTCAGATGTTGATGCTGATGTTATTGATCCATGGACCACATTTTGACTAGAACTGTTCTTGCCTGTGGTATTATGCCACATTCCCCCAACACATATTTACAGTGCCATATCTTTGATTTATTCTCTTCTATCTGCCTAGAATATCCTTCCCTGGTCTTTTCATTCAGGAAATTTCTACTCATCTTTTGAGATCAAATTTAGTCTTATCTACTTTGCAATACATTCTTTGTCCCATTTTTATCCCTAAAGGATCAGTCCTTCCTCATTAGCTTTCTTCTTAGTCCCTTTCACCTGTATGTCTTTTCTCATTCTGTTTCAGTTTGCTTTGTACATCTGTTCTTCCCACTAGATTGTGAGTTCATTGAGGTCAGAGACTATATTTTTCTAGAACCACATGTCCTTCTCACTGGCAGAGTTTTGTATACAAAGGCATTTGTTACATATTTGTTCTTGATTAGATTATTGCTCCTATTTCTTCCTTCCTTAGGTTAAACTGTAATTGCATTGCAGCTTCATACCAGAGGTTTTATTCATTTTTTTCTTTTTAAAAATATACACCAGATGGCACCGGAAGGCTTTAGTTTAATTCTCTAGGGACCTTGGGGGTATTAGGTAACTGCTGTATACAGTGAAGATCACAAGGACTGGCACAGTCTAACAATTACAAACCCCTTTAAAAGCCATTGTCATCCTCAGAGACAGGCAGGCCAGTCATTAGTGACAAAACATCACCAACACACTTTCTAAATAGGAAGGATGTAGTCTGCATGTAATGGAAGGAAATTGGACCACTGAGACTGTTCACCTGACCTACCTGAGCTGAGCTTCATTTAAAGTTGGAACCAATCAAAGCTTGTAAATTAGCTTGAGATTCATGGTGAATTTAAAAAAAAAAAAAAAAGAATGTCTCAAGGGTGCTAAAAGCCTCTGATTTACTACTTCTGATTTCTTGACTATTACATTAAGGAGATCTCAGCATACTGCCATAAAGAAAAAGGATGGCTCCCTCAAATAGTTTCATTTGTTTGGTTTGGATTTCTCATTTAAGCATTAGCATTTCTAGACAGAAGTAAGCAAGGGTTATGGGGAGCTGGGGGACAATCATGCATATTAGTCTTACATAATCATGTACCCTCTCTTACAAAGGATGAGCCATAATAGCCTGAAAGCCAGTGTTTCTAAGAGAACACCTGCCCAAGACTAATGGCAACATTTACCAGCAAGGATCCACAGAACTAGATACTGTCACATAATTAAGTCCCACATCCGGGAAGTTTAGTTCTGTTGGCTTAGCCAACTTCTAGAGTGATTGTCTAACAGATTAGCAGAGTCTATGTTCAAAAGGCACCAGTCTCTAGGGGACCAGATCTACCTACTAGAGATTGTAAAGCTAAGAGTTCAATATGAGGTCAACTTGTCTATCAAAGTCAGCCCTACAATGACCTTACTTGATTTTGCAAGTTTAATGAAATCTGAATGTTTATTTTGTCCTGCACATTATAATCAAATACATTTTTTATTTTTTGCTCAAATTGTTCCACTGTTTAGCAATTGGGACCTCTTTTGGTTGGCTGCTATGATCCTTTGATATACCTCTATAATTGGAGATTTGTTGTTGCTGTTGTTGATTTAGCACTTCCTTGTTTGCTGGCACTCCAGGACTCTCTAAGCCATGTTGTTTATTTTCTATCTCAGTCCTAGAATCAGCCATTTTCCAAGAAGCCCTGGTTCCCTCCGTTGGTGAGTGGTATTATTATTATTATTATTTTAAAGATTTTATTTATTTATTCATGAGAGACACAGAGAGAGACAGAGGCAGAGACACAGGCAGAGGGAGAAGCAGGCTCCATGCAAAGAGCCCGATGTGGGACTTGATCCCGGGACTCCAGGATTATGCCCCGGCCCAAAGGCAGGTGCTAAACCACTGAGCCACTCAGGGATCCCTGGTGAGTGGTATTAGAAGTTAAGATGTGGGTGCTTGGTGTGCCTGTTGCTACTGGGGTCTTATTGTTTCAGGTCTTCTCAGCTGACAGAGCAA
Source organism: Canis lupus baileyi (assembly GCF_048164855.1). Taxonomy (NCBI): domain Eukaryota; kingdom Metazoa; phylum Chordata; class Mammalia; order Carnivora; family Canidae; genus Canis; species Canis lupus. Next base: position 35,164,930 of record NC_132859.1, on the reverse strand, counting down.
GGAAATATATAACTGTATACTGATCTGCACATATAGTCATCTTTGTAAATATTTCTATATGGAAACATCATCACCTATATTAAGCTAAGCATGAGATCTTAGTGATACCTCCAACTCTAATTCATTACTACCTGGATCACTTTGCTTCTCTGCAAATTGCCACTCCAATAGTGAGAAATCTGGCTCCTATTATCTGCCATTCATTTATTTAGTCAAGTTCCAGAATATATGTATAGCAGTTTCAGAGTTTTTAGCCTGTGCAGCCATGGGAAACAACTTTATCAACTACAGGATAGTGTTTATAAACAGTCCACTTTGCCTTTAATCGCAACAGTTGCTACTCATTTCCAAGGTGACTTATTTTTTCCCTTTACCCTGTTTATACAGATTCTTTCGTAAAGATTCTGTTCCATACTTTGGTCCCCCATCTCCTAAATGATCACCTTTAATTTCGTACATCAATGTTCACTCTCTGCCATGAAGTTCTATGAATATTGGCAAATACATAGTGTCATGTATCTACAATTACAATATGATAAAAAAATTGTTTTACTTGCCTAAAAAAAATTCCATGTTTCACATATTCAATTATTTTCCCACTGAGAATCCTGGCAATTGTTGATCTGTTCACCTCATTTATAGTTTTGCCTTTCTAGATGTTAAAATTATAACAATATAGTAATTCGCTTTTTTTTCAGACTAGTTTCTTTAACTTAGTAACACACATTTAACTTACCCATGTCATTGTGTAGCTTTGATCATTTCCTTTTATTGCTGAATAGTTTTCCATTGTAAGGATATACTACAGTTTATAGATCACATATTGAAAGAATATGTAGATTGCATCCAGTTTCCGGTAATTATAAAGTTGCTATAAATATTGCACGCTCATTGTATATGTGTATGAGTTTTCAAGTTATCAAATGCTTAAGTGTGGTTGCTGGGTCATACAAGACAAGATTATGTTTAGCATTATAAGAAACTGCCAAACTATCTTCCAGTGTGGATGTTCCATATTGCATTCCCACCAGCAATAAATGAAAGCTCCTATTCCTCCATATCCTTCACAGCAATTGGAGTTGCCAGTTTTTAATTAAAAAAAATTGCCATTCTAATAAGTGAGTAGTAGTAAAATTTTATATTTTTAAAAGTAGATAAATGCTTTATGTTTAGATTTTTTAAAAATAATGTTCAAAGATTCATTGGAATTTCTTCATTTTTTTAAAGATTTTATTTATTTATTAGAGACAGAGAGAGAGGCAGAGACACAGGCAGAGGGAGAAGCAGGCTCCATTCAGGGAGCCTGACATGGGACTCAATCCCGGGTCTCCAGGATCATGCCCTGGGCTGAAGGTGGCGCTAAACCGTTGAGCCACCCGGCTGCCCTAGAATTTCTTTATTTTTATTTTATTTTATTTTATTTTATTTTATTTTATTTTATTTTATTTTTTTTATTTTTTTATTTTTTTATTATAAATTTATTTTTTATTGGTGTTCAACTTGCCAACATATAGAATAACACCCAGTGCTCATCCCATCAAGTGCCCACCTCAGTGCCCGTCACCCAGTCACCCCCACCCCCAGCCCACCTCCTCTTCCACCACCCCTAGTTCGTTTCCCAGAGTTAGGAGTCTTTCATGTTCTGTCTCCCTTTCTGATATTTGAAGAAGTCAAACTCTGCCTCTTTGCCGATGACATGATACTCTACATAGAAAACCCAAAAGCCTCCACCCCAAGATTGCTAGAACTCATACAGCAGGGATCCCTGGGTGGCGCAGCGGTTTGGCGCCTGCCTTTGGCCAAGGGCGCGATCCTGGAGACCCGGAATCGAATCCCATGTCGGGCTCCCGGTGCTTGGAGCCTGCTTCTCCCTCTGCCTGTGTCTCTGCCTCATTCTCTCTCTCTCTCTGTGACTATCACAAATAAATAAAAATTTAAAAAAAAAAAAAAAAAAGAACTCATACAGCAATTTGGCAGCGTGGCAGGATACAAAATCAATGCCCCGGAGTCAGTGGCATTTCTATACACTAACAATGAGACTGAAGAAAGAGAAATTAAGGAGTCAATCCCATTTACAGTTGCACCCAAAAGCATAAGATACCTAGGAATAGACCTAACCAAAGAGGTAAAGGATCTATACCCTAAAAACTATAGAACACTTCTGAAAGAAACTGAGGAAGACACAAAGAGATGGAAAAATATTCCATGCTCATGGATTGGCAGAATTAATATTGTGAAAATGTCAATGTTACCCACGGCAATTTATGCATTTAATGCAATCCCTATCAAAATACCATGGACTTTCTTCAGAGAGTTGGAACAAATTATTTTAAGATTTGTGTGGAATCAGAAAAGACCCTGAATAGCCAGGGGAATTTTAAAAAAGAAAACCATATCTGGGGGCATCACAATGCCAGATTTCAGGTTGTACACCAAAGCTGTGGTCATCAAGACAGTGTGGTACTGGCACAAAAACAGACACATAGATCAATGGAACAGAATAGAGAATCCAGAAGTGGACCCTCAACTTTATGGTCAACTAATATTCGACAAAGGAGGAAAGACTATCCACTGGAAGAAAGACAGTCTCTTCAATAAATGGTGCTGGGAACATTGGACATCCACATGCAGAAGAATGAAACTAGACCACTCTCTTGCACCATACACAAAGATAAACTCTAAATGGATGAACGATCTGAATGTGAGACAAGATTCCATCAAAATCCTAGAGGAGAACACAGGCAACACCCTTTTTGAACTTGGCCACAGTAACTTCTTGCAAGATACATCCATGAAGGCAAGAGAAACAAAAGCAAAAATGAACTATTGGGACTTCATCAAGATAAGAAGCTTTTGCACAGCAAAGGATACAGTCAACAAAACCTACAGAATGGGAGAAGATATTTGCAAATGACATATCAGATAAAGGGCTAGTTTCCAAGATCTATAAAGAACTTCTTAAACTCAACACCAAAGAAACAAACAATCCAATCATGAAATGGGCAAAAGACATGAAATCTCACAGAGGAAGACATAGACATGGCCAACAAGCACATAGAGAAAATGCTCTGCATCACTTGCCATCAGAGAAATACAAATCAAAACCACAATGAGATACCACCTCACACCAGTGAGAATGGGGAAAATTAACAAGGCAGGAAACCACAAATGTTGGAGAGGATGCAGAGAAAAGGGAACCCTCCTGCACTGTTGGTGGGAATGTGAACTGGTGCAGCCACTCTGGAAAACTGTGTGGAGGTTCCTCAAAGAGTTAAAAATAGACCTGCCCTACGACCCAGCAATTGCACTGCTGGGGATTTACCCCAAAGATACAGATGCAATGAAACGCCGGGATACCTGCACCCCGATGTTTCTAGCAGCAATGTCCACAATAGCCAAACTGTGGAAGGAGCCTCGGTGTCCATCGAAAGATGAATGGATAAAGAAGATGTGGTTTATGTATACAATGGAATATTCCTCAGCCATTAGAAACGACAAATACCCACCTTTTGCTTCGACATGGATGGAACTGGAGAGTATTATGCTGAGTGAAATAAGTCAATTGAAGAAGGACAAACATTATATGGTCTCATTCATTTGGGGAATATAAAAAAATAGTGAAATGGAATTTCTTTAAATAAGAACTCTCCTAAGTGTCTATTTCCCTGCTTATATGAAGAAATCATTAGTTTCTTGATGGGGAAAGCCTACTGAAGTTACTTAGTAGAGCTTTGATGCACCAACATCATTGTCATCACCTGGAGACTTGTTAGAACTACAGAATCTTGGGTCTTAACCCAGACCTACTAGATTAGAATCTACAATAACATGACCTCCAAGTAAATTATGTATAAAAAACTTTAAGAAGCATTGCTCAGGAATCACAGATTTATAAAGGTGGAAGGGATCTGCCATTTGGCAGGTAAGGGAACTCTCCTAAACCTTTGTGTGCTGTGTGTGCTTTGTTTGTGGTTGTTTGTATGCAATGCTGTGTTGCTAATCCTCTTGAGTACATACTTTCTCAAGGCAGGTGAGAGTTTGCTCAAGGTTACACAATCAATTATTCAAAAAGGGAAAAAAATAAGCTTAGCCTCATTACTCAGTTATATAAAACAATATAAACTCAATCTGAAATCATGCTGAAAGTCATTACACAAATTCAATGTAAAGATAATTTACAAAGCCCATCAGTTGTGTGAGGCCAGCCAGCAGTCATTTCTCACTGAGCATTCACTGAGCTGAACTGTGCTGTCACTCACATTAGGGTAAAGCACCTGGTCTCCATTTGGCCTCCAGGAAAAGCTAAAAAAAAGCTAAAAATAATAATAAGGAATCTTTTATTTACCAATTCCAGCCATGAAGCTGTGAACTCTTAATCTTACAATAGCACTTAATCACCAGCTCACTAGAACATAAATAACCCCCAGGGCCAAGGATTGATGTAAATATTCTAATGTGAGCTCATTGAAGCACAGTGGCTGCCACTGGAGAGTGGGGAAAATTCAACTTCCCCCTTCCTCAGTTGGGAACAGGTACCCTCAGACAGTGCTGTCTTCTCAGCCCATGTCTTGAAGAGGTTTGAGGTGCAATATCCAGGTATCCACCCAACAACCTAAGGTGGGTGATACCCTCAGGGACACAGATGCCCTCAAAATTCATTCTGGGAAGCAAAATCCAAGATCCTTGCTAGACACAAGATGATTCCCAAACTAGCCACTGGGGAGCTTATTAGAAATGTAGGCTATCAGGCTGTACCCCAGACCTGCTGAATCAGAACCTGCATTTTTTATTTTAATTTTTTATTTATTTATGATAGTCACACAGAGAGAGAGAGAGAGAGAGGCAGAGACACAGGCAGAGAGAGAAGCAGGCTCCATGCACCGGGAGCCCGACGTGGGATTCGATCCGGGTCTCCAGGATCGCGCCCTGGGCCAAAGGCAGGCGCTAAACCGTTGTGCCACCCAGGGTTCCCAGAACCTGCATTTTAACTAAATAACCAGATGATTCATATGCACATGAAGTTTGCAGAGCACTGGTATGGAAGGAAATGTAGTAAAGGACAAGTATTCAGGTGAAGGGAACAAAAAATTCTCCCTCTACCTTTCAAGATCTTCTAGCTTGACTAAGAATTAAATTTACCTGAGACAAATAGGAGGGGAAAAAAGTTTCATTACATATGCAGAGAGGCTCAAAAATTAAATTGAGACCTAAAGAATGACCAGGGCAGGCAATTTTTATGCTTTTTTTTTTTTTTTTTGACAAAGAGACAATAAATTTGTGCACATTTGACAGGCCAAAGAAAACTTGTGTTTAGGAGTTTTAATTAGTCAGGAAATCTAAACAGAATTTGGGCTGTGGTAATACATTAGCAAAAAGTTACAAAGGTTGTTTATACAGCCTTCTTGGTTCTAAATGTCCTATCTCTGGTTGCAAGGATGTTTCTTTACCTCCCTGTACAGAGAGGACACCACTCACATGGGGGATTTATATATTGCTTTTTAGGGGACAGAGGAGGGTCTTAGTGTCCTTCTTACGCAGGCTGTCTCTTAAGTAACTTTTTTTTTTTTAAGTAACTTTTTAAAATAGTATGCCAAAGTAGCACATTTTGGGGTAGCCTGTCCTTGGTCCCCACACAAGATATGCTTTGAAGGTGAGTAACTTCTATTTTTACCCCATAAGCCTTGTATCTCAGAGCCATTAATATAGATATAGATAGCGATATGTAAAGAACAGTGTCAAGACTAAAGGAGATACACATTATTATTAGGACTGTAACTTAATCGCTAATACAAAGATGGTTATTGCAATTGTTAGTGAGAGATAAAGCCATCAGAGAGACCACAACACAAAATTATAAACTGTTCCCAACTTGTTTTTCAACTTTGCGAGTCCTTCAGAACTACCCCGTTCCCAGGAAGTCCACCAGAGTTACTCAAGGGAGCAGATGTCTGGGAACAAAGAAAATCATAAGGTTCCTGGGAAATCACACAGTTAAACAAATGCTTTTAAAGTCATGCTTAAAGGATTACAAAGTTTTGCTAAGTTCCTGTGATTGCTTCCAATTGCAAGAGTAACTGACCAAAAGGTCACTGGCTGGCAGTGTAAAGCTGCCCTACAGTTTGTGTTAGAGGAAACAGTGTTTGGAGGACTCTCTTCCTGTCTCCTTACTTGCCAGAAGTAATAAAAAACATTTGCTTAAATCAAAGACTCAGGCTGGTCTATTGGCTGACGCACCCCAAGCAGCAAGCCCTTGGCGTTTGGTCAGATTTGGCTCCATCACCAAGCTTCAGCTTCTTAGGCCACCAGCGACTTCACTGGGTTGCACAAAGGAATGCATGACCTGATATAAAAAGCACTCCGCACAGTGTCATCCACATGGAAGTATCAAATAAATATTATTTATCAAAATTATTGTGTGAAGTATCTCTTCTCCAAGAGTAGAACAGTGATTTCTAGTTTCATAATTTTTGTATATCTTATAAAATTTTATTTACAGAAATAAAAAAAAATGTATCATGACGTAAGAACCTCCCACTTTTCCTTTTTCTTTTGGTTGTTGTTAAAGTGGATTTGGGGGATTTGAGAATATATTGAATTCTTTTCACAGTTAACCAAGCCTGGGGGTTTTAAGTGAACATTGAGTGTGGCAAGGCTCAAAGGAAGATGGAGAACATCTAGGACTCATGAGAAGAAGCTGTCTACACATCTCCTATGCCCTCTCCTGGGCTGGGCTTTTTTTGGCAGGAAGTATTGCTTTGTCCTAGTGGGTTCCACTGAGGTTTGTTAACTCCCAAACTGTCCTTAAGCCTTCTTTCCCAGTCTTGGCTGCAAAAACACTTTAAAAATGGCTACGAGAAATGTACTGGGGGATAATTAGGGGCTCTCTCTCCCATCCTCCACTTCAAGCTTTCACTCTTATTTGTTACCAAATTCTCCATTTGTTTTATGTTTTGTTATATTATTTTTACGAAGTAGTTTAATGCTTTGGAATTAGATACGACTGACTGGATTTAAATCATGATTCCTCCATTTGCTAGCTCTTCTATGGAGGATCAGTTACTAAGGTTCAGTAAGCCTCAGTTTCTTTGTCTGTTAAATGGGAATGGCACCATCCTCTGAAGTTGTAAGGATGAACTAGAATTATGTATTCAAAGTACATAGCTGAATGGTTCATAGAAAATGTTCAAAAAAGAAAATGTTCAATAAAGGAACTTTGTTACGATTTGTTTCTTCCCCAAGGAAGCTGACTTCTGAGTCACTCTCTAAAACCTCATTACATGACAACCCTGAGCCACTGAAGCCCTATCCAACTCTGAGATTGGCCACCAGGATGCAGCACCTGGCCCTGACCTCAGGGCCCCTGGGACACACTTCTAGGTACAGCTGGTTTGAAGTGTTTGTATAGGTTCCTTCAAGAATATTTACAAAATTATTGACCTTGGGGACAAAAATAGGAAGTGAGATCTATACAGCTGAAAATATTCATGATTTTATTATTTTTTTAAAGATTTTATTTATTTATTCATGAGAGAGAGTGAGAGAGAGAGAGAGAGGCAAAGACACAGGCAGAGGGAGAAGCAGGCTCCATGCAGGGACCCCAATGTGGGACTCGATCCCGGGACTCCAGGATCATGCCCTGGGCCAAAGGCAGGCGCCAAACTGTTGAGCCACCCAGGGATCCCAAAAATATTCAAGATTTTAGAATAGCACTTTTAGCATTAAGCGTTCAAAGACACTGTCCATATTTGTGGACAAATGTTAAACTGAGGAAAGCTTTAGTTATCAGTCTATTTCAAAAAGAAAAGTAAGGCAGTTGAGAAAGAAGGTCTACTTACATAGCAATCTGAGGAGTAATTAATCTAAACAGAAGTAAGCTCCAGTTTTTGATGGAGCAGCATTAGAGTTGACGGACTAGTGAAAGGATTACTAGAAATATATATTTGTTCTCTGCACCCCAGCTTTCCGAGCTTCTAAAACCCTTGGGATTTCCAAAGTGGTAAGTGTCTTTTTCTATATAAATGAGATGACTAGTGGCTGCTGGCACTCCTGGTCAGCCTCAGGGTGGAACTTTCAACCCCTTCCCATCCAAACACCATCCTTATATGCACAACTCCATTCACCACACCTTAGGCTCAGGGAGAGTGGCTGGAAATTGGGCTCAATCACCAACAGCCAATGATTTAATCAACCATGCCTATGGAATGAATTCTCCATAAAAATCCTACTCAAAGGGGTTTGGCACTTCCTGGTTGGTGAAGATGAGGAGGTGTTGGGAGGGTGGTGAAACAAGATAATGAAGCCCCACATCCTTACCTACAGACCTTTCTGTATGCATCTCTTCCATCTGGCTGTTCCTGAGTTGTATCTTTTTATAACAAGCCAGTAACCTAGTCAGTAAACTGTTTTCCTGAGTTCTGGGAGCCACTCTGGCAAATTAATGAAACTGAGAAAGAGATTGTGGAAACTCCTGATTGGTCGCCAAGTCAGATGGAAGTTGTGAGTAACCTGAGGACCCACTACTTGAGACTGGCGTCTAAGTAGAACTGAGCCCTCCACCTTAACCTGTGGGATCTGACACTAACTCCAGGGGGATGGTGTCAGAATTGAATGGTAGGACCCAGCTGGTGTCTGTAGAGAATTAGAGAATTACTTAGTATGGGAAAAATTCTCATAAGGTAGGAGTACAGAAGGATTCTGTGGATAGAGTTGAGAGAGTGGAGGGAAGAAACAGGGAGCTTTCTTCTAGTTGTTGTCAATGTGCGGAGGAAGTAGAGAATAGAGTTTTTCTACTCAAAAGGTCAAGATCTATTTTTGATGATAGAAGCCAAGGAAAAAGTACTATAAGACTGGCCCCCATTGGGGTACCTGTATGGCTCAGTTAGGTAAGTGTCTGACTTTTGACATTGGCTCAGGTCATGATCTCAGGGTCCTGGGATGCAGTCCCACATCAGGCTCTATTCAGCATGGAGCTGGCTTGAGGATTTTCTCTCTCCCTCTGTCCCTCCCCTTGCTCCAGCTCACTTTCTTCTTCTCTCTCTAATAAATAAATCTTAAAAAAAAAAAAAGGACTGGCCCTTATCACACACTGAATTGTAATGTCAGCTGAGCCTTCTTATTTAGGATGATGTCCCAAAATCCACTTTCACATCATGACCTTCCCTTATATGAGATACTTTGGTAGAGATGCAGCAGCAGCCAAGGCTTATAGAGAGGATCCCTGTCCCTCTACCCATCTTTAGTCACATCCACTCATCTAGGATACATCTGAGTATACTAGCTTGGTGCCAGGGGATTGTGAGCCAAAGGAAGCAATAACACCTCTTTTGCACATACAAGTCTGATTTAATCAGATGTCTGTTTTATAAGCATAACTGCTTAACTATGAGTGATTTGGGAGGAGAGGAAGTATAATTCTCTAAAGTGGAAACAGCCAGTCTTTTCTTTTATGTCCACATGATGTCCTGAAACTAATTCCAAAAGAAGTGCCCACAGTGGCATCCAGGGATGCCCCATTGGCTAATACTAACGTATGTGACAGGATAACTAGCAATATCAGCACACAGAATGACTTTTCAATTATTTTGTGGTGCTCACCCAAAACCTCTTTTGATACCATATCCTTTTGGCCTGTATCATCTGGCTGCTGTTTAAATTTCCTGACCATCAAGCTAAGGACCCCACTCTTATTCGTTTGGTCATTTGCTTTTTTAATGCAGATAATCCATCTGTTTGAAACAAAACAATATAAAGAATCAAGTAATGGCTGCTAGATGACCAAATTAATATTCTGAGAACTAATATTATTCTGTGTCTCAGCACATTTTTAATCTTATTTCCTTTCCAGCACGTAGAATAGTTATAATACAGTATAATACAGTTTAAAGCCTCGAGAAACACTTCCTGTTCTGAATACAGATGAATAAAACACAAATGCCATTTCTGAGAGCCAAAACATACATTATTTAAATGGAATTCTTTCCTGGCATGACACTGGCAGTGATGGAGTTTTCCTATATGCTGCTGTGCTGATCAGAATCCAGGAGTCAGGGGTCAGGACGTACTATTCTAAATTCTCCAGGTTGTTCCTTGTAAATACTTTAACACTGCCCAGTTGATGGGCAACTCCATCGCTTTCTGCTAGAACACCATTGACCAGTAAAATACAGCAGATTTCTCCAGACCTAAACCCCTCCTCACCTGGGCTATTATTCAGGATTGACTGTTCTCTTCCTTTTGACGACAAACTATTTGTACCATCATCCCTTTATCACTTGAACTTGGGCTTTCACAGCTGAGTTTTCATTCTAGTTCTGCTTTACAATGACTGTGTGACATTAAACAAATAGCCTAATACTTTTGGCCTGGGATTCCCCTTGTATAAAATAAGGTATAGCAGAGTGTCTGTAGAGATAACTGCCAGTAATTCCACCAAGCCCTGTACACACATCAACACCATTCTTTGCTCCAAGAAATGAAGTCTATTTCCCCTTGCCTTGAACCTAGCCTTTGAGTTGCCTTTTCCAAGAGGCTTGAACAGAATTGATACTATGAAAGAGCTACAGAAAAACATGGTCAACATTCAACATTGAGAAGAGCTTTGGCTTCAGATACGGATAATTCTGACTCATCTGTTTATTGGTTGCATGAAGCTCCCTGACGCACTCATGGTACAGTCAGTTTTCTCATCGTAAAATGGGGTCACTGTACTGGACCTTCCTAGAGCATTGTGAATTGGCCAGAACAGTGTCTGGCACTGAGCACATGTCAAAAAATAATAGCTACCAATATAATTATTAAAACATGTACCTCATCTCCTTGTTTCCTTCTCCTTTCCTGCCCTCAGTAATGTGAAGGGCGCCAAGATTTTATATAAAGTATTAGTCATAGTACTACTAATTCTCTTCATTTTAAACCACATCTCAGTTTAGAAAGGCTTCTGTATTTAATATTTGATTTTTAGGATAGTAATTAGGGAGAACAGCATTGTCTTCATGTGTCAGCCTATGCTCCATAACAAATCATTTCAAACTTAGTAGCCCAAGACAACACCATTTTCTTGTTTCTGATTCTGTGGTTTGGGAATGTGGGAGGAGAAGGTTGCCTGAGATGTTTGAAACACAGGTAAAGGATTGTCTATGTGGCATCCCCAAGGTTGGTAACTCCAAGATGTCCTAACTCACATGCCTGGGCTTAGCTGTCAACTGAGTGTCTTGGTTCTCTTCTACTTGGTCACTCTCCATCCAACAGAACAGCCTGGGATCCAGAAGAACACAAGCAGAAGCTATCAGGCTCCTTCAGGCTCAGGCTAGAGCTCACTGCCTTCCTGTGCTGTTGGTTTCTGAAGGTAGGAAGAAGGATACAGGAACCAATGCCCCAAGTATGGCTCCCCAAGTATGGTCCTTTCTTTCTTTGTTTTTTGTTTGTTTGTTTGTTTTTTTTGTTTGTTTGTTTTTTGTTTTTTGTTTTTTGTTTTTTTGGCTCCCTCTATTTCTTGTCTAGTTTCTGCTTTTGCTGGGCAGGCCCTCACTTGCCCCTTTCAGGTGGGACAAGGGGCCAAGGAGTTCCAGAGGTTCTGGGGAGCACAGACAGTGCAGCTTTTGGCTGCAGCTTTATTCTCCACAGAGTGATACATGTCAAACCTTCTGCAGGAGTCAGAAACAGATATTTGAGAATATCTGTGAGTAAACAGAAAAAGAATAAGCTTCAAGTTTTCTGGCTTTCCTATCCTCACACACACACACACAAATCATCCCACTTCTCATATATCCATGTTTTAATTAGCTAGGGTTTAACTGTGGACGATGATGGGAACCACTTGGAATATTGGAAACAAAATAAGGAACCAACAACTGTGGTGCATGAAGATGTGTGCACACTGTCTCCACAAGCTGATGCAGTAGTTCCCATTCTGCTGGCCAAGGAACCCATGGAAATCAGTAGATGGTCTGGATATTGTGTTCATCTGAACATAGCTTGTTTGGATAGCCTGCAAACATAATTTGTAACAGAAAGACAAATGAAAAAAAAACTCAGCTATTATCTGGCGCATTTGATCAATAACTACTAAGAAGTTTTTGGAGATCCCAAATCTCTTTTTCCTTAAGTAGTATGGTTTCTCTGAGAAGTATGTGGATACATATCTTCTTTTTAGGTTGTCTTATTTTGTCTTTGTGACAAGCCTACTGTTTGTCATATTTTATAAATATTATTACTTCCAATATCTTCAGAAACATTATAACCTGAAAATAATTTATGAAAAGATCTTCATCAATATTTATAATCAAGGTATTCATGCAATAGTAAATGTGAAAGAGGATATCATTTTTGTGACTTAGTCTCATTGGATTTGAATTTCATCACCTTGTAAAATTCACACCTTTAGCCTTGCACTATATGTTTAATTCTTCTTTAGTAAAAGCCGGGATCCATTTTTAAAATCTCCCACAGAGAAGTGTTCAGATTTCTTTTTCAACTCCTTTATGTTCAATTTTAGTTATTGGGAGACATTCAGACACAAAACAAAAACAAGACATTTTCATTCATCGTGTATTTTAGAAAATCCATTTTGAACTCCTGCTCTGTATTGCCAGCATTTCCTGAGGTAAATTTATTCTGTAATGCTCCTTGATCTGAAATATCTTATCCCCTCCAAACATCTGCCAATATTCAAATTCATGCTGGGAGAGAATGTTTTGGAAGCGGGTGTATTGGAGGAAAACTTTTCCATTCTTCTCTTCTAGGTCCTTTGAGTGGCCTATTAATTAAATTGACATAAGATAGATTGACAGGAAGAAAATAAATTTAATTTTGTGTTACAGAAGACTATAGAAATGTGAGACTCAAAGAAATGGCCAAAGCAGGCAGCTTTTATATCTTTTAGATAAAGAAACAACAAATCTGTGAAGAACTGACAAAGAAGTTTGGCTTAAGGTAGTAAATTAGTGAGGAAGTCAAGTTTTGTTTATACAGCCTTCTCATCACTTAAATCTCCTCTCTCTGGTGTTGAGGATATCTCTCTCCTGGTCCAGGGAAGTATCTTTCACATGGACAGGTTATTTCCTGCTTTCAGGGGGACAAAGGAAAGCCAATGTGTCTTTGCACTGCTGTTTCTTAAGGAACTTTAATTCAAAATAACCAATATGCCAAAGTGGCATATTTGAGGGTGGCCTGACCTGAACCCTGTAACAGTTAACTAATATTCATCTTCTCTGCAAGAGTCTTACTTTAAATTCCTTTCATTTTTTTCTTTGGAATCACTAAAACCCATAACACATAGACTCAGGATCCAGTTTCAGAAGGAATCCGGGAAGGCGCTCACTGAAGAGAGGATAAAGTTTGTATAACTGAGGTTAGATAGCACACTTCATAGATACGACAAGTGACGGCCACCCTCAGTAAACCACCTGCTAATTAGTGTTCAACAAAGCCGCATCAAAATAAGCACTTTCAGATCATTGCTTTCAGTTGTTCTAAGTGCATCCCTTAACAGCTGACTTCAATCTGCATGATGCTGGGTGTTGTTGGGGGAGAGACCATAAAAGTAGGAACAAAACACAAAACACAGCAAATAAACAAGAAATACTTTGTAAAATTTCGAGTTCCATTTGAATTTATCACTATCTCCTTCGAAACCAATGTGCCAGGTCTCACTGTGTGGTTTCTTGTATGAGTTTTCACAGCTGTTAAAATGAGAAGGACGATTTCCCCCTTTCAATTACTTTGTAATGTGGTTTGAGATGGCCAGTCAGTGCTCTTCAGCCGAGAAAGCAAAGTACCGAAGGATTACATAGCAGACAGCCTTGGAGGGCACAAGCCTCAGGGAAGAGAAAGAGGAGAGGAAAGGAAATGAGATTAAGTTAATCCTACTTTATCTCCAATTCCACTAATGATTACAGCTGAGTTCCAAACAGATGTATTTTCCCTGACCTACATAGTGCTTGGAAAAAAATTGAGGTACATTTAAAAATTGGAAGATGTCTCATCAAAATTTTCTCTAAAAAACAATCCAGGAGATTGGGAATAGTGGGCCAAGCTCCCTCTTGGCATCAGTGAACCAGAGCTGTATGAAGTTGGCTCCTTAAGATGGAGCATATGTTCCCTAGTTTGTCAGAGGCCACATCTGACTTCACCCCTGCATTTGTGTTACCTGTCCATGCCTTGCACATACTGGAGTGCAGACTCTCAGATGTTTTTGTTGTTGTTGTTTGTTTGTTTGTTTTTAATAAAATACTAATGTTAAGGTAACTGGGATAGGATTGTGATAATTCTGGGAATCCTAGGATATACTAGAGCCATTGTGCTATCCCAGAATACTCCCTCAATTCTTACTTTTTCACCTAGGTATCCTGTGCTACTCTATGGCAATTCTTTTTTTTTTTTTTAAGATTTTATTTATTTATTCATGAGAGACACTGAGAGAGAGGCAAAGACAGGCAGAGGGATAAGCAGGCTCCCTGCATAGAGCCTGATGTGGGGACTCCATCACAGGACCCCAGGATCATAACCTTAGCCAAAGGCAGAGCTCAACCACTAAGCCACTCAGGTGCCCCTCTAGGGAAGTTTCTATTGCAATGCTGCTGCTGCTAAGACTGGGACTCAGATGAGCTAGTTTTATGAAGAGCTTTTGCCATGAATGCTGACCTCGCTGCTATCATCACTCTCCCCATCACTAATTAAGCAGCATGACAGGGAGAAATAAGAGGCACCACTGGGGCACTACTTATCCTGGAGGACTCTGGAAGGCCAGGGAGCCCATCCCCTCCACCACAGGCCTATCTCTCTCTCTGGCTCTCCCTGAATGATGGGAAGTCTCTCTGTTCCTTTGTGTGATGCAAATTTCTGCTCTGGAAATGCTGGCCAATGGTAGAAATGCTCCCCACCCCACGGTTTGGCCACAGAGCCTGCTTTCTCAGGCCAACCTCCCCCAGTTGTTACTACAGGTCCTCATTGGCTAGGCTGAGAGACTTCTGTTGCAACCACCCATCTGTGCCTTTCTTCTCCAGACTCCTGAGGAGAGGATGCCTCCCCACGTCTCCAAGCTCATTCTCATTTCTGGTCACAGAGCAAACTAATCTGTCCCTCATGAGTAAAGCTCCATGTGCTGGTTATTACTGTTTTGTCTCTCAGCTTCAAAACTACTCTTCTAAACTCTGCTCTCTGATGCTAGAGGTGGCCCTCTGCAAACCACATGTATCACTCAGGATTTAACCAGAGAAAAAGAACCAGTAGTAGATAAAGAATGAATGAATGAATGGATGGATGGATGGATGGATAGATGGATGAATAAATAAATAAATAATCAAATTGGCTTTATTAAATGATTCATCAATCAGGCAGCATGCCATCTAGCAAGTAGAGGGGAGACCCCACATATATGTATATTTTAAATATTTTTTTATTATGAGGAATTGGCTTATGCCATTGTAGAGATTGACTAAGCAAGTCTCAAAGGCCAAACTGTACTCTGTGAGGCAGGCATTCAGGAAGAGAAGTTCACAGCCAGACTGAAACCCATAGGCATGAGCCAAATATCCACAAGGGAGATTTCTTTTCTCTGTCTCTTTGTGTCTCTGTCTCTGTGTCTCATTCTCTCTCTCCTAAGGAAGCTTCAGCCTAACTTTTCAGGCCTACCAAGATTATCCAGGATCAGGATCATTTCCCTTACTTAAAGCTGACTGATTAAGGACTCTAATTACATTTGCAAAATCTTTTCATAGTGACACCTAAATAAGTTTTCAGGTGAATGATTGGAACCTATCACCTAGCCAAATTCACACATGGAAAAAACTAATCACTCCAGGGAATGGTGTCATATCAGCTCTTCAATGTTGAGTTTTGTTTCTGGCAGACTGAGAAGTCATATTAGCAATAGCAATATTCACATTTCCAGTGAAGTCCGTGTTGCTGAGCCTAGATATAGCTTTCCTTTCTGCCACCATGGCCATTTTGCTCATGAGCCCCTTGGACAGTGACAGATGTTGCTGGGGGAAAGGGCTGACTGGTAACCATAAATTGAGTCATCTTTTCTACTACATTATTAATATCCTCCTCTGCTTAGGTGACCCTTTCAGGAGCATTCAAATGGTACCCAATAAATATCTTCATGTCCTATGCCTACCTGGAGAGGTCTATTCATATATGTCTTCCTCAAACTTCCTTGTCACAGATTTTCTAATCGTGTTCCTTCTAAGTTCCTCATCAACTAGCCAAACCATTGGCCTCAGCCCTTGAATTGATATATACTCACACCTCTGGCTATTTCTCCTTTCAAGCAAAATAAGCACTGCTCAAAATTCTGTATGTAGGAGGATTTTCTTTCAACACTATACTTCTGAGATGTCCCATCCATTTCTTTTCTCAGAACATCATGATCAGCTGGCCAACACCATAAGGCTCTGTGAGTCAGAATATTCTGATTACCACTTTCGCTCCACTGTCCATTATGATAACCACACCTATCTTGTCCTTCGTGATTAGTGCCCTTTACCCCTGACACCCCAGGGTCCCATTATTCCTATTGCATTTAGGAATCCCAGTTAAACAGTAGTGGTTCCTACAGAGAGGAGCCACCATAAAACTTTTCAAGGGATCTTCACAAACTTATTTTTCACAGTCATGAGAAATGTATGTCCTCTAGGCCCTCCAAAAATGGGTGATTAGGTTGTACATGACACATCACCTCTAACATTCCAGTTAGCCTCTCTTTGGATATTTTCCTCTATAGTATACCAAAGCAGTTCTGGCATTTTAACTTTATTTAGTGCAGACCACCATTGACTCCATATTTTAGAAAATCACTCTCTAAAAATGTTAGAACCATTCTTAGCCTTTTGAGTCTTCTGAACCAAAATAATAAATCCAGAATCTTTGCTTAATGGGCCCATATCAGTAAATTTAGCCTGATCCAATTTTATATCTCTTCCATCACAATCCCATACCCTAAGTATCCATTCCTACAAATATTCTACAGGTTTATGTCTATATAAATGTTAAAAATCCGGGATCCCTGGGTGGCACAGCGGTTTGGCGCCTGCCTTTGGCCCAGGGCGCAATCCTGGAGACCCGGGATTGAATCCCACGTCGGGCTCCCAGTGCATGGAGCCTGCTTCTCCCTCTGCCTATGTCTCTGCCTCTCTCTCTCTCTCTCTCTGACTATCATAAATAAATAAAAATTAAAAAAAAAAGCTAAAAATCCTGTCATTCTTAGATGTGTATTTGCCTCCTCACAGGCAACTCTTTGTACCTCACCCTTTGGTTCTTGCTGGGATATGAGTCTAATTCTAAGTCTGAAAGCAGAAAGGGACATGAAAGTAGGTCTTGACGAGGAGCAGCAGTGCCTTACAAGGGGAGGCCACTATAGATTCTAAAAAGGAGGGTTGAGCTCCTTGAATAAAATGGAAGCATTACTTCAGCTGTCAAAAAAGACTCAGCAGAATTTAGGGGTTGAATCTCAAACTTCATAAGGATCATCCTTTATGTTCCTATTCTAATTTTCAGAACCCCATTTTTTCCCAAACAGTATCCTAACCTCTTCTTTTTCAACTTTATTGAGGTATAATTGACATATCATGCTGTGTGAGTTTAAAGTGTACAATGTGATTATTTGTTATATGTATATGTTGTGGAGTAACTATCTAAATAAGCTTAGTTAACACATCCTTCACCTCATATAATTGCCATTTTATTGTTGTTATAGTGGGAACAGTTAAAATTATTTTCTTACCAACTTTCAAGTGTACAATACAGTACTGTTAACTATTTTCACCATGCTGTATCTTAGATACCCAGAACTTATTCCTCTTATAACTGGAAGTTTGTACCCTTAGACCAACAACTCCTCATTCCTCTCCTTCTACTCTCCCTGAGCCCCTGGCAACCACTAATCTGTTCTCTGTTTCTATAAGTTTGGCTTTTTCAGATTTTACATATGAGCGAAATCATTCAGGGCTTGTCTTTCTCTCTTTGACTTTTCTTACTTAACATAATGCCCTCATGATTTGTCCTTGTTGCTGCAAATGGCAGGATTTCCTTTTTCACAGCCAAATAATACTCCATTGTATATATGCACTATATCTTATTTATCCACTCATCCATTGATGCATATTTAGATTTTTTCCATGTCTTGTGGGAGTTATCTCTATTCATTGCTGAATTTGTATCTAGTTAGAAAAGCTTGGACTTTATGCAACTGAACTTGTGTTAACTGGGTTCCATTTTTGTTAGGGATTTGATCTAGTGCTATATTATCTCCTGAAGTTAATGCATTGCCTTATTTAGGAATAAGAAATATATTTTACAGGTCAATGCTATGATGTTACAGGTCAGTTCTAATCAATTGGCAGTGGCTGCTCGGGGAGCTGAATTAAGAACTCGGAGGCTATGTCTGTACTCAGTGAGAGAAGACAATAAATTGGTTAGCCATGTCCATGATGAATTCAGAGTTGTGGAAACAGATAACCAATGATCTGTCATTTCTGGCTTAAAATTTAGTGCTTGGCAATGTTGCTAATTCATTTGTTATTGTCTGTTAGTGTGTGTTGAGCAAAGAGGAAAGAGCAGGTTTTGGGTGGTCATCATCAACAAATACTGATTTAAGTGCTTATGTGTACATATAGTCATATATATAATTGCATTTATACAGTTTCAATAGTAGAAGAATTTCTCTCTTCCCCCTCCTCCAATAGAGACAAAGGTCACAGATTTAAAATATCATCTGAAATTAGAGGGTGCTTTGAGTGCCCAGCATATTGATAGGAAAAAAATAACCAAGCATATGGAAGAGAAATAGCCATTAGAATGGCTATTAGAACTTAATGAAAGATTTAAGTCAAGGGGAATTTTCTGGCCTTCAATTTAGGGAAACTGGCAATCTCTCCATGTAGAAATAGTTTGCAATGTTGTCCAGGGGACAAAAAATTTGTCTTTTGTACTAGGGAGGGGGGAATAACACTTGATTCATAGTGTCAAGTTCCTTCAGCCACACTCTGGATACATGTGACTGATCACATCCTATCTGTTCATCAAAGTGGGTGGGCGCTCCCCCCCTTAGGACTCAGAACAATTTGCCTGGACAAATGACAAATGTGCAGAGCAACTGTTAGGCAAGCACTTCTGTGTGTTTAGTCAGAACGTATTATTTGGAGGAGCAGGACACGATGGAGGAAATAAAAAGCCAAAACATTTAGGATAGCCACATGGTTCTGAGGTGGCCTCCTTGCTCTCTGACAATTGTTTCATTAAAAATTATTTGTTCACACCTATTATAGTCAGGAATGATGAGAAGACTCAGGAAAAAAGATGCCCTTTTCTCTTGGCTGTTTATGGCCACATACAAGAAAGGAGAGAGAGGCTGGTGAGAAGGTAAGAAGACAAGAGAAAAGAAAGCTACGGAGAGAGAGGGAAGGAGCAAGGAGCTGGAGGGAGAAAGAGCTCTCCCGAGCCCCTTCCCAGTTTACAGATTTCGAAGGCAATATTTTGCATCAAAGAGAAAAGCGTCTTGCCTTTGCACCAGCAGTAACTTTTCTTTGTGATACAGTTGCCATGGGGATGATGTGCTGGGTTGTGCCACTTTATCATCTCTCTCTCACACATTCTATTATAAAGTGAGTACTTGGGATTCTAGACCATAAATATGCAACCACAAAATGTTAATCTGTAAACTAACCTGCCAACCAACTTCAGAGCAGTAATTGCTTCTCTGGCTGGAAGAACTGCTTTCCCTCCCTTTGAAAGCAACACAGGCAGGGAAATGATGGGACAGGCACAGGCCTCCACCATTAGAGAGCCGATTTCCTTTCTGGGCCTTGTGGCCTTTTGGGCCAAAGGCAGAAAATGAGAAGGAATGTAAATCATTCTCACAAGGAATGGAGTTTACTAATGATATCTCCATGTTTCCAGGTTACCCTAAACATTTCTATGTAATCCTTTGAAAATATTTTTTAAGGCCAGTCAGACTCTTTTCCAAATCTATGGGAGAGAAAAATTGTATGTAGATAAACCCCCAAATGGTGGCCTCCTATGTGTATTTACAAACAGAGCACAGTATGCCTCAGCAAAGTTCAGGTCATTGCCTGTGATGTGCTTTGGCAGTCCCCACGCCTTCTGAAGCCACTGACGTACAGAACATTTCTCTGGGGCTTTTGTGGGCTTCATTCACAGCTAGGTTGGAATTCACAGAAACCAGAACTGTGCAAAGGCAACTTAAAAACAAAACCAACTTGTTTACACTAACTGACCCACTCCCTCCAAAACAATTCAGTCTCAGGAAACAGCTGTCAACACCTGCCATGTTATTGAATTGAACATAACATACAGGTTCTATTTCCTATTCACTTCAGAAAAAAGATTACCTTTAGGAAGAATTCAGGAACTCGGTGCTCTGTACCAGAGACTTAGTTCCATAAACTTGTTCTGCTGGGATTATGTGCCAACTTCTTTTTTTGAGGATGGAACCACAACTTAGTAATTCTTTTTAAAGGACACTATCACATGAAGACCACATGCTAATAATCCTTGTAAAAGATAATATTTCAGGGATCCCTGGGTGGCTCAGTGGTTTAGCTCCTGCCTTCAGCCCAGGGCGTGATCCTGGAGTCCTGGGATCAAGTCCCATGTCGGGCTCCTGCATGGAGCCCACTTCTCCTTCTGCCTGTGTCTCTTTCTCTCTCTCTCTCTCTCTCTCTCTCTCTCTCCCTTTCTCTCTCTCTCTGTGTCTCTCATGAATAAATAAAAATCTTTTTAAAAAAAGATAATATTTCTGCAATCTTGTGATCGTTCAGAAAGAAATGCTAAAACCAATAATAATGCACTATTATCAGTTCAGATATCTTTTTCGTGATGGATTATGTTATTACTCAGAATATCCATCGCTTCTCCCTGTGGAAGGATCACACAGTCTTGCTTTATTGATATCAAGCATGGTTACTGAATTGCCTTGGCCAACAAAATATGAGAAGTTCTTCCATTTCGGGTTGAAGTGTTAAAAGCCATAGAGTGTTGGCCATATTCTCTTTTTCCCCTTCCACAAAACTCACCATATATAAAGAGTGTCTGTTTCTTTAGTCTGGATTCCAGAATGGTGGCAACATAGAACAGAGCTTTAACTCATCCAAGACAGACAGGATGTAAGATTTAGGGTTATTTGTTACAACAACATAATCTAGTTTACACTGCTTATACCTTACCAACAAAACTTATTCATTCTCTCAACATCCATTTATTAAATTCTTACGGTGGGCCAGACATAGTACTAGGTAATGGGAATTTGAAGATGAGGAAGACTCGATTACTATCCTTGAAGTGTTCATTGTGTAGACTGCATGAAATATAATGATAAAGCAATTTCTGTAAAATAAGTTCTATTTTTTTATTTCAAAATACTGAGATCTTCCAGAAGATAGAATTTAACCTTTGGAGTACTAAATTAAAGATGGCAGCACATTCTTTTTCACTTCCCTCCTCAGAATGTGGAGTTGATTTCTCTAACCCCCTGAACTGGAATAGAATATAGGGGGATTGCTGCTGTATCAATTTGGGGCCTATTCTGAAAGTGGCAGTTTTGCCTCCTCCTACTTGGCCCTCACCCCTACTGGAAACAGGGGTACTTGGAGGGTCCCAGTTGCCAAGTTGTCCTGGCTGGGGTCCAGTTATATTAATGAGGGAACAATATTGCATATTCCAACCTCAGCATACATCATGTAGAACAAGATAAACCATTCCTCCTATGCTCTGTCCCAATTTTCTGCCCACAGAATCATGACCACACAAAATTATTGTTGCTTAAGGCACTTAAATTTGGGGGATTGTGTTATGCAGTGATAGATAACCAAGTGATGT
The DNA here is from genome assembly GCF_048164855.1 of Canis lupus baileyi. NCBI lineage: Eukaryota > Metazoa > Chordata > Mammalia > Carnivora > Canidae > Canis > Canis lupus. The sequence goes on along the minus strand of NC_132859.1, from coordinate 35,143,096 downwards.
AACCCAGAAAACCCAGAACTGCTTTCTGGGTTTGCTTTAAAACACTTTCTACTGATTCATTTCTAATCTCAGAGGTTTTCTTTGTTTTTATGATACCCTGAGTCCTGGTAGTTTCTGTAGTTCTCAGTAACACTTTTTTTGTTGTTGTTGCAATACTATCCTCTGTTTGGAATTTATAAAATATCTACCAGCCTAAAATAGCACACTTTTCCAGGGCATCATTGTCAAATTCCAGCATAATATATTCTCTTCTAAAATTGCCTTAAATTAGAATTTAAGGATTAAGAAGACAGGGCAGGGGAAAAAAGAAAGGTGATAAAATGAAATTTTTAAAATGGCAAATATAATGAGAAATTGTCGCTAAGAAACACAAGACGTTGTTCGGGATAGTTCTATAAATTTAGGCATTTTGATAATTGGCATTACTCCAACCCAGGGGTTTTCAACTTTAGCTTATAAAGTGAAATCTCCTGGAGGGCTTATAGAGATTGCTGAACCTCACCCCCATAGTTTCTGATTCAGTATGCCTGGGTAGGACTGGAGAATTTGTATTTCCAGCAAGTTCTCAGGTGCCGTTGTGGCCCCAGAGACCATGCTTCGAGAATCTCTGGGTTAATCTGTCCCCGCACATGTATTTCCACTTTGTCATCTGTATCCGTGACAGACATTACTAATTAATCATTGGACTTTTCTCTTGCTGAGCCTTGGAGCCAGTATAGCATTCAGGCAATATCAACTAATTTTAATTGAAAATCGAGAGAAAATCTTTTTGCTATGTAAGATAACTCTAGAATTCAGGTAACTTCTATAATAGACCATTAATGTTTATCTTGTTCTTGTTTCATATTTATCTCCCCCTTTGTGTTTTAATTAATATGACAAAATGTTCAATTTCCATAAATATTTCTGGTCAATTTTGGTTCAATAGATAAAAGCATAAAATCTACGCCTGCCCTTCCCTACAGCATTGCGTAAGAAATAATTAGATGGTATATACTAAGAAATTAGCATTTTATGCTTGATGTAGTAATTGGCCAAGTCAAAGCAATACCAAGAGACAGATATAAGTTATTTCCCCCCAAGGCTATATTGACTATGAATTCATAAATACTAGAGATGATCACGCACAAAAAAAAAATAGTTTTACATCATCCATGTAAAATGCAGTTTGGGGTTTATATTTGTGTTTTCTATAAAATATTTCCTTCATGTAATAGCTTCTTCCATTCCAGCAGTAATTTCAAAGTTTATTTAATTTTGCTATGAACATTTTTCTGGAAGCATAAACTTAAATGTAATGATAAAGTATCTAATGCTCAGTATATACCGATATACTTTCTTCAGAATTTGTTCTCTCGTCTGAAGAGTAATTTTTTGGTCTTTGAGATATTTGAAGGTTTGTGGGGCATAATTTTATTGTTCTATCCTCAAAAGTCTCGAAATGTTCATAATTTCTCTCAAATGATAAATAATGAATTATGGCTTCTAGGTTTTTTTTTTGTTAGGACTTTATTTATTTATTTGAGAGAGAGAGAGAGTGTGTGTGTGTGTGTGTGTGTGTGTGTGTGTGTGCTAAGCCCAAGGTGTGGCTCAATCATTTCAGGACCCTGAGGTCATGACCTGAGCCAAAATCAAGAGTAGGATGCTCAACCAACTGAGCCACCCAGAGGCCCCTATGGCTTCTAGTTTTGAGAAATATCTCTTTTTTTGTTTGTTTGTTTATAGCAGATTTATTTGTAATTGTCAAAATTTAGAAGCAACCAAGATGTCTTTAAATAGGTGAATGGATAAACAAATTGTGATCTAATCATACAATGGAATATTATTCATACATAGCAAGACATGGGGTACCAGCCATGAAAAGACACTGGGGAAATTTATTTTTTGTTTGTTTGTTTTGTTTTGTTTTGTTTTAATTTATTTTTTATTGGTGTTCAATTTACTAACATACAGAATAACCCCCAGTGCCCGTCACCCATTCACTCCCATCCCCCGCCCTCCTCCCCTTCTACCACCCCTAGTTCGTTTCCCAGAGTTAGCAGTCTTTACGTTCTGTCTCCCTTTCTGATATTTCCCACACATTTCTTCTCCCTTCCCTTATATTCCCTTTCACTATTATTTATATTCCCCAAATGAATGAGAACATATAATGTTTGTCCTTCTCCGACTGACTTACTTCACTCAGCATAATACCCTCCAGTTCCATCCACGTTGAAGCAAATGGTGGGTATTTGTCATTTCTAATAGCTGGGTAATATTCCATTGTATACATAAACCACATCTTCTTTATCCATTCATCTTTCGTTGGACACCGAGGCTCCTTCCACAGTTTGGCTATCGTGGCCATTGCTGCTATAAACATCGGGGTGCAGGTGTCCCGGCGTTTCATTGCATTTGTATCTTTGGGGTAAATCCCCAACAGTGCAATTGCTGGGTCGTAGGGCAGGTCTATTTTTAACTCTTTGAGGAACCTCCACGCAGTTTTCCAGAGTGGCTGCACCAGTTCACATTCCCACCAACAGTGTAAGAGGGTTCCCTTTTCACCGCATCCTCTCCAACATTTGTTGTTTCCTGCCTTGTTAATTTGCCCCATTCTCGCTGGTATGAGGTGGGATCTCATTGTGGTTTTGATTTGCATTTCCCTGATGGCAAGTGATGCAGAGCATTTTCTCATATGCACGTTGGCCATGTCTATGTCTTCCTCTGTGAGATTTCTGTTCATGTGAAATTGAGGAAGACACAAAGAGATGGAAAAATATTCCATGCTCATGGATTGGCAGAATTAATATTGTGAAAATGTCAATGTTACCCAGGGCAATATACACGTTTAATGCAATCCCTATCAAAACACCATGGACTTTCTTCAGAGAGTTAGAACAAATTATTTTAAGATTTGTGTGGAATCAGAAAAGCCCCGAATAGCCAGGGGAATTTTAAAAAAGAAAACCATTTCTGGGGGCATCACAATGCCAGATTTCAGGTTGTACTACAAAGCTGTGGTCATCAAGACGGTGTGGTACTGGCACAAAAACAGACACATAGATCAGTGGAACAGAATAGAGAATCCAGAAGTGGACCCTGAACTTTATGGTCAACTAATATTCGATAAAGGAAGAAAGACTATCCATTGGAAGAAAGACAGTCTCTTCAATAAATGGTGCTAGGAAAATTGGACATCCACATGCAGAAGAATGAAACTAGACCACTCTCTTGCACCATACACAAAGATAAACTCAAAATGGATGAAAGATCTAAATGTGAGACAAGATTCCCTCAAAATCCTAGAGAAGAACACAGGCAACACCCTTTTTGAACTCGGCCACAGTAACTTCTTGCAAGATACATCCACGAAGGCAAAAGAAACAAAAGCAAAAATGAACTATTGGGACTTCATCAAGATAAGAAGCTTTTGCACAGCAAAGGATACAGTCAACAAAACTCAAAGACAACCTACAGAATGGGAGAAGATATTTGCAAATGACGTATCAGATAAAGGGCTAGTTTCCAAGATCTATAAAGAACTTCTTAAACTCAACACCAAAGAAACAAACAATCCAATCATGAAATGGGCAAAAGACATGAACAGAGAAATATCTCTTGAGTCAAAATGAGACATTTGTTTCTTGTTTCATTTTGAAATTCTTTAGAATGAAATCCTATGACACTGAGTATGTGTTCAAAAAAAGTTATAAAGAGGTAAAGTTTAATTTATTAAAAACCAACATGAATATTTACAATAACATTTGTCAAATTTTACAATTTGGTAAGTTTTGGTAAGTTTCAGATCTCTTTAATTTCAAGTGATAATAATCAGTGAAATGGACCAATGGTTTTCTTGACAAACTGCATAGCTTTATGCTTCCATCTTTGCCAAATTTTTCCAAATGTAATACAATTTACAAAGAATTGACATATTGCAGATATTTTCAGAGTTAATTCACGTAGGAATAGCTAATAACAGGCTCAATTTATTGAGGACTAGCTCCAGGCCAGGCATTGTACTGGGAACCTATACCCTTATTTAATTCTTAAGACTAACCTCTAGATATATGCTAATAACTTCATTTTACAGATGAGGAAACTGGTTCAGAAAAGTTAAGTGACTATTCGCAGTAACAAAGCTAGTAAGGGTTACAGTCAAGATTTGAGTCCAGAACTCTCTAATTACAAAACACTGTATTTTTTAAATTTTTTTATTTATTTATGATAGTCACAGAGAGAGAGAGAGAGAGGCAGAGACATAGGCAGAGGGAGAAGCAGGCTCCATGCACCGGGAGCCCGACGTGGGATTCGATCCCGGGTCTCCAGGATCGCGCCCTGGGCCAAAGGCAGGCGCCAACCGCTGTGCCACCCAAGGATTCCCCAAAACACTATTTTTTTTTAATTTTTTTTAATTTTTATTTATTTATGATAGTCACAGAGAGAGAGAGAGGCAGAGACATAGGCAGAGGGAGAAGCAGGCTCCATGCACCGGGAGCCTGATGTGGGATTCGATCCCGGGTCTCCAGGATCGCGCCCTGGGCCAAAGGCAGGCGCCAAACTGCTGCGCCACCCAGGGATCCCCCAAAACACTATTTTAACTGATGAATTGACATTCTGGAAAGCTGAGTGATGTTATCACCCGTCTTGAAAGGAAAATATAATTTATTTAAAAGATCATTACTCTAAGCTCTGTGCCCTCCCACACAATAACTTTACCCACAAAACTTTAAGTCAAAAGACAAGCATGCTCCTAGAAATGTAACTCTTCGCACCTGCTCCTTACTACCTGTGATAACTCCATGACATCCCCTGCCCTTCTTAGAAGCACAATCATATTTACACTGATTTCCTCAGGCAAGTTTTGTTGTTGTACTTGTTAATTCTGTTTTGTTTACTATGATCACAAAGGTAAATCACGATAGCTGCTAAGAGTAAAGCCCATGTAGAAATACAGACTGTTGACAGTGAAATCTGTTGTAAGGCATTGGCGTTTGCATCCTTCCACATTTCGATATGGAGTTTGACATATATTTATCCTTAGGTAAAATAGTATTGTATCACAAACACTTTTCTAAAACTTGTTTTTTTCACTTGACCCATCTCTTCTGTCTCTCCAGAATCCTTCATTTGCTATATAGTTCTCTGCAAGAATGTCCTCTGTTTCTTCAATCCCTTTCCCAAAAAGCCTCTCCAATGCTTTACTTTCAAGGAAGTCAGGGTAATCCCTGAAGATGTAGCTTCCTTTTCATCCTGTTCCCTGGAATCCTCTCTCCAACATCACGTCATGCTGGAATCAGGGATGCTGGAGTTGGGGCTGTTTCCCTCCTCTTTCATGGGGATGCTTCCAGACCCCTACTCTCCATGTCCTTGGACAAGCCTGAGCCCCTTCCATTCCAGCTTCCTTCTGCCGTGACTCCAGCTACCTCTGCTCAGAGATGCCCTTTACTGCCACTCCCCACCCCATCAGGACTGCAGGGCTTCACCCCAACTCATGTCATAATTTCTGGCAACTCCATGTCTCTTCAGTCCACCATAGCTGTGCTTTCTCCCAATCCAATTTATAGTCTAGACTTGATTATTTTAATTCTGCTCTTGTCAGTTCTCCAATCTCCTTGTTTCATATTCACGAACCCTTGGTGGATACAGCTATTTTCCTTCTCATTGTTTAAAGCAAGTTCTGATAGAGTGAAAACCACACGGTCCATTAGCTTGCTCTGCATGAGCTTGCACATGGTCTTTGGGGTCACTATTACCACGTTGGAATTTACTGTGTGTGAGCTTTTGAGCAAACAAGTGATGTGACTTTATTCGTGGTTTAATAGAATCACTGGCTGCTCTGTGGAGAACAGGATTTAGCACAACATGAAGTGGGGACTCTGGTTAGGAGGCATTTGCAAATTCAGACCAAGGAGGGAGGTCACTTGGCCCAGTGTGGTAGCAGTGGACAAAATGAGAAGAAGCTAGACTTCCTCCAGAGTGGGAGGGTTCTATTTTGTCACAGTGTTAGAAATTACCTAAGGACAAAGCTCTGCTTCTGAATCCTCAATTTACCCTGACTCTTTCCAAAGGTAGATCTCCCCTGATACATGGAGAATCTGTATTATGGCTTTGAGCCAAAGGAAAAATACTCTGAGGGTTCTGATTTGGTGATAATCTTTTTTTTTTTAAGTGCTACTAGTGACAGATTTTGTATATTTCTCTTATTATTTCATTGAGACTGGGGAGGATGAGTGATAGAAGACATGTATCTTGTCATTTTGATCTGTAAGCTTCTTCATGTTTTCTAGTTCTCTGTTTCTAGTTCTCTGCTGCAGTGCAGCAGTCATCTAGCTAACGAGAATATAATGCCAGTGTCCCTGCTTTGGACATTCCCAATGCCAAAGATTTATTTTCTTCAAATTCCAGGCTTTATGATGACCCAATTTACTGGTCAATTCTTCCTGTACATAAGATTTGGAAGGCCTTCAAGCACAAAGCCAAACTCAAGAGCAAACTAAATGAAGGGTCAGGAACATGAAACTGATGAGAGAAACTGCCAGAGAAGTAGGTGGAGACCTATAGTCTCAGCAGCTATGGAGTAGAGGCTGTAGAAGAGATGAACAATGTTGAGGTCACCCTGTCATGGTATCAAGGTGCTATGGCAAGGCACTCAATGTGATACAACAAAAGAAATCTGAGCTCCCTACTCCAAAAACAAGAGTAGAAGTTCACATTGCAGCAAAAAATAGAACATTGGTTGTCTACCTGGCCTTTTGTACATGCCAGGAACAGTCAGGGTGGTTAACAAACCCACTAAATTCCATGGAAGGCTACTTCTCATTCTTTACCTATTTTTTCCTGTTCAAATTATCCAAGGACTCCTACATCTGCTTTACCTACTATGACATCAACAAAAGTCCATCAAATCTAATAGATCATGGAAAACAAGGGATAAGAAGAAACAAGAAGAAAATATTGGATTTGACTAGAAGGTGATCCTGGTGTCCTTCACCAGGATCAGTGTCAGTGAGTAGTTTCTGCAGTGGTGGTAGTGGGTAGGTGAGCCAGGCAGGAAAGCAGCAAGCAAACAGTATATATAGATATATATTCAGAGCTTTCATTTCAAGAAAAGGAATGTATATGTTTCTTATGTAGGGGAGAACTGGACACTGTTGAGCACAAATAGACAGGAACCACACAGAGAGAAGGTGCTGGAGAAGAATGGGTTAAGTCAAAGCCTGATCCTTGAGAAGGTAAAACAGGGCACAATTCAGATCACCAGAGGGATTAACTTTACGAAAGAGCTAATCATTCTCTTCCCAGCATCTGGGTGGGCTCAGACAAGAGATGCAGAGATAGTTCAATCTAAGATGGGGTAATTAAAAGGAAAGATGGAGCAAGATGCTGGCTGGGTTTCTGTCTTCTATGTGAAATAAGGTCACTAATTGTAAGTTTTCTCAGAAACTCAGAATCTCAAAAATAACATTAAAAGCCTTCTATTAGAACATCCACCTAATATTTAAAGGCTAAGGAAAGAATCTAGTGGCTTGGACATCAGGATGGTGTAGAGCAGCTTTGGTGGGAGAGAGCCAACAAGAGAGTGGGATGCAAAGAGGCTGCAGAGCAATGGTCAGGGCCATTTGGATGATATGACCTGTCTGCTCAGTAATGGAATTGCAAGTAGCTGTTATTTGGACTTGTTCCATGGCCCTTCTGTGGGTTGGGAAGAGGGACAAGAAAATCTGATAGAAAAGGTGAGCCATGATCTGGAAGTCTAAGTAGCTGACAAGAAGACTCACCTTTGAGATCAGAAAGTCAAAGAAAACACTGGAAGCAAATGATAACATAAAATAACTGTTAATTACTTAAGTAATGAGTAAATAAGCCCTTGAATTTTATAGTTGAAGCAAAAGTGAAGGGACAAAATAAAAATGAATTCCCCTCTTAACCCTGGTTCCCACTACACTGACCACTAACTCAATGTGTCAAATCAAAAGCAGACTAAGAAAGAGAGTTCCTTCCTCATATTGAATGGTCTCCCCTGTTGTGTAGATTCAATGCTCAATGTAAGGCTGTTTTTCCCAGGGGTATTTTTAGGTGGACATTTATTATGATTGACTCAAGACTAGACAAGTATTTGTCAATTCTCAAAAGATCTTTGGAATTGAGAGCTAAGCCTTACATTTAGTCACATTTTAATTATGATGAAGACTGATACTGGGATGCCTCATTAAGTGCTCTTAGGCTGGAGATGCACCTGAGTAGCACTCTGAGAGCAGTGGCTTACTTTGTGAGTCATTCGAGCTGGTGGCCACTGTGAATGCCCTGTTTCCTTGGGTCCACTCTTCAACATGTTTTTAGGGAACACAATCCAATCCACAACAGTATGTATGAACATAATTTTCATTTCAAATTTTATGATAAAAATGACTAATATGCAATCTCTTATCAAGATTTTCTATTGATAATCTCCTTAAATGATCAAGTTTACATTGAAAACTTGTTTGTGTATATAAGTGGTAGGAAAATTAAAACACTTTCACTCATTCAAAGTTGGCAACGGTTGACAGTGTATTGAAATAACCAGGCAGCTCACATTCTTTCATTAAAAAAATATAATGTCATTTTGTTGTGATGATGCAAATGGTTTTAGATTCTGATTAAAACTTTTTTTTTTTTACCAAGTATATCAAAATGATGAAGTTCTAAATGCATACATCATTAAGGCAGTCACTTGGCAATAGCTTGGCCTGCACTAAACGCATTCATCAAAACAAATGACAGAAGAATCAACAGAGATACAGGGCTGCTGCCTGGAGGAGAGCCCAACAGAAGCACTCATCCAGCCTTTTCTGTTCATCACCACCACTCACTCTCTACTCCCTGGCTTTGTCATGCATACTTCTATCCTCCATCATCTAAAAGAAGAACTCATTCAACCACACCACAGATTTCTTGTCCATGGAGAGCAGCATGCCTTGCTGTTGGCAGATCATCTCCTTGAGGAATTCTGCACATAATGGGCAAAGCAGCAGGAGCCAGAAGTCACTCATGCTCAGTCACTCATGCTACAGAACTGTGGGGTCAACCATTAGACATTGCTCAGTGCCAGAGTTTGTTACTTGGGATCTGAAAGCCATACCTGGCTGTCCCAATGCTGATGGAAAAAAGCCTTTCTCACATACCTAAAACCCAATCTCAGCCAGCCTGCGAACTTCTGCTATAGAACATGGAGCTGAATAATAAACCACCTCAGGTTTTTCTAAGTTCCATCTTTACCTTAATGTGCTAATCAGTGTGAAGGTTGTCTGTCTGAAATTTAGATAATATGATATGACAACTTAGCTGTGGAATTCAAAGATTAAATGAACTGCAGAAGCATCAATTATTAATGTTATTATTACTCTCAGCCCACCATTTCTAAATGTAATTTTCACCTCACGGAATACCTTTGGGAAATGAGCTACTGTAATAATTCCTGTTTTGAGCATGGAAGTAAAAGCCTCTGTAGACCTTGATACATGTAGCAGGGTACTTCAGGAGAGTAGTTCTCCAAAGTTCAGTTGACATAGAAAAAGATGGATATGCTTCAGTTTGAATTACATCACTCCAGAAGACTTTGAACTATGCTTTCAAAACACACAAATAAAGAATTTGTGTCAGTGCTGTGCTGAAGTTGATGTTTGGTCTTCGTATAAAAACCAGTACTTGCTAAGGATCTGGCTCATTGTATACTTATCAAGTACATAAAGTGGCTTCTACTTAACAAATAATAATAATTTTTCTTTTTCTTTTCTTTTCCACCATCCTTGAAGAAAATTGATAAATTTAATAGTTCTTGACTGACCATTTCAACCCTGTCCTGAGTTTATTTAGGTTACTAAGAAAAGAGTCATAGTTTTATAAGTTATTGGTGGAGGTACAAGAATCTTCTAGCGTGGAAGATGTAAGTTCTTGAAAAATCAAAGTAAAATCTTGCAAATCAAACTTTTCTTTCATTTCAAGGAATGGCATTACCATTAGCTTGATGTTTCAGCCAGAAACATGAAAGTAATTTTTATTGCCCTCCTTTTCACACTCCTCCCTCTGTCGCTCTATGTTTACTTATACATTGACTTTGAAGACATCTGTCAAATTAACCTGTCCCTTGGCATCTCTGTTGCTACTCTCCTAACTCAAGTCACCCTCATTTATACCTGTACTTTATAGAAGCCACCTACCTGTTCTCCCAATTTCCATTCTTGCTCCCAACCACCATTCCATTTTCTACCTTGTAGCCAGAGTGATCATCTAAAACTCAGGTCTTCCATAGGTCAATTGATAAATGAAAAAGGTGATAGTGAAGTGCAGTAAGTGGCATTGGATCAGTTAGATATCATAGGGGAAAAGGAAATTGAACTCCTACTTCATATCACTTACAAAATCAACACATATTGAAAAATCTTAATGTGAAAAGTGAGACAATAAACTTTGAAAATGAAACATAGAATATTTTTACAAACTTGAGGTAAACAAAAATATCTTAAGTAAGATAAAAAGTATTAACTATGAAGGAAAATTGATAAATTTTGCTCTATTAAAATTATGAACTTTTATTTACCAAAAGATAGCATTAAGAATGTAAAAGAACAAGACACAGTACAAGGTAAGACACCTGCAATACATATGTCCAAAAGAAGACTTGTTTCCAGAATACATAAAGAGCTCCTACAAATCAGGTAGGCAGAATTAGACACTTAATAAAATAATCAAAAGATTTCAACAACTATATTACAAAAGATTTAAAAGCATCCAGTAAACATATGTAATGGTGAACAATTTCATTAATCATTAAGAAAGTGCAAAGTGAAATTACAAGGCAATGTTATAACATACCCAACAGATTGGGTGAAATTCAAAAGACAGGTAAATAGCAGATACTGGTGAATATGGAGAACTGAAACTCTCATACATTGTTGGTGGAAGTGTATATACTGGTACAACTTCTTTGACAAGTGTTTGGAAGTAGCTACTCAAGTCAAATTTTCACATGTCTTAAAATTCAGTAGTTAGAGTTCTATGCATATGCCTCCTCAATATTGGAATATATATATATATATATATATATATATATATATATATATATATATATGTTGTGGCATGGTCATATAACACCTTATAGCAATGAAAATGAACAAAATCTGGCCACAAGCAGAAACATGAAAGCAAGACACTTCTGATTCTGGGAAGGGCATATAAGAGAGCTCTAAAAGGACCTTTGAACTAAATGGTTTGTTTTTTTATTTCTACTACCAAATTCCCTTGTCATTTTAGGAAATTCTGTTTTATCCCCAATGATTCAAATGAGGTAAATTGCTTTTCTTTTAAGTGAGAAGTCAACCACTTCATTTATCTTTTTTAAATGTTTGATTCTTGTCTCTTTTTCCCAGGTACATTATGTCAATGTGCTTCCCATTCTTTCTGAGCTTCACTATCCCTTTATTAAAAAAACAAGAAAGGGATCCCTGGGTGGCGCAGCGGTTTGGCGCCTGCCTTTGGCCCAGGGCGTGATCCCGGAGACCCGGGATCGAATCCCACATCGGGCTTCCGGTGCATGGAGCCTGCTTCTCCCTCTGCCTGTGTCTCTGCCTCCCTCTCTCTCTCTCTGTAACTATCATAAATAAATAAAAAAATTAAAAAATATATTTATTAAAAAAAAAAAACAAGAAAGGAGAACAGTGATGTCATTCAATCCAAGGACCTTGTCCTTGAATCCAAGGACCCTTTACTATAGGAAGGGATAAAGGAACACTAAAGGTCTCAAAACCAGTTGGAGAGTGAGAAAAAAAAAGGCAAAAAAATGCACAAAGGAGAGTGACCAGGTATAATCCAATGCATCTCAAAACCTTTCTGCTCATTGGCTCAGCAATTTTGAGAAATTTATTAAAAAGGGAGAAATCTGAAACTCAGAAAATAGGTTTATACACATAGATGCTTATTGCCATACTACTTATAATGTTAAGAAAAATAGGAGGAAGACAAGGAGTATAAATAGTCTAGTATTTAAAAAAATAGAAGTATTTAAATAAAGGCATATACTATGATATGCACCAGTTGAAATAATGTTTTCAAGGTATTTTTAAAAATGGAGAAATAAATGTGTTAAAGGGCAGAGTGACAATGTGTTATGACACAACTGTATATTAATATAAACTCAAATATGTAAAAAATGAAAAAAAATCAAAATAAAAAATGTAGGAAACATTTTAACATAATGATAGGTTACAACTGGTGATGAGATTATTTTTATTTTCCTCCTTATAGGCTCTATGTTTGCTGCATAATCTATAATGAACATACACTGCTTTTCCATCAGAGAAAGGAAATAATCTATAAAAATTGCATGTACAGGTAAAACCCAAATACTATTAATAAAAATGTGAAGAAACAGGAAGAAATGCAATGGTCTATGTGAGAATGGACAATTTTGTCAAAATCACCCACGTGCATCTATCTATTCTTTAGAGAAACAAAAAAAAAAAAAAAAAAAAGGGAACCCTCTTACACTGTTGGTGGGAATATGAACTGGTGCAGTCACTCTGGAAAACTTTGTGGAGGTTCCTCAAAGAATTAAAAATATACCTGCCCTACGACCCAGCAATTGCACTGCTGGGGATTTACCCCAAAGATACAGATGCAATGAAACGCCGGGACACCTGCACCCCGATGTTTATAGCAGCAATGGCCACGATAGCCAAACTGTGGAAGGAGCCTCGGTGTCCAACGAAAGATGAATGGATAAAGAAGATGTGGTTTATGTATACAATGGAATATTACTCAGCCATTAGAAATGACAAATACCCACCATTTGCTTCAACGTGGATGGAACTGGAGGGTATTATGCTGAGTGAAGTGTCAGTCGGAGAAGGACAAACAGTGTATGTTCTCATTCATGTGGGGAATATAAATGGTAGTGAAAGGGAATATAAAGGAAGGGAGAAGAAATGTGTGGGAAATATCAGAAAGGGAGACAGAACGTAAAGGCTGCTAACTCTGGGAAACGAACTTGGGGTGGTAGGAGGGGAGGAGGGCGGGGCCGTGGGAGTGAATGGGTGACGGGCACTGGGGGTTATTCTGTATGTTGGTAAATTTAACACCAATAAAAAATAAATTAAAAAAAACAATTAAGATATAATAAATGGTGCTATCTCTTTTATTTTGTTTCCATAGGGAGGGGCCAGGAAGTGATTTATATTTGGAATCCACAGTTTTCCCCAAAATCACTATGCAAAGACTTATTGTTTACTTATGGTATTTTTTAATGCTGGTTGTGCTAAGTAAACATTCATGATTCAAATTCAACTGAATTTATTCCTTGATGGCATTAACAATTTTAAACTTCTTTCCGAAATTTGACTTGAGGTTTGATGGAACACCATAACCACCTTGTAAACTCTCTAAAAACTAAGAGGCCATTTTGTAAAGGGTTTACAAGTCCTTTAATGGTAGCGATTCTGGCTTTCTTTACCACTGGAGTTTGATATATTGATAATACATGGTGACTGGCAGGACCAGCACTTGAGTTAATGATAAAGTCTAAATTTTCAGTAGTTTCATGTCTTTTATGAGCATGAAAACCGAAGTATCTGGATGACTCACAAGCTCAGGAGAGCAATGATTTAACATTCTATTATTCACACAAAATTTATATTCTAGCCAAAGCCTTGTATGCCAAGGGGAAATAATCTTATTTTGATTTGGAGCTCATTTCCAGAAACGACAAATAATTGCCAGGAAAAAATGTAAGTGAAGAGAAATCAAACCAATGGCATAATAAAGAAAGAGTGCCAAAATGGGTCTTTGGACTGTGGAACTGAAGTTAAAAACAATTTCTTTCTATTTTGGTGTCTTCTCCTAAAATTAACACGTTATCTTTTTAATAATGAAAAATTATCAACAAATGGTCAATATATGCTACTAGGGCTCTCTGTTTTACTCCTGGCATGAAACCACCCATTTAAGTATCAATTATCATGCTTCAAAAAAGGAAGAATAATTTTACTCATGGTTAAATCTTGGTCCCTTTCAGTAGCTTTTGATATTGAGAGACCTTAATTACCTCATTGCACTGCTTAAAAACTTCTGTTCACAAAATTTCTACAAGTGACACTGGAAAATATTGGAAAGGAATAATATTTATTGAGGACTCACTAAGTCTGGTACTACATGTATATTTTATCAGTTTTTATCTTAACAACTCCACCTACTGGGTAGATCCATGGCAATTTTACACAAAAGAGAATGAAATTTCACAAAAGCCAAAGTGGTTTAGTTAAGATGATACAACCCCTAAGTGACAGAGGTAGTATTGGACATAGGTATGTTTTGTCTCAGGGTCTGTGCACTTTCCTTTTTGCCACATAAGATCCCTTCTACATTGTGTGGGAAATATGTCAGAGGTGTAAAAACCTCCCTAATGTTCTCCATCATGGTCAATGGCTTTCCTGTTGCCCATCAATTCAACAGTGTTCTGAGAATTTACACAGGAAAAAAAAAAAGACCTTATTTTGTGTCTGGAACACCAACAAAGAATTATTCTTTAGTTTTACATAGAGTTCCCATGAATTCCTGAATTGGTGTGTGTGTGTGTGTGTGTGTGTGTGTGTGTGTGTCTTTCCTGTTAACCTCACCACATTTTGTCCTTTTTATTGTTTTAATTGGGAAAGAGAATAACAGAAAAGAAAACATGACACAGTCACACCAATTTTGCAAGCAAAATCACACAAGCATAAATTTACTGACTTGCACCGAAGACTGACAATTAGCTGTTATTTATGGGTTTCCATCATGTTTTACCTAATACATTTTTTTTTCAAGAGTAACTAGGTATTTTTCTCTTTCTAAGGTACTAAGGAACATTAAATGGGTAACTTTGACAAGTGAAAGACCAAAAATGTAAGAAAAGGATATGATAGCACCAGGTGGAAACCCATGTATCTTGTCAAGATTTTTTAGAGTTGGTGATCTTCAGAGCTCCATTTTTGAAAGATAACAGTCAAGCAAGATCAAAGAATAAACTGTCTATCATATATACTATCATTATTTCACGAAAGGTGTCGGTCGGTGTGAAGTTTAAAATCCATCCTAGTTTTGAAAAGTGTGCAAGATTAATTACTGATAAAATTTCTAAATCCAAAGTGCATAGTGAAGTTTGATATTATGTAGCAGATGAATACACAATTGGGGTCTTCTTTGTATTGTTTTGTTTGCAACTAGAATACAAACTTATACTTCTTTTCCATATGAAATGTACACTCAAGCTTATTTTGGCATGCATGTGTCATGACATCCTAGCCACTTCCCAAGCTAACTTGGACTATAAGTATATGAAATGCAAAAGTAAAAGCTTTAAAATTGCTTTCTGTCAAATATCATGGCGTTTGTATACACCATTGTGTGGCATCTATGCCATTTATCAAATAGCTTCAATTTAGCAAGTAACGAAATGGAAAACTCACTTTCATGCCAAAGTGCTGTCATAATGTGGATTACTTGGAAAAGGGAGAAGTGTCAGGGCTTCAGAAGGAGGTTTCTGCAGATAATATTCCACATGAACAATTCTGCTTGCCTTAGTATTCAGTAAAATTACTGAAGTCTATCAGTGAGCATTGTCATTTAAAGAAAGTGAGTGGAAGAACTCAGACTTAAAGTGCCTTTCATGCTTCTCCACATAATGAAAATCAGGAACTCAGAGTCCACCAGCTCTTTCTGATTTATGCTTCTTTAGTTTCCTGCCATACATAAATATTTCTAACCGTCAATTTTGAACTAAGCCGAGAGCCCAAAACCTCATGGAATGATGATACATATCTTCTGCACCATCAACCTCTTTTTCTTAAATATTCTTATCATTCAAGTTATAGTTTACCTTCTTTTCCCAACATTTACTCCAAGTAAGAACACCAGTCATGAGAGTTCAAAAAAACAAATTAGTGCATCACCAAATATCTGACTAGAAGAAAACTACATACCTCTATATACTACATACTTCTCCCTCTTTTTACAGGATGGGATATTGAGAACTGAAGTGGGCTCTTGCCATAATGCTTTTGGGAATCTATCATAGTAGATGTAAGGTTAGCATTGGTAACACAAATGAGTTCCTTACCTCAAGTCATTACCCCCTTCACCCCAAAACATTGTGATCACTTCTGCCTGGAGCTCAGTCAATGTATATTCTTCTTTATCTCTGTGCTGGAAGGGACTTTAGAAGAGGTCTGCAGAATGTGTTTATTGTATTTAATCAAATAAGACATATAGATGGTAATATGCATTTATTTTGCTTTAAAAAGAAAATTGAGTTAGTTTTAGAGAGAAAAATATCCAAATGAAAACAATATTAGGTTGCTCACCAATCACCTTGCCATCCTAAAAGATAAGGTGGACTTGGGTCTAAAGTGAGTCCTTTTTCTATTAGTGTCTCTATTAATAGAATTCATTAAAATAACAATGATTTTAAAAATTAAATATGATCATTCAGTAAGTTAAATTAGATGATCGTGTTTTTCTTGATCTTGCTTATATAACAAATTGATAAGATCTTTCAAAAATCTATAAGCTTAGGAAATATTACTTTATATAACCAATATTCTTTACAGGATTATAATAAGACTTAGTTTTTTCAATATGATTACATCTCCATGGAGTTTTTAGTGAGTAATTGCTTACATGAGAGTTGGATTTGGCACAGCTTACCCCAAAACTAGTGTTGACAATAAACAGCTATTCACTGTGGGTGATCATGGGAGAAAAGATTTACCATTCATAGTTAATAAAAATTCTAAAATAAAGTCACTAAGCATTGCTCTTGGAAATACAAGCATCATGTGGAAGAAAATGTCCTGGGAGGGAAAACAAAAACACAAAAATAGCCATGGGTTAGTGTGTTAGTAAGAGAGAATAATACACAGATATGTTTTACTTTCGTAACTTGTCAAGTTCACTCTCAAATTAATACTTAATAGGGAGCTATGAATCTATTAAAGTATGGGACCTTTTTTTCCTTTATATCTCTCAAAATCATATGAATTACTTACTTGGACACACTCTGTAAGCTGGGCTTTAGGAAAAGCAGCTAACAAAAAATTAGAAAATTCATTGAATCAAGCATGAGTGTGAAACAA
Organism: Canis lupus baileyi; assembly: GCF_048164855.1. Classification (NCBI taxonomy): domain Eukaryota; kingdom Metazoa; phylum Chordata; class Mammalia; order Carnivora; family Canidae; genus Canis; species Canis lupus. Next base: position 35,125,973 of record NC_132859.1, on the reverse strand, counting down.
CTTGCTATTTATTTATGGTCATATGGTTAAACTCTTTCATTTTTCCCTTGTAAAGTCATGGCTAAAAGAATTGGCTTTATAATGTTCAGAATAAAATAATTCAATATTTTCCCCAACAATGTAGTTAGTTAATGATTAAATTAAGAAGGAGTGATGATGTTGCTGGATGATTCATAAAAAGGAAAATCTATATGTTTGGTCCAGTCTATATGTTTCTGGTCTATATGTTTCTATGATGTCTTTAGCTCTTTGACAGTACTCTCCTTCTCATCACAGTAATTGTTCTTCTCATACAGCATTGTAGCTCTTAGAGCTGGAATGTTCCTCAAGAAACCATCTCATCAAGCTCTCTGCCCTTCAGCAGATAATTCAATTCAACAAATTGTTATTGAAAGCCTGTTTCATAAGAGTCACTGTCCCAGGTCCTGGGGAAGATTAAGGAAATATAGCTCCTGGTCTTAAGAAATTCATATTCTTCTCAAGTAATAGATTAGAGAGTTTATTTGCAGGCAAGAACTAAATTCTTTGCCCAAGGTCACACAGCGCAGGGACCTTCAAAAAGCCTATCATCTTCAATGTATTTCCTCTCAGAGTTGGCAAATTATTGATAATGTAACAAAACTGTAGAGATAGGAGGGTAATTTGTTCCTTGCTTTATATTACACACACACACACACACACACACACACACACACACACAGTAACATCACTTGAAATCAAAGGAAAGAAAAAGAGAGAAAACTGAAACATACAAATTAGGAGCTGAGATATAACCACAGATAGAGAACAGTAATTCAAAAGACAGTATCAAGCTCTCCTTGAGAGGAATAATTTTCCAAGAAAATATGAATGACAAAAGTAAAAAACTGGAATATAGCCATTAAAATGGAAAAAATAAGAAAATTTGACAAAAAGTACATGCACTCTACTCCCCCAAATTGGGGCCAGGCTAATTCTTTCAAACTTTCAGGGAACAGATTCCACTATAAGTTCTTTTCAAAAAGCCACCACATCTTTATTACTCATGTGTGTATCTCTAATACCCAACACAGTACCTGGGATATAATAATGTGTAAAATAGGCATTACTGGATAGAAATGGCCTTTGCCATTGAAAGTATTTCACAGAATAAAGAAAGGAATGGATGCTACCATATTTATTTTACCAAGCAAGCATACCTCTCATAGAAAAACCTAAAAAGGTTACCAAGCAAGAAAACTGTGAACCTATAATCTTATCTACAAATAAAAGTCTAAACTTTTCAAGCAAAAAAGGCTCCATGACAAAGTAGAGTTTATACATTATTTTTTTAATAATAAATTTATTTTTTATTGGTGTTCAATTTGCCAACATACAGAGTAACACCCAGGGCTCATCCCATCAAGTGCCCCCCTCAGTGTCTGTCACCCATTCACCCCACCCCTGCCCTCCTCCCCTTCCACCACCCCTAGTTCGTTTCCCAGAGTTAGGAGTCTTTATGTTCTGTCTCCTTTTCTGATATTTCCTACCCATTTCTTCTCCCTTCCCTTCTATTCCCTTTCACTATTATTTATATTCCCCAAATGAATGAGAACATATAATGTTTGTCCTTCTCTGATTGACTTATTTCACTCAGCATGATACCCTCCAGTTCCATTCACATTGAAGCAAATGGTGGGTATTTGTCATTTCTAATGGCTGAGTAATATTCCATCGTATACATAAACCACATCTTCTTTATCCACTCATCTTTCAATAAACACCGAGGCTCCTTCCACAGTTTGGCTATTGTGGACATTGCTGCTATAAACATCGGGGTGCAGGTGTCTCGGCATTTCATTGCATCTGTATCTTTGGGGTAAATCCCCAGCAGTGCAATTGCTGGGTCGTAGGGCAGGTCTATTTTTAACTCTTTGAGGAACCTCCACACAGTTTTCCAGAGAGGCTGCACCAGTTCACATTCCCACCAACAGTGTAAGAGGGTTCCCTTTTCTCCGCATGCTCTCCAACATTTGTGGTTTCCTGCCTTGTTAATTTTCCCCATTCTCACTGGTGTGAGGTGGTATCTCATCGTGGTTTTGATTTGTATTTCCCTGATGGCAAGTGATGCGGAGCATTTTCTCATGTGCATGTTGGCCATGTCTATGTCTTCCTCTGTGAGATTTCATGTCTTTTGCCCATTTCATGATTGGATTGTTTGTTTCTTTGGTGTTGAGTTTAAGAAGTTCTTTATAGATCTTGGAAACTAGCCCTTTATCTGATATGTCCTTTGCAAATATCTTCTCCCATTCTGTAGGTTGTCTTTTAGTTTTGTTGACTGTATCCTTTGCTGTGCAAAAGCTTCTTATCTTGATGAAGTCCCAATAGTTCATTTTTACTTTTGTTTCTTTTGCCTTCGTGGATGTATCTTGCAAGAAGTTACTGTGGCCAAGTTCAAAAAGGGTGTTGCCTGTGTTCCCCTCTAGGATTTTGATGGAATCTTGTCTCACATTTAGATCTTTCATCCATTTTGAGTTTATCTTTGTGTATGGTGAGAGAGAGTGGTCTAGTTTCATTCTTCTGCATGTGGATGTCCAATTTTCCCAGCACCATTTATTGAAGAGACTGTCTTTCTTCCAGTGGATAGTCTTTCCTCCTTTGTCGAATATTAGTTGACCATAAAGTTGAGGGTCCACTTCTGGGTTCTCTATTCTGTTCCATTGATCTATGTGTCTGTTTTTGTGCCAGTACCACACTGTCTTGATGACCACAGCTTTGTAGTACAACCTGAAATCTGGCATTGTGATGCCCCCAGATATGGTTTTCTTTTTTAAAATTCCCCTGGCAATTCGGGGTCTTTTCTGATTCTACACAAATCTTAAAATAATTTGTTCTAACTCTCTGAAGAAAGTCCATGGTATTTTGATAGGGGTTGCATTAAACGTGTAAATTGTCCTGGGTAACATTGACATTTTTACAATATTAATTCTGCTTTTGGGTGCAATTGTAAATGGGATTGACTCCTTAATTTCTCTTTCTTCAGTCTCATTGTTAGTGTATAGAAATGCCACTGACTTCTGGGGGTTGATTTTGTATCCTGCCATGCTGCCAAATTGTTGTATGAGTTCTAGCAATCTTGGGGTGGAGACTTTTGGGTTTTCTATGTAGAGTATCATGTCATCGGCGAAGAGGGAGAGTTTGACTTCTTCTTTGCCAATTTGAATGACTTTAATGTCTTTTTGTTGTCTGATTGCTGAGGCTAGGACTTCCAGTACTATGTTGAATAGCAGTGGTGAGAGTGGACATCCCTGTCTTGTTCCTGATCTTAGGGGAAAGGCTCCCAGTGCTTCCACACTGGGAATGATATTTGCTGTGGGCTTTTCGTAGATGGCTTTTAAGATGTTGAGGAATGTTCCCTCTATCCCTACACTCTGAAGAGTTTTGATCAGGAATGGATGCTGTATTTTGGCAAATGCTTTCTATGCATCCAATGAGAGGATCATATGGTTCTTGGTTTTTCTCTTGCTGATATGATGAATCACACTGATTGTTTTACGAGTGTTGAACCAGCCTTGTGTCCTGGGGATAAATCCTACTTGGTCATGGTGAATAATTTTCTTAATGTACTGTTGGATCCTATTGGCTAGTATCTTGTTGAGAATTTTTGCATCCATGTTCATCAGGGATATTGGTCTGTAATTCTCCTTTTTGGTGGGTCTTTGTCTGGTTTTGGAATTAAGGTGATGCTGGCCTCATAGAACAAATTTGGAAGTACTCCATCTCTTTCTATCTTTCAAAACAGCTTTAGTAGAATAGGTATGGTTTCTTCTTTAAACGTTTGATAGAATTCCCCTGGGAAGCCATCTGGCCCTGGACTTTTGTGTCTTGGGAGGTTTTTGATGACTGCTTCAGATTCCATCAAAATCCTAGAGGAGAACACAGGCAACACCCTTTTTGAACTCAGCCACAGTAACTTCTTGCAAGATACATCCACGAAGGCAAAAGAAACAAAAGCAAAAATGAACTATTGGGACTTCATCAAGATAAGAAACTTTTGCACAGCAAAGGATACAGTCAACAAAACTAAAAGACAACCTACAGAATGGGAGAAGTTATTTGCAAATGACGTATCAGATAACGGGCTAGTTTCCAAGATCTATAAAGAACTTCTTAAACTCAACACCAAAGAAACAAACAATCCAATCATGAAATGGGCAAAAGACATGAACAGAAATCTCACTGAGGAAGACATAGACATGGCCAACATGCACATGAGAAAATGCTCCGCATCACTTGCCATCAGGGAAATACAAATCAAAACCACAATGAGATACCACCTCACACCAGTAAGAATGGGGAAAATTAACAAGACAGGAAACCACAAATGTTGGGATGATGGGATGAGCACTGAGTGTTATTCTGTATGTTAGTAAATTGAACACCAATAAAAAATAAATTTACTAAAAAAAAACCAAATTAGCAGTAATCATGCAAAATATATCAGAACTGAATTTAATAAGAATTGTGAAGAATATGTGAAAAAAAATCACTACATTCAACTAGAGAATATAAACAAAGACTTAGATAATGAAAATACCAATTTGCTAAAAATAAAAGAGGAAAATATTTAAAGCAAATGTGGCAGACATGTTAATAGATTTTTCTACATCCAAAAATTTTTACATAGCAATATGGACTAATGAGGCAAATAAGTAATTTACAAAGCAATAACTGCAAATAGTGAACAGAATTGTGAAACTATTTTAAATTTTATTTGTAGTTAAGTAAATATTAATAAAAGTGGGCATTATTTAAGACCAGTAAAATGATGATTAAAAAGAATGCTACAGCTAACTTCTTGGGAGTTTGGGAATTGCACTCATAGACAGCTAGAGATGTATCTTGGCACAGCGTTTGGGGAGGCATTTTGTTAATCTCTATTAAAATTGAATGTATGCATCACTTTTGACTCGGAAATAAAACTTCAGGAATTTATCCTAATGAAAATAATTTAACATATGCACAGTATGTATACATAAAGATGCTTACTACATCATTATTTTTAAAAGAGAAACAGGGACAGCTGGGTGGCTCAGTAGTTGAGCATCTGCCTTTGGCTCAGGGTGTGATCCCAGAGTCCAGGGATCAAGTCCCACACTGGGCTCCCTGCAGGGAGCCTGCTGCTCCCTCTGCCTGTGTCTCTGTGTCTCTCATGAATAAATAAATAAAATGTTTACAAAAATTTAAAAGAAAACAAAGCATCAATATAAACATCCATCAGTAGGGGAATAGTTAAATCAATTGTGTTATTTATATACAATAAAGTTTCTTGATATCATTAAGCATGATTCATATTTATAACTATTGATGTGTGAAGATTCTATGAAATAGTTAAGTAAAAGAAGCACATTATAAACAAAAACACAGGTTACAAAACCTGTGTAATGAAATGATTTTCATATGGCTAGAATTCTTCCTAGTAAGTTGTAGAAGCATACAGTCAGAAAAGTCACAGATTATGAGTCTTTATTCTCTTGTATACATGTTCCTGTGTTTTCTGATTTTTCTACAGTGAGTATGTTTTTTAAGAGTTTATTTCTTTTAGGTTCACAGCTAAATTGAGGGAAGGAAGGTACTCCCATATAGCCCTCACCCCAACACATGCACAGCCTCCTCCGCTTTCCATATATACTTTCAAACATGAAAAAAAGAATAAAAGTTTAAAAAGAAATGTATTATTTGGGGTTAAAAAAACTGGCTCTGTTGTATTAAATTGCTTCCTGTATGAGCAATCTTTCTCTGATGGATAAATACATAGTTGAATGTGAAAATGGGCTATACAAGTGAAAAATTTTCCTCTCTAGAGTACTTATGCCCTGCATAGGCAACTACAGACAAGCCATCCCAACAAAGCCAGTGTTGAGAAAGGCTTGCCTTGAAAACATACAATACATGTTCTCCCATTTAAAAAGCCAGCCTTTTGGATAAGAGTATAAATTGGTAAAATCATTTTGAAAATCCAGCAGTGGCTATTAAAGTTAAATAAACATATATCCTTGACACAGCAATTCCACTCCTGGGTTTATACCCAAAAGAAATGGATATTTATGTTCATCAAAAACCTGAATGATCATCGCAGTTTCATTAGTAAGAGTTAAGAACTGGAAATGACCCAATGTCTATGAAAAGAAAATTGTGATTTAGTCCTACAATGGAATACTACACAGCAATGAAAAGAGATGGTCTTGTGCCAAATGCAATAATATAGATGAATCATAAAGACATAATTTTGAGTAAAAGAACCCAATCATTAAACCATCATTACCATTTGATTCCATTTCCATCAGTTCAGATAAAGGAAAAAAATAATCAATGGTAGTAGAAATCAGAACAATAGTTGGGTTAGGACGGAGTGATTTCCATAGAAGAGGACAAAGGACCTTCTGAAGCATTAGAAATATCTTGATCTGGGGATTGCTGGGTGGCTCAGCGGTTGAGCCTCTGCCTTTGGCCCAGGGCCTGATCCTGGAGTCCTAGGATCAAGTCCCACATCAGGCCCCTGCATGGAACCTGCTTCTCCCTCTGCCTGTGTCTCTGCCCCTCTCTCTCTCTCTCTGGGTCTCTCATGAATAAATAAATAAAATATTAAAAAAAAGAAATATCTTGATCTGAGTGGAGTTCAGATGGGTGCATATATATATGTATATATATATACATATATATATGTAAAAATTTACTGAGCTATACATATAGATTTGTGAATTTAACTTATATAAAAGTTATATTTTAACTAAAAATTGTTTTTTTAATTTAACTAAAAATAAAAGCCAATCTTCCCAGAAAGAAAAAGCAGGTCAGCACACTGAGCAGAGGCTATTTCAGGGTGAGTATTACATAGTCAGCACATTTTCAAATGATGGGGAGATTATTATATCATCTGAATACACCTAATTATTACAACTGGCCAGCAGTCATTTATAGAAATTGTTCATAAATATTTAAACATACTGCCTGGAAACATTTCTAAAGAGCTTTTAATATTTCTCAGCTGAGGTACATTGGTGTGAATTTCCAAGATCATGCTCCTGACATTGAAGTAATTGAAAAATCCAGGGCAAACTGACTAATCCCAGTAACAAAGAAATCTATTGTTTTCTTGCCTATTGTTTATTTTATATCCATTTATTTTAGGCTCATCATATTCATTCTGTTTCATTCAGTCTCCAAATATGGAATTCCTGCCTGACTCTTCCCGATTTGCCCACCATTCTGATGTTGCCAAACTCCCTCCACCTGAGGGCTCTGAGTCAGTTGGCAAAACTCGTTCGATGGTTTATCTAGAAGAGAGGGAGGACAGAGGAGAATATGCCAAGGGAAAACTGTAAAAATGTCATGAGCAGTTCCCATGATTTTAAAATCCATTTTAAAATTATTTCATTCTATCATTTCTATACTGAAATATTTCGACTTCCAGAGGGCATTCTGGTCAGCAAAACTGCAACTAGTATACTGCAAAGTTGCAAAAGTGCATAGCATGGTCACAAATTTATGCATCTTGCTTTCAGACACACAGTTTATTTATCCTCTAGCACTGGCCTAAGCTTCCTTATGGATCCTATTCTCCTAAGGAATGGGAACAACTCAGATCTGCCGATTAACAAAGTTCCAGATTTTTCTGATTCAACAGTTTCCCTCCAGTATAAACATTTGGTCCTTCAAAGTTGAGATCCTTCAAAGTTCTGTGTCTTCTACTTCCTCGGGTATCTTTCTGAGACGTCCCCTCTCTGGTAGCTTGTGTGATATATAGTGGTATAATTATATATGGTAATATTATATATGAATGATTTAATTCCATTTGTACCTAAAGTAGTCAGGTTGATCTCTCTTGGCTGGGTCTAGGTTCAGTTGTGGTCCCTGATAGTCTCAGTCTCTCTTCCGTTCTAAGTGGTGTCACAAAGGCCTCTGAATAACTTCATATTCACCATCCAGCCCTTGGCCTAGGTGTTCTATACTACGAGCCCCTTGCCTCTCACTTGGGTAGGCTCTAAGGCATAGACGCTTGACGTCAGCTTGACCATCTGCCTTTGGGGATCTGTAGAAATTCCTGACTCTCAAATCAGGCCCTAGTACGGTGGTCTTCAAGAAACACCTGGAGGACTTGTTAAAACATAGGCTACTGGGCCCCCCCCTCAGAGTTCCTGATTCAGTAGGTCTGGAGTGGGGTCTAAGAATTTGCATTTCTAATACCTTCCCAGTGATGCTAATGCTGTTGTCACCGTTTGAGAACCTCTAGTCATAGAAGAACCAAGCCATCAGGAAAGCTGAGACTTCAGTGCTTTTAATTTTACTTTGATGTGGCTTGATATGGTGAATGGTCACCTATGAGACCATTATATTCTGGAATCCTTAATGTGAATTTTAAAAAAACACCCCTTACTTAACACCCCGGTGGCTCTTTGGGCTGCTTATATCCCCCACTCCACCATTGCACTTCCTTACAGCCTTGTATCCCTTCACAGCCCTTTCAAACCAGAATAACTGGATTTGGCTTTCCCATTTCCAGGTTGCAATATTCTCTTACCCTAGGCAACAAGCCAAATAGGGCAGCTGCCATAGATGGCTGGGTACTTTCTTCACGCTTTATGGATGATCTGGCTCCAGAAATGGTCAAGATATTTCAAAAATTCTGGCTTTCCATCCCCTTCCTCTGTAGCAGGAGGCAGCTGGATGTCTCAGGTTAGCTTCCTGAGACATCCTTCCTGAGGGAAGGTTATGATCATGGAATTCCAAAGTATGGAAGTCATTAATATTTTGCTAAACTATCCTTGTTACAGATAACATTCATTGAGGACCTCATTCTAGCTCTTTCTTTGAGGGACTAGTAGCCAAAGGGCTCAAATTCCAGAGTATATCCCATATTATAAAGTAGAAAGCAAATCGATCCCTAGTGCTAAAACAGTTTTTAAATTACTCAATTAGACATTATGGAACCAAAAATCCCTATATACTATAATCATTTTCAAATATTCACTTTCCTGCCAATAGCCACATTTTGCCAGGTTGTGGAGACAAAGCAAGTTGGCAAGATGTTGAGAAACCTGTAATTGGCAGGACAGAATATCTTTTTGCTGCCAATTTCATGGGCAGGTGCCTGGGACTTGATAAGATGTGAGAGGAAAATTTGTTGCTTTGATTCTGAACTTTATAGAAAGCCACTTCCTGCTATTTTGATGTTCATGACCTCAAATCTATGCTGCTGATTTTTTTAGGTATATAAACTCTCTCAGTGGGCCTACCACCATACTATACTTTCTAAATTTGGGGAAGAATTATGATATTTAAATAGGTGTAAGGTCTAGAAAACAAATCAGACTCCATAGTAGCATACATCCTCTTTTGAGTAATCCCTGTTCATGGAGCTCACTAGAAACTGATTTGATATCTTGACATTGAATTTTGTTGAATTTCTTGAACTATAGACAATCAATGTTTAAACCACAGATGTCATAAGAGAATGGGCATCTGCTTTTCATAAAATAGATCCTGGTACTCCCATTTTATGCAGTCCATTTTTATTGCAAATTTTTTTAGTTCTTTCCTTATAAGGGAGGGTCTTTAATGTAAAGAGAGTTATCCCAAAGTGAAGAAAACCATTTTCAGGGGAATCGACTTTGAGTAATGTTTATTAATCAGACTAATATAATGGGAATGTACAAGATCAAAGAAGAGAAAAAATGAGTTCATCTTCCTTTTCAGGCACTAATATTGTACATCTGAGGGCAAGTGACCTTTCCTCTCTGGATCGCTTTTGTAAAATAGAAAGCTGGACCAGAAGATGCCTATTTTCGCGTCTCCTACTGTTTAAACAATATGAAGATTTGTATTAGGATGCTATAGGAGTCCTTGGCTTGTTTACACTCCATCTAAGCTGCCCTCTATCACCCCAATTTGCTTCAGTCCAGCAAAAGAACCTAACAAGATGCCCACAGCTTGCTTTCTTTCTCCCCATTTCTCTCTCTCTCTCTCTCTCTCTCTCTCTCTCTCTCTGTGTGTGTGTGTGTGTGTGTGTGTGTGTGTGTGTGTTTAAGGAGAGGATTTACTGAAACTAATTCTTAAACCTATGCAGGGTCTGACTCCTAAAGCACTCATTAAAAACCCAGCATATTTGCCTCAAAAATTCACCTCCAACTTTTGGGATGCTCCATGAAAGAGACTAGCTAAGAGAATGGAGGTATTTGGCTCTGAGGTTCTTATAGTACAATGTCTAACTCCTCTTATAGCCAGGATTTTTATTGTCAAACAATGTGTTATCTAGAGACAGGCGGACTTAAATTACTATTTTATAAGCTCTTCTACCTCTGTTTCCTACATTTTTTTGTGTTTGTAGGGAATGGTTTCAGCACCTTCAGGAAGCTTTTTTCCTCTACCACTAAGTTATCATATATTGCAGTTTTTAGAATTTATATAGGATCATGAACCAATGCATCTCCAAGATGTACATCAAACCTGCAGGAAGAGTGAAAGCCAATCAAGACAATGGCCTGAAGATGTTTTCCAAGACAGTGAGTGTATCTGGGGTCCTTAACACTCCAGGTCAGGAAGAGAAACCATGGTTTCTACACACAGAGATCTCATTCTATAAATTTGCAGAAGTCCATTAGTGAACACCTGGTCATGATAGACTAACTTGTCATCTATCACTGAGTAAAGTCCCTAAAATAAGATTCTTATGAATCTTTACTTATGTTTATAATTACCCTATTCTCATTGAGTCTAATTGGAATACCTCCACATAAAATGCCAGGAAAGGAATTATACGTACAAAGCAGCTTTTAATTAAGAGGAAAAGCACCTATGTGTACTTGGCAGCTTGGTGTTCTTTTAGTTTCCTTAATGTAGAACATGGCATATCAGCATTTAAATGGCTTCTGATTAATAAGTACTTGTTTCAAGGCTACCGAGACTGAAATAAGATAAACACATATTAACAGAGTGGGAACAATAATAAAAGGAAATAAGTGTCACTGGTTTAAAATGCATATTGTAAGTGATTCCAAAAGCATGGAAATGTAGTTATTAAACCAGCATGGAAGACCATGGGCCTATTTTATTGAAGTAATTAAATACTCTCTTCAAGTTTATGGCTCCTTGGATCATTTTCGGCAAATGAAAATTGGAGGGGAAATGTTAACCAGGGCCTAATGGATGGCAGCCAGCTTGACTTCTTGATATCAGTAGCTGAGTTTTGAAGGCCATTTGCTATAGAAACTAATGGCCTATTGAATTTGGGGGCTGAAGTCGGAAAAGAGTTCATATCAGTGGCATTGTAGCCAGTGTTTTCTTCCAATTGCCATACAATTACAGTATTGACGATAACAACAACACTAAGAAGAGTGGAATCTTCTGAGTACTTAGTATATGATGGGCACTGTTTTAGGCAGTTAATAGGTGTTAACTCATTTGAACTGGATCACAATGACATGGTGTAAGAAGCAGTCTGCTATCATACTGATCATTATATCACCCCCTTCTGACCCTCCAAATCAGAGTTTCTCTCTTATCCCTTGACACTCTATGAGCATGGTCTGGATTTTCTCTCTTTTACATGGCTCATGAGAGGCATTTTCATTTCTGTTTACTCCTTGCTGGCTCTTTCACTACTAGAATACAAGCTGACTGAGATCACAGACTGTATCTCACTATCCACTCTATCTTCACAGTGCCTAGATCACTGATTTATCTCTTTTTTAATATGTATTTTTTATTGGAGTTCAATTTGCCAACATAGGGTATAACACCCAGTGTTCATCCCATCAAGTGTCCCCCTCAATGCTCGTCACCCAGTCACCCCATCCCCCTTCCACACTACCCCTTGTTCGTTTCCCAGAGTAAGGAGAGAAAATGAGTGGGAAAAATCAGAGAGGGTGACTGATTTCTCTTTCACATATTTTTAGAATAGGAGATCTGCATAAATTAAGAAATTCTGCTCTGCAGCCAGGTCTTCAGCCACATGCAGCTTTGCCACACACTGGTCATGGCCCACTACCTGATTAACAGGGGCACATCTATGTCCCAAATAGCAGGCTCGTGGAACATTAGCTGTCCATGGGGACAGTTAAGTGTGGGGATGGCATCACCTACAATGACTTTCACATTCTCACTGGGTATGCTGACTCACTGCAGACCAGATGGACCTGACCTCTGCTCTCATAAGAAAGATCACTCTGGCTGCTCAGTCAGTAGAGCATGCAACTCTTGATCTTGGGGTTGTGAGTTTAAGCCCTATGTTGGGTGTAGAGTTTACTTAAAAATAAAATTAAATTTTAAAAATACTTTAAAATTAAAACAAAAAGATCACTCTGAAGACCCCCCTGGCTTCCTCAACCATGGACACAGTCACAGAGGCTGGTCTGGCCTTAGCAAAGGCCCTTACAGGAGGTATTGGCTTCATCTATTACAACTGTATACCTGAATTCCAAAGCCAACAAAGTTCAGAAAGGAAAGAAATATGAGCAAGGATTCATCAAAGACCCTGTGTCCTCAGCCCTGAGGATTGAGTGTGGGATGTGTTTGAAGCCAAAGCCCAGCATGGCGTCTTTGGTATCCCAACCACAAGCACAGGATGTATGGGCAGTTGATTTTCTCAAGGAGGAGGAGAACGACTGATTTTTGGAAGAGATCATGATGAAAGAGGAAGATTTGGTGGTAGCCCCTGCAGGCATCACATTGAAGGAAGCAAACAAAACTCTGCAGCGCAGCAAGAAGGGAAAGTTACCTGTTGTAAATGAAGACGATGATCCTGCCAGGACATTGATGCTAAGAGTCTGATCCAAGACCATGCCATGATGAATTCTGGGGAACTGAAGTTTGAGAAAATAACATCTTCAGTTTAGGTGAAGTGGTGTCCACAGCCTCCATTTGTATAAGGTGCTCTTCAGAAAAGGGATACAGCATACGTCCTGGTTTTTCAATGAAAGTTTGGGGAAAAAAAATACTATGTAGCTTTCTTTTTCTCTCAAAAAATATTTCAGAAATGTTTTTGTGTTTTTGTTTTGTTTTGTTTTGTTTTGTTTTAGAGGTGGGGGGGGTACAGAGAAAGAGAGAGAGAAACTTAAGAATGTTCTACATCCAGCATGGAGTCTGACTTGGGGCTCGATCTCACAATCCTGAGATCATGACCTGAGTCAAAACCAAGAGTCAGACACTTAAATGACTGAGCCACCCTGGTACCAAGGAATGTTTAAAATATTCATAGCTTTGAATTAAAACTTAGAAAATCTAGTTACAAAGCAGTATGCAAATTTTATTCCAATTTTCAAAACTGTTATGTATATAAAGACAGATTAAAATATATAAAAATATTAAAAGTGATCATCTCTGGACAGGAAGATAATGGATAATATTTATTGCCTTTCTATTTTCTAAAACAAAGTTGTTATAAAACTATAGCAAATGTTTGCTTAAAATATTAACTGATTTTAATGTAATTATGATTTTGTCAAATTACTTTTGCTGAATTTTTAATAGCATGCAGAATAAACAGAACAAGGAAAAAAACAACTCACATCCAATAAGTGCTTCAGAGAAATTTCTAAGGCAGGATTTTATCTGTCCATTGGAAAAACCACAGTTTTATTGATTAAAAGCTTAGCCATTGTTAGGCCTTTTCCCATTTCTGTTTTCCATTCTGGCTTAATTTATTACCTGTTACCAAGACTAAGATGTGGAAACATTAGAACTCTCTTGCGAACCACATATGGAATCTTGCTTAAGGATATCAAGTGAGGGGCAAGACAAGAAAAGAAACTCTTCTTGGACACATACTCTCCTAAGGCACTCTGTGAAATTTTGGCAGCATGAATTGGGATTACCCTAAATAACCTTTCTTTGAACAACTTGGAGTCGTCAGAATTCTTTAAAACCATACTTGTCAAGGTTCTTATTGATCAAAGACTTTCCTCCCCTTCAAAGCTACGTGGCTGCTATGAAGAAAATATTTCCAACAGACTTCAGCTAAGTGTACACAGAAGTATGTAAGGGTCAGGTAATGCCAGCCTAGCAAATTCTGCAGCAGGTTTTGAATCTATGGAAATCAGAAAAGGTTTCTTCTTGTTGGTACAGTTAAGTAAAACTTTTGTTTTCTCTGCTTTTTGGTTGCAGTAGTAATTATATGCTTATTTACTTCATAGAAGGTTTCAACTGGTCACATAACAATGAGTAAGATGACTAGTAAGGGAGAAATTTAATCTGAAAGGTGCAAAAATTTTTATCATAAAACACTTTTATATTTGATGAAACTAGCCAGATATACATCACCTGGATTAAGTCACCTTCCACAGACACTTGGAAAATCTGACTTTCCCAGACTGGCCCCTTCATTATTCCCAATATCCTGAAGTTTTATTTCCTGTTTATGTTACTCGACAAAAATCCTGCAATTTTACTTATTTATTCTACTTGATCATAAATTGCCAAACTCTCTTTTTCAATGGAGTTGAGGATCAGAAAGCACCTACATATTTTTTTCTCTCCAACACAAATACACTTCTACGTCAGTACCCAGAGCATCTTCAAATAGTTTGCCAATGCTAAAAGAATAAAGGAAAACGCACATGGTATTTCTAAAATTCATTTTTACTTCTGTTATATAAACAATGGATGCTCATTGTAGAAAGACTTGAACACACAGAAGCAAAACTGAATAGAGATACAATTCATATTTCCACTGTTTTGAAATAACCACTGTCAACATTTGATGTATGCCCTTTTAGATTTTTCCTCTATGTTGTAGATAGAAAGCTAGATGTATTTATGCAAATATATAGTATCATAATCTGTTTTCTATTTCTTTAAAGTGTGCAAAAATATGCCTATGCTATAATGTAATTCCACACTTAAATCTTAAAAGTCTGCTTAATATTCTATCATTTGATAGTATCACAACTAAACAATCCTTATTTTGGAGATAAAAGAGATTTTTAACTATTTTGTATTATAAGTATTATTATAAATAATATATTTTTCACTAAAAATTTCCTTGAATGAAAATATTTAGAATATAATTTCTTTCTCAAAAGGCATGCACACTTTAAAGATTTTGTGATTTATTGACAGATTGCCATCCAAACAAATGGTGCTATTTATGAGTGGACCATTTCTCCAAATCTTTCACAATACTTAGTATTATCACTTCTAACTTTTAAATATCAGGGTATAAAAATAACTGAGTATTTTGAATCTCTTTAATTATGAGTGAAATTAAAATTTCTTCACATATTTGTCACATTCAACTGTATTTATTCTTTTGTGAACTGTCTTATGGGTATTTTTTTAATTGTGAGAAAATTTTTCATATTTAATTTTAAAAGGTAATTATATATTTAAGGTATTAATACCTTACTTTGCCATTCCTGAAGATAGTACTTTCCCCAGTACTCATTTGTGTTGAATTTTATTCATGTTTTTAAACACAACTTTTTAAAATTCTCAAATAACTAAACTAACTTGAAAAAGTTATAAAAATAAAATTATTCATAGAAGTATGATGCTGGATCATACCAAAGTCTAATTTGACCCTTTTCTCCCAAGCTGGACAAAATCCAACTCCACTCTGAAAGAGTTATATCTGGTCCTTTCCTAGGCAACTTAAAAAAAAAAAAGAAACTTTAATAAACATTTTTGACCCTAAGTCTCAACATCTGTTATCAATAAGGTAAGACAACTCAGAATATTTTTGTCTCATATTTCTTCAAAGAATTTTTCACAGTTGATGAATCTAGCTAACAGGTGGGTACATGTCATATTAAAAATTGCAAATCTAGCTCCCAGTGTAAAACTGAGATGGTTTGCAGCAAGACATTGATTTGCAGGCATCTGACTAATGACAATGGCTTAGAATCATGTCTACTTTCTGTCAGAGACAGAAGTCCTTGAATATAGACATGAACAAAGTTAACTTTACATAAGACAACTTCTAACATTCTTAGATTCTTGGTGAATTAAGTGATTAATGTCATTTGGCCAGGATAGTGGCACACTCACTGCATTGTCCAGTCATTCATGCATGCTGCAATGTTCTGTAACATGAAACAGTTTTCTCTCCTAGAATAGTACATGGTGCACACAACACCTGGGATCTCTGGTGCTTTTAAAAATGGTGTTCACAAAAGTATGTCTTGGCACCTCCTCTGTGATGACCACCAGCAAAAAGAAAAATAAGGCTAATGGTACACAGGCTTAGAGAATTCCAATGGAACTTGCCTCTGTGTTATTTTTTGTGGGGGCACAAAAGGTATAAAACCTTTGGAGAATCCATTGAAAGCTATGAAGTCTCACTACTAAAATGTATACATACACATAGGGAAAATATTTTGTACATAATACGGGGAGGTACAGATTTCCAACTGAAGCCCACCTGTATGTCTGTAAAGGGGTCAGAACATTCTACTCCACAATGGTATGATTGCTAATACCTATTCGAGAGTCTGAGAGATAGCATGAAAGATCAAGTCACCAGGAGACCCCCCAGTCTGATTCTGAATGTTAGACTGTGCTATGAATTGCATCACTCGTGACTTTGCCAACAGAATGCCTTCCTGTGTCAAAAAACTTTCGAAGACCAGAATGGACAGCTGGTCCAATTATGTTGTTCCAGGAGAGTTGACCAAGCGCTTTGTGAATGCACCAGTGTATAACAAACAGCCTACCCTCTCTAAGATTATTTATCATTTCCATCACCCAGAGAGAAGCCAGTCTTCCTCCTAATGAAAGTGAGAAGTGTTTGTTCACACAGAGTACATTCTTCGTAAAGTATCAGTCTGGTCAGTGAGAAAACTGATTTGTCCTCGTTATGGATCACATATAGCCCCTGTCCCTTGTCCACTTACTCATTTTCACTCTTGCTCCAGTTCTTAGCACCAATTATAATATATAGTATACACCTTGATGATAGCCAAAACTATAAAGGATGGCTTCAAATGCACATTTTATTTGCTATTTCACTGAGATCCAGGAAAGACGATCAAATGTTAAGAAACAGTTATCCATGAGAATTGTAAAAAACATTATAGTGATCAGGTTGTAGGATGAGACTGTGTCCCAGACAATCTGCATCTTTCCAATAGAAACTAAAACTCATCAGAAAAAATTATGTAAATAACACACACACACACACACACACACACACACACACACACACATTTGCTGGCAATCTTTAACGTTCCCTGGCTTGGAGAAGCATCCCTACCTTTATCTTCACATAGCTCTCTCCCTGTATGCTCGTCTCTATGTCCAAGTTCCCCTTTTTATAAGGACCTCAGTTATATTGGATTAAGGTTGACCCTAATGACTTCATCATAATTTGACCAATTATATCTGCAAAGATCCTTTTTTCAAATAAAGTCATACTCTGAGGTACTTGATGTTGGGGCTGCAACATATGAATTTTGGAGAGATATAATTCAACCCTATACTCTTAGGAATATAATATATTATTAATACACATACACACAGACACACACATACAACGTCTTCATTAAGTTACAGTTTATGATAAAGGAGAACCCAAATGTCACAGACTTGCTCGCCCATTATCAGGCTCATACCATCAATCTTCAAGTTCTTTGAGAATCTCCTGAAGCTATGGGATGGCTCTGAGAAAAAGCAATTTCCTTAGACAGGAGAGGGTTTAAGACAAAAACAGAATGTGTCCTGAGATGCTCTTTCTCCTCTGGTCCCATGATTCCAGCATGCCTGGAGAGTTTCACCTGGACTTGTCTCCTTTTTGCATTCCTCTGAAGCCAAAGGTCTATCTCAATGAATCATCAGTTAAGATCTTTTGCTCATGAGCAGCCTTAGCTCTAAATGGACCCCCAAACACTACTAGACAGAGGAATCCCTGGTTGCTCTCCTCTACACATGCCTGAATGCGTGAAGGCAGCCTCAGGAGATCAAAGGGGCCAGAAAGGTCTTACATTAAGAAAAGGAGATGTAAGAGAGTCTGAGTCAGACAGCTATATGTTCAAACCCTGACCTTGGTACTTACTAATCGTGTGATTTTGGGCAAGCTACCTAATCGCTCTGAAACACAATTTATGTGCTCCTAAAACAGCTTAGTAATACCCTTCATAAGGCCATTTCACTATTAAAAGAGATAATCGATGTGAAAGTACATAGTGATTGATCATTAGCACATGCTTAGTAGGTTTCTCTTCCTGTTCAGTAGACTTGTGACAACAACAGATCCTGAGTCAGAGAAGTTTTCAACAACCCAGTGATCTTTGGCACCTTAGGCCTTAAGGGTGTTGTACCAAAACATGCTTTAATGAGATGTAGCTTGAATTTATAACATTAAGCATTCAATATATAGAAGCTCAGATGATTTGTACTAGAAAGTCCAAAAAAATTCTACAGATTTCATTTTCTCACCTTTGCTTCTCTCTCTTCAGAACTATATCTTCAGTTTGTTTTTCTGAATTAATAGAATAATCTCATTACTTTTCCTCACATGGGACTGAGTAAAGAAAGTACTCTACCTGAAATATTGATTGGGAGATTTTAATTCTATCTCATTTTTTAAAAATAGGTAGTCACTTAGAGGTGAGATCTGAAGGACACAAAACTCTTCCCTACCCCAAAACAGATCTCTTAATCAATAGATGGGCTGATTAAAATTCCCAATATTTAAAAGTGTCCATTAAATGTAAGGAGTTTTAAAATATGGAACAAGAAAGAAAAAAGGTCAGTAGTCCATAAGATAAAATAAAAATAAAATAAAATAATAAAATAAGGAACAGATACCATATTAACTAGCTGTTTCTTGACATCCAAGCACCTGTTGATACAATAGACCACTCCTTTCCTGACATCTCTTCTAGGATATAACTATTCTGTTTTCTGTAGTTCACATCTCATACACCCTTAGTTTCCCCCTCTCCTCCTGATTTCTATCTAATCCCTTTAGTCCTCCAGTCACTCCTCCTAAGCAATTTCACCCCATATCTCTAGCTTGGCCTTGTCTCAGAACTGCAGACTCAAGGTCCACCTACCTAGCTTGACATTTTCACTTTAATGTCTCATAGACATCATTTTTGCTATGTGAGATAAATAAATGTCTTCATTAGCTAAACATTTGGTAGTAAGTTTTTTAGTTACATAAAGCAAAATACACACTAACTTCTAGGCCACTATCTGCTTTGTCATATAGGGAGAAAACCCTGAGACCATGAGGCTCAGGGAAGGAAAATCTCTTGGCTAGTGTGAAGGTAAGCTCATGGCACTGGAAGAAGAGATGGTAATGAGAAACAAGCTGAATTTTAGAATTCATAATTTATAGGGGTATATATACAGGGCATAAAATGCTCTCATGTCCATTAACTAATTCAGTAGAGTCTTTATCCATCATCCATTACTTAACATAGCATCCAGCATACCTAGACAAGTATCTCCAATATCATTTCCACATCAAAGGATTGTTAGGAAAGACAATATGATATAGTGAGTAACAGAAAGTCTAGTAGGTATAGGATGAGAAGGTATCACATCTGGGTCTCAGTTTCCATATCTATAAAATAAGGCTATTAAGCTAATGCTTTGTTTTTTAAGACTAGAGTCAGCATATGATTCTGTATAGTTACACATGAAATGTTTCATTTAATCAATGTAATGAAATATAGGGTGCTGATTTACCCTTATCGATGTAGTAAAATATTAGTCAGTGTAATTTAGAGGCACTACAGGTTTTAAAATACCTTCAGAACTGAAAACAAAGACCTATATTGATTTCACTGTGTTGACCGTATTATATTGCACTGATGCAAATCTGTCATCCATATATGAAATAACTGATGGAATATTCAGTGATTTTTAGTTGTTACAAAATGTGTTCCATTTCAGAATAGCACATAATGCAGTTTATATAAACAGTATGGAATTATTTTATGTTGCCACCCTTTGACCTTGTTTAGAGTCCTCTGAAAATCCAATTTCTAGATGCATCTACCACCTATCCAGGTGATATTTTCACTCTTTTGACTTTTACCTGTTTTGCGGTGTAAAGGGCTATTTAGAAACAGATGTACTTTCATTTCACAGTAAATATGTCGAAGTGCAAATAATGTATCTATCTCATTTTCCCCAAAATCAATTTCTTCGTCTTTCATAATTTGACATATTCCTTCTTGAAAAGTTGAATTACTTGTTTCCTAAAAATACAGAGCCCAAGAAAGAATACTGCCAGTCGAAACCTTTATAATCTCACACCAGTAAATATTCAGGCAGCAGCAAATGAGGAGTGCAGGCACTCAGTTTTGGATGCTCATACTTTCTGCTCTCTCTGACACCCCCAAACACATGTGTTTCGTGCCCTTTTTGCCAATTTTAACTCTGCTGGCTCTCTGTTCTCTCCTGGGAAAACTCTCATCTTCATGGACAGAAGTACAGAGGAATGGCATGATCTGACAGGTTATGGTTTTCAGAGCATGTGTGTGAATAAACTGCCTTTTGGAGATAAAAGTACTGATATATTTTTTAACAAATGTGTCTTCCAAATTTACCCTAAATAATGAGATCAAAAGAAGTTCTTTGTGTCACTCTGCTGAGACTGGATTGTAAAAAACGATGATAAAATAAAAATAACAAATATGTTAATAACTGCTTGAAGTAAGAATATATCCATTCAAGTTTTTCAAGACATAATTTGCATTGGAATGGAAATAATTTAACACCATTACAACCAAGTTGTGGAAGAGAAGTGTTTTTATGACAGTTCTTTATTATATTTCTAACCACCTTTTTATTAGAAAATAATTTCCCAAACAATGATCTACTAGATAAAAATATTTTAGTTGTTCTTGTCATAACTTTCCATTGATATTTTATTCTCTTTTAAAAAAGAAAAATCTTAATTAATTATCCCTCCTACCCTTTTATAGAAACATTTTAGAATGTCTTTCCAGTCTTTATTCAAAAATAATTCTCTGTAACATTTCCAACGAATTTGGGAACCTGATCACAAAGTTCAGTAAACCTTGGGATTTCAATTATATTTATTTTCCACATTTTAAGCTGTGAGCATAAACTAAGTTTTGTTTAAATTTCAATAAACTGGAGCAATGATTTATCCCTGAATAAACTTGACATCATAAGTAGTGATTACACTAAGAATTTTTGTAAATTTTAAAATAATTTTTATTATTTTTAAATTTTAAAAATAATATAGCCACATTAGGCTAGTTAAGAAATGAGTTGAAAACTTTCAGTTAAAAAAAAAGAAAACTTTCAGTTAAAGCTGATGGAGTTATGATCAAGGATATTTTTATTCTATGTCTCTAAAAACAATAAAAGAACAGAAAAAAGTAGAAAAGAAATTTCTATATTAAATGATAAAAAGTAACTATCATACCAGTATATACACTGATACACTTATATAACTATCAACAAGCTTTCTTGTACTTCAGGAAAAACAAAAATATCTTTGCAAATGTAAGTGTCATACTCCTGAAGTCCATCTAACAAAACTTTGATTTCAAGAATAGAAAGGAATAGGTACAGGACAGTGTAAAGAAGTAGCAGTATCACTGTACAGACCCACATTTCAACCACAAAAGGAAGGGAGAGGAGGATGTGAAGAGATATGATTCCATCCTCATTTTCAAATGACCTGGCCCTCTAGTTAAATCAAACAGCCATAGGTTAAGTGAGGAGGACGGTGGCTAACCTAAGATCACTATATGAACTCTGTGACTTACGTTATTTACTGAAAGATTTGAAATGTCTAACACTAAGAGAGGGCATGACCTCTAGAAAAATAATATATTTTGTAGAGGGGGAATAAAGCCCAAATAAAGCAGAAAATTGCCCTTATCCCTGTCCGCAGGATGTGTCAGCAAAAAGCTTGCATGACTAGACTTTCTCCCATCAAAAATTGGTGATAACCAGAAAATAATGTGTAGCTTAGACTTATAGACTGATAATGTTATCACCCATTCTCACACCAAAGAAACTGAAGTATGATTGAAAGAAAGAAGAGAGAGGGAGAGAGAAACAGAGAGTAATAAGAAAGGGCAAAGAAGCTGGCTAATACAGTAGGAGTGGAAATCCTCCACTCCCCAAGAAACAGATGAACAATTAAGGTAAATTAGTCCGCAGGGTCTGAAAAAATTTAAGGTAACTTATTACCTAAGAAATAATAGATCACAAAGAAATGCTACATAAAGTGAAGAAGCTGAATGAAAAAAAGAGAAAACACAACTCATTATATATATGAAATGCTCTAGAAATTGCAACATGAAGGAAAGGAAAAAAAAGACAATGAAGATCTAGCTTACATTTCAAGATTGAGCAAAATCACACAAAAGAAAGTATCCAGGAGATTTCAAATAGCTAAAAGAAAGACAAAAGATAAAAGATTTTTTAAAAAGATATTCCTGAAAAACAAAGAGCAAGACAAACAGAAATGAAAATATACAAAACAGAAAGAAGTAATTCTTGAAATTAAGTAAAATATAATCATCTGATGAAAGCATTCATCAGATGTAACTGTGCCATAAGATAAAATTAAGAAAATAATCATCAGCAACACATACTTGATGACATTGTTAAAACTGATGGTTAAAAGAAGCATGTAGGAATTCAAGCAGTAAAAGCAAATCATCTAAAGAAAAATCAAACCATCTCAAAAAAATAAAAAATAAAAACATCAAACAGAAATAGAGAGTAGAATGATGGTGCCAGATGGAGGGTGAGGGAAAAGATGTGAAAAGATACAAATTGCTAGTTATAAGATAAATAAGTTCTGAGCATCTAATGTACAGCATGATGAGTATAGATAATAGTGCTCTATTGTATATTTTATTTTTTAAGAGAGTAAATCTTAAGTAGTTTCACCACACACATATACAAAATGTAACAATGTGAGGTGATGTATATGTTCATTAATTTAAGGTGGTAATCATTTCACAATGCATACCTATATCAAATCAACACATTATATACTTCAAATGCATGTAATTTTATTTGTCAAGTATACCTTAATAAAGTTAAAGAGAGAGAGAGAGAGAGAGAGAGAGAGAGATTGCTACCTGAAGATTTAGGAAGGGTACAACTGAGGCACAAATACATGAAATCTGTTGTAAAGGTAGCTCCTATCAAGAAGCCCAAAGTATCTGAATATTCAGGAGGAGGAGGAGGAGGAGGAGAAGAAGAAGAAGAAAAAAGAAGAAGAAGAAGAAGAAGAAGAAGAAGAAGAAGAAGAGGAAGAAGAGGAAGAGGAAGAGGAAGACGGGAAGGGAAGGGAAGGGAAGGGAAGGGAAGGGAAACCTAAGGCTCATAGTGAAGAGGAGGAGGATAATGAGGAGGAGGAAGAAAGAGAAGGGGGAGGAGGAGGTAGAGGAGGAGGGTGAGGAAAGGGAAGGGGTGGTGAAGAGAGGGATGATGAAGGGGAAGAAGAAGGAGGAGGGGGAGCAGGAGGGGGAAGAGAGGAAGAAGATCCACTAATTATATTTGTTAAAAGATATCCCTCAAAAATATCATAATTAGAGGAAAACACCTAGGTACAAGAATGTTTATTCAGATATAACAGAAACAAAGCATAAAGATTTGAGTTAATAGAAATGGTAAATTTTATCTACAATGTAGTGGCTGTGACCACCCATATATTTTAGTAATTCTTTAGTAAGCAAAAATGAACTTAAAACTTGTGTTCTATTCTTAAATGTTGTCATGTATTCACATGTAATTTAACATTTTCTGTTTTACCAGTTTACAGTACAAAATGTGGTTAGGTTTCATATGATACTCAAATTAAAAGACTGGAGTCTCACTAGTATAGAAATGGTTATCTTTCATCTTTTGTTGCAACTGAAGTACTATAATTGAGTCTAATTGACTCTGATTGGCTTTGCTAGGTCTTGTATCCATCTGCCTAGCAGAATGACCAAAACATAGTAATAGACACCCAATATATGTTTGTTTAACCAAACTGAATTTCTTAAGATGGGTGACTTGTACATTTGAGATTGATTTTCAATCAACATTATATTTTTCTGCCTCTATATAATTACCCTTTTCTGTCTCATTTGACATATGTCCACATATAAGAGCTTTTTCATATTATACTAATCACCTCTAATTAGATCCTAACCTTCCAGATGTTCTTGGTTAGCAGTTCACTGATTGATAAAATAACCTTTTATTTTATATGCATCTTTACTTCTAAATCTACCATATCCCAAAAATAGTTTCAATGCTTATATCTACAAAGGCATTCCATATTTCTTTTTAATCTATGGTTTCAGGATACCTTTTATCTACTTTGGTTTTATGTCCTTCTATAGATCCTAGCTTTTGATCAAGCAATACCTCTTACTACTTTCCCCAATCCTCCTCTGTCCCATGGGAAAAAAAAGAAACATTTGATTCATATACCTGTTGTCTAACTTATGTGTTAAACTACTTAAAAGAAACTCCTCTTTTCATAAATTTCACTCTATAATTTCTACCAAAGATATCTTTAATGTCATTGAGTGTTTTTGTCTGACTTCAAAATAATTTTATTGAAGGAATACCATTTGCTAGTATCAAATGTTAAAAATAACTGTAGGAAACAGAATAAAATTCCAATTTATGATGAGCTAAAGTTTCAGAAATAAGCAATACCCTATTTTGTAACTGGCAATACTGCCATAGTTGAAATAATGTCATTTATCATTTATCTTGATAAGAGAGTTTTATGTATACTTGCGGGGAAAAATATTCTATTATTTCTGCATTACTTTCTGAGCAAATAAGGGATTTTTTAATACAATTCAATTAATTTTCAAAAAAGGATATTTTTTGAGATATCAGTTATTTATTTCAAATCAAAAGAAAAAGGTTTGTGTCTTATAACAAATTAAACCCACATTGCAGGGTCAATAATAAATTCTGATACCACAGCACAGCAGGTATGAAAATGGAAAACCCGTTTTTTTTATTTGCAGCACATTTAAAGGAACTCTTTGTCAACCCAAAGAAAAAGGGCTGTTTGCTAAGTGGACACTTGTGTGTCATATGGATCCCCAGGTAGGACCGAGGTACTGATTCCCCAGCCACTGTGAGTTTTGGCTACTGAGGGTACACTTGAGATCCTCTCCACAAAATTGCCCTTGGCCAAAGAGAGTTGCCTCACCCAAGTTTTCCCCTGCCTCACTCAGAGTTACATTCCTTCTACAGAGGCAGCTCACATCAAATGGCTAGTTTATTCAGGGGATACCAAGACCCAGCCTCAGTCCTTTGAATCAAGACAGTTCTCAAAGGACATCCTTGCTGCAGTGGCCCCATGGGATTAGGAGAGGCCTTTGTTGCTACCGTATAACAGCCTGCCTATGCCTTCACTCTCTCATAGGTACTGGTTCAAGGGCACATACCAATCATCTTTATGCATGCTAATCTCTCCATCTTATGTCTATTTTCCAGGGAAACTGACCTAAGATTCATTGTTACTTATCTGCTCAATCACTTAAGACATATTTGTGCCAAGTACTCCACTGAGTGTGGAAACAAATCAGTGAGCAAAACCAATGCTGGTCCTGCTTTCATAGAACCTACTAACTGGTGGGGCAGATTTTAATCAAGTAAATACAAAATGAGATAATAGTGTTCACAGTTCTAACAGATAAACTTGACTCTCAGGAAGAAGGGTTTAGAATAAGACACTGGCACTATTATCTAAAGTCTTAGTGGGAGTCAAATTGAGTGGGGAGTGAGGGAGGATTGCTGTGGAGGACAGAGCAATGGCCTCAAAAGATGCTTTTGTCTTAATCCTTGGAATGTTGCCATACAGGACTATGGGACTTTGCAGATGTGATTATATGAAGGATCTTGAGATGAGAGAGTATCCTGGATTATCCAGGAGGACCCAATGTCATCACAAACCTGCTTATAAAAGGGAGGCAGAATAGACAAAGTTTCTCAAAGAGATGTGATGAAGAAAGCAAGAATGGGCAAGAAAAAGGCAAAAGCTACGGAAGGCAAATGGCCTCTAGAAGTCAGAAAGAAATAAATTCTCCCCCAGAGCCTCCAGAAGGAATGCAGCCCTGCCAACACTTTGATTAGAACTAATCAAGTCCAGAAGAATAAGATAATAGATTTGTGTTGTTTTAGGCTAAGTTTGTGGTATTTTTTATGGCAACAATAGAAAACCAATTCAATTTCAAGTAAGGGAAAATAGCATGCAACTAAAAGTTGGGAGATTTTTGTGGTGGCTGATGAAAGATTCACAGGGAAGAGGGTTGGGGACCTGTAGAGAGATGGGCAGATGTGAACAATACAAAGGAAGTAACATCAATAGGGTAGAGTGGATATGGTAAGGTTCTGGGAAGAAAGTGGAGGCAAGTCCAACTTTTAGCTTACTGGCTAGCAATCCCACCTGAATGGTAATGCCCTCACTCATATAAGGAGCATAGAAGTAGAACAAGTATGGAGAGGAGGAGCTTCATTTAAAGCATATTGTATTTGAGGTACCTTAAAGATATCCAAGTGGTTTAACTAGTAGATCACTCTATACTCAGGTCCAGGATTCAGAGAGATCTTGGCTGGAGCTCTAGATTTTGTTGTTTGAAATCATGAACTTGGATGAGTTAATCTAGGAACAGTGCTATAAAGTGAAATGAAAAAGGGAGTCTAGACAGTTTTATGAAACCCTAACATTTGGCTGACTAGAAAATGAGACTGAAGGAATAGCTGGGAGCCAAATGAAGCTAAGGTTTCCACAGTCAACAACTAGGATACTGCAGAGAGCAGGTAAGACCAGGACTGCAAAGACATCCATTGGATTGAGCAGTATTAAGTCACTAGTAAAAGATGATTCAGTGGACCAATGGGAATCACAGCCAGAATGGAGCACACTGAGAAGGCAGATATAATTTAGAGACATTTGAAGGTGAATGAAAGGGGACATGGGGATGTTGGATGGAGATTTGAAAGAGAAATTTTTAGAAGATGGCTAAGATATGAATATTATAAACAAATGGGGAGGATTCAGTTCAGAAGAAGAACCTGAATATACAAGATACAGAACAAGTAAAAATGGATAATACCCTGGAGGGTGAGACAGCATTGAAGCAGAGAAACTACCTATGGATTAATGTCATCAGCTGTAGCTGGTCTAAATGAAGAAGTGTTTCACAAGTTCCTTGTATAGATCAGCTCAACTTTTAACTAATTAGTTCTGATGATTAAATGTTCTTAATTTGATTGTAGTAGCATAGGAGTTATTTAATTTCTGGCTCCAAAGGAATAATTCACATCGTATTTTGTGGGTTTTTTGTATTGCCTCCTTTAAGATATTCTGAAACAGTATGAGCAATTCTACTCAGAGAGATACAGATGTTGCCTACATACTTCAACAGATCACAGGGAACCTTTTGGCAATGGACACAGTAGGCAAGTGGTTAACCTATAAGCATCAAGAGCAATCTAGATTAGCCACATATAATGGACCCTAAGAACACCAAACAACATAAATAAGTGTAAATAAAGCCTCCCTTGAAAGGCTGACCACTGACTGTGGAAATAAGTATCCCCACTAAAATATAGCTGACATCAGACAATACAAAGTACTGGCTAGAATGTGGGAAAATGAATACTTTCACATTGTACCACTGGAAGGGGTATAAATGGGTACAACCACTTTAAATGGCAATTTGGCAGGGATCTAGTAAGATGGAAAATGCTATATACTACATCCCAGCCATTCCATTTTTAGGTATACACTCTAAAGAAGTATTCACACATTAGAATAAGAGAACATGTGTAAGAATGTTCTATGTAACCAAATATTCAAAACAATCCCAATGAGTATCACTAGGGAATTAGATAAATGAAGTATTTTACATTTAAAAAAATTCACACTATACAATGTATTATTTATGGAGAAATATATATGAAGTAAAAGTATAAAAGCATGAACTAGAAGAATATATATGAAATTCATGTTAATGAATGCCTCTGGGGACAGACAGACTAGAGTAGGACCAGAGTTTGGGCACAGAGGCTGTTCAACTTTATAATGGCTGCTCCTTTATTTTATTTAAAGTGTATTGTAGAAAGTATATAATTATCAACTCTGAGTGTTTGGTACACTGATATGTTTCACATTATTCTCTGAGCTTTCCTGAAATTTTTTAGTTTTTTTCCCCACCAGAAAAACACAAGAAAAAAACATTGAGCAGGCAATATACAGGGTGTAATATGCAATGAATAAGATACATAGACCCAAATCTACATGAATGTAGGAGGCAAGAACTGACATAGGCTGGATGAGACCAAAAAGGCCTCTGGGGGGAAGTGACATTTAAGCTGGTTTGTATGATCCCAACAGACAGATGGAAATCTGGAAGGTGATTCTGGACAGACATACTGCTTTGAGGAGTAGGACTTGGAGTCAAAATTCCTTGGCCCAGATCCAGCTTTCCTACACAAGCTGTGTGACCTTAAGGATATCTACACTTATCTGAGCCTTGTTTTTCTCAATAACAATGTATAGGGTCAATTAAATGATAAATGCATATTAAACCACCCAATGCATTCCTTGGCACATGACAGGTACCTATCATGAGAGATAGCGAAGGAAAATCTAAAGAAGTAGTCTCTTCTCCATAATCTTAACTCCCCCCCAAACCATTATGAAATTACTGCCATTTTCTTCACAAGAGGCTTTTGGAATTTAAGATGGCAGATATTTGCTGGGCCTCATCCATGTGTTTGCAGCATGTTCTTTCAACAAGCTGAGAGGTCTCTAAACAACAAGCCTGTAGTAACCTGATCCAGGGAGATAAAAGTTGGCTACTGACAAACTAAACCAAGCCAAGTGATTATGATTATGATTATGATTATGATTACGTGTGTGTGTGTGTGTGTGTGTGTGATACATACAAGTGCATATCTACTTTCTTTCACCCCACACACTCAATTGTTTAAAGACTAACCTTGCTGGTGGTCATGTAGTTCTGAACATTTCCCCTAATGCAGAAGGAACATGCACCTAAATGGATGTCCTTCCTTCTCCTCCACCGTTGATGTTAGAGTGTGCTATTTGTTCAATTGTAATTAATTTTTGTTTGCTCTCTTAATTGTCCCCAGATAACACTCAAGTGTCTTAAGAATGCTTATATCCCAAATGAACCTCTGCTTCTGCTAAGTCAGAATCCCAAATACTTCCTGATTGTGAAATTGCCCCAGCTCTGTGTCTTCCGTAGGTGCTCAGTAAGCATTCATTGACTTCAAACTCAAGTAAAGGTATCCTTCAAACCAACTGGCTTTCTTTCTAAACACAAAAGTTGCCAGTTATGGACAACTCTCTGCCAACAAAGAACTCACATGTTGAACTCAACAAGGAGTTGTCCTCTAGGTAAGTTTGGTCATCAGTTTCCTGTGGCATACCAAGTAGCTTTGCAGGCCTCCATTACCTGACAGCAGAGTCTTGCTCTTGTAAAAACTGCCATGGAACCATTATGTATAATGGTTTCATCACTAATGTGAGCACTACAGGATATTTTTTAAAAGTAGTATCTTCTGTTATATCTTCTAGCTGTTAAAATTATTTCCTTTACCTTTTTTCATCTCCTTTTCTCCATTTTAGAAAGATGATAGAAAAACAAACAAACAAAAAAAAAAAACACAAAAATTCAATGGGGAAGGAAATATCCCAAAGCAGCATTTTGATTGCCTGGTGCATTTTAAGAGCTCTATATATTTGGCACCTGGAAAAAAACAGAAGTTGATAATGCCAAACAGTACATCATCACAAGTTGTTTTGGAGGATTAATTGTAGATTTATGCCTCAGAGTGGTATGATATTCTAGAAAACAACAACAAAAAAGTGTTACCTTGGCTACCAGAAACTACAAGAGTCAAGGCCCAGCAATCTGAATTTCTCATTTAGATACTAACAGAAAAGAAGGCAATTCACAGTTTTATTTGGGGCCATTTCAGGTAAGGATGAGTTGTTGCCCCAGTGAGATGGGCAAATGTGCATACTGCTCCCAGTGGATTACTCTACTTCACATTCTTATGGTCCCCTAACTGTGCCCACCCACTAATCACTTTCTGCAGCCCTCTGTCTCCCCTTCTGGCACACTCAACCTCTTTATAAGCAACATTTTTCTAGATGTAATGTGAGTTAGCCAAAAATGTTTCTTTTCATACCTATTCTATATTATAATCTAATCTCTAAAGTTTTAGGTTCTTCTTGGCCAAGGCATTAGGGAAAATGCTTTGTCTCCTTTATTCCTTATTATAATCTCTGAATTGTTTAAAATAATTTTTGCCTAGAAATGAAAAAAATCACAAAAATGGAGAAAAACACTTTGGGGAGTTTCCTTAAGTGGTATTTCACCTAGGAGACTCAATTTTCTTTCACATTGTTCAAACTAATTTTAGAAGAGTTAGAGATTGTAGGATGGGGGGCAAAATCTTAGATACTCCTTCCATTAGAAGATGGAGCTTTGTCTTTTCTCCCTTGAATTTGGGCCACCTTGTGACTCTTTTAACCAGGTGAGCAAAGCAAAAATGATGGTGTGTGACTTCTGAGGCCGGCCCTTCAAGGCAATGCAGCTTTTGCTTTGTTTGCAGGGGCATTAACCTCTGGAACCCTGAGCGTCTGTGTTGAAATCCAACTACCCTGAAGCTTCCAGGATGTGAGAATGCTCATGTCACATGAGAAAGCCATGTGCATGTGCTCTGGTTAGCAGCCTCTACTGAGTCAAGCATTCCCAAGTCATTGAAACACAGGTGCCAGACTGGTGATTCAAGATGCCTACAGAAGATCCTAGGCCCAGCTGTCAAATCACTCCAAATGTTCATTTCTCCAGCTGAAGCCCAGATATAATGGAGCAAAGGCAAGTCATCGCTATTGTGCCTTCTCCAAATTCCTGACCTACAGAATCCGTGAGCATAATAACGAGTCCTTTATGTTACTAAATTTTTGGATGATTTATTGTATAGCCAAAGTAATTGGATCAACTTCCTTTCCCTTATCTTCCCTTTTATGACTGTGATGAGGCCCTCCTGCATCAGGAAGTCCCCATTGTATAATGAACAGCTGCTGCCAGTGATAAAGTCCAAACCCAGTTGAAATAGTAGCAGAACATTATGTTAGACTAGCATATCCAGCAGGATCATACTTAGTAAGTCAGACAGATACAATGGTGTTAATTGATAGGAGATAATAATGTCCTTTTTAAGGAGATCCAAAAAATAAATTAAAAATGCACACATAGACACACTAAGTCACACAGGCTTGCTTAAGTACATGGAAGGTAGAAAATAATAGAAAGTTTTACATTATAATATAAATAGCCATTTCCCCTGGATAGTAAAATTATAGGTTATTGTTAATGCTTTTATACTTATTTGCATTTTAAAAAATGTTCTACTAATATGAATATATTACTGTTATAATTTTTGAAGAAC
This sequence comes from Canis lupus baileyi, assembly GCF_048164855.1. Taxonomy (NCBI): domain Eukaryota; kingdom Metazoa; phylum Chordata; class Mammalia; order Carnivora; family Canidae; genus Canis; species Canis lupus. The sequence goes on along the minus strand of NC_132859.1, from coordinate 35,094,566 downwards.
CATCCCTTTAATTCAATCAAAGTAATATGGACATACTCTTATCCTTTGCCACCACCCTTTATGTAGTTGTTTTTCTGGTTGCCATTCAGCTCCTGCTAATACTTATCTATCTACTCTAAGCTGAATGAATCAAACTAGAGCATCATTCTAGGATCTGGGGTCATGACCATATCACACCCTATTGTAGATTCACCTGAGTGAGCCAGACTCAACTCTAGCTCACACTTGTGAACCTTGTATTTTCTGACTTGCTATATTTCCATCTCCTCTGGTCTGAATAGAGTGCTAATAGGATGCTAAGACATGGCTTACCTACTTAGAATTTACAATCTACCTGGTAACTGGAAATGGTGCAGCACACTTGGAAACTGCCTTGTCTTATGGGATTCCCTGGTGTTGAGACTCAGTGATGTCCTCTAGTTTTTAGATACAGATAAACCTAACTTTGTTGTGAATGAATTTAATTGCCAGTCACACTTATTTTTATAACCTCGATTCCAGGCTCTGGTCCATTGCAGTCAACTCCATTTTGTTCCTTATATCTTCCTATCTGTTACCCTAATCTTGAAATGATTCTCAAGATTAAATTCATGCATAGGAAGTCACTATGGTCATGTGACTTCCAGAGACCCAGAAATGTTCATTCCCTAACTATTTCCACCATTGGCTAATTAACAGTTGCTAAAATACATCCTTAATAATTCACAACTTAGTACTAATTTTCTTGTTATGTCCATTTGTTTTATTTTAAAAGTGATGTTTTAATCTTTATTATTTTATTTAAACATTTCTTAGAGAATTAATTTGTTATTAAACTAAAGTGTTTTTATTAAGACTTCCAGATCAGTTTGTACTGGGAAAGTAGGGGTATGGGCAGCACATAAGCTTTGTGCAGCTGGAGATAGCATTGGCAGGGAAAACTATTGAAAGAGAGGAAATAGATACAGAGGAGGCAAAGAACACAGGGGGCCAACTTGGCTTGCTCATCAAGTTGCCTCCTTGGCTCCAATTCATATAGTGGGATCCTATCTGTTGTAGCTCTGCAGACTGCCTTTGGGGCAGAAGGTCTATCTTCTAACATAAAAACGCAGAGACTTATTTGAATAAACTAGCAGTTTCACAGTTCCAAATTAAGCAACATACCAAAGTGCTTGGGCATTGTTAGTGTTTGTTTGTTTTTGCTTTTTTTTTTTTTTTTTTTCAGTTGAAAAAAAAAGTGAACTGTTGCTTTAAAATGGAAGACTCTTGGCTGCCAACGCAAATTGACAGACCAAGCAAAGAACAGAATGTTTTCATCAGAACATTCTAAGTTAATGTGGCTCCCTAAGCCTGTTCACAGAAAACTGTCTAGACTATTGGTCTCTAAGCAGATGCCACTACAGAACATAAAAACATGAAACAGTCATTGTCCTCAAGGAACTAAAAACAGTCAATATGCACATTTAAAAAGTCACTGGTGCATAAATACTTTAAAAATGACAAATTTTAGCAATAATCAAATATGAACATAAAAATCTCCCCTAGTTTCTAATTTCCAAAAGACTGTCCAATTTGGACAAAGCAGGAAGACAAAATCGCAAAGAGGCAGCCAACTAATAAGGGGTTCCACACAACATCAGGCCAGTGGTGGCTGGCTCTATTCCCTTATGTACCCAGGATGAAGATGCATAAGGAAAAATTATATCATAATTTATAGTTATTCAGTAAATGATATGTTTCTTGTGTTTGATTCCAATTCTATTCATTGTACTCTTGTGATGTTTAACATTGTTTTATCAGTTTGAGTTTTGAAGGCTGGTCACTAGAAGTTACTTGGTACCAGTGTAACCACAAATCACACAATTATTTACAACATTTTCCAGAATTGAGGCCTCAAAGATTCAGTAATGAAGTGAGGTAACGTTTTTCCTATGAACTCTAGTGTAAAACTTTGAAGAACTCTTCCCTAAATATTAACTGATAGCACATGCTTGAAGGGATGCTATACTATTTGGATAGTGATTTAGAGCAGAGTCTGAGAAATTTCTTCTGTAGAGTCAGATTGTAGATATTTTAGACTTTGCAGGCCATATGGTCTCTATTGCAACTACTTACCTCTGCTATTATAGCTCAAAAACAGCCATTGACAATTCATAAATGAATGGGCGTAGCTGTGTTCCAATAAAACTGCATTTGCAAAAATAGGTAGAGGGCTACATTTAGTCCATAAGCCATAGTTTGCCAAATTCTGATGCAAAGAAATAAAGCATTTATTTAGGAACTTCATAATTATGACATGTGGTTCTTTCTTCATGTTTGGGTCCTTAAGTTTAAGTCTTTCCACAGTAACTACTATTTTAAGGAAAGGATGCTGGGAGAAAGCCAGCTGAATGAGGAATCAGAGCCGAAGATTTTAATAAAAGCACTGGCCCATATCCACCATATGACCATGGGAACTCACATAACCTATATAAGCTTGTTTTTTCATCTGTCACATGGCAACTGCTTTCCCTGTAAAAAAACTAGTGTAGGATTCCAATGAGATAAAGTATGTAAAGGTACACTGTAAACCATAAAGTATTGAGTAATCCCAAGCCAGCATCAATATGTAACACAATGCCTGATCATATTTGGTGCCAATAACAACTCATTAGATAGCATTACTTTAGAGAAGATGTATTTCTTATGGTAGCTTTATGCTAATACCTTATTAGACCTTGGGAATATTCTCCTGTACTCAGTACCTTATATCAATTCTCTTTCATGGTCTAGAGCAGGAAGGAGACATATGTTATAGAAACAAGCGCTCCAGGTTTGCTAGTATCAATTCCCTCTGACTATTCTTCACCAGGAAAGATTTTTTTTCCCACTTGACCATTTCACTAAATTTCAACTCCTTGTCTTTCAAAGCTAATCTTTTATAATTCTAATTTGCACAGAAGGTATAAATTTATCCATCACCCATTTCCTTTAGCAGTTCTGATTCATAAGTAGTCATAAGCACTTTTCTAGAACACATATTTTGGAACAAGGTTACATAAATCACATGTTGTTCTTGATAGAATGACCTCTCTATCCTCATTATTTTCTCTGCATGGGATTCTCCAAAGAGACTCTTTCAACGCCTCACATCTCATTTTTTAAAAAGATTTACTTATTTATTTTAGAGACAGAGGGGAAGGAGCAGAGGGAGAGGGGAAGAGAAACTTTAGCAGACTTTGCACTGGGTGTGGAGCCTGGTGCAGGGCTCCATCCCATGACCCCAAGATCATGAACTATGTGGAAATCAAGAGTCCCACACCTAACCAACTATGCCACCCTGACACTCCTCACATCTCATATTTAATGATGTGAGGTATCACATTACATCAGTGAGGCATGATGTGAGGCACATCCTCACATCATTGTCTCTATCCCACAATTGAGTCCAGTGGTATTTACAGTAGTATTTATGACTCTCAAGTTCAGATCCTAAATGGGCTATGGGAGCTTCTCCTTAGGAAGACAGAGCCATGTGCCCTTCTTGTTTTTTAACAGATACTCTGCTACTGTAGTCTATATAGTCCACATTGCTACTATAATACATCAGTCATCAAATTATTGTCTTATAAATAAAATTAAGGGTAACAAGATTACTTCTTTTTTTAAAATTTTTAAAAATATTTATTGATTGATTTTAAGGGGCAGGGGATGGGCAAAGGAAAAGGGAGAGAATCCTCAAGCAGACTCCCCACCAAGCACAGAGCCTCTGGTGAGGCTCCATCCCAGGACTCCTAGATCTTGACCTGAGCCCAAACCAAGAGCTGGTTACTTAATTGACTAAGCCACCCCGGTGCCCCAAGGATGACAGATATTACTTCTGAGTTAAGCACAAGAGTTGCTGTTTTGGTACAAAAACGATAAACTTTTAAACCAGATTTCACAGAACTCTGAACACAAAGGGGATATTTATAAGTGCAATCATCTAACCCTTTATTCCACTCCCCAGATGTTCATTTGCAGACTAGATACCCATCAGCCGGCATGGAAAACAGGGCTATACTGAGAAAATTGCAAGAACAGGGTAGTGACAGTTACCTTTAACTGGAGTCAAGGGGAAGAAAAATGAAAGTAAAGGAGTCATAAGAACAGAAAGCTGAAATAGAAGAGAACAACAAAATGCAGGGATAGAGGAAAATAAAGGCTTACACATGCCTCTCTTCTCACCCAGGGCAGGAAAACTGTACAAATGAGAGGAGAGGCAGAACATATGTTTTTTAAAAGAAAAGAAACAGAGAAAAAAGTGTATTCACCTTCATGCATCTTATTCAGTACTCTGACTAACTGAACCAAAATTACAGGGGGGGAAGAGTTTTAAACTTTTCAAAGCATTTCCCAAGAATGAAAACAAAGTGGCTTAAATAGAAATAATAAAGGCACGTCTAAGAGAGTGATCTAAACCCTGTAAGGATGCTGCCTTCTATTTTGTAACTCCAATTAGCCCCAGAAAAATGTGGATGGGGATTTACTACAGGCAAAGGAAACCATCTGAAACAGATCTAAAGATAGACCACCTTTTAGAAAAAAAGGAAAAGGAAAGGGTCTGTGCACTAAAAGGGTCACCACTTTGAACTTAATGAAGTTGCACTGGGGGCAATAAACAGAAGGCTAGTTTGTGAAACAGAAGGCTAGTGTGTTAAGTGAAACAAACTTAATGGATGATGAACTTACAGAGTCATGATATGCAAGAGCTAATGATGATCGAATATTTAAATATATTCTAAAAATGGTTAAAGTCTTCAAAAGGTAGACTTAGACTAGGGTATGGAGAGAACTAGTTACTTTAAGTTTAAATAACTTAGGAATTGACAAATATAACAGTGAACAAGGCTGATACTTCACTGTATACTTCTATTTCAGAAGCTGAATTGTGACAGTGTGGTAATAACAAGAGAGTGTGGTATGTATTAGAGGTTGATGTTCTGATCGTTTCAAAACAGCACACGCCAACAGGACATGGGCAATATGGGTTGGAGTAGAAACAATAATGGGAATGGACTGTACCTATTGAGTATGAGGACATAATAGACACAATGGGTTTCATACTAAATTCAGAGTACATGGTTGGAATGCAAGTAGCCAGCTCTCCTGAGCACAAAGACACACCCTTCAACTTGCCAGCTGGACTGGAGCTCCACAGCTGTGAAGCCGAGTCTCCTACCACTTAAAAAAGATGAAAGAAGCCTATTTTTTTTCTTTGAGGTAAAATATTTTCAGATGGTCTAATGTACAGTTATTATTACCAGAATGTGGCTACAATACAAGCAGAAATCACACACCTAGAAAATTCATTGAGGGGTGACAAAGATTCTCTCATTAACCAAATCCTAGCCAATCTCCTCTGAGCCCCTTTATCCATTAGGCCTCAACTGTGGCCTATAAAGACTTAAACAAGACACCAGCCTGGTTTCTAAGAGTTCAAGACCACATCCCTAAGATAGCCATATCCCACCCTAAAGCGCTTACCTGAGAAAAACTGAAGGCTGCCAAAACAAACATACTGTCTGTTTCAGCCAATACCTGAGGATGGGGTTTCTATCTCCCAGTCTCTGTGGGAGGATGAAATCCCAATTTGGATCATTGATACCTAGTGGACAGCTGACCTAATCACATTAATACTGATTAAACCCCTGTAATACCTCATTTCCCTGACTCTACTGTGCCGCCCAACTTCACTAGTATCTGGTTTGTTTGTCTTCAACATAGCTGTTGAGCAAGTCATGTCATCTCCCAGGGCCTCCATTTCTTTATCTATCAAAAAGTTTGGCATACTGAAGCAAAGTAGCTGCCCCTTCTAATTCTTCACTCTGATCTCAGAGGAGATTTGTTTTTAGATTTTACTCTAAAGGACTGGTCACAAACAATATTTTGAGGTAACCCAGATTTGCACATGTGTTTGTGCATGTGCACACATGCATGTGTCTATTGCCAATTAACAAAGGAGCACCTTAAATCTCTACTAGTTTTCGTATTCTTTTTTCCTTCTTGGTGATAGACACAGAGAAACATACAGACATCTAAATATACACCTACACACACTAGAATGCTAGGTACTGGGAGCACAAAGATGGTTTCTATGCATAATAATAGCCAATAGTTACTGAGCATATCCACATGTCAAGCATTGTTCTAAACCCTTTATTCTAGCACCTAGCACAGTGTGTAACACATAAGCATTCAATAAACGTGCTGAGTAAATCTTGTATATTTTAAATTCAATCTCCCTTCAAATATCCTCTATGAATTGTCAGTGAAGGTTTTTCATTGCTGGGAGGAATGGAAATGGTTAAGAGCACAAATATCTATTTGTGGTTAGTTCTATTTAATGTATCATTAATCTGTTAATATAACACATTTCAAATCTCAATTTCCTTTAGTCTTCAATGTCAGCTTAAAAACTTATTTCTTTTAAAAATCTAGCAACTTTATGTAAGAGTAATTACACTTCAACTTATATTTTATTAATGATCAATTTATTTGTAACTTTAAAGAATTAAGATTCTAAGAAGTCTTGTTTAGGAAGAGTTAACCCCATTTATACATGTAGTTGAAGAGATTTCCTTAAATATTTCAAAGTATGTTTATAGTTTAATATATTCTATTCTTTCAAGTACTTTAAATATCTGAAAGGAGAAACATGACTTTAATAAGCAAAATATAAGCATTTAAAAAATTTGAATAAATATACTATATCAAATTTATAAATGTACTAAGTCATTATCTTAAGTATAAAAGAAACTTCTACATAGATGAAGCAGGACAATAATTATAAAACTTTCAAGCAATTACACTGTGTAAATGCAATTTTTATAAAAGTATTGATATTATATTCATTTCTTAATCATTGCCCTACTTAAGTTCAAGCCTTCCTGATATAAAATATTTACTGATCAAACAAAGGGAACATTATTACCATCTTTGAGTACTATATCAAAAGAGGTTATACAATCAAGGTTATTGGCCAGTAATTTTTGGACCAAGACCCAAAAATCTGGCTGTACTTTACAGAAGACCATCATATGAACCACAGTTTGTTGATCTGAACTAAGTATTGGAGAAACAGGACTTTTTCAGTCATTGTCTTTTCTAAACTAGTTCATTTTATTTCCACATCTTGTTTTAAAGTAATAAATTTTTTAAAAATATGATGCCTTTTTTCACAAATTTTTGTTATATAATTCAAGTTGATAAAATTCTGCATACACACAGACATATACACACTCTCAACCCAATCTGGATCATGACTATTTCCTTTACTCTCTGATGAAATTCTCTACTCTGTTAACATCTTACTTTCTTCTCTCATATTGAGTTCCTTTATGGAAGTAAAAACTAAAAGGAAAAGAAGTGACTAAGAGAAAATGATGTTGAAAAAAAGGAAAATGGCCCTTAGCATCACAGGCACCTGGTGCACATCATCTCAATATGGGCTACTCGACGCTGATGAATGTTAGAGTAGAGTTTGGGTTGGCGGTTCTATTAAAGTGGTACTTTGCAGTTGTGTTGGTTTCCTACTGCTATTGTGACAAATTATCATCATCTTAATGGCTTAAAACAACAGAGATGTATTATCTTACAATTGTAGGAGTCAGAAATCCAACATAGGTCTCACTGGGCTAAAACCAAGGAGTTGGCAGAGCTGTCTTCCCCCTCTGGAGGCTCTAGAGGAGAATCAATTTTCTCACCTTTTATCACTTCTATTTTTTTTTTTAAAGATTTTATTTATTTATTCATGGGAGAGGCAGAGACATAGGGAGAAGGAGAAGCAGGCTCCCTGTGGAGAGCCTGATGCAGAACTCCATCCCAGGACCCTGGGATCGAGACCTGAGCCAAAGGCAGATGCTCAACCACTCAGCCACCCAGGTGCCCCACCTTTTCTAACCTCTAGAGACTGCCTGCGTTCTTCATTTTGTGGCCTCTTCCATCATCAAAGCCAGCGACGGCTGGCCATGTCTTTTCACGCTGCCATCTCCTCTGCCACACTTTTTTTTTTTCATTTAAAGATGCTTATGATTGCAGTGGGCCCACCTAGATAACCCAAGATAATTTTTTTTATTTTAAGGTCAATTGGTTAGCAATCTTACCTTAATATGCAACATTAATCCCCCTTTGGCATGTAATATAACACATTCACAGTTTCTAATGACTAGGAACACTCAGGGGCATCTTTAGGAGGCCATTATTCTGCCAACCGAAATGGTACAGTACAATCCCAAATTTACCTTTAGCTAATTACTTCTCCACAGAGATAGCTGACTGAGGTAAGAACACAGAATTTGGGGCAGCCCAGGTGGCTCAGCGGTTTAGCGCCACCTTCAGCCCAGGGCATGATCCTGGAGACCCCGGATTGAGTCCCACGTTTGGGTTCCCTACATGGAGCCTGCTTCTCCCTCTGCCTGTGTCTCTGTCTCTGTCTCTCTCTCTCTGTCTCTGTCTCTCTCACTCTCTCTCTGTTTCTCATGAATAAATAAATAAAATCTAAAAAAAATTAAAAATAAAAATAAAATCAAGGTGAAAAAAACCCAGAATTTTTATTTTTCTTTTTAATCAAAGAGGTCAATTGTATTTCATTGTTAACTGGTGCCCAAGTTCTCTTCTCTTATGGAATTGTTTTCCTAAGTAGGTTAAATGTAGAACTTAGAACAAAATTAAGCTGAGGTTTGTTCTCTCTCCTTACAATGAAAGCCTTAACCCCATCTCAAGTTATCATCACTCCAAAATGAAGGAAGACCATGTTCATGCACAGTATGTAGCAAGAATCTGTGGAAAAGAGAAAGCCAGGAGAAATGCATATTCACCCAGTACTGGGTTATTCGTATCTCTCCTATAGGACTTCATTTCCAGAAAATATAGTCCAATTACTGTCTCTAGAAGTACCTTACACTTTGGGAATAAAATGAGTGAGGCATTATGGAGGCTTAAACTTCACTTAGGTGAGGAGCTCAGGCTAGAGGTTAATAATCACAACTGGAAGGTACAAGTCACTTGAGGCATCATCTTAGAAACTATTTTAGCTCATTGCAAGTATCCCAGGATATGCCACTTGTTTCAGCTAAAATTGGTGAGCAAAACTAAAATAAATCTGAAGAATTATATTTAAGAATTTGCTACCAATTCTTAGCAGGGGAGGGTCAACCTGTTAAAACATACACTTAACTTTTCCCAGAGAGCTCAAGATCTACATTAGGAATGAAGCAAAATCATGCTTTTTTCTTACATCCATGGAATAGGGTGAGAAAAGAATGTCAGAAAATCAAATATATTATAAACTGTCATTTACCTAAGTAGACTGGGGCTGATATGTAGAGATAATTGGTAGTCCTGAGACTATAGAAGAAAAGGTATGAGAAGCTTCTGACTGCTCCATGTTTAGATAAAGTAAAGGTCTCAATCTACAGCTATTCACACCTTTAATAAGATATTGCTAAATTTAATGGAGCACTTACCTATATTAGAATAATGAAGACCACTTGGGCACTCTTTTAAAAATTGCTTTTCACACACACACACACACACACACACACACACACACATTCCTGGTATCTTGAAAGAGGATTCATTTGTTATACCTCATGGAACACTTTGCACTTTGTGCCTCTGGGTTCATTACAGACTAACTATATTAATGACCAAAAGTAGAGAGACAAGAATGGGTTCTTTAGGAATCATTTCATTTCCTCATGGAGTTTTGTTGAGAGAGACAAAGAAAAGGAGAGAGAGAGAGAAGAAAAAGAAACATCTTCCAGTGAGAAAAGAAATGATTTTGAGGTAATTTTGCTAACTCAAAACCAGAGGTAGATGTATCACCAATTCATTTTGTTCCTTTCTATTCTCATATGTCCACATTTCCATCTTGGGAGAACCATTATAACTAGGTGATAACTTAAAAGAAGACTGAGGATGTGGATGATCCTTAACATCATGCCAGTATTTTCTTCGGTAATTGCTTCACTGTATGACAGGGAAGAAAGAAGCCTTTAAGTAGAAACTTTTTGTCCTGTCACCCTCCACCTGCCCCTAAATTCTTATTATTGGAAGCTTGTTAAGAGAAAACCATTACTAAGACCATACAATTCACATTAGAAGATTTCTCCTATCCTGACACCAACTCCTTAATGCATCGTTCTTTTTTCAAACAAAGACAGTGGAGAAAGGAAGAGCAGGCATTCTGATCCTTTTTCGAACATAAGTAAAATGCAGCTAATGATGTCCTGAAATGTAAGTACATATTACTAAAAGTAGATCCTATGTTTAGTAAGTGATGGAATAGCATTCAGGCATAAAACTTATAGAAAAACTTTATACCTCTATTGCCCACTGGAAAGTAAAACATTAAATGGTTCTTTATTTTCAAATTTTAGTTATACTTTATCTTACCCAACGGGAAGATATATCTGAAAAGCTGTGCATTAATCCTTTGTAACCTAAATCATGAGTCATCAGAAACTTACTCTATTATTTCTGACATTCTTTATCTTCATTTTGACATCCTAATAATTTTAGCTTGAAGTCTCTGTCTTGTGTCACCTCTTAGTCAAATAGCTAATAATCTATAAATAAAAATTGAAATGCAATAAACTGAATCCTCTATTTATAGGAATATTTTTGTACTCATAATCATTTTTCAAAATGAACAATCAAAATCCAAATTCTCTGCTTCATAAAATTTCATGGTTACATAATGGCTTTTCTTACGAGAATATACACCTTTATAATTAAATAGAAATTGAAGTTACTTTGATGGACTATAATTCTATGATTTATATGGAACCTGGTACAAAGTTGGTGCATAATAAATCACATCACCACTGTTCCATGTGTCTATTTAATGTATACTTATGCTTTGTTTCCCATCTTTTCTAGACCTGCTATGCCTTATATATAGCTGCAACTAGAGGCATATTGTTGATCAAAAATATCTGCTAACTCAGAAAAGTCTAGTGTTGGCACACTTGCCTTATATTGGTCATTGTATATCTTCATCTCATTAAATATTCCTGTTAAATGAAGCCCTTAACAAATATGCCTCCATGGTTCTCATTCCTCCCTCCACCCCCACTCCTTCTTCTTCCTCTTCTTCTATCACCTATTAAATGTAATGAAGGCTTGAAAGGTCATTGGAGGAATGAAGTGTTTATGGCCTTTGTGCAAGATAGGATACATAAAATTGACACAATTCTGGATACACAGAAATCTGTCACACCTTATTGCTTAAGCTGGAAGCCACAGCACATCAATCAGGCTTACTTTTCTTCAATGCCTCTCAGTCCTGCTGTCTTGCCACCCTTTATTTAAGCTGAACTGAGAAAGATTTGAAGGCACATGGCATATACTGCAATTTATTTAAAGAGAGGTTTACATATAGAGCAAAAGTAGTGTTGGGAGGAAAAATTTTTATCTACCTTTCAAAACTCTTCCAGCTGATCTTAGAATTACTTTGGCATGAGAGGAAGGAAAAAAAGTTTATGTGTACATAGAGGCTCAAAAATGAAAATTAGACCTAAGAAATGGCCAAAGCAGACAGATTTTATACTTTTTATACAGAGATAATAAATTTGTTGGGGAATTGACAGGACAAAGAAAACTTATGTTCAGGAGTTTTAGTTAGCAAGGAATTCTTTTTTTTTTTTTTTTTTTTTAATTTATGATAGTCACAGAGAGAGAGAGAGAGAGAGAGAGGCAGAGACACAGGCAGAGGGAGAAGCAGGCTCCATGCACCGGGAGCCTGATGTGGGATTCGATCCCGGGTCTCCAGGATCGCGCCCTGGGCCAAAGGCAGGCGCCAAACCGCTGCGTCACTCAGGGATCCCAGCAAGGAATTCTAAAGAGAATTTAGGCTGCGGTTATAAATTAATAAAAGTAACAAGAGTTGCTTATGTAGCCTTCTTGGCTTTGAATTTCCTACCCCTAATTATAAGAATGTCAGTTTACCTCCTGACACAAGGAGGGTACCATTCACATGAAAGATCTATTTCCTGCTTTATGGAGACAAAAGTTTTTGAAGTAGCTTTTATTTAATTTATAACTTTTATTTAAAATGAATATGTCAAAGTGGCACATTTTGCGGTGGCCTGTCTTTGACCCCTACAAAAAGTCTTTGATATATATATATATATTTCACATATATGTGAAAAAAATACACATCATGGAAAATGGCCAGCAGAAAAATAGCCAAACTACTTTTTTTCTTGCTGTACATTCACTTTCTCTGGATTTCAAAGTGTGATTCTTCTGGATGATTTCAGCCATCTGTGTAGTATAAATAGATTTGCAGAAGATATGGATTTGGACTGTTATCTGTTAGAAATGGAAAAGCCCCTAGTTTTTAAATCTGGCTGGGATTGGCAGTAATGAGGGGGGCATCTGGATTGCAGCCACAGTTTATGGCCACCATAATGTAGGACATGAAAAGATATCATAAAAGAAAAAATATATCATAAAAGTAAGGAAGGGAGGAAGTCTCCGTGTCATATCAAGACTACCTTCCTATCTTTAAGTCATTCCAGGTGGATGACTGGTGACCCTATGTAATATATGTTTAATTCTTAATCCAGCTGGAAGATCTTAAAAGGTGGATGAAATTCAAGGAAAATAAGACAAAAAGAAAGTTTTTTTTTTTTTAAATAAAACATACAATTTTAAGAAAAACCAGGAAGCAAGTTACATAGAAGAACAAAAGGTGGTAGAAGACAGAGTATTTATTTTATCATGATCCAGTCCACAATAGTGCTTTCCCAAAACACTGTTCACAAAGTATGGTCCCTGGATCAGCAGTTTCAGCATCACCTGGGACTGCTGCATGGGACATGCAAACTCCTGGACTCTCCCTAGATCTACTTAATCAGCAGCTCTGTAGCTGGGGCCCAGTAATCTGTGTTTTAACAAGCTCTCCAGGTGATTTTGATGCATAGTGAAGTCTGAGAACCATTGCTCTAAGCATTCAATAAATGACCACTGAAATGCAGAACTGTCATTTGAGACCAGTCCCTGCCTGCCTACAGACCTGACTTGCATTATTAGTTCTGTAACAGGGGTGGAAAGATCAGGGGTCCCAAATGCCTATAGCAGCTAAGCAGCTGCGGCGACCTATGCAGGTTGCATTCAGAAGCGCTGTAAGACATGTAGCAGGAATGAGGGGAGCAAGCTGGGCAAGGATGGTGAGAAATCGGAAAGAGCATAGGCTCTATCTATAGGACCTGCCCATTACTCAGTTCTGGCTTCTTGTTGCCGCAAGAAAATGCAAGCTTAGTATTGCTAGGTTTCCCGATTTTTAAAATAAATAGGAAATAATAATTTTTATGTATAATGAACATATTTTAAAATCTTGACAACCAGTTCAATTTAATATATACAGGGGTGCCTGGATGGTTCAGTCAGTTGAGCAACAACTCTTGATTTTAGCTCAGGTCATGATCTCAGGATTGTGAGATCAAGCCCAATGTTGGGCTCCATGCTCAGCAAGGAGTCTGCTTGTCTTTCTCCCTCTGCTCCTCTATTTGCATGTGTTCACTCTCTCTCTCAAAATTAATCAATCAATTAAAAAGACAAACAAAGAAAATTAATTAATCAATCAATTAATTAATTAAGATAAGTATATATAATTGTTTGAGCAAAAGAAAATTGATCACCAATACAGAATCAACTGCAGCCATTGGACAATGGTGATAAGGGGAGACTGACATGGGAAACAGAGCCCAAATTTGCTAAATTCCTCTCTTCCATTGTATGTTTCCAAAACGGACAGCAATTGTCATTATGTTGTGATTTTAAATACTCTCAAGCTACCATTTCTCAGCAAATCTCTCCATATCTACCTACCACAATGTCTGGAATTTTATCATTAGTGATAATCTCTGTTCATTTAATTGTTCTTGCCTCAAATATTTTCTTTGTCCTGAATAAACCTTAGAATGGTGGTTAGGTAAACATGGCCTTCAGAGTAACATCATTGGGTTCCACATTCTAATGTTTCCATTTACTAACTATAATTTTGAGCATGTTATAAAGTCTCTCTAAGCTCCAGTTTCTTTAGCTGAAGCTTAAAAATAAACTGTGATAATCAATGATACCTTATGGACCATTGTTCAGACTCAGCAAATGATATTTACTGTTCTTGTTTCACTCATAAGCAACTTCCTGTGGATGAGTTTATTAAACTGCTTTCCTCCAAGGATTTGAGAGAAAGTTTAATGGTGAATGAAATACAGTTAACTTGAGAACATAACAATAGCTAGAGTGAAATGACTATACTTCCAGATGTCCTAGAAATTAGCCCAATGGCCACCAATTCCAAGGGAATTTCTTGGCCTGTATGTCCTACCTGTGACGTGGCCTTGCCCCTAAAATATTCAGGTATATAGAAGAGGAAGATACATGTTATAGCTTCCCTGCCTGCAGACCATGATCAAAAAATCCTTTTTGAAGAGCTTATTAGTCTTTAAGACTCCTTGAAAGGAAACGACCAAAAGATGTCCTGTCTTTTATATTAGCCTTAAAAATATCTTGAAAATGTATCTGTGCCTCTAGTCATGCTTTATGTCTCTTCCCCCACTCTGGCTACTCTATTAATAAATGATAAGAGAAAAATTCATTGTGATATATTTTCAATTGTGTTTCACAGTTTTCTTTCCATGGATTAATAATGGTGAAGAAAAAATTATCTGACCAGTGAAATGCATTAGCCTCTGTCCAAATGTTTTATTTTGAAAATTATAAGTTAGAACCCTCTGACTATTCCAAATGGAATATGCATGGAAAAACGTAAATGTCTAAATTTTCTTGAGTCATTTCACTTTTTTGTTGTTGTTGATCTGTTGACACAAGTTGACTATGTATTTTTTAGTAAAATTAGTAATTTTTGATATATAGGAATGGCATAGTCAAAAAATAAACTAGAGGCCCTTGAGTGGCTCAGTCAGTTAAGCATCTGCCTTTGACTCAGGTCATAATCTTAGGGCCCTGGGATTGAGCCCAGTATCTAGGATCTCTGCTCAACAGGGAGTCTGCTTCTTCCCATGCCCTCCCCCTGCTCATGCTCTCTTTCTCTTTCTCAAATAAATAAATAAAATCCTAAAAAAAATGATAAACTTAATCCAGAAAAAGAATTGGAAATAAGTATACTAAAAGTTATATTTAATGCTTAGAAGTCTGAATGTGCAATCTATCATTATAGAGGTACTGGTGGTCAATACAATGCGTTAGAACTATGTACAATGGACAGTTTAGTATCAAAAACTTTCTACACTGTAGAGTTTTGCGAAAGTGTGAATGTCATCCAACACTAAGTGCTTAAGACACCATTTTATTTCTGCTGCCATATTAGCAAGTGTCAATGAACCATCCATTTCAACTTTCTCTAAACTTCTGGTAAATTCTTATTTTAATAACTCTTTTATCACAGTGGAAGTTTCTAAGCAATATCGTGGTACTCTCACACGAGAAACCCAGCTAAATAGGCAAGAATATTCAACTTTAGTTGACATGAGGTACACTACAAATTCACAGGCATAACCCAGACAATATCCTCTGGAATTAAGAGCCACCATTCAGAAGGGTGATGCCAAGTTTCTGCAACTTTTTTTTTTTTTTGGTTTGGTGCCTTGATAACCCTACTTTGGGTAGACTTAGTCCAGTAAAGTGTGGCTTTGTCAGGGACAGTAAATGACATAGACATTTCCTTACAAGGGCCTGGAAAGGAAGAAGGGAAAATCTAAAAGAAGTGAAAGGTAGGTATTCAGACAAGGGGAGAATGAGAGAGATAGAGAACATTTTCTTCTCACATGTTTTTCATATCACAACCCTTTGCATGGGGTCCAATAAACAAATATATATGTCTTTACTTAAATTAAGTTTTGTCTTCAAGCTGTTTGATCCTGTCCTGCTTGCTTATGAATGGTTACAGAGAATATCGATAAAATTGTTAACTCTTATGGTTGTGATTCCATATATGCTTCAAAAAAGAGAAACAACAACAAAAAAAGACAAACAAAGAAAAACATCAACACAGAACCTCCAAGATTCAACAATGGATGAATATTTAAATTACCTCCTGATGGAAGGAAGCACATTTCCATATGAAGAGTGAAGCCATGGTCTCAAAATAATGATAGAAACAGAATGTCTTGAATTAGTTCTAATTAAGTATCTGTTGAATATCTACTATGTGCCTAGCACTGGACCACAGTGCTGAAGATGAAAACAGAATTCTGTTCCTGCCCACCAAGAACTGACAATCTAGTTAAGGAAGTACCTATTGTTTAAAAAGCTACATATACATATCTTATATTATTATGGTTAAGTTTTTATTAAATACTGAGGCAGATTTACATAGAGGCTTAGCCCAGTCTGGCATATCTGGGACAATTTTCTGGAGAAGAAAATCTTTAAGATAATTTGTGAATACCTGCAGGTCTGGATGAGTGGATGTGAGAGCAGGGTAGGAAGGGTGTTGTATACATTGAACATATCCATGGCATTTCATCACTTTCAGTAGCCTAGTGCATGTCACTGACATCTTTAGCCTAGAAACCAAAACAGCCCCCTGATGGTCTCCCCACACACCTTTTTGCCCCGTATGATCCATCCTTTATGCAGCAGTAGAGTTTATCTCATCAAAGCACACATTATACTATGCTGCCCCTTGTTTCAAACCTTTCAAAGACACTTCCACTGCAGTTAGAATAACATCATAACTCTTCTGCATAGCCTGTAAGACCTTGTGTGACCCAGCCCTGCCTCCTTTTCCAGTGTGGTCGCCTCATAGTCTCAGGGTCGTCTGCTTCCTGTTCTTCCTGTCTTTGCCTAAAGGTCTCCTCCCGGAGTTTCCCTCCCCTTCCATTTCAGCAGCTGACTTTCCATTCTCTTTGCTTCCATCATCATCATTATAATTTTCCAGTCTCAGTTTGCCCCTTCATTTTCCCCAGGTACTTAATGTGGCTTGTAAAATTCTAAGTTATTTTTCCATTAAATTCTAAATTACGAATAAGTTAATGTTTGTGTTGGCCTCTTCCACCAGGACATTAGGTAGGGTCACATCTATTTTGTCTCCATTGTTTCCCCGAAACCTAGCATTTAGTAGACAGTCAAGAACTATTTGCTGAATGAGCGCAAGAAGTAGCATATGTGTGAGAGCATGTGCATTAGTTATGTATTTCTGCAAAACAAATGACTTTAAAATTTAATGGCTTAAGACAACAAGCATACATTATCTCAGAGTCACTGGAGGATTGGGACTCTGGGCATATCCTAGCTGGGTCCTCTGGCTTAGATCTCCTACCAATATCTAATCAATGTGTCAGCAGAGACCACAGTCACTCAAGGCCCTGCTCAGAGAGAAGCCACTTATACGTTTGTTCATGTTTGTTGTCAGCAGGATTCGGGCCTCTCCTGTGAGCTACTCATAACACAGTACTTTGCTTTCCCTAGAATGAAGGCTCATAGAAAGAAAGAGAACAAGGGACTGTAAGACAGAGGTCGCAGTCTTTCAAAACCTAACCTTTGTAGTGACATCCCTTCTCTCTGGCTGCATTCTGTTCATAGGATGGACTCACTGGATCTCTAGACCAGCATCAGCATTTTCTCTGGGCAGAATCTCAGGCCCCGCCCTAGGTCTACTGAATATGACTCTGCAGCATCACAGCAGCCCCAGGACATTTCTATGCACATTGAAGTGAAAGGTAGGTATTCAGACAAGGGGAGAATGACAGAGATAGTTTGAAAGAGTATCTTAAATGACACAAACAGGAAATAAAATATAGAATTCACTCTGGAATCTGCCCTTTTAACTGTTCTACTGTTTGTGTCTCCCAGAATTTGCAGCGCATGGGGTAACAAATGATTTTTTGAAGTTATATAATCTATGAGTTACAGCAGAATTAGGGTGATTTCTCTGATAATCATGATCTCTCATATTTGCATTTTAAGATGTATTTTATTAGGGAAGAAGGGTGTAGTTATAACCAGTATACTGGGAATTGTAGAGAGTGATTATAATAGACATGTGAGCCACTTTCATGTGAGCCACTATGGAAAAACACTGAGAATGTTGCTCTAGAATGTACATATATACTCAGATAGATAGATAGATAGATAGATAGATAGATAGATAGATAGATATAACATATTTATATAGATATAATATATATGATATATATATATGTATATATATAACATCAAGTGCCCCCACATTACACTGGGTTAATACTAATAGGCTTATCAATATGCATCACTTCTGTCATATGTGTCAGTGGAACTGATCTGAGTTGGAAAAAGTCATAGGAGTGGGATTATGAGGTCCTGCCCATATTTCTTTTCTGCTAACTCCCTGAAGCAGTAAAAACCAGCAGCAATAACTACGACAACAAAAAAATCTGGCCATATTCAAAAATAATAATAATTTGCAGTAGTCAATTGATTACCTCTGAAACCTTAGGACATAACACCCAAGTATCCTCTGGGGTCCAGATAGAGCTGACCCCCAGGCAATGACTCATTGTCATACTAAGGAGTCTCTGGAAATGCTGAATACCTTCTATGCAAAGAACACCCAACTGAAATAAACCTACCAGGAGGATTGCCTTATGTGGGAATTTTCATGCTCAATGTCGATTTTGTGGTGGCAAATTCAACCACCTTTGCCATAGTTGAGTGGAGCTAGAGCCAGGTTTCTGCCTAAGAGAGGGGCAGTTGCCTTTGAGTTGGCTGGTGGCCCAGCATATATATTCTGTCCCACAAGAATGGCCCACTCTTGGTAGCGACAAAGTAACTGTAATTGTGTTTCAGTCACAATTGTAGACCCAATAAACAATGCTTCTTGGTCTTCTCTCTTGCATAATACCCTCCCTTTGAATCTGGGTTGGGTCTGTTGACTCACTTTAGTCAACAGAATGTAGCTGAAATGAAGCTCTGGAATTCTGGGCCTATGGACTTAAGAATGCCTGGCAGTGGGAACAACAAAACTCTCAGCACTTAATGGGCCCATCCAAACCCCTGCACTATATATAAGACTTGCCCAAATGATAATAAGGCTTCTAGCAGCAGAAGGCCACATCCCTAGGATGAGCCTGACACTACTACCACCTCTCTTTAAAATGCCTACCTGAGAAAGCTCAAGACTGTCAGGAGTGTTCACTGTTATAGCAAAAACGTGGTGATAGATAGGCCCCAGAGTCTGGTCTTAGTATAAATCCTTACTCTACCTTTTGAGATGTAAAGCTACTGCCCAGAATGTTTTCTCATGAACCTGAGCGCCAACAGTCAGGGAGATGACTGTTCTTGCTCCTAGTTCCTGGGAAAAGATAAGGGCCTAATGTCAGCGGATGCCTTGTTTTTAACTTAAACCACTACTTCCTGCCAGGAAGATACAAGAACTTTGGGAGGCATCTGAGTGGCTCAGTCCATTAAGCATCTGCCTTCAGCTCCAGTCATGATCCTGGGTCCTGGGATCAGGGCCCTGCATGGGGCTCCCTGTGCAGTGAGGTCTACTTCACCTCTCCCTCTGCCCCATCCTCTGCTCATATGCGTTCTCTCTCCTATGCTCTCTCTCTCTCTCAAATGAACAAATTAAATGTTATTTTTTTTAAAAAGGATATGAGAACTTTGTTTCTCCTCTGAATTAGTGCCAATTAGGATACACATGGACTCAGTCACGTGGACTACCCCATGTGTACCCTTCAGTGCCCTTCCCCTAGCACACCCCAGCCTTCAATGTCTCCTGCCTTTGTTCAGTGAGGTTGAGTTCCATTCATGCTGGACTCCTTTCCTTCCTCCAGCAGTTACTAATGAATAAATCTGTCCTTACCACTTTAATGTCTGGGTTTGTTTCTCTCTGATAGCAGCTCCTGCCTTGCTCTCTTTCTGCCACTGAGCCACCACAAAAGTCCAGGTGCCCTGCTGGACAAGGAGAGAGAATCCACAGGAAAAGAGAGATCTTGAGACTGCTTGGGGAGAAATGAGGGACCCAGCCAACATGGGGAAAATGGGTTCCCACAGACAGGACTTGGACCCCAGTCAGGTTGTCCCTCACCAGGCCCAACTTGAAACTTCCTAGCTCAGACATCACTTGTGAGTAAAGATGCCCCTCAAGATACTCCCATCCCCATGGACATCAGGGAGAACATCTTGGCAGACACCAGGTAAAGTCCCAACCCACACAATCACAGGCAAATAACATAGTTCTGACTTTAAAGATAGTTTGATACACAGGAATAGTAACCAATTAATTCTCCTGGTGGAGGAGAAGATAGCAAAATCCACAAATCAATTACTGAAATAAGGGGTAAAGAGGAGAGAAGAGAAAGGACTTCCAGTAGCAGCCAAGTAAACTAATTAAAAAAAAAAATCACAAAACGCTTAGTGGGAAGCTAAATCATGCTAAGCGCAGAGTACCAGAGAGCCCTGAGCCGTAAGAGTGGCTAGTTCCCAGGAACATTCCACAGCCTTGTCAGGTCTGACCAGCAGCTGAAACACATCCTGAAGTTACCTGGGTTCTCTATTTCTTGCATTCTTGCATTCTGATATCAACCACTCACTGCAATGGAATGAGCTCCTTCCAACCTCAGAAGTGCCTGGAGCAGATGCCACTCAACCATCAGGAAAGTATAGATTAAGCGAGAAGGTTAATTGTTACTATTTCTATTTCCACTCTCAAATCCTGCAGGAAACTGCTGTGACCAGTGTTTTCTCTTTCATCAGAACTCCTAGCACAAATTAATGGCATTTATTATTTGCAACCAATGATATGTTCTCTGGGATTTTCTCTTAAATGACCTGTTGTTATTTTTCCCTTTAATATTACCTCCATTTTTATGTACACAACTGAGGATGGAAACTTTGACTCCAATCAAAGTTTGGAGTTAATCAGTTAACTGCCTTAAGTAGGGAGACCAAGATCTGGATCATTTTCTACCATCCAAAGAACATAGCGGCCTCAATAAAAATTTTGCTGAACAGAGGCAGATATTAAACCTGCAACCCGGAAGAGCCTACAGTAAAGAGTAACCAGTGTATGCCTGGCCAAGTAGCAGGGCATCCAAATCTAGCACCTTTGACCTCAGAAAATATGACCTCTGTCAAAGGGACTGAAGGCAAATCCTCAAGCTAGTAGTTTGCTTTAATTGAATTCATGAGAAAAGGGAAATAGTTTTATGCATTCATTTTAATTAATTATTTATTAATGGAATTAATTGGTTATTTGATTTTGTTTTAGAAATTTATATGACTTGTTTGTTTCAGCTAGAGATTTGGAGCAGAAAGGTACCCAGGACACCAGGATTCTTCCTCCAGAACATGATGAATGAAGCCATCAAAGCAACCAAGATTTCCTTTCAAAACCATTCATGAACCTGGGCCCCACTGAGCATTATTGCTGATATTATTCATGCATCGTTCATCTCTTACAATGAACTACAAGTTTCTGAGTGAAATATCCAATACATGTTAGTTCCTGGGGGGAGAAACAACTTAGAAATGCAGCCTGAGGCAGAACACACTTCCCACATTGGCTTCCTCCCTCCTCTCTCCCAACCTCCTACCAAATATACACTTTTCTTATCCTTTTTTTTCCCTCCAAAGTAGATGATTAGAGTAAAGAGTAAAATGATAGCTTCCCACCCCATTTCCACAGGACACATGGCACGGAGGGAGACAGAACTTTGGTCACCATGAAACATTAGGCATTTTCATGAGCAAATCCTAGAGAGAGGAGGGAAGCTATTTCCCAGCACAGACATATATGATGCTTTGAGTGGTTCAGTTAGAAAGATTCAGCTGATTGCTAAAATCAGGGTAGGGGTAATGCTTCAAGCTCTCCATGGAGGATGTTTCTTTAATTGGGCAGTTTAATTGCCAGCCACTTAGGAATGCATGTCAGGCCCTGCCAATAATCAAATAGCCTTTGTCCAAACTAGCTTCCCCTCTGAAAGTTACCTCAACCTGTTAAAGCTCCCAGTGTGCTCAAGGAAATCAAACTTTCCCTCTTTCACTTTCCAAGAAATTTTTTGAGCAAAGAGCAAGTTGTCCATACAGAGAAAATCCATCTGCCAATAATGCCATGAAAGACTTAAGTAAGCGTCATGGTTATAATGTGCAGATTTAATATCTAAGGCAATTATTCCTATCCACCTCAGATTCTTATATTTAGCCAGCACCAGTCCAGGGAGACAACAGACATCCCTGGGAGCCCAGCTTATCTGATAGGACAACATAACCTTTAGGTCTGATAACGGTGCCAAATATTGAATACTTAAAAGCAAATGTTATTCTAATTAACTGCATTCAGAAATGACAGCAGTTTCTCCTTCTAAAGCTGGCTTGAAGACTTTCCCTCAATACTCAAATCAGTAGCGAAGCAAAAAAGTAACATGTGAGCATAAAGCCAGTTTGCACTAGGAAACAGGAAGCAATTCATGACCTTCCAAACTGAATAGGTATTGTAATCTAGTGTACTTTGCAGAGCACTATAAGAGCATGGTCAACAGGGAACACTCTGCATATAAAACCAACTCTCCTGAAGCTGGTAGGGCAGTTTCACAGGATAGGATTATGAGAAAACAGGAATAGAAAAACAGCCGATCTAATTTATCCACTATAAATAAATTTCTGTTCTTCCTGAAGTGGGTTTTCTAGGAGGACTCAATGCCATGGTGAGTTCCCCATAGTTATTCTATTTATTTTCTCTTTATTATTAGATTTATCACACAAGCAATATATGTTTGTTGTAGACAAATACTAATAGAAAATACTGATGAACAAAGAGAAACGCAATTTAAATCATATATATGCACACAAATCCTACTATTCTCAAATGACCGATGTTAGTATCTTCATATAAACATGATTTTTTCTTATGACATGACATATGTATGAGTGATAACTGAGTTTAATGTGAAACACCTTTGTAATATTCTTTTAAAAATTGATGTATTGTGTTTCCTTATATTGGGCATATGTTTACATCAACATTTAACAATGTTCTATTACAAAGATGGCCTATAATTTACTTAATGATCCTGTTATCAGATATTTGGGTTACCTCTAATGGGTGTGTATGGAAATGTGCCCAATGCCTGGCACAAATTTCCCAGAGTTCACACTTTCAAAGATTTCTGGAAATCTCCATGTTAGCACTTCAGAAAGCTATCCATTTATATGAGCAATGCTCTCAGTGAGAATCTTTTGGCATTGTCTTTCAGAATGCCTCCAACATCTGCAGGGTGTGAGTATTACACTTTTCCACTATTAGGTACAAAGGCAGTCAGGGAGAATAGAAAGCACAGTGCTCCAAAATATGAAAAGGTATAACAAAAGTATCCACTCAAATCTTGAAATTTCTATACAGTTTTCCTTTACTTTAAACATATAAGTGAATTTTTAATTCTATGCTCTCAGATATCCATATCAGTTTTAATGTTATTTTTATCCAACATCCTTATATTTGATCAGTACTCTGTGTTTATACCAATACATCATGAACCAAAAGATCACATACCAGTGTTATAGTTCCCGGGGTTACCTGCTAAAATAGTTTGCATTTTGGTCATGACTGGACTCATGACAACAACCTCAGGCCACCATGAGACAAATCCTGTAAGCGGCAAAGGTAACTGACATGGGGGTTTGAATTTAGGTTCAATATCATCAACATCTCCTAAGTTTGTGTTCTAGCCATGAACTTTAATATTCCTTATCTCATTTGTCCACATACCAGCCTTGTGAAACATCCAGGAAGAGAGAATTATCCCATCCCTTGGGTTTTATTTGGAATGCTGGAAGACCACTTATTTTCTTGAGCTCTAAATTGAAGACGGGTTTTCTAAATGTGTAGCTCCAACTTCTGACTCCATGCCATTGGTTGTTATACACCTTTGAAATCTCCTCATTGAATTTCTGGCCATAATGCATTTTACCTGTTCAAACCTTTACCTACCAATAACTTGTGAATCATTCCCACAGGCTCAGTTAACACATAGGGATCTTCCTCTTTATGACAAGTCCCCACCTGTGCTCATCGTTCACCTCCTTTACCACAACAACCATCACCTATGATCTCTATGTATGTCCCCTTGCTAGGAACACATCTTATACCTGGTTATCTCCTGCAATAGTTCTTCCTGTAAGGTCTTAAATTTCATAGTCCCACAATCTCCCAACAATTTCCCATCCTTTTTCCTCAATTATCATGGTATGTCCACCAGACCTAATACTGGTATCTCACATTCCACCATTTTCTCTTGCTCTCTTAGCTCTTCTGATTTCACTCCTTCCCTTCTCTACCTGAACTCGATAATACCTATCACCTTGGCTATGCTCTGAACAGCATCCTCAACTCCTCAGAGCTTTGGCCTGCTGCCTTAGTTGTACAAATTCACAACCTGGATTTCCCATGGGAATCTCCAACTAACTGTATCTAAATGAAATTCTTTTTAGACTTGTTAATTTTCTCCTTCAGTTGCTGTTCTTGAGTGAGGGGTCCTACAGTCTACCCCAGTAACTCAAACCAGAAGCCTGGAAGCAATTCTCCATCTCCAAGGGGCCCTCATACCTTGCATTGTACATCTTCAAATTATCTCTTGAATCTCATTTTCTCTCTTTACATTGCCAGCACAACACCGCTGGTATTGACTTTTATTATCTCTACAAATGAGAAAGAAAACCCCCTAACTTGTTTCCCAGGCTTGAGCCTCAATCCATATCCTTATTATGCTAATGATGAAAATACCCTGTCTCCCTACTTTCCAATCTCCCTTCCCAAAACACCAAACCATGCAGAATGCTACAAAAATATCCCATTCTTCTTCCTTTTGGAATTTGTTCAAAAGGAATCAGAGATGATTTACAGAGTAATATACACCGGAACTTTTTAAAAAGATGAAGAAAGAAAAGGAGGATGTGGTAAGAGAGAGGAAAAAAGATTAAATTGGAAGTAAATATATATGCCATAAAAATATATATAGTTGTTTGATGGGACCCCAATCTGCATGTGTACTTCTTGTCAGCCAAAGCAAAGAAGGAAACCTAGTCAGTTGCAAGCTTTACCACATCAGTGGGATAAAAAAAAAATTAGTTACTTGTTGTGAGACCTAAGAGAAGTGTCTCCCATAGTAGCCAAGCATTGTTCTTAGGCTTCCATGCTAAAAACCATATGTACTACTCAATAGTCAGGTCTAATCTTTACTTGTTGTGGGGCTTCCCTGATCCCACCAGTACTCCCACCCACCAGAGTTAATGATTCACCCTTTCACCCCACTTCAGTATCTTGGACTTGCTTCTGTTTGCACAAATTTCATGTACCAAGAATGTATGCCATCACCATATGCAAGAGTCTTATTAAGGGACTCTGCTTGACTCTGCCAAGCTCGTCTTTGTATTCCTATAAGTGCTTGGACTAGTGAAAACACATCTGAGTGCTTTACAGTTACATTGAAGAATAAAAGATCTGTGTCTTTTAGTAGTCCTTTGTAATCCAAATAGGACTATGTCTTTTGCGAGCTAAATCTAATAGCTTACAACATAACTTTGGCATTTCCTAGCAGATCTGTGAAGTTCAACCGAATTCAGTTTCTTTAGTACCAAACATGCCACCAAAAATAAGCTTATTTAGTGGGCATGTAGATAGAGGGGAGAAGATGGAAATAGGGCCAGCCAGCTTTTCTTCTAGTGTGGATACCCTGACCCCAGTGTGGATGACCGTTAGGTTTTCAAATGTCTCCCGATAGGCTGGGTAGAATTTAGGGGAAACTTGATGGTAACCCCCCCTCTCATGCCAAAGAGTATCAGACAATTAGGACTGGGTCTCAGAATGGCCTTCTTATGAAATGACTGTAACACTGATTGAACCAGATTTATCAATAATCTGATCTCACACCTGCTAGTGCTCTCTCCCCACTTCTGGTTATAAGAGCTAATCAAGCTTTCTGTTGGCTACTCCACCTGAGATTGTAATAACAGAAAGGCACTTATATCTCATCTGCTTATTTCTGCCAAAATTCTTATCAAAAGTGGGGATGAAGTAGCAGATATAATCTCAATGATAGTTCCAGTTCTCCTTCCCTTCCTGGATATATTACACCTCCATTCCCCTCTTTGCAATAAGTAGATCCATGTAACTAGTCATGACTAGTGGTTTTGGTGGTAAGCTAATTCTTTACCTACTCTTTCCCTGAGACAGTAAAAATGTAAGCATATGATCAGATGGAGGTGACATCAAATCAAAGTATCCTGGAATGTCGAAACACTACACACAAGGTGGCTGCCCTGGGATTCATCAAGACTTGCAGAAGATTTTTCAAGAGCAAGAAATACACATTTATTTTATGATGCCATTGAGATTTCATAGTGCTTGTTATTGCAACATTGCCTAACCTGTCCTGACTTATGCACGTGGCTTTTAAAACTACCACCATGGACTCAATCACTTTACCTGAAATTAGGGAGAGAAATTTAATTCATCAGAACATCCTTCTGGCTGAGTCTTCTTGATACATACAAAATTATCACTTCATCCAACATATATTTTGAGTCCAAAACAGATTCACTATCTAAACTCCTTGTTTTTTACTACATTTTCAAGAGAAAAAAAAAAACATCAACATGAAAATATTGTCAAATTAAAGCTAAAAACCCTTTTGCCATTTTGATTCCAATTTTCCTAATAAGAAATACCCTTCGCATGCCATTACATATGGTACCTATGTAATGATTCATAGATTGAGAGATCATAAAAAAAGACACTAAAACCAGGCATTCAGGGTCTTGCTGGAAAGTGTGCATTTCCACATGTCATTCACTTGGAAATATGTGTACTTCTAGGGTGAAAGTAGCAAGTTAATATTTTTTTCAGGGAGACAATCAGTATATATATATATATATATATATATACACTAGGACTAATAGGGAAACAAATCCTGAAAGCAGGCCGGAAGGCCTGAAGAGCAGGTTTGGCATAATGAGATGGCGTGGATGACAAGCCGAGTCTCCTGCAGTCACAAATAGCTTGTTCACAGAGGCAGAGTTGAAGAGGATCATTTTTGTCAGATGGAGTAGTCAGATGGTAACCTGTACCCCAGGTGTATAAATGTTCTGCATAAAAGAGCTGCTGGCCTTTTAATACATTTAATAAACTCTCAGCATGTGGCCGATTCCTCACAAAATATGAAAAGTGTTGAAATGAGCTGGGTGGCAGAAATTTGTGTTTAACTGCCTATCTCACTTCCTAAGGCCTACTTCAAACGGAGGTATGCAAGCCTTTCACACTGCCTGCCCAGCATGGCTATTTGCCAATGAGATTGTACTGAGTAGAGCAAACACTAAAAACCGAACACCAAACAAAGCATAACAAAAGGAAGAAAGGAAGAAATTCTTCTTCTAGGAAGGTCCTGAAAAGACAGTCTCTTCAGCAATGAAAATGATTAATCATTTTAATCTTTCAACGAAAGAGCTCCTTATTGCTGAAGACAGCTCTCAAGACCCTATGTTTTTGACGACTTAAGACCCTCACAATGTATGGCCTCTCATCATCAGACATTTATGTAGAATGAGTAATGATTTATGTAATGGAGTTAGAAATGGGGATGTTATTTGTAATGCCTGTACATAATTAATTTAATTTTTGTCTGAAATAACAGTTTCCAGGGGCTAGTGAACCAATATACCTACATTTTAAGTCCTTAAGTGCTATATTTCCCTGAGTTGAGAGAACTGTATCCACCCTTGAAAATCTGGAGTCAAGAGGTTATAACTACCTATAATAACTGCTAAAATATACTGAATACTTACTTTATGTCAAGCATAACTATAAGTACTTTCCATATATCAAATCTTTTTTATTCTTCTCAAAACCCTATGAGAAACTCATTTTAAGATAAGAAAACTGAGGCATGGATGGACTACATTCCCCCAGGGCACACTGTTAGTAAATGGTAGGATTGGGATTCAATTCCAGTCCGTCTGGTTCCAGAGCTTGCCCTTCTAGCTTCTGTGCAACAATGTCTCACATGTCAAATATGCTTCGGAGTAATTAAGGGCATATGAGGCTTCACACATAATCTACCCGAGGTTATGAACCTGAGAGCTCAGGAAAAGGATTCAGAATTTGTTGAAACCTACTGAAAGGCAGAGCGAGAACATATAGAGTCATCAAATCCTAAAGCCCATAGACTTCCACAAATTAACTTATATCACTCCACTAGATAGTGATGCGTTTTTTTTTTTAAGATAGTGTGTGAACAACTCTTAAAGGTGCATTTTTATTTTTTATTTTTTTAAAGATTTTATTTATATAGTCATGAGAGACAAAGAGAGAGGCAGAGACATAGGCAAAGGGAGAAGCAGGCTCCCTGCAGGGAGCCTGATGTGGGAATCCATCCCAGGACCCTGGGATCACACCCTAAGCTGAAGGCTCGACCACTGAGCCACCCATACATCCCTTTAAAGGTGCATTTTAAAATCAAATGTCATTTAGGAATTGAAATAGGTGAAAATGATGTCAAATGGGAGAGAAGCACAAAAATATACATCCTTTAAAACGGTTCAGTGAGACACTGCTGATTCTAGTGCTTTGTTTCACAGTATTAGCCCAGGAACATGACCCCCTCTATATCCTACAGAAACACACCTCTGGCTCCTAGCTATTTTCCTCCCCACCTGGGGAGCCAACGTGGTAAGTCCTCATTCAGGGACCAGACGAATACCAATGGCAGAGAAGTGCTCACAGAGCATTCCCTATTTGTGAGCTTTGTCTCTTTCTCAGGGTTACTGAATGTGCAGTGACATAATGGATGTGAAAGTATTTTATAAAGTACAGAGTGCAAGGTAATGTAAAGTGCCACTCTCCAATGTGTCTTAGAGATGATGACCACAGGCAGTCGACTGTGTAAGATGTACATTATTATAGACCTTCAGCTTCCCTTGAGAGATATCAGAAGTCCACGATGATTCAAGGAGTCCTAATGTGTGACTGCCAAATTATTCTGTCTACTGCAATCCACAAAGCCATTTTCTGAAGTCCGTACACTTAGATACTTTGGAGACTCAATTCACTCAGAAAAGATGAGCTTTAGTGACTGAACAGAGTACGAAAAGAAATAAGACTAAAGAAAACCCATCTTCGGGATCCTCCTGTTGGGAAATTGGATCTTTAAGGAAACTTCCGTGATGGTCAGGTGGGTTACAAATGTCACTTTCTTATCAGAAATGTAGGTGCTGTGCCTTCTAAAGTACAGGAGCAGAATTAGATGGGCTCTAGTGAATGAATGGGTGGATGAATAAAGAATTATATACTTTATGTTATTGAAAAAAAATACCACTGAAGAGGCAAGTTCACAAGATAGGTTCCCCAGATGTTTAAACAATGGTAAGATGGTGAAAAAAACTATAAGATCCAAGCTATCCTTAAAGAGAAATTTGTTCAGGGTTGATGTGACACACAAAATGAGAACAAAAACAAATGTTGAACTCTGGGTTAAGAACCAGAGAATGGCTTAGAATGTAATCCAGTTATTGGAATTATATGAATCTTCATAACAATGCTACTATTAGTTTATTAATCACAGAGAAGTCATGAAACTTGCTTTAAGTCACACAGCAAGTAAGTGATGGAGCCAACTTTAAAGTCTGACGATCTCAACTAAGACTCTAGTCTTGATATACTATTACTCTACCTTTTCCCATCTACAAGTTTAATTCCCCCAACAAACATATTTTCATGAAGGTACTATTACAATTCCTACTTTACAAATGAAGAAATTGAGGATTAGAGTGGTTTCAATAGTTCACCCAGGACTCCGCAGCTAATATAGATCCAATCAACATCCACATCAATGTGTCCATACACACATATGTATATATTTATGTGTATCCTGGATAATTTCACTATATTTTCTTATTTATATTTCTTTAATGGTTCCACAATGACCTATAGGATAAAATTGAACTACTTCATGAGACACTTACAACACTTAATGATCTAGTCCCTGTACATTGGATAAAAGGGGATTAATTAATAAGAGAACACAGGCACCACATGGCAGATACCTTATTTCCCTATGGAAGGGATCTTCTTTCCAATACATTACACTCTATTAGAGAGTTGGAAGGGCAAAATAAATTCTGTTAGGTAAAAGGAGTCATTCCTGGATTGAGGTCCTAGAAATGGGACCCCCCCTCTGCACACCGCCACTTCTTTTGTAACACTGCTGAATATCTTACTTTGATTATAGCCTCTTTATTTCCTCTAAATATACTTTCCTATAAATATACTTCTATGTCATTTACCATTTGCCTACTGGAAACCCTCTGCAGTAGATTGCATTATTATTACTCATGTTTCTCTTTATTTTTCCCCTAAAAAGGGATTGCAGCACCATGCCCTTGTTATTCCTCATGGGAAGAGTACATCTCCTCTCCTATTGGTGTTGCACTTGACCCTGTAGCTTGCTTTGGGAGATGTGACAAATCTGCCAAGAAGAAGCTTTCAATCTGATTGTGTATTTATGTTTCTCTGGCCTCTGTCATGAAAAGGACATGTACTAAAGAGGAGAGCTGGGACACCTGGGTGGCTCACCGGATGAGCGTCTGCTTCAGCTCAGGGCGTGATCCTGGAGTTCTGGGATTAAGTCCCACATCAAGCTCCCTGCATGGAGCCTGCTTCTTCCTCTGCCTGTGTCTCTGCCTCTCTCTCTCTCTCTCTCTCTCTCTCTCTCATGAATAAATAAAATCTTAAAAAAAAAAAAGAGGGGAGCTTGGGAATGTAGAGCAGATCTAAACTCACAGGTAGGAGAAAAGCCACAGCAGATAACCCAAAGCCACTAACATGTAAAGTGAGCAAGAAAAAATATTTGTTGCAAGCTATCGGGATTTTGAAGTTATTTGCTATATAGCATCACATAGCAAACACTGATTAATATAGCTGTAATGACTTCTCACATCTTATAAACTTTTTAACAATTCAACCAGCCCTTCCATCATCAGATATCTCTTTTTTCCAGCTTCCATCACTCTGCCTCACCCTTTATCTGCTACTGTTTTCAAGATGTATATGTTGACTTGCCTGTCTGTTCCTTTGTTTCTGATGTCTTCTTAGTTTGGAACATTGCCCATACACATTGTCATCTGATTAACTCTTAGTCCATACCTCCTTAGGTGTACCTCCACCAGCCCCTTACAAGCAGGTTTAAATATTCCTCCTCTACATGTGCACAATATTGTGTACTGTCTTGAATATTCTACTAGCATTTATTGTGCTAAGTCTGTAATGGGAACAGAACAATATCTTTCTTTCTTAATAAAGTGTATGGTCTAAAAATCATCCTCAACTGACCTCACCATGAGTAATAAGCTGTTAATGTACATCTCCCTCTTCCACTAAACAACAAGCTTCTTGGGAACAAGGATTACCGGCAGCACTCCTGAGTGGCTTAATTGTTTCCACATAGTATACCCTCAGTTCTGTTTGTTGAATGAATGAATAAATAAATGACTAAACAAGTGTACAAATAAACATATGGGTAAATAATCAATCAAACAAACAAATAGGTAGGTTTTACCATAAATTAATCTTATAGATTTGGGTAATTTAATGAGAAATTACTAAGTCTCCTTTTCCTTACTTGAAAAACATGGAAGTTAGTTTATATAAAGGCTTTTTTTTTTTCAAGTACAAACATTGAAGAAAAAGTCCTACAAAGTGGGCTAGTTTATCTCTAAAATATCAATAAAAACCAAAATGAAGGAGAAACTTTTACCTTGTTCATTTGATCAAGTGGACAGGCTTGCACATATAGATAATTCTAGTTATTTTTATTTCACAATGCTGTGATATCTTAGTGCTAAAGCCTTAACCAAAACCCCAAAAGTGACAATCTTCAATTTTCAATGGTGCTTTAAAATTTACAGCTGAATCTATTTATTCCACCGTATTTACCAGTATTTTATGGTTTATTTATCACTGTCTAAGAAAATACACAGTTCCATTTGATTTTTCCCAGCTTGTCTACTGAAACTAAAGGAACCCAGAACCCTTTGAGCCATAATAAACAGTAAAAGATTCAAGCACTAACTAAAATGCTTGTATTATTTTGGTTGCCAGGGTTTTTGTTTTTGTCACTGATTAATTGAGAAGTTGATGACTTTAGAGTTTTCTTGAAAATCTACCTGAAAAAAAAATTATAGTTTATCTTAAAAGCAATCTGCCAGGGCAGCCCGGATGGCTCAGCGGTTTAGCACCACCCTCGGCCCAGGG
The DNA here is from genome assembly GCF_048164855.1 of Canis lupus baileyi. Classification (NCBI taxonomy): domain Eukaryota; kingdom Metazoa; phylum Chordata; class Mammalia; order Carnivora; family Canidae; genus Canis; species Canis lupus. Next base: position 35,062,315 of record NC_132859.1, on the reverse strand, counting down.
CCTGATCCTGAAGACCCGGGATCGAGTCCCACATCGGGCTCCCTGCATGGAGCCATGGAGCCTGCTCTCTCTCTCTCTCTCTCTCTCTCTCTCTCTCTCTGTGTCTCATGAATAAATAAATAAATCTTAAAAAAAAAAAAAAGCAATCTGCCAGGGGCATATGGGTGGTTCAGTTGGTTAGGCATCTGACCAGCTCAGGTCATGATCTCAGGGTCTGGCATTGAGCCCAACTCTGTTGTGGGCTCTGCACTCAACAGGGAGTCTGCTTCTCCCTTTTGCTCTGATCCTCCCTCCATTCATGCATGTGTGCTCTCACTCACTCTCTCTCTCAAATGAATAAAATCTTAAAAAAAAAAAAACAACTCTGCCATAGTATGACAATTTCACATTTATAATCTGCACTATAGGACCACTTTCTTCTAATGACTATAATTGGTAATCAATAGTTAAGGTATCCTTGGGAATTAAGGGAATAAAGAAAACAATTATATTCTTTGCATCAGCAGTCTCTACTATTCTACAAGTTGCATACTTATCTAACAGAATTTAAATGTAATCAAGTGCACAGGCACCATGTACACACATATACACATGCACATACACATCTTTAATTTAATTTCCCAATAATGGGTAGAGAAGGCAGAAAATAACATCACCTCCATTTCTTGTCAAATAGAGACTATCATGCTGAACTTAATCTGTTGCCCAAGGAGTAAAAATATCCTTTAGAAAGAGAGTATCATGGGCTCCAATTTTTCAGAAATCCTACTAAACATTTAAAACTCCAGTGTCCTGAAATTTTACAGAACTAAAATCTAAATAGAATTAAGTTAATTAAGGAAATATTGGTTGATATCAATTATAACAAAAAATTATATAACAGAAGCACACTGTCCATAACAAAACCCCTTTTTTAAGTCCATGCCTACAATGGCCAATTAACAAAAAATATATATATATACTTTTTCACCTGCTAAAAATTGGAGTAAAATGAAAGTGGAGGAACTTAAAAAAAATGTTACTATACAACCAACACAGAAGAACCTATAGTAGTGGAGAGAGCTCAAAAGTTTGGATATAGACAAACATTGGAGGAGTGCTAACCAGTGTGGCAACATGGAGACAGCTTTTACCTAATCGCTTTGCTGAAAAATACAGTTAAGAATAGAGTAAGTTTGTCCTACAGAAACCCTGGGAGGATCATCATTTAAGGCCTCAGGAGATGTAGAAAGTAGGGACCAGGCAGCCTCTGATGACATGAAGTTTGGCTGAAATTCTATATTCTCAATATTTAAACCCCAATGATTCCCCTCCCATACCACTAAACCAGGCAATAGTGGGCCCCACACATATATACTATGCACATCTTTGTAAATTATTTCTTTATCAAACTCCTCAAATTATCCTACTTGATCATAAGATCTGGTGTGGTCATGGGATCTTGACTAGAAACTGTAATTGGTACTGAGTGGGGTCAAGGACCAAACCTTCAAGATGAGACTCTGGGATTGAGTTGCTCATAAAGTCAAGGAACGCAGATTCCTGTTTGCTGAAGGAAATAGAAAAGAGATCATCTGGGGCATGGAGTGGAATCACAATTATTGAATTTATCACCAGTGGTACCCTGGGAAATGAAGTACAAATGGAAGATGAGGCACTAGGAGATCAAGTGGCTGTGAACCTAATTACTAAAGGAAAAACAGATCACCCTAGGGAGCAAACATAAGAGAATAAAAAATTAAAATTTATGAACCTGTAGAGAAGGCTTCCTTGGTAGTTCTCAAGGAGCCTCTCATCTCTACTAATAACAGGACAGATATGGCTAATTGACCACACCGTCCATAAAGATGAAATTAGATCAGTAGTCTATCAAGGTTCTGTTTGACACATATTGACAGAAATGTTTTTGGTTGCCTGAAAAGAAAATGAACTCAAGTTATCATGGTGGAGATTCTGGCCTCTTAGCAGTTTTCAGACCTAAATCAGGACATAGACCCCTAGACCCTCAATTGAGAGGAAGGTCCATCTGTTTGTGGAAGGAGCCTACAACCTGACTAAAACTATACCCTTTTCCCAAGCTTTTCCAAATTAGACTGATTTGTAGCACTTTCCAGAGCAACTGTACTCTGAAAAAAAGGAAACAGCCTGACCCTTTTGGGAGTTATTAGATATTGGTTATGAGTCTCTGCTAATTCCTGGAGACCCTTGATACCACTGAGAAGGGGTTTATGGAAATCTGGTGATAGATGGAAACTTGGCCCAAGCCCATCTAACAGTGAATCCAGGGTAACCATGAACACTTCTAAGATTATCTCCCTATTCCCCAGAAAGGAGGTATACTTAGTAAATGGGCAGAATCTATCTTAGATCCTAGGCCCATGAAATAAGGGCTAGTATGTTAGGAACATCCAAATGTAAGTCAATGAAGCTCCCTCTTCTTGAAGATTTGCAGATTAGTGTCACCATCAAAGACTTAAGTAATGTGGGGGTAATTGTTCATACACATGCTCATTCAATTATCAGTAAAAATCCCAAGGAATAGACCCTCAATATTTTCTCTGCTTTGTCTCACCATATAGCCAATATTTCATTTCATGTAATCTGTTACCTATAGAAGATGGCCACCTGAGTGTTTTATTATTCTCTATACTTTAAAGGTAGTCCATGTTTTAAATTTCTCCATATTCTTCAAATTATAAAAAAAAGTATTTTAAAAATAAATAAGAAAATTTGAACCTTAGCAAATTTGTACTTCTAAGAAAAACAAATGAAAAAGTATAAAAATAAAACCCAACCATAATATACTACTCAGCTGAGCTATATGTAGTCAAAATTGTATAATAACTACTATTGTCTTCATGCCAACATGTTTAAATATACCAGGATACTGTGGAGGAGGGACAAAAGAACAGCAGGAAAAGAGTTATGCTACAGACGAGGAAACTGAATTGAAGTACAGAGATTAACTCCCCAAGGTTATGGAGTTCAATGGGATTAAAGCCAGGCTTCCAATCCAGGCAATTTATTCTTGCCTGGTACCAAACAGACACAGGTAAAATTGTGTACAAATAAATGTGCTTCAACACAGCCCTCCAGAAAATCTGGAAGGAAGCCAGATTTAAGATTTTGTATAGATAACTAACACTTTGAAAGCTAAATTACTGATAATATTTATTCTTGGAACATCACCTTCAGCTTTACCTCATCTCCTTGAGGTAAAGTTATTATTACAAATTATACCATCAAGTGTTAGTTATTATAGGAGTTCTCTTTAATTTGTTTTGTTTTGGTTCTTATTTTGGTTTCTGATTTGAGTTTTTATTTTTACTTTCTTTTTCCAATG